>NC_142064.1:96317500-96942500 GCF_059756535.1 Pantherophis guttatus
TGAACATGTGTGCTCTTGTTTTTTTCTGATACTTCCTCAAACATCTGGTCTTCTCTTGAGCAGGTGATCACTCTTCAGCTCTCAGCAGTTTTCTTCCACAGGACTTTCAGAGATCAGTTGAAGGGCTGTGGGGAAGTGAGTTGTGTGGAGTCATTTTTCTCTGTTCAGATGACTATCTTAAAACTTGCTGGATACTCTGAAGTTCTTGACAAGGAACGTGACTATGAGATGAGGTTGGGAAATTACATGGGCAAGGAAGGTGAAACCAGTTTGTGTACAGATAGGGAAGGGAGTGTGATAATAAAAAAATATGTGCAGGCTTGGTTGAACCTTGCAGAAACGTTTAAAGAGGTCCATAGAAATACTGCACTGGATTTGTACAGCACTGGGGCCTTTACCAATGTTGGTCCCTGCTATATGAGGCTAGTTTAGACATCAAAATTTGGTTATTTGCAATTATTGTGTAAGAAAGAAAACACCCATTTCTCTTTGACATTCCATATCTATGATCCTTTGCAGTAGTATTGACCCAGTGGGGGGATTTAATTTTTTTTACTACCAGTTCTGTGGGCGTGGTTTGGTGGGCGTGGCATGGCTTGGTGGGCATGGCTTGGTGGGTGTGGCAGGGGAAGGTTACTGCAAAATCTCCATTCTCTCCCCACTCCAGGGGAAGTTTACTGCAAAATCCCCATTTCCTCCCGATCAGCTGGGACTCAGGAGGCAGAGAATAGATGGGGGCAGGGCCAGTCAGAGGTGGTATTTACCGATTCTCCAAACTACTCAAAATTTCTGCTACTGGTTCTCCAGAACTGGTCAGAACCTGCTGAATACCACCTCTGTATTGACCTAACTTGATCTGATTCTAAGGTTAAGATGGTGTCACTGGAGAAACCATGGAGACTCAAATTTCTTTTGGGATTGCTGTTTCCCAGGAAAAACTGCCAATATCAGATGGGTCAGTCTGCTAGGTTGTGATGTAGTTTCAGCCAGTAGATAAAGGTATTTATCTAGCGATTAGATTCAAGTTTACTGAGTCTTGAGTACTGCATTTGGAGCACAGTGGGTGACCTGGAAGATACTTCTTAGAAGTTTTGTTTGAATCCTTTCTAAGGTGATCATATTGTATTGTTTTTTATTTTTATGATCTGTAATCCCTTAAGGTGATCACACTGCTATATGATCCTAACTGAGCCTCTTATAGCAATTGTGCTTGAGCTTTACCAGCAAAGAACTTAATTGCAGCAGGAATAAATTGTGTGTCAGGTGTTAAAGGCAATGAAACCATTGGGGTTTAAGCAGCGAGGAAGCCACAGAAACAGGAAGTACAGATCCAAAAAGGAAATTACTATCTTGCAATTTTATGTAGCTCAAGAAGCAAGCATACTAGAAAATGTGAGCAACAGGATGCTGCAAAATCTCCATTCCCTCCCACTCCTGGAGGAAGCTCGGATCTCAAAATGGAGATGTTTTTCGGTTTTCCAGACGCAGGTCAACATGAAAATGTGTTTCTTTTCCATATCTGAGCTCTGTGTCAAAAGTGAAGTTTTCTGGCTGAATTGAGTCCAATGCCAATTCTGAGATTTATGGATGACAAGCTTGCCTTTACTCTTTCATTATGATTATCATTTTGGGCAAATGTTCCTAGCAGAGAATCACTCAGAGCCTTATCCTTCCTGATTTATCTACCTGAAATAAGGATAATGAAGTCGGTAGCACATATCACTATTCAACCCCCGCCCTTGTTTGCATCCATGTTAACCAACTTTAATTTTTAATGCATGATTAGTTTAATGAAAAGAAGAACTAGGAGTGCACAGTAGAGCAGTGTCCCAATATGTAAGGGATTGCCACAAAGAAGAAGAAGCTATTCTCCGAAGCACCTGAAGGCAGGACAAGAAGCAATGGATGGAAACTAATGAAGGAGAGAACCAATCTAGAACTAAGGAGAAATTTCCTGAGAGTCAGAACAGTTAATCAGTGGAACAACTTGCCTTCAGAAGTTGTGAATGCTCCAACACTGGAAGTTTTTAAGAAGATGTTGGACAACCATTTGTCTGAATTGATATAGGGCTTCCTGCCTAGGAAATGGGTTGGACTAGAAGACCTCTAAAGTCCCTTCCAACTCTGTTATTCCATTATTCTGTTATTGGACCTGCCTCAGATTCAGGACAAGTACATCCCAACTGTTGAACTTTCCATTCAGAGCAATGTGATGCCATATAGATATTCAGTTTAGAGCAGGGTTTTTTTTAAAAAAACAAACTGGCATTTTCTGTATTCTAATTCTGTTTCAAATTCTTTCCAGAATATAATATACAACAGGCTTCCCAGTGCTTGCTTGCATTCTTCCTTTTCTCCCCCTTCCCTTCTTCCTTCCGTTGTGCTTGGTGAAATCAATTGCAATTATTGCACAAGCTGGAATTTTCACAGGAACACCTATATTGTTTAGTATAATATCTATGTAGAGTGAAGAATCTCTTCTCAGGCAGTAAAACAGAAAATGGTTAAGGAGAATTATGAGACTGATTTCCAATTAGAAATTCTGAATGCCCCTTCATCTTCAAATTATTCCCAGGGTTCATGTTCGCTTAAAAAAGTGGTTAGAGAAATAGAACTTAGACAGATACATCAATATTTATGGGGCCATCTCTTGCTGCTGATATGTAATCTGAAGATGAGATCAGTTGAGTGTGGTCTGGAGAAGAGCAGTTGAGAAAAAAGTAGAGAAAAGCAAACCGTCAGCATGTGGAGCACAACAGTCAAAAGAAACGTGCAAAACGATTTGAAACGTTTCGAGCTTAAAATAGCTGCTTCAAGTGATTTGTGCTGCTTGTGTGTGTGTGTATGTGAAAAAAGACTTGATTCAAATTGAACACAAAACAGGTTGATCTGCTTGAAAGAAATCATGGTTGGTTTTTGAAGGTTCCATTAGAAGTCTTATTTTTTCCTCATTATTGGCATGTTACACTGAGTTGAGTTTTCCTGCCTGAAGAACTGAGCCTTGGTGGCGCAGCAGACTAAAGCACTGTTAAGTAACACCAGCTGCCTGCAATTACTGCAGGTTCAAATCTCACCAGGCTCAAGATTGACTCGGCCTTCCATCCTTTCGAGGTAGGTAAAATGAGGACCTGGTTTGTGGGGGCAATAAGCTGACTTTGTATAAAAAAGAACATTGCTTGGGGGGGCGGGGCGGCGAAAGCCCTACTAAGCAGGTATATACAAAAATATGGCGGCTATTGCTTAACGCATTGTAAGCCGCCCTGAGTCTCCAGGAAAAGGGCGGCATATAAATCGAACCAATAAATAAATAAACTGGGGCTGTATGGCAGAATGGCTATGTGTATGTATTCCTTATTGACTTAAGCTTGAAAGAGGTGGCGCTTTGGAGCAAACCAGGCTCCAAACTAAGACAATTAAAGGCTTGGAGACTAAAACATATGCAGAACGGCTGCAGGATTTGGGTTTGGCCAGTCTAGAGAAAAGAAGGACCAGGAGGGACATGATAGCAGTTATTCCAGTATTTTAGAGGCTGCCACAAAGAAGTGTGTGTGTGGGGGTGTCAACTTATTTTCCAAAGCACCAGAGGGCAAGACCAGAAACAATGGATGGAAACTAATCAAGGAGAGAAGCAACCTGGAATTAAGGAGAAACTTCTTAACATTGAGGACAATTAACCACTGTGGAACAGTGTGCCTTCAGACATTGTGCATGCTTCATCACTGGAGGTTTTTAAGAAGAGTATATATGTAAATGGTATAGGATCTCCTGTTTGAGCAGGGGGCTGGACTAGAAGACCTCCAAGTCTCTTCCAGCTCTGTTCTGATTGTGATTCAGACAGACTGGCACAACAAGGAGCCAATAAATCCAAATTGGTGGGGTGTTCTTGTTGTTGGTAAGGTGCCAGGCTAGAAACCAGGTGGTTATGAGTTCTAGTCCTTCTTGGTCACAAAACCAGCTGGGTGACCTTGGCCCAGTCATTCCTTCTCAGTCCTGGGAAAGAGTCAAGGACAAATCATTCTGAAAATCTTGTCCAGAAAACTGCAGGGACTAGTCCAGGCAGTCACCAAGGATCCAAAAACTATCTCAAAGGAACTAAAAGAAGTAGTAGTAGTAGTATACAGACAATGACTTATGACTTCAAATGGGATCAGAATTACCATTGCTAAACGAGGTAGTTGTGAAGTGAGTTGCGCCCAATTTTACAACTTTTTTGCCACAGTTGTTGAGTAACTCACTGCAATTTTTAAATGAATCACATGGACGTTAACAATATCCAGATTTCCCCACTGATTTTACTTATCGGAAGCCAGCTGAGAGGGTTGCAAATGGTGATCCTATGACCCCGGGACCCTGCAATCATCTAGATACATGTCTGTTATCAAATGTCCAAATTTTAATCATGTGACTGTTGGGATGCTGTGATGGCTGTAAGTGCAAGGATGGGTTGTAAATCCCTTTTTTTCAGTGCGGTTGTAACTTTGAACAGGTGCTAAGCGGATGATTGTAGATCAAGGACTATCTGTACACATAGCCTTCAGAACTAAAATACCTGTGTTTCTCCGAAAATAAGACCGGGTCTTATTTTCTTTTGGGCCCCAAAATAAGCACTAGGGCTTATTTTGGGGGGTATCTTATTTTTTTTCCCCCATGTACGGGAAACCCACTTCTGCTTACTCGTGGTGGGGCAAGAGGCCACGTGGCATGCTAGTGTCACTGCCATGAGGCAGGAGAGGGTGGAGCTGCCCCACGTGCCCCACACCAGCTTACCTCAGCATCCCAGCCAGACCACCCATGTCCCGACACCTACCTTCCCTCACAGCAGCAGCTCTAGCAACCCCATCCAGCAGGAACCTGCGTGGCCCCTGGCCCACTTCTTCTGCTTGCTCACAGCTGCAGTGGAGCAGGAGGCTGAGTGACACACTGGTGTCATGGCCATAAGGCAAGGCAGGGGGGGTGGAGGACCTGCCCCACGCATCCCACACCAGCTTACCTCAGGGCCCCCGCAGCCAGGCCATCCACGCTGTGACACCTGCCTTGTTTCACGGCTGCAGCAGCAACACACCACTCAGCCTCCTGCTCTGTTGTGGCCACAAGCAAGCAGAAGTGGGCTGGTGGCCACATGGGCTCTGGTTGCACATGGCTGCTGGTGCTGCTGCCATGAGGCAAGTGTCAGGACATGGATGGCCTGGCTGTGTGGGCCCTGAGGTAAGCCGGTGCAGGGTATGTATGGCAGCTCCACCACCCCACCTTGTGGCCACAGCACTGCAAGCAACCAGATGGAATGGGCAGGTGGACAGCTGCACAGGCTCTTAAGTAGGGCTTATTTTGGGGGGTAGGGCTTATATTAGGTGCACATGTAAAACATGCTAGGGCTTATTTTTGGGATAGGGCTTATTTTTGGAAAACAAGGTAGATGACGTGTGAATGTAAAATTGACTTTAGGTCTGTCTGCCCACATTTGATACATGTGCCAGGGCTCCTAGTGATTTTGAGATTCGAGATGGCTTCATAAATGCAGCGAGTCTCCATTTTCAAAGATACTTTGAAATTGCCACAATCAGCAATTTCAAAGACATGCACAGAGTGCACACAAACACTTTAGCTTAGCAAGCCAGCTATGTTACATTTTTGTTTGTTTGACTTCATTCAGCTGCTTAAACATTCATTCTTTTGGAGTTCTGTATTTTGGGTGTGTTTGAAAAAGCAGACACATAGTAACTCTGTTTGATTTGGGAGAGAGTTTCTGGGTTTTGTTGATCATTGCACTGTGCATTCTCTTGTGCGTTTTTTAATCTAGGGAACCTTCAGAGTGCAAAAGACTTAGCTGGCCTGCTAAGTAAAATGACTGTGCACTCTTGTATAGTATTGATATGGTACATTTTGCTTCAAGGGCATGTTCAGATTTGTTGATTTGGCCTGTATGCATCTCAAACACTAAACATGCTTTAAAAAAAAAAAAAAGTTGTTTTGCTCAGTGAGAGTTTGTGTGTGACCTATGATTCCTTTTGTGTGCCACATGCTGATGAGGATAAAAATGTAATTTACATTTAAGATATAAAATGCCTGATAGGGAGGGTTATTTTTATTTATTTCTGTTTCCTGGAAGGGGTCCTCTCCCCTGGGTGGACACTTTCTTTTTCTACCAGGCAGAAATTGCATTAATTTTGGGCAGCCAGCCTGTACCAAATTGCCAAAAAGGAGAGAATTCCCTCCCCCAACTAAATTTGCAGGTATGTCTTTAAATATTGTGGGAATGCGGTGGCTCAGTGGGTAAGATGCTTAGCTTGTTGATCGAAAGGTCGGCAGTTCAGCGGTTCAAATCCCTAGTGCAGCATAACGGAGTGATCTTCCATTACTTCCTCCAGCTTCTGCCAACCTAGCAGTTCGAAAGCACGTAAAATTGCAAGTAGGAAAATAGGGACCACCTTTGGTGGGAAGGTAACAGCGTTCCGTGCGCCTCTGGCATTTAGTCATGCCAGCCACATGACCACGGAGATGTCTTCGGACAGCGCTGGCTCTCCGGCTCTGAAATGGAGATGAGCACCACCCCCTAGAGTCGGGAACGATTAGCACATATGTGCGAGGGGAACCTTTACCTTTAAATATTACAATGAGATCATGATCCTGCTATCAGCAAAGATAGGATTGTACTCATCCATCTTAGATTAAGAGGAGGCTTACTCTACTTCCATTATAGCTTGGCACCTGGGTATCTACAGGACCACCTGCTCCACTCTGAATTGGCACAAGCTATTGCATTGTATATGGTGGTGCTCCACCATCAGTAACTAGAAGAAGCTGAAGTAAGGAAGTGCTACTTTTTGGGGTCACTGGCAATCTTCAGGAATGATCCCTCTTAAGTGCATTCAGAAAAATGTATTTTAAAAAAAAAGTTATTCCAGAAAGCATTTTGGAGCTATGGTGGTGCAGTGGTTAGAATGCAGTATTGCAGGCTAATTCTGCTGACTGCTAGCAGTTCGATTATCACTGGCTAAAAATTGATTCAGCCTTTCACTCTTCTGAGGTTAGTAAAATGACGACCCAGATTGTTGGGGGATATGCTGACTCTGTAAACCACTCTGTAAAGCACTATGAAGTGGTATATATAGTATGTCTAAAAGTGCTATTGCTAAAAGTGCACACACACACACACACACACGTGTGTGCACGCTTTTTTTTTTTTTTAAAGAAATCTTGTTTGGGTTAATGGACTGACTGGAATTCATTTTCTGCCAGGATGTCCTCCTGCCCTGGAGAAGGAAATTGATTTGAAAGGTGTGTGAGAGAAATTACAGCTTCTGTGTGTTCTTTCTCTTTTTTTAACATGAACCAGTTTAGTAATCTCTCTGCATGTTTCTTTCAATTAGTATACCAGTGGACAAAGGAAGAAAGATAGCCATATATCTGGATTCAAGGAAAGCAATATAGGAGACTGAAAAAACATGCTTTTGTGATGAGTGTTTTGAAAAATATTTTATTTCCTTTTATCTGCCAATTCTTCTGCAAGCTGGCTTGGTGGTTGCACTCAGGCTGAACTGCTACCATATCTATTCTTGTAATACTGGAGAGAAAAGAAGGGAGCAAGATACTTCTTCTGTGTTTCCATGGTTTCTTATGGCCAAAATACTCAAAATGTTTTGAGCCTTGTTTCAACGAAACGTGTAACATACAAACTGATCAGAGTTTCTTTCTGTCAAGAGATAGCCAGTTTGAAATGTTTGGCTGGACTGCTCCAGATGAGATGTTTTATTTTTTGCTTGAAATAAAAACACGTTTTTGTTTTCTTCTCAAGCATTTTTTTTCCTGGTAGGGTTAACAACAGGCAACTACAGATTCTTGAATCACTTTTTAATGACCCCCTTGGAAAATAATCACTGTGAACTAAAATTGCCTAAAATCAACTCCGTGGCTTCTCGCTATTATGAGAAAGGAAAGACACACAAACTATAGCAGGGATGGCAAACCTTTTAGACATCGAGTGCCTAAACAGCACACATGTGCATATCCAAATTGAAAGATGCGCACATGCGCATGTGCAGACATGCGCACATGCGCAAGAGACCTGAACACCAGCTGGCTGGCAGGAGGCAGGGCATCCCAACACTGGCAGCGTGGCAAGAGGTAAGATCTTTTTCTTTCGTGAGCTTCTGTTTCATTGTTTGCAGGGAAACAGAAGCTCACGAAAGAAATGCCACGGAGATCTGACCTGGGGTGACAGCGCGTGCGCCAGCAGAGAGAGCTCTGCGTGCTACCTCTGGCACGCGTGCCATAGGTTCGCCATCACGGAACTATAGTGTAACCCTTAGATTGGCTTAACATAGTTAGCTAAGCAAAGACCCGCATTCAGATCTCCAGAAACATAAGGAATTGTAAGGATAAGGATAAGGATAATTTTATTTCTATACTGCCCCTCTCCCAAGGGACTCGGGGTGGTGTACAGCCAGGTAAAACACAATACAAATATCACAATTTAAATTTCAAAAATTCTTAAAAGTATTACATTTAAGACCAAAATTAGCTAAAAAATCGAAAAAAATTAAGAACTCCAAATTTAAAACTCAATTATGAAGCTAGCCCTGCCTGTCGGAAGAGCAGGGTCTTAAGAGCACAGTGGAAAACTCGGAGGTCAGAGATCTTGCCTATGTCCGGGGCAGTTCATTCCAAAGGGCAGGGGCTCCCACAGAGAAGGCTCTCCCCCTGGATGTCGCCAGCCAACATAATTTGGCCGACGGCGCCCTGAGGAGTCCCTCTCTGTGGGAGCGAACTGGTCGGTGGGAGGCTATCAGTGGCAGAAGGTGGTCTCGTAAGCTGCTCAGATGACTTGGTTGAGTTGGGCTGGTTATAGATGGATGGATGGATATGATTAGATAGATAGATAGATAGATAGATAGATAGATAGATAGATAGATAGATAGATAGATACAGTAGATCGATCCTTTGTCCATTTTTCTTATTGCTTGTCTCATCTAGACTCTTCCTTCTCTCCCCCCACCCCACATCATCCACAATTAACTGCAACTCCTGGCCACCAAAAGATTGACCATCCTGAACTTTAACCCTTACTTAAATTCCAGTGGGAGCCTATGTCAGTCAACTGACTTTCACTGTTGTACTACTCCCATAATTATTGACTATTGGCCCCATTAACAAGGGGAATTGTAACTCAGTAACATCTGGTTTTTAACTCCAAGAAATATCTTAAGGCATTGGCTGCCTAGAGCAGGCAATAGAACCTCTTCTACTCAAAGTAAGATTCCTTTTGGTATTTGCAGTAGAAAATCCTACATCCTCCTCTCCTTGCCATAAATTTGGACGTTTAACACATTAAATCATGAACAATTTCCTGCTCTTTCATGACAGGCAAAATCGGCCTCTCTCTGCTACATGATACTTCTGACCCTAGACCTGCTGTTGCAGAGAAATTGTTGTCAGCAATAAACAGGGTAGTGCTCTCTCTCCTTGAGCCATATAGTCCTCAACTTACAACCACAATTGGGATCAGGATTTCTTTTGCTAAGCAAGGTGGTTGTTAAGTGAGTCATGCCAGAGTTTGTGACTTTTTTTTTTTTTTTGCCACGATTGTTAGGTGAAGCACTGAAGTTAAGTGAATTATGTGGCACCGGATAAAGCAATGGCTGGAGGAAATGCTAATGCAAAATATAAAATTAAAGCCAGAACTTTTCTTACTAGGTATTACAAGAGATAAATACAATAAGGAAACAATATACTTAATGTTATATATTCTAATGGCAGCAAGACTGGCCTTTGCACAAAACTGGAAAAATAAAGAAACCCCCTCAGAAGAAGAAGTAGTAGCTAAGATATTAACTTGTGCTGAAATGGATAGGTTGATGTTGGAACTCAAAGATAAGAGCAAAACAGAATGCTACGAAATCTGGAGTAAATTATACTATTGGTTGGAGAGGAGGAAGATTGCCGGGATAAAGGATTACTGATGAGTTGAAAGTTTAGAAATCTATATGTTAGTTTCTTGAAAGAGATAGGAATGAAATTGTTATGGATGTTAGTTCTATAGACATAACAATGTTTGTGTTTGAATTGTGAAACAAGGTTTGTATAATTTGTATAACCTAAAGGAATTGTATTAGTTGTAAGGTAAAATGTGACGGAAAAGTCTAAACCGGAAATGTCAAATCATGTCCAATGTTTTTAATTATATTATTAATAAAAAAACTTTTAAAAAAAAGTTAAGTGAATTATGCAGCTGTGAAGTGAATTCAGCTTCCCCTATTGTCTTTGCTTTTTGGAAAGAAGTTGGGAAGATCGCAAATGGCAATTATGTGACACCGGGACACTGCAACCATTGTAAACACATGCCAGTTGCCAAGCACCTGAATTTTGATCATGTGACCATGGAGATCCTAAAAAAGTACTACATGCAAGGGCCAGTCATAAGTCAGTGACTTGTAACTCAATGACTACTACTATTGAAATTCTGGTCTTGTACAAAATTTTCTGTCATTTTTGTTGCTATCACTGAGATTCTGCTGAGGTATCTGGAAAGGAAGAGTTGCCACTTTAGATCTTAAGTTCTCTATTGTAGTTTCCATATACCGGGAGCCATAATTCAACATGCAAGATGGAGAATCTATTGTGATGTAGTGGAAATTGTATTGGTAAAGAATTATAGTACATCAGCTTTCCTATTCTGGTGTCCTTCAGAAATATTGAATTCTTATCAAGAATGATGGAAGGCACTGGATTGGAAAAGACAACATGGGGTGATGGGAAAAGATTCATCAGATAGAGATTTGCACTTAGGCTATATGTTGATGATATTTATTTAAATTAGATGTCACTAAATCCTTACAAACTTCTGGTAGATGAACCATTTCCCAGTAACATACCATGGTTTCCTTGATGGACTCTTCAGGATAATTCTTTCTAGTATCTGCATTTCATGTTTTCAAATCCTTTGGGGGCTGGAGGCTAAAACATAGGAAGAACAGTTACAGGAATAGGGTATGTCTAGTCTAGTGAAAAGAAGGACATAGGGATGACATAATACCAGTGTTCCAATATTTGAGGGGCTGCCACAAAGAAGAGGGGTCCAACCTATTCTTCAAAACATTAGAAGGTAAAACAAGAAGCAACGGATGGAAACTAAAGGAGAGAAGCAACCTAGAGCCAAGGAGACATTTCCTGGCAATGAGAACAATAAACCAGTGGAACGACTTGCCTTCAGAAGTTGTAGGTGCTTCATCACTGAAGGCTTTTAAAAAAGAGATGGACCAGTCATTTGTCTGAAATGGTAAAGGGTCTCCTGCTTGAGTAGGGAGTTGGATTAGAAGACCTCCAAGGTCCCTTGCAACTCCTTTATTCTGTTTGGAACAAAGGTATTGAGAGCAACCTCACAAAGTTATGAAAGTGCAGCATACTAAGAAATATTGCTAGGATTACAACTAATAGAATTCACCTGTTTGCAGGTATGGAAATTAATGACTCCGTTCCTAAATCATTGGCAGTAATTCAGTCTTGATGGTTACAGAAATGGCTACCACCAGCAGTATTTTCATATCACTAATCCCACACATGGGTTCTCTACCATTGCAGTAGTCATTACCCCTGTTAATAACTGCTATGTTGTTTGGTCAAGTAAACACTCTGAGCAGGAGTAATTAATACTGACGTCCTACTAATGGTATTCTAAATGCTGTCAGAAATGATTGTGTGTATATGAGCACTGGCTGTGAAATCCCTTCCATTAATAAGTGCTTATGGGCACAACATGACCTCAAGAAGTTTGCTGGCTTGCCAATATTTTGATTTTACTAGGAGGAAAGTGACAGGAGAATATTTAGGGTGGTGAGGAGTGAAAAGAAGTAGAGATTAACTGAACTGACCATTGATATTAGCCATTTGAATGCAGAAAAATGCACTCAGGGAACACTTCCTTTTAATCATTTGTAAATGTCAAACTTGTTTCCTTTATAGTATTTTGTCTCTTTCACATTTCAGTATTTTATGACCATCAACACTTTTTTCATAGGATACCAAGTCATTAAAAGAAAAGTGACTAGCCAGTGAAAACCTGAGTGGTGAATTATTCTATATAGCGTTTTTGTTACAATCTTCAGCCAAGCTTTTCTCAGCCTATATTGCAAAGACCAAGCCAAATTTGAAATTTAAAATTAAACATTGTCAATTAACATGATTTAGAACAGTATATATTATTAAAACCAGTGCGATGTCTGAAAGGATCTGGAACAGCATGCACATAAATAATCTCTAGTTTAGTGATGTGTGCATTGAACATAAGTAGGAGGGCATAGATGATATATGTTGAGGAACAAATTTGGTTATAATGGTATAAGAAACTCTTTTTTTACACAAGGTTCTTCTCTCTTGTCTATGGCGATTCTCAGTCATCCAGGTCATGGCTGTCCCAAAAGGCAACTGGATTTCCTTTGTTTTTCCTTGAAGATGTTTCACTTCTCATCCAAGAAGCTTCATCAGTTCTGACAGGATTACAAAAGATCGTTCTTGTCTCATGTAATCCTGACAGGGATTCAGTCCATTCTAATTCCTGAATGGTCAGTGTGATATGTATTCCTAAGAAATAATTCTGATTTAAAAAAAAACCCCATAGTAGTATTAAGAAGACCTCCAGCGTAATCCTGTACTGATAGTCCTCAAATTATGACTGTAATTGAGCTCGGTACTTCAGTTGTAAAGCAGATCACTCCACATTTGCTTAATGACTGCTTCAAAAAAAAGTCATAATATTGGATGATCTACTTTACCACTGTCACAATTTATGACTGTAATTGCCAGACTCAATTATGGTTGTAACTCAAGGACTGCCTGTACGTCAGAACAGCATGTCTCCAGAGATTAGTATGGCTCCTACCCTGATGACAGTCAGAAAGTCACTGAAAACATGGTTGTTCTCCCTTCCTTGGGGCAGGGTGGTGGCTGAGTCCCTGGTCTTGTTTGCTAAAGAGAGGTTGTCTTCTTAGAATTGAAATGGCTGGTTTATTTTTTTATCATTTTTGTTTTTTAAGTGTAAGTCACTCAGAACAGTGGTGGGTTGCTCCTGGTTCTGTCCGGTTCTATAGAACTGATAGTAAAACCGTCGAGAGGCTCTGCCCACCTGCCACGATGGCATCATGGGTCATCTGCGCATGCGCAGAAGTTTCTTATCTTTACTGGTAGTAAAGATAAGTAGAACCCACCCCTGACTCAGAATCATTTGGAGTCAGTCAACCTCTAAATTGTATGTGTGTATGTATGTATGTATGCATGCATGCATATAAACAAACAAACAAACAAACATAAATGCTCAGGAATGAACCCTATTACATTTAATGGGACCGATTGTCAGAAGAGTTTGTGGAGAACTGCAGCTTTCAAATATTCTTACGCGTGTTGAAAAGTATCTAAGGATAATATGTAAATTTGCTGTCTGAATTTACTTACTGCTGTTGATAAGTTATCACACATAATAACTTACCAACTATGTCAAGCATTCAAAAATTTCTCAATAATCTCAATAATTCTTACAACATGATGTTCCACGTTGTCAAGGGAGAGAAAGAGTGAGAACATGATGAAGGCTGACAGAATACTGATGTTAGGGAACACTGTGCAAGCCTATGTTCATATAATTGGTACTAGGACATATCTCTAATTAGTGTATTTAGTAGACCAGTGCAAATTGGGTCTAACCCAATTGGAATCATTATAAAATTACCAGAGTTCTCTTGGATCAGGCCATAAGCCCATCCAATGCAGAATTTAATGTCACATAATGGGCAACTAGGCATATTTGGGAAGTTCAGATGCCTGAATGATTGCTCTGTTCCACTGTTGGAACAACCCAGCTTATTGTTCAGGAGATAATAAACCGCCATCAATATTCATAGCCACTGATAGCTTGATTCTCCATGAATTTGTCCTCTGCCCTTTCAAAACCTTTGAAACTGGCTGCTAGTACCAGAATGGTTGGCAGCAAATTGCACTGTTTAAGTATGCACTATGTAAAAAATATATATATTTCTTTTGTTGGTCTCACATCTCCCTGCATTTCTTTTCAATAGATGAACTTGGGAGAGAGAGAGAGTGAAACTCACTATTCACATTATCTGTGCCTTGTATAATTGTATATACATCAAGCAAGTCTTTCTTTATCTTCTTTTATCAATGACTAAAGAGTTCCAGTTGCGGTATTCTTACCTTCTGTGCGAACTTCTTCAACCCCCTAATTATTTTGATTGCCAACTTCTTCCACCCTTTCTATCTCTATCATATGCTTCAAAATTATGCACAGAATTCCGAGCCTGATCTTATCACAGAGCTGTACAAGGATTATTATAGTGTTAGATTTGTTTTCAATCCTATCTAAGGATTCCAGACATGGGATTTCCCTTTTTATAGCAACTGCATCCTGGACTAATATTGTCACTGAATTGTCCACCATAACTTAGTTTCTTTTCTTGGTCAAAATCAGAATCCACTAATATATAAGTAAACTTTATACCCTTTCAGTTAAACTGCATTTGCCATCACTGAATTTGAAGGGATCCTTCTGTTACTCTTTACAATTTCTTTTAAGATTACTATCCTGAACTGATTGGTGTATCATCAGGAAACATAGCGTCTCATTGCTCAGCTTTAACTCCAGATCATTTACACTATATATAATTTTTTTAAAAAACACTGATTTGAATTAATGGATCTCTCAGGGACCCCACCTTGCATGTCTTTCCAGTGTGAGGATTGTCCATTTGTTTCTATTTTGTGCTTCTTGTAGCCAAATCCATCAGAGCCCATGTCTTTGCATGCCATGAAAATTGAGTTTCCTCAGAGGCCTTTGATGAAGGAATTTACAACACTTGGACTTTGGAAAGTCCAAGTGTACAACATCTGTTGGTTCACCCTTGTCTCCCTGCTAGTCAATATTCTCAATAACAACTAGAAGATCAGTGAGACAAGAGCTATAATTGCACTCAACAATGAACTAAAGGGCCACTATCAGTGAGCTGTTGGACAGCATTACTTGGTCTGTTGTGTTGATGTTTGGTGGTTTAGGGGTGGAGAATTTGTGTTGGGTAGGGGTGTGTTTGGGAACTGTTATGTGTGTTGGATCTGGGCTTTGGATGTTAAGTGAATCTCGTTGTATGGGTAGACTGTGTATAATGTATAATAAAGTTATTATTATCTTTGCAGAAGCTATGTTGGTACTTTCTAGTGAGACATATTTTTTTGTACTTGCTTATTTTTTTTCTTTAATATTGTAATACTTTCAACCATTCTTCTCCAGAAGAGAATTGACCTACAATTTGCTTTATTATTCATCCCTTCATCTCTGTGTTAAAAAATAATAATAATCAGAACTGCCGTGGCTATTTTCCAGCCCTTGGAAACAAATTCCAAGGTTCAAAAGAGACTGCATATTTTTATGAAAAGATCAGCAATTTTATATCCAAGTTGTTCAAAAATTCTTGGGTGGAAACTGCCTGGATCCAGGGTTTTATTTATTTTTAGTTTGTCAATTTGGCTTAGAACCTCAGCTCTCATTACCTTTATTTGCCTCAGTTCAACTGACTTCCTCCTGAAAAGCCAACTCAGGCACACCCATCCATCCTACAACCTCAGCAGGAAGCCTGAGGCAAAGAATTCAGTTTCTGGATTATTTCCTTATTCTTCTTTAAGTGCCTGTAACATGCAATGGCCAAATGAACTCTCTGGACCCCTCTTTTTATTCCAAGTACTGTGTGTGTGTTTGTGTGTGTGTGTTTTGTTTTATTGTTTTTCTTAATAGACTCTATTATGGGCTTCTCATAGATTTTGTTTGTTTGTTTTGCATCTTTTAGCATTGCTTGCATATCTAACTTGCCAGAACATATGGTCATTTCTGTTCTTGTTTGAGCAGACTTCTCTGATCTTGTTCTTTAATCATTTTAGTATTTTCTTGGACTCTGTGTTTTTTTTTCTTGGACTTTAGTGAATATTTATTGTTTTGAGATATACAGTAATTTCTAATTCAGATTCTGTTGTTGTGTTTTTGAATAATATTCAACCATTATGAAACAAACGGACGTTCTTGAATCTCTCTTTCAACTTTCCTTTCCCCCCCTTTTTTTCCAAATTAAAACTTTTAATTAGTTTATCGAAGTATAAAATAGAAATGAAAAAAAAAACATTGAAAAATAAAAAGAGAAGGGAAAAAGAGGGGGTATAGTGTAATGTGAGGGGGGGGAAAGAAAAAAGGCATCAACTTCCCACTCTCTTTGGCACAGTCAAAGGTAACAACATTACAACTACAACTTTCCTTTTTTTTCCAATCCACAGTTTTTGGGGAGAACGAGGGAGGAGTTTACTCTTCCGAAGTAAAATGTGGCTACTGAGATTTGTTAAGGGATACAGAATACTGGTTACCATTCTACCTTATAAGTCTGGAAAAAGATTCTGGACATTATTTAGGATTAAATCTCATTTTACATCTCCCTTTATTGACTCATAGGCTATGTGGAAATTTACTTTGTTTGCCCCATTCAGAACATTCATTTTTCCAACCTGTATGAGGTTGATTAGCATCACCCATTGTTTCTATGTCAGATGCATTCATTTTCCATTTGTGGTCAGCTTTACCTTTAGTGAAAAGTATTATCAATAATACTGGCTTGCTTTTGAAGGTTGAATATAGAGACCTGCAATGATTCAGCAGAAGGGTTCCTTCCATTTGTGATTTTTTTTTTTTTACTTCATGGGATACTGTGTACTCTTTGACATATTGTACCTCTAATACTTCTTTTCCAGTCTTTCCTCTATAGCTTATTTCTAGAGGTAACCCTGGTCCAGTTGATGACTTCTATTAATCCAGTTTCTGCAGTGGTTGCTAGATCTGTGGAGTGCACTTTTACCCTTGTGATTTTGTGGGGTTTTATTTATTTATTTATTTTGTTTTGCTCAGCTACACTTACTTCTTAGATCTACATTGTCTCACCTTGAGACAACAGTTAGAAAAGCACATAATTTAACCCCCTCTTTTCTGTACCAGTTTAAATCAAGTGCTTGCATCCTGATTTGCCTGCCCTCTCTATCCTCATGAATCTGTTTAAAGGCTGCTGTGCCACCCTTTAAATGGACCCCTGCAATTTAGTACCTCCCTGATCCAAGAGGAACCCATTCATTTTTTGCAAACCTAATTTGCCCCTCGTGAGGTTTTAGAGCTCTAACCCGTGTTCTCAGGCTATGCAGGTATTTTTTTTTCTAAGAAAACCAGCTTGGTAGACCTGGATTTCAGCACCCTAATAAACAACCTAACATTTCCTTTCAGAATGACCTATTTTTTTACATAACTGATGCCAACATCCATTGGCTTATTCCCAGCATCTCCCACCAGGCTGTCTAGACACTCTGTGATGTCTGAAACTTTGCATCATACAAGCAAGTCATCAGGCGATCAGTATACTCCTCACACACTCATAAGTATATGCTTCGAATAATCAAATCCCCCAATATTTATTTATTTCCTGACTTTATTATTTTTACAAATAATTCAAGGCAGTGAACATATCCAACACACCTTCCTCCTCCTATTTTCCTTGCAATAATAACAACCCTGTAAGGTGGGTTGGGTTGGGCGGAGAGAGAGAGAGAGAGAGAGTGATTGGCCCAAAGTCACCCAACTGGCATTTATGGCCAAGGTGAGCTCAGTAAAGTTTGAACTCAATATTAGGTGCACCTCCTTATTCAGAGGAACATCTTTAATGTAAGAGGATATTTGTTTATCCCTCAAAGACATAATGCTTCCTGCAGGTTCCTCTTCCTCTCCCTTCTGAGACATTCTTCCATCCTGAGGGCTTTATTTCTTTGTACTCTTTATAGGCTGCCCACTTCCCAGAGATACTAGATTGCAAATAATTACAAGTTAATAAAAAAACCAAACATAAGAATGCCCTTCCTCCAAAAACCCCCAACACATAATCAAAGAAAATCAATCCAGCAGGAGCTCAGCTTTCACTCTGTCCCCGAGCTTGGGAGAATAGCTTCCGGGACATGTTCTGCCCCAGCTACGGGTCCCAAGAAGTGTAGTACACACACACACCTCCAAAAACTCCGTTTAATACAAACAGACCCCTTTCAAAATGCAGGCTTTAACCACCAATGTCCTTATCAGCCTGCTATGAATTACAGAGATTAAACAAAGTCCAACAAGGGTTGTCAATCAGCCCAGAAACCAAGTTGTAACAAAAAACTCACTCTCAAAATGCTCTGCGTAGGACCAAATGTTGTTTCCAGCAATGTTTGCTATCTGTGTGCGAACTTAAATAGGCTAAGGGTGTGGCCAATTAATCCCAAGCCTTACTCTCGAGGAGACCTCCTCCTGAGTAGCCACTCCTGCCTTTTGACAGCCCTGCGTGCTCGAGCATTGAGAAGAGGCTCCTCCACTTCACTGTCTTCACTTGAAGGAGCCTCTGGAGGTTCTGAAGGCCCTGGCTTAGTCTCTGCCTCTGTCACCACATCCTCTTCAGCCTCCTCGCTGTCCGACTCGAGCGCCGGCTGCACAGACTGCTGGCGTAACACACCAGCCTCCTCATCGTCGGGATCAGCCACAATCCACGCAGGCCACTGGCGGGCCACAACACATCATCAGTTTTATTTTCAAAGTCTGTCAAAGTATTACAACTGAGTGGGATGCTATTTGTTGAATTCCAAAGGTCCCCCTCTCTCTGCCTCTCCCAGCTTTTTACAAACTAGCTATCTTGGATTTAAAGAAAGGACTTTATTTCTTAAGACCCTAAAGTTCACTTCATTGATTGCATACCTATGACTTTAGTATAATATACTGAGTAGTCTTTACACCCCTACTGGCTCTCTGACAGTATATATGTGCTTATTTGTTTGAATGTATTTAGATGGGCAGTCAAGTTCCTTAAAGTATCGGGAATGTTGAATGTCCCAACCTCTTTTCAATGATGTCAGATTCACAAGTCAAATTTCATTGCCATTTATAAAAGAATATTGACACTGTTGTCCCTGGGGCCATGTTGCTTCGTCAGCTGGAGTGGCTCTCCTGTGCTCATTTCGGATCAATTTACTGGGATCATTGAGTTGATTTGAAGCACTGAATCGATTTTGATTTGATACTTGGAATTGATCTGCATTGGGTTGATTAGATTCAAGCAAATTCAGTTGTGAAAGACATTCAATAAAAATCAATGTGAAGGTGTCTGATTTGATTAGACAGCTCTAAATATTGCTTCAGAAGATGCTCTGAAAATTTGATCATTTACCTTTGCACTAAATCTTCAGATTGAAACCCTACTAGTTAGATTTTAGGACTGTTGTAGGAAAGTAGCAGGTGCTCAAGTAGCAAAATCAAAAGAAGAAACTGCTGCCTAAGACCTTGGAAAGTTGGATGGACCATCATGAATTAGAAGAATCAGTGATCTGAGTGTTCTGCCCCAGCTATGGACCCCAAAGAACGTAGCACACACAAAGTCTGTACAAACCTTAATTTACTAATTAAAGATTACTAATGAGCTTTCTTAGTAGTTGTTCGACACAGGTACAATAAATCAGTCTTTTCTGAACAAGGGCTGTTAATTTAACTTCATTAACAGCTGACAAGAATTCAAAGAATAATAACTCAATTCTGAGGCACAGTATTTCAGATAACCATAATCTTACTGTCGTTGGCAGAATGCCCAGAAGCAATTTGCAGGAAAACTGATAAGAGAGAAACAAGAGCCAAATCAAACGTTTTCTGAATCAAGACACGAAGGAATTTGAACGAAGTTGTTTCTTGCAAATTACATCAGTCGTCGTCCTTCCTTAAATAGGCTAGGAGAATGGCCAATTAGCCCCAAGCCTTACTCTCAAGGAGACCTCCTCCTGAGGAGCCACTCCTGCCTTTTCGCAGCTCTGCGCGCTTGTGCATCGAGAAGAGGCTCCTCCTCTTCTTCCTCTTCACTTATGGGAGCTTCTAGAGGTTCTGAAGGCCCTGGCTGAATCCCCGCCTCTGTCACATCTTCTCCAGCCTCCTCATTGTCCGACTCGAGTGCCACACCAGCCTCCTCACTGTCAGAATCAGCAACTAACTGCACAGGCCGCTGACGGGCCACAACCCTGAGATAGTTTGACTTCCTGGCAGTGATTATGTCATGCTGACTCTCTTGTGTCTTAAGCACTTCTAGTCTTAATGCATCAAAAGGGACAGCAACTTGGTATAGTGCTAATAGAACAATCTCTTCCTATTTCAGTCTCGAGATTTTATTTTTTTGTAGACCAGTTTAACCTGGGAAAAGCTGATTGAAAAAGCAACTCTCAGGGACAATATTTGTGGCTGTAGTAAGAATGTGAAGCATGGTGTGGTCCAGGTTGTCCCATTGTAGTTCTGGATGTTCCTGTGTTGTTTCTGTCTTCTTTATACATTGTGCTTGCCCAATATACTAAAACATAAAGCTCATTAATAAGTATGTCATATATAGCCATCATAGTCTTTTGGGGTTAATGTATCACACAAATTTAAAACCACCTTTATTTTTTTTTTATTCAATTTAACAGGCATTTAATTGTAAATTTAAATTCCAGTTCCCACATAACCAAAATGGCAGCTTGTTCAGGTTCTGGTTGACAGTGACACCAAAGTAAAGGGACCACATCAGTGGTGGGTTTCAAAAATTTTTACTACCGGTTCTGTGGGTGTGGCTTGGTAGGTGTGGCATGGCTTGGTGGGCATGGCTTGGTGGGCGTGGCAGGGGAAGAATACTGTAAAATCTCCATTCCCAACCCACTCCAGGGGAAGGATACTGCAAAATCCCCATTTCCTCCTGATCAGCTGGGACTTGGGAGGCAGAGAATAGATGGGGGCGGGGCCAGTCAGAATTTTAGCTGGCTGGAGAATTCTGGGAGTTGAAGTCCACAAGTCTTAAAAGCTGCCAAGTTTGAGGACCCCTGAGGTAAATGGTAAATAAGGCAGTTATTTAATATGCTTTCACTTTCATGCACAACTTGCTGGTTCTCCGTCCTCACACATACGCCCTTCCTTAACATGCTGTTCTTTCCAACTGCATTGTAACTTCCTTTAAAAAAAAAAGTCTTGAAAATAGTTCAACAATCCCAGATCAGTCTCTCTCCCTGTTGCCGGAAGAGACCGTTTGGGATCAAGGTATGGTGTCTGTGGGTGCTGTGGAAGCAAAGCTGCTGCACTGTTTTCTGAATTAGATTCTATTTGATAGGAAGTGGAGCCCTCTGCAGACTCTCGTTGCGAAAGAGCTTTTCTTCAGGGCATTTGCTCGCATGCTTACTAATGCTTCACCTCGACAAGGGCAGTGCAACATTTAGCTTGTGCAGAGCAGCCTTTTCCCAAAGGCGAGAACGCGTGGTGCTGAATATAGAGGACTGCAGCATTGCCTGCAATTGAACGAATGGGGTGGGGGGTGGGGGGAAGGAGGTGGTTTTAAAGTGTGACTGATGCATCATGCATTTAATAAGTCCCAGTGCATCCTGCAGGGAGGTGATGGGACAAAACGCTGACAGATTTATTTCCAGTATCAGATGCCTCCATTATTAATCAGAGACAGTACCTACCAAGGGAAGGCACATAGGATGAAAGCTAAAAATAACCTGGAAGGAAACAGATGGAATTTCTTTCACCTTTTTCTTTAAGGTTTTAAAACTCTATGAAAAATAATTGTCAATAAAAGCTTGCCTATGTTTAGAATGTATTGGCTAAATTTTAATATATTGGCTAAAGGCAGGGGAGATGTCTGCTGGGGGTGATAAACAGAGATCAATCAGGCATAACCTTTACATCTCCTTCCCAACTCTGGTGCAGTCCTGCTTTTGTCTCAAGCTCATTAACCGAACCATATAATTTACCCCATATAACGTATACATTACATATATATATTCTGTCCTCCCCTCCCCCCCAAGGCTCAGTGAGACAAAGAACATACTATAAACCCTCTGAGTTTGGATAAATTGCAAAGGCATAATAGCAATAACAATAGCACTTAGACTTATATACCGCTTCATAATGCTTTACAGCAGTCTCTAACCAGTTTACAGAGTCAGTGTATCTCCCTCAACAGTCTAGGCCCTCATTTTACCGACCTTGGAAGAATGGAAGGTTGAGTCACCCTTGAGCTTGTCAGGAACGAACTGGTGGCAGTTGGCAGAATTATCCTGCAGTACTGCATTTTAACCACTGTGCGACCACAGATCTTAGTCCTAACTATACAGCTTTGCAAAAAATTGTAGAACAGCTGGCTTAAGTTGATGTCCAACACAGTCTACCTGAAAGGCACTGGGCCCAGAAGAGGATCCTCTAAAAAGGTAACGGTAAAGCTTCCCCTCACAAGTATGTGCTAGTCGTTCCAGACTCTAGGGGGCGGTGCTCATCTCTATTTCAAAGCCGAAGAGCCAGCACTGTCCAAAGATGTCTTCATGGTCATGTGGCCGGCATAACTAAACGCCAAAGGCGTACAGAACACTGTTACCTTCCCACCAAAGGTGGTCCCTATTTTTCTACTTGCATTTTTTATGTGCTTTCGAACTGCTAGGTTGGCAGAAGCTGGGACAAGTAACGGGAGCTCACCCCGTTATGCGGCACTAGGGATTTGAACCACTGAAGTGCCGACCTTTCAATCGACAAGCTCAGCATCTTAGCCACTGAGCCACTGTGTCCCTTTTTAAGGATCCCCTAAATATTTGTAATAGATCCAAGCAATTTGTGTTCTTCATAAAATCTATTACATATTTCTCAACACTCTTTGTTGCCAAATTCTGTCCTAACTCTGTTGCCCTATTTGTATCTTCAAATCGGTTTCCCATACCATCTTTCCTAAATTTTCCCTCTCCTCTTCCTCCAACAATATTTTATAAATTCCACTCATTAAGCCTTTTATCCCTTTATTTTCTTCCTTTACAGTTCCATTTTTTTCAATTAATTCCTCAAACCTCGTTAACTCTCTACACTCTCCATTTTCTCTTATCCAATTTATAGTCCATTTTTCCACTTGGCTGTAATTTAACCAAGACAATCGTTTACCTCCTAGAACCTCTTCCAATTCCTCACGTGTCCTCATTCCTCCTAACCATTCCCTTAGTTTTATTTTATTTTTCTCTTTTAAAATTTTATTCACTTTATTCTTCAAATTCCCTGGGAACTTTTCCAAGATTACTACCGATGATAATGGAGAGTTCTTCGGAAGCAACCTCCCTTTATATTTACTCCAAATTTCCCAATGAAACTTCAGGAGAGGATTACTTATGCTTTCCACCCATTTCTTTCCACCTTCTATAAAAAATATATTTTCCAGCTTCCATTCTAATTTGGTTTTAATTTTAGATTTATCTTCCAACCATTCCAATTCTCCTATTCCTAAAATTGCCTCTATAACATGTCTAAGCCTGTTAGAGACATAATATAATTTAATATTTGGGAGTACTAAACCCCCTTTTTTTTGGCTTAGATATCACTTATTTTTATTTATCTTCGCTTTCTTATTCCCATTACAATAGTTATTCAGTATATTCTGCCAACTTTTTAACTCTAATTCTGATATTTTTATTGGTAGCATCCTAAAAGCAAAATTGATCTTTGCTAAAATCTTCATTTTTACTAAAGCAATTCTTCCAAACCATGATAAATTCAACCTATTATATTTATTCAAACTTTCCAAAATCTTCTTCTTTAAGCTGCCTAGATTTTCCTTTTCTAACTCTCCAAATTTTTTGTAATTCTAACTCCCAGGTATTTAATATGATCTTTAATTCTCATTTCGCTTCGCTTCCCTTCCCAATCCTTCTCTTCCCTTTTAGTGTAATTAAACAGCATCAACTCAGATTTTGACCAATTTATTCTTAATCCAGTTATTTCTTCAAATTCTTTTAGATGCCATCCAATTTTTTCCATCTTATCTATTATATTTTTAACTGTTAACAATGTATCATCAGCAAACATATTTAGTTTTATTTTACCTATCCCTTCTATCTCCCCGTCATCTCTTAATGTGTTGGTCAATAGTTGGCAACAAAGAGTGTTGAGAAATATGTCAGTAAGAATAAAAGAGAATTATTATAAAATGGTATGGAGGTGGTTCTTAACTCCGGTTAGATTAAGCAATATGAATCAGCACTATTCAGATAACTGTTGGAGAGGTTGTGGGGAAAAAGGAACGTATTTACATATGTGGTGGGATTGTAAATTTGTGTAAAAATTGTGGAAGATGGTGTTTAAGGAGATTGAAGAAATTGTAGGAATAAAGGTAGAAGAGGCACCAAAGGTAGCATTACTCTCACTATTGGAAGATATAAAATGTAAAAAAGAGACAAAAGAGTTGATAACAAATTTGTTGACCGCAGCAAGGTTAATGATTTCTAGGAACTGGAAGACATGAGGTGATTATTGTTTAAATGGAGCCAAATTTATTTAATAATTTTAAATTTTAAATTGATGTTTGTCTTGTGTTTTAAATAGGCTGTACACCGCCCTGAGTCCTTCGGGAGAAGAGTGGTATAGAAATAAAATTATTATTATTATTATTATTATTATTATTATTATTATTATTATTATTATTATTATTATTATTTGGAAGAATGGTATAAGGAAGTATGGGACATTGCCATAAATGATAAATTGTCTTGTAATATTAAAGTAAGGAGGGGCATAATGAAAGTAAATGAATTCAATGGAATCTGGAAATAGTTCCTAATATATGTGTTTTCTGGAGGAAGGGGGATACCACCACCAGAAGAAGCTTTAAGATTTTGGAAGCAGAAATGATCCCGAGGGGTGGGGGAGCACTCGTTGATTATTTGTATTGTGTATATTGTTATGTATTATATATTATGATTCATGTATGTTATGTATGTTAATTTTTTTTAATAATAAAAGAATATGAAAAAAAATAAAATAAAATCTATTACAGATATTTAGAAGGATCCTCTAAATATCTGTAATAGATTTTATGAAGAACACAAATTGCTTGGATTGCTAAAGATGGAGACATTTTATTCTTGGTAGAGAATAAAATCTGGATAGCGCTGTTGCCCCATAAACTTCTCAGTGCTTGCAAGCTGGTTGCACATACATAATACAGTCATCTTAAACAAAGTGAAAAGCATTGTGGGTTGTGGTTGGGACTTAAGTCTTTTGCAAACACAGTTTACTCTTGGCTCTTGCAGTGACTCCTGATTTTGCTGTGCTTTTCTTACTTTAGCACTTGTTTCTTTCATTCACTCCTCATACCTTCATCCTTTGAGCATTTTAATGAACATTGCCCAGAATTAGAATTAGAAATGGTTACCACGGTGGTTTCTTTGCATGTATAAATCAGGGTTTTCCTTTCCAATTAAAACAATGGTCCTTAGCTAGAGTTAAATCTGGACAGTTATCCATTGCAGAGTTTTAGAGATCAGTTAGGTGGAGTCTAAGCATTTGCAGTGCCAAAGTGGCTTGGCCAGTTCATAGACTTCAAAGTGTGATCATTCACAGATACTGCACCTAAGACTATTCTCTTTACTATTAAAAAAAAAAGGATTCTGATGCATACCTAAACTTAGTTCGTCAAAATTTATATTCAAAAGCATAATGAATATGTTCAAAATACATTTTTCTGAACTTCAGAAATGATGTAATGCATGAATGCTATTGTCAGAATCTGTTCCTAAATTGAAAGCACTATATATCACATAAACCACATTTCTGTGGTTACTACTAACCAAGCAGTACTTTGAATCTAGGTTTCCTACAGTCAGCTTACAACTACATTAAGAGTGTTACACCAAGTTCTGTTAGTGGTGGAAAGAAGCATCAAATACAAAGGCTTTATTCTGAGATTCAACCCTACTCCCGTCCCCGCTCTAAAATTGCAAGAAGCCTGAATAGAGAGCTTGGCATTAGCAGCTTAATGCTCCTACATGGCAACAGGATGGAAAAACTGTGAGTAGTTCTTAGGTAGAAATGGTTAAATACAAGAGCCAGTTTGATGTAATGGTGAGAAGGCTAGAAGACAAGAGACTGTGAGTTTTAATCCCACCTTAAGTACGAAAGCTGGCTGGGTGACTTTGAGCTAGTCGCATTCTCTCAGTTCATGAAATTAGACTCAAACAACAAACTGGTCAGTCAATTTTTATGGCAAGCAATCTGAAAAATAGTGGACCCTGCACTTGTAGGAAAGAAAAAAAACACAGTTAAATGGATCTATATATTCACTAGCAGCACCAGAGCTTCAAAGTTCTATTGATAACAACCAATTTAAGTAAAATACTGTTGCTTTATGTCTATGGAGTTTCTCAGTCATCCAGGTCATGATTGTCCCAAAGGTGCTTTTTCAAGAGGCAACTGGATTTTCTAGTTTTTCTCTGAAGACGTTTCACTTCTCATTCAAGATTTCAGCTCAGAGATTGGATGAGAAGCGAGAAGCAAAATGCCAGGTGGGTGTGGCCAACTGGGTGGGCCAGCTTGACGCCACTCCCCAAACTGCTGGCATATTTCCTCTTTGCATTGGGTAGACCGGGCCTTCCCCTTACATTTTCGAGGACGGCCCCATGGCCTGGATCCGACCACATTGCGAGCCAGATCCGGCCTGTGGGCCTGGAGTTTGACACCCTGAGCTATATCATCCAAACGCTGGAGGCTTTGGGGGAGGCTTTCTAGCCTCCTATGAAAGAAAGTTATTCCCTCCTGTGTGTTCTCCACCTGCATGTACAAAATTAGTAACCTTGTGACACAGAATGGTGGACTAAGCTAAGCAGGGACCTTCCCATATTCTTATGACCTCTTGGAATGAGGCATTTGGCCCAGGATTGCTGCAAACAACCCCTTTCCTGCTCCTGCAGACTGGCATTTTGCATTTTGTGCAATCTCAGTTGCTGGCAGACTATCATAGCTAGGCTGCACAGCACACATAGAATGGCAAAGGTGTAAAATTCAGGAATCGTTTTAAAATTTTGCCTACACTTTACTTCTGTAGAGAAAGTTATTTCTCAATTACAGCAGGTGGGGATATGTCCTTGAAAGTCTTAAAAGTTTACATGCCCTTAAATTGGACAGGAGAATCAGTTGGGTGCAGTGGTTGAAGCATCAGACTAGAAACTGGGAGACTGCGAGTTCTAGTCCTGCCATAGGAACAAAGCCAGCTGGGTAACCCTGAGCCAATCACATTCTCTCAACCCTAGGAAGGACGCAATGGCAAACCACCTCTGAAAAACCTTGCCAAGAAAACTGCAGAGACTTCTCCAGGCCATCTCAAGAATCAGACATGATTGAATGGAAGAAAAGAAAATGGACAACATAAATGAAATGCGTTAAACAGTTACAGTTTTAATATGTCTACGAGTTAAAGATAAGAATGATATCATTATATGTTGTGAGCCAAAGATAAAAATTACAAAAGAGAAACAGGTAGGGTTCAACAAAGGAAAAAATGTCAATGTATTGCCTCTGTATTAAAACTCCTTTTATTCTGAAATTCTAGCAAGGAATTTTGCAGTTCAAAGCTGCATTCCACATACCTTCTCCTATTAATGAGGGGCTTGGAGTTGTACAATTATTCATATCTTTTCCCTCTCTTAACAGCTGAGCGGAGGCGTTCTCTCGGCAAGGACTACCATCCCCTCTGCCTGAAGTGCCACCACTGCAAACGGCAACTCACTCCTGGCCAGCATGCTGAGGTACAGAGCAAACCAACTATTCCATCTGTCTCCTTCCGTAACTTGTGATACCCTGACAGCAATCTCTCCTGAGAGAGGGCTCTGTTTTCAAAGGCTGCCTGGAATTGGTTTGCCAGCAAAGATTGCTTTCATCTTTTGGCTTGGAGAGAGGGAAAGGGAAAATACATAGGCTAGAGTTAGCTTAAATCCAGCAGAATGGAATGTGGATGTGCAGTGGTGTTTGTGTGTGTGTGTATATGTGTGACATATTGCAAGGGGAACCTCGGTTTGTTTATATCTCTACATACACTGCCTCATCATATATGTCACCAAGAGTCTTAATCAGTTTTGGCCAAGATGCCAGGTTTTCTGGAGAATTTTTTCTTTCAGTCCTCATTTGCATATGAGAAAGTAAAAGCATGATTGGGGGGATCTAAGCATTGTACCCACCCCCCCTTAGGTAACTCTCGGGCTGCCTGTTTCTTTTGGGTTTTGGGAGGTAATTGGAAGTTTAGAAAACTATGGCAACTCCCCCATGTTTTGTCCAACACATTCCTTCATGGAGCTCCACCCCACCCCCCTCTGATTCATGTTGCTTAGTTATGGTTCAGTGGACAGGTGGACTGTGATGGAATGTGGATTGCACTTGATTACACGGAGAAAGATACTAATTACAGTAAAGGCCTACCAAGTTTGACAGCAGAAGGAGGACTCAAAATAGCTCCATGTTCTGCTCAATCGCTCTGCAATGACAAAAAAACCTGACATAAAAATCAGGTAAAGATGCCCTCAAGTTAGTCGACCCCAGGTGACTATATGGACATACCCATGCAGTTCCTTGATAGCAGTAGTGGAATTCAATTTTTTTTACTACCGGTTCTGTGGGCATGGCTTGGTGGACATGGTGTGGTTTGGTGGGCATGGCTTGGTGGGCATGGCAGGGGAAGGATACTGCAAAATCCCCATTCCCTCCCCACTCCTGGGGGAAGGATATTGTAAAATCTCCTCACTCTGGGGCCAGCCAGAGATGGTACTTGCTGGTTCTCCGAACTACTCACTACTGGTTCTCCAGATCCTGTCAGAACCTGCTGAATTTCACCCCTGCTTTAACTTTACCATCTAATCTACAATTCTGAGGTTTTCTAGTGGTCTCTAGCCAAGTACTAATGCTTACCTGCTTATTAGCACTGATGATGTTACCTAGTTTGGGCAAGGAAACATCTGCAAGGAAACAACCAAGCTCAGAGAGCACTAAGGACCCCTCAATCTTGCTTACGTTCCAAACCCAGACAAGGTTGGTCTTGTACGTCATTTCAATGGAATATAACAATGGAAAAGATGCATGGGCAGGTAGCCAGGTAGTTCCAAGCTGCCTCTAGCAAGAGAGACATTTGCACCCACTAAAACTTTAATGTCTTCCTCTTAAATTATCCTGTTGGGTTAAGACACAGTTATTGGAACTGGCACAAGTTAGCGATAATACTATGTTGTTTTCAATGATGCTAAGTTGGAGCCAATGATGCAGAAGTTTCAATGCAGCAGCAATAAATTATCTCTTATTTGGTTCGTCAGAAAAGAGGCCAGAGCCAAGAAACAACATCATTCCACTTCAGGAAAGGGAACTGTGAAGGATTGACTCCTTCTGTTGGGTAACAGGAAAGGAGAATCGATTCCAATGTACTTCCTTTTAGGGCGAATTCAAAGCATCAAATTAAGCTTACTGTCACTGTAAAGTGGTTTCCTTAAGAATGCCTGATCCAGTTTGCAGCATTAAATCAAGTTTTCTGCCTGGGATGCATGAACAATTCATAGAATATAGAATGGCCCTGACACAGCAAGAGGAGAAATAGTATCATTTCAGCCACATTTAAAATGCTTTGGGAAGAGAAGCAAAAATATGCGCACTGAGCACAAAGTTGCCAGACCCACTTCCTGAAATTTACTTTTCACAGCCTTCCCTTCAGTCTTTTTTCTTCACTGGAAAAGCTCTAAATCTATGTTTTTTCAAACTTGGTGACTTTTAAGACATGGGGATTCAACTCCCAGAATTTCCTCAGCCAGCATGCTTAACTCTAATGCTGATATTATTCATGGAATCATAGTACATCTATTTGGAAGGCCTGAAAATGCATAAGGTGTACCCTTTGATCCCCTCCTTTATTTCCTTACTGTAGATCAGGGGCACCAAACTTGATTTCATTGAGGGCCACATCAGGGTTGTGTTTGACCTTGGGGGGCATAGTCAGGAGGGCGTGGCCAATTTGATGTCACTAGTGTGATCAAATGCCGCTTTTGCTAGTAGTTTGCTTTGCTAGCACTCTGCCAGCAAAAATGGAGTTCATGCAGGCTGTGCTTGGCCCTCCCAGGCTCCATTTTCAGCTGTGACGGCTTCCTGCAACTCTCTGCCAGTGAAAATGGAGCCCAGAAGGGTTCACATGGCCCTCACAAACTCTGTTTTCTCTGGCAGAGGCACTGTGGACCGGTCCTTCGCTGTTTTCAGGGCGGCCCCGTGGGCCAGATCTAAGCACCCCATGGGCCAGATCCAGATCCAGGTTTTGAGTTTGACATCCCTGCTGTAGACTATTTAGGTCCATTGATACTATTAGTTCAAGTTTGGGTAAACAGTGACTACCAATAAAGGAGAATATTTGTAGCTCAGAGTTGAAATGCGGAGTCCTTGGAGCTCCCTGAGCTTGGTTGCTTTCTTACCCAAACTAGGTAACCTCATCAGTGCTAGTAGTGACTAAAATCCAAGCAATCCATAAATGCCCCCTAGGAGAATTTAGCTTATTTGGGGATGCTGATGGATAGCCCTTTTGCCATCTTGGTTGCTTCATTGGTCATACCCTGGACTTTTTGATTTGCTCATGAGAATGACTCCTTTGAAGTTGTTAGTTTATATGGAGAGTAAATTTTCTAAATTTGATAGGGGTCCCCCTAATGCAAATATCAGTTTCAGAGGAGGGATTTTCACTAAGATTGCAGCAAAGGAGGAAAGGGTTAAATTCACATGATATGATCTTGTTCATTATGAATGGCCTTAAGCTATGGATGTTATTTGCATATTTTAGCAGGGCATGTTAAATATACAGAAGTTAACACTGAAGACAGAGGTAAAATGTCCAAGCAAGTTGTCAGAAATTGTCTGCAGAAATTCTCTGGAGAGACATTGGTTGCCATCAGAGTTAGTAATGGAGGAGCGAGAACAATGTACTGAGCTGGTCTAATATAACTTCCTAGGTTTATCTGGAATAACATAGATATGATCAAATTACAATGCACAAGCATTGCTCAAAAAGACCTGAAGTCAAAAAGATCTGTTCAGAAAGGAAACTGTTTATGAAGGCTGATTAACTGTCTTCCTTCTTACTGTTCTAGCCAAGCCTCCTTCAACTTATCCTCCTCCAGATGCTTAGGTTGCTACTCTAAGAATTCACAGCTACCTGACATGTTCAGAATGGGACAACTCGCCATGATCAACTTGCCTTGGCCAACCTACCACTGCCAATTTGCCATAGCAACTCAACACAGCCAGCTCGCCACAGCCAACTTGCCACAATTCAACACGGCCAATTTGCAATGGGAAAATTCGGCATAGGACAATTCAACAATTTTATTTATTAATTTAAAATAATTTACATTTTTTCTTAATTTGTGTTGTTCACATTTCATTTTGTCCCTCCTTTTGCATCCATTCTTTAATGAACGGATTTTTATTGAAATTTCTTCAATATTATGTAACTTTTGTCCTGTGGCGAGCTGGCCGTGGTGAATCAGCCACAGTGAGTTGACTGTGTTGAGTTCTCCTAGACCCAGCAGTTTTGTACAGGTACTCCTCAACTTACAACCACAATTGAGCCCAACGTTTCCATTGCTAAACAAGGCAGTTGTTAAGTGAGTTTTCCCCCATTTTACGACCTTTCTTGACACAGTTTTTAAGTGAATCATTACAGTCTTAAACATAAGTTACTACACATATGGGAAGCTGGAGCATGAACATTATTCTTTCAAGAATGGCACCCATGACTCTGGCCAGATAATTAACCTCAATGCCATCTATTGCCTAAAAAACCCAAATCAATAGACCAAACAGATGATGAATAATTTGTATTAGTTATTGTCACTTTCATTTTTATGGTGGAGTTTGTATATAAGGCTTTATAGACTATGTATGGATACTTTTAAGTAGCATCTCGTAACAACTTTCCAGTACTGTAATGTCTCGTTAGTGTTTCATGAAGTTTCATATCCAAAATCATGACTTCCCAATGATGCAACTTGGACATTGTTGCAAAAGACAATTGCTCTGTAGATCAACTCTTCATCAGGAAGCAACTCCAGAAACCAAGGGGACTTCCATTTCGATTCCCACAATTCCTCCGAAGCAGCTTAAACACGATCCACTTGTATTCTGTTTTGTTGATTCAAAAGCACGAGCATGAGGGAAGATCACCACCTGGTCTGGGTTGCTGCATAATTTAAAGCAAGAAAAATCTCTTTGCCCTCATTCCGCACAAAGGCAGGAGGAGTGGGAGAGAAGAAATGGAAAAAAAAAAAAAAAAGCAAAGCAAAGCAATCTGGCACTTTGGAAAGGAGGTCCATCAGTGAAGAGAAAATGGAAACTGGCATTTCATCCCTGTTTGCTTTGCCAAGGCTTCTAAGGAGAAGACGCTGAGGAGAAGAAATGGTTTTTTTTTCTTTACAAGATCCTACACTCAGAAACCAGGAGGAGGGAAGCTCTCTCCCAATGCAGAAATTATTTATTTATTCACTTACTTATGAAATTTATTAACTCTGGGTGGCTAACAATGACTTCACCCATGTTATCAGGGCTCTAGGCTCAATGGCAAAATCAAATCTTTAAGGCCTTGTGAAAAACCAGCAGGGGTGGTTTAAACCAGCAGAAGTATAATTTCCACAGGGATCTAAAGTCAGCCAGCTGTTCCAGAGGAAGGGTACCATAACAGAAAAGGCTCTTTGGGAGTCTTGCCAATGGCACTTCCTTGCAGATAGGCACCAGAGCATGCCTCACCTGTCAGATCAAACCAGCTGGGTAAATACCACTAGGGAGAGATGACGTGATAAGTAAATCTTCCTCAAGGCAATCTGGTTTCCAACTGAAACATAGATTTGGAACCGTTCCTCTTCCATTGCAGCAACATGGAACTAAGTTGGCTTAGTTGCCAGACAGAAATGATGCTGTTGAACTACAGGGATATGATATGAAGGCACATTCAGACTGGTAAGATTTGTTACTGTAATCCTATAATAAATGTAGTACTAGCATTCATAACTTTGATTTCCTTCCATGGCCTACTTTGAAGGGCTGATATCAGCCTTGCCAGTCTGAATGTATCTCTCCCCTCCCTGCCTTTATCTCAAGGAGGACTAGGGAAGCTCAAGTCTGAGATGTTTTCTCAAATTATATTTCTGCTTCGGACTCAGATTTCTCTTATTTGACCAATGTCTTGCCTTGGCTATTTCCTCCTTTCCCTCAAGGTTATTCTCACAACCCCTTACAATTATGAACCCAGTACTGTTGAGAACAGTACTTTTCCTTCATCAGTGAGAAATTTCAGCATTTGCCAGTAGGGTAGATGATGGTAAGACTTTAACTCAAGATTCAGTCTTGGTTAGCATTTTATAAATTAAGCACTACATTCTACCAGCACCAACACAATTTCTCTGGGCAAAACATACCCGGGTGCTAATGGTTGCTCCAGTGCATTTCAGCCTTGAAGAATAGGCTATCCTGAATGGGCAAAAGGGTGGGCCTGAACTGGCAATGACTTTAACATTGTGCTGAGCTCAGAGTAAACCCTCCTAATAAAGAGAAAATAAAATACAAAACTAAAGTACAACCCCAATCTCTCAGTCATAACTGTTTGAACTCTCCCCATGGAATTCCTTACTAAGTTCTCAGCTTTTATCCTGTTTCCCCATGTAACAATGGCCATGTGTTTTACTCTGCATGATCACACCCACATCTTTCCCAGAATTTAAATCTCCTTAACAAGAACATTTGGGGGAGGCATAATGGCAGATCTCCTCTATCCCCTACATGGAAATGGTTTTAGACTCAAGGTACATTGCAGGAATTTGAGAAAATGTTAATAATAAGAAATGGTAGAAAGGGGTGTCTTTCTAATTCATTGATTGGGTTTCTTTTTTCCAAAACACCCAAATAGGTTGGACTGGCACGTATATTTAATTTTCCATTAGTACCTGATTTAAGGAAAATAGACTTCAAGGAGAAAATAAAACCTGGGTGGACTTCAAAGTGTCTGCAGTTGGGAGGAGGGTTCAGTTTAAACTTTCAAGCATCTTTTGGCAGGTATATGAGTAATTTAGAGGAAAAAAGTTCAAGTAGTGTCTGCTAGAAAAATGTGCATTATAATGTATACAGGTTTTTTTGCAAGAGGTTTTTTTTTTTGGTTTCTTTAAAAAGAGAAACCTTCATACTGCTGTAGAAATAAAATGAAAAGGTGGAACAGTGAGAAACTGACTTGACAAATGTATCCATCCTACTCAGGTTGAGCAGATGGATAGCAAGTGTGTGCATGGATAATACTAGTACCAATCTTTCTTGCCAGAACTCCAGCAGGAGCATCTCTTACATCACAGACATGTTTGTTCCAGATTCAGACTGATTCATACTCTCTTTTTGCCTTCAAGTGGCAATTTTGCTTTTAGCCCAGTGGGATGTGATACAAATTCCAATGATTTGGAATACTTATGATCAGGATCCTATTGTCTACCCTCAGATATTATGCACTATCAGCATGCGGTACAACAGCCTCCATGAGATTAACAGTCCATGAATATCTTTAATAAATATGAAACAACAGATCTTGTAAGAGGCGCGGTGGCTCAGTGGCTTAATGACATTGGAGATTGTTTCTGCTCCAGCGATTCAAGTCCTAGCATTGCATGATGGGGTGAGCTCCCATCACTTGCTTCAGCTTCTGTCCACCTAAGCATATTCCATGCAAGTAGATAAACAGGTACCATTTCGGAGGTGGAGGGAACAAGCTGGTGCTCTGTGCAGGCAGGCAGTTTCCTGCCCTCTGAACCTTCCTAGTTGTATGTAATGTATGGAATTATCAGACATGGATGAACTTGGATTCAAAATGATCCAAGCCCAAAATGGTTCTGGGGAGGGAGGGTGTCTTGGATGATGCTATAGCAAGAGCCGCTTGTTTTTTTTTCTGGTGCAAAGCCAGCTCGCCCTCTTGTGGCACACCATGGGAGTGCTTCCTTCAAGGGAGCTGGTACCTTGGCAGCCAAGCTACTACTCTGCAATTGCTAATGTAACAATGCCATTTGATGATGATGATGATGATGATGATGATGATGATGATAATAATAATAATAATAATAATAATAATAATAATAATAATAATAATAATAACTGATCTTGTTTCTCATCTTCTTTCACAGCATGATGACAAGCCTTATTGCACCCATTGCTATCTTCAGCGTTTTGGACCAAGAGGTAAATTTAAGACCTGGAAACCAGTTGCTTGTAATAGGAGAGGAACACTAGAGAACAGGGGAAGCAGAAGTAGAGGGCAGACAAGTAGTATGGCGTAAATAGAGATTTCAGGGTTTCTTCTGTGTTCCCTCTTTATTACTTTGCTTGCTCTTTGGCTAAAAGATTGCTAATCTTGGGTTACTTCCTTTCCCGTCATATGTAGACTCTTTTCTTTGCAGGATGTAGGTAGCGAGATGCTGGGCTTTGCCCATCCTTATAATGTATTTCCAATAAACAAATCTCTTTCTGTTATGGTTATAAAATCTCCATCGCTCAGATCAAATTCCCATTAACAGGAATGTTCACGTGGACGCACACCAAGTTTCAACTTCCAGCAAAAAGGAGAGAAAAACTGTTGTTGATCAATGTTAAAAGCTGATTGATAGCTAGTTTCTAACACCAGTTGTTGAAAACAGGAGGCTTACATGTGTATCAAAGGGGCTTTACTTCATCTTTGCAACTTTTATCATCACAAACCAAAATAGCCAGTGCACTTTTCTTCAGAACTGCTCTTTTATTTAAAATGACTGGGAAACTGCTTGGATTCCCAAGTAGTTGTCATCCCTAGAGCCTTTATATTTATCCTGGCAGCATCAGTAAGAAAGGCCCATAGTAGAAAATCTTCTTTGCAATTCTAGCGATCCTGACTGTGAGAAAGAGCCATATAAACATATACATGGACGTACGTCCATTTTTCACCGATCTGAAATTGGACAAGTGTGGGAGGCATGGAGACAGGTGTGATCGTGCTCCTGCTCTCAAGTAATCACTTATATCCATGCCTATGTTCTTCATCTCCATGTTCCATTTGGCATGCCACTTGTGGATCTTCTAAGCCCTTATGCCAGATTTATTTATTTATTTATTTATTTATTTATTTATTTATTTATTTATTTATTTATTTATTATATTTCTATACCGCCTTTCTCCCGTAGGACTCAAGGCGGTGTATAGTGAAGAAAAATATAGATACACAACATCATAAAATTGCTAATTAAAATTATTATTATAACATAGTTTGACCCAATTAAATAGAACCTAAAATTAGATAACATTTTAAAAATATTCACAGGTTTATATGTTTAGCCCCGCCTGTTGGAACATCAGGGTTTTGAGGGCACGGCGGAAAGCACGGAGATCAGGGATATTTCGTATCTCAGGGGGCAGTTCATTCCAAAGGGTTGGAGCCCTCACAGAGAAGGCCCTCCCCCTGGGAGTCGCCAGTCGGCATAATTTAGTTATTATTATGATTAGTTGCATGCAAATGAAAATTGAATCAGGACAAATATGAGGACTCTATGAAGTCCAATTTTTTTTACTACCGGTTCTGTGGGCGTGGCTTGGTGAGCATGGGGTGGCTTGGTGGGCGTGACAGGGGAAGGATACTGCAAATCTCCATTCCCACCCCACTCCAGGGGAAGGATACTTCAAAATCTCCATTTCCATCCCACTCTGGGGTATTTGCCGGTTGTCCAAACTACTCAAAATTTCCAGTACCGGTTCTCCAGAACCTGTTAGAACCTGCTGGATTTCACCCTTGCTATGAAGGTAACTCGGTGTCAAGTGAGGCATCATTTGGATTGCTTTACAGAATTTATTGGAGGGCATGTTATGAATGATGTAACCTACTTCAGGTGACTGAATTACTTGTCCCCACCGTGGGTTGGTTGGAAAGAAAGTAATCTGCAGCGAACTGTTCGGTATTATCAGTCCATCCAAACTATCTTGATTTCATAGAACTTTACTTTAAAGGTCTGTGGCATCTGGGTAGCTCTAATTCCATCACTTCAGCAACAGTTCTGCTGGTAACAGTGAAAACCAAAAAGTCTTTTTAATCTACAGAAGATAAGTAAAGATCATTCCTATCTTTACTTCAGCATGGTCCAATGCCTTCCTTTTTTTGTACATAGAAGTGGTGATGAAAAGGTGAGAACAAAGGAGCTGCTAATTCTCTGTTCTTCATACAGATTATGGAGCTGCCGTTTTACTTAGCAAGCTCTTTCCAAATTGAGATGTGTAGAACAATATGCTGCTTTCCAGTTGCACTATTGGGAAGCCCAGTCCTCAATCTCTCTTTCCATTGCTTAGGTTCCATTGTATGAAGAAAAATAGTCCAACTAATTAGTAGCAGCAAAGAAAGCTTATTTGAAAGAATGACAGATCCTTTTCAGAGTGTATTCTTAACATCTTCCAGAGTGGTGAATTTGGCATTTGATCAATCAAGTCAATTTCATTTTACTGTGCTGAAGTAAACAGAATTGAATTTTAGAAACCTTGTCCCAGTTTACAAGAATAAGAAGAAAGTTGATTATTCAACTTTCCTAAATTCATAATAATCATTCCAGTTTATGCCTTTAAGTATAAGACCAAAGTTTGGTTATTATAATTTTTCCAAATCTATTATACAATAGAATGGAATGGAATGGAATGGAATGGAATGGAATGTAAGGTGGAGTGCAGTGGGATGGAGAATGGAATGGAATGGAATGGAATAGAAAATAGAACAGAACAGAACAGAATAGAAAAACTATATTTGGCCAAGTGTGATTAGATTATTTTAGATGGTTTAGATTGGACTGTTTTAGATTATAAATCTATTAAAGAAGCAGTCTCTCAACTTGTTCTTTATAAATCACAGCTAAAAGATGTTTTTATATAAATTTATCAGTAATTCCCACAATTTGTTATTATGCTAGTGGACGGCCTTTCCAGAAATTCTGAAGTTTGCCTAAAAATTCTATTTATCTGGTTTGTTTCTTCCTTTGCTCCCACCCTCATTGTTATTTAACAACTCTTAATTATTTAAGGAAAGTGTGATTACTTTTGCTTTCTAATTTTTTTCTGTGCTCCCATTTTGCCTTTTCTTGTCATACTGGCTTCTAAGAGCCTTAGCCTCGTTTCTCTTAACATTATTTTTGTACAGCGCCTATCAACTATAATACATTTAAAATTAGCATTAGGGTCAAGTCATGCTAACCATTCTATCTTTGAGATATGGTCAGTGAATAGAAACAATTTGGTTATTGGACCACAGGTTCCTGAGTGAGTCTTCTCCCTGTCATCCCTCAGGGTCAATTCAGCGTACTATGAATGTTTTCTTACAATGGCAACTTAAGCAGTCCATACATAAGAGTGTGTGTGGGGAATCTCATAGGTTTGGTAGTGAATGTTGTTTACATGTGTATGGTGTGTGTGTGTGTGTGTACTTTTATCACCACAATAGGTTGGCCAGATTCTAGGCTGCAAAAATCCATCTTGAGGTCAAGAGCATGAAATCTTTCAAGATCTCCAAATGTCTTCATCCAGCTAATTGTTGTAAAAATCAGTTGGGCAGAGAGAAAAACCAACCTTAAGGAAATATCCAAGTAGAATGCAAACATTCCAGTAATCCAGTGAATTCTACCCTGACATCATATTTTCAGAACTTTAAGAAATGTTTGTGGGGTTTTTCCCCCGGAATTCAGCTTAAATATTTGTAGTCTCTTCTTCTCTCTCTCCCTCCCTCAAGCATATCTTAAGATTCAAACAGTGGGGATAAGTTCTGTTACCATGTGATTTTTCTATCTCTGGTCTCCTAGAATGGTTTCTTTTAATATCTTACCTGATGTGATAAAAAAATATTAAATGTTTGCATATTTTTCATGGGTCTTAAATTGGCTAAATTGAGAAAATATCCTCATGCACATTTTAAATCTTACAGTAGTGTGTGATGTTTCCCTCAGATGATATGAATAATAGTGGGTTGCCAAGTTTATTTAACCTTGATTTGTTTAATTGGACACAATGGCTTGGTCTACTCACTGTACTAAACCCAAACCTTCCTACATTTTGATTTAGTATCATGTGCTAAGCATTCCTTTGTGCATGGCAGTAACTTTTGAGAAAATGGTTATCGGATCTGGGCTGCAAAAATGCAAGTGATCAACATATGACAATAAAGTTTCCTGTATCCCTCTTCCATGTAGTGGTCATTTGGCTTTTTGGAACCCAGATCTAAAAGTTTTACCAAGAACGACAGTTTTGTCTTACCTCTCTTCTCTCTGCAAATGCAGCAAATGAAAGCTTGCAAGAAAAATAAATATGCATTAGGATAACCTTTTTTTCTTGAGATCATAACATTTCCTTGGAAAAGTCTTTGTGCTATATAAAAATGAGGTGTAGATGATTTGGAACAGGTCAGTGACAACTTGTAATCTGGGGAAAGACTTATATTTTCTTTGTTTCATTCAATTAATTGCAGCTATTGAATGTTTCAAGAATTGTGAATTGCATTTTATTCACACACACACATACATACACACACACATTCCAATAAACTTTAATTTTATGTATCCCTTGTAAGATTAAACTAGCTTTGAAAAGTGGGAGTAAAGGAGAACTAATAGCTTTAATCATATGCTTCTACACTATAGGACCAGAAGCTTGTCATTATTTTTTTCACTTTTCCCTGTTAATTGCCAATATTATATTTTGCAAACTTTCTGCAAAACTGAGCCAGTGTAATTTCCTAGAAAGGATAAATTTTGATAAAAAAGAATAAAGAAAGTGGTACAGATTAGGTTTCTGGTATAGCATCTTTCCTGGCATGTGTCTATATTTTAATTGTCTAGCTTCTTTATTTATTTATTTATCACATTTTGGAACCAATCCATCTCTCTCACAGAGGAACTCTGGGCTATGTACAATAAGAAAAATAGAAAAATAGAATTATTTATTGGCCAAGTGTGATTGGACACACAAGGAATATGTCTTGGTGCATATGCTTTAATAACATATTAAACCATAAAAAAACTCATCTAAAAGTTACACATTTAAAAAAGAGGCAAAAATGATTAAAACACTGTTAAAAAATAGTTAAAAGGCTGGGGCTTTCAGTGCTAACCTATGAAGGTTAAATGCAGTTTTTTCTTTATCAATCCATCCATCTATCCCTAACATTAACTTTTTTGTTTTTTGTTTTTAAGGAGCAAGACCTTCAAGATTGCGTTCATCCTTTGGTACTTCTTCTTCTTCCCGAGTTCCAGCACAAATCTGAAAATCCAGCTAGATGCCTGGCTTTTGTTATGCTGCAGAAGTAGCATTTTATAAAACAATATGCCAAGTTCACATTTAAAGGACTTTATCGCTTGGTTATAAATATGAGTCCAAATAAGTTAAGACAGCTCCTTGGAGAGTGTTAATGCTACAGCTGCTTCAGATAGCAGCTGTGATAAATACATTTTCAATAGGTTGCAGTTAATATCTGCAAAAAATGTACTATCTTTTTGGTACGTGCAGTGTTTCAATGAACATGTTAATTCTGCGCCTTTTAGTCAACATTACATCTTTTTTCCCTTTTCATTCAGAAATGAAGCAAAAAAAAAATGCACATCTCTAATGCAGACAAGAGAGAGCAGGATTGGCCCAATTTCACAATGAATCCAGGTAGTCATGGGCCTACTCATGTATGTGCTAGCGATGGGAAATATGAATTGTGTTTTCATGTTCAATATATGTTTAATGTTTCATGCAATATTTTCCTAGAGCTTTGAGGTAAACATGAGCAATAAGAACATACTGAAACAAGTTCTCCATTGTCCCTAATTCACACAATTGGCATTCTGTCATTAAGCAACCACTTATGGGAACCATAGGTTTAATCCATGCAATCCTACACTGTAAGCACTAAGCCCAGCATGATTTACTTTTGAGGAAATGTACTGCATTATGCTGTAAGATAATCCTCGGATTTATATATAATGAAACTACATCTCATTATAAAGAACTAATGGCAATCAAGCCACATTTCCAACACAAATAATAATTCACTTTTTTTGCAGTTGCTTTCATGTATTATTGTCAAGAGGCTTCTCAATCAACCAACACAAGTAGTATTCCATTGATAAGAGTGGTGTGCTTTCTATGTGGAATAGACTTGATATGATTTGACAGCTTTTGAGTTTTGAATTGAGTTTTGATCAACTATTGTTCACCCCTTTGAGTGCTTAAATAAGTAGAAATTGGGGCATAATTTTATACCAAATAAGGAAATAGTTTGAACAGATACTGTTACTTCTGGTGACTTCTGACACCCAGATCTACATGATCACCTTAGGTAAATGAAGGAATAAATGTATACTCCTCCAAAAAATATAACTCTTGTCCTTTGTGTGATGGAATCAATCTACTATCCTAATTTTTTTTTCACTCATATATTTGAAGATGTTTCTTAGGAACACAAAGAATGACAAATAAGAAAACCAATACTCAGAAATAATGAGAACTGAAGAGGATGTATAGGTATAGGTATGGGTATGGGTATGGGTATGGGTATGGGTATGGGTCAGTGGTGGGTTTAAATTTTTTTTACTACCGGTTCTGTGGCATGGCTTGGTGGGCGTGGCATGGCTTGGTGGGGTGGCTTGGTGGGCGTGGCAGGGGAAGGCTACTGTAAAATCTCCATTCCCACCCCACTCCAGGGAAAGGTTACTACAAAATCCCCATTTCATCCCTATCAGCTGGGACTTGGGAGGCAGAGAATAGATGAGGGTGGGGCCAGTCAGAATTTTTACTACTGGTTCTCCAAACTACTCAAAATTTCCGCTACCGGTTCTTCAGAACTGGTCAGAACCTGCTGAAACCCACCTCTGGTATGGGTATGGGTATGGGTATGGGTATGGGTGTGGATATGGATATGGATATGGATATGGATATGGGCACTGGTGAAATCCTCCACAGATTGCCACCGGTTCGCTGCCCGTGTGTGTGCAGTGCGTGCCAAAAGTGTGCTGGGCATGCATGGACTGTGTGCACTAAAAGTATGCAGTGCACGCCAAACGCATGCTTCAAGCAGAAAAAGGAGGCTTAACAAGATAAGTAGAACAGTGAGGGGGGGAACAGCTGTGCTGCATGATTTAGATTCACTAGAAAGCAGGATTTCCTGCTTTTTAGCGAATATAAATCGCACGGCACAGCTGATTGTCGGAAATATCAATTCAGACGAACCGGTAGCATTTTTTTACTACCAGTTTGCCCGAACTGGTAGATTTTATCACTACCGGTTCGCCCAAACTGGTGCGAACCGGTAGCATTTCACCACTGGGTATGGGTACATGTACATGTACATGTACATGTGTATGTGTATATAATTGGTTTGAAACAAAATCTTCAATTTAGAAAAATTATATTGTGCAGTGGTGGAGGACAAAATATAAGCAAGTACATGCAGCCTTGTCTCCTAAAATGTTTAATTCCATGCCCTTCTTTCTGTCCTCTTGAAAATACCATGTCCTTTTAAACATACATCATTCCACATCCACTTTTTCCTTTTACACCTTACACACTTTCCTGCCCACAATCCCTTTTTCTAACTCAATATGTCATGCAAGATTGAAAGCAGCTGTTGTGACCACCGAAATGTTGCCCTCCCTTATTCTGTCCTTCTTAACTCTTGTTATAAATAGTGAAATAGGCCCCTGAATTAACTCTATGAACTGAAGGCACCAAGCACTTTGCTGTAAAATCTAAACAACAGAAAGGAGAAAATTCCCTTCCTGTGTTTGCAACCTCTAACTAACCAAATCACTCACGGTTTGACCTTCAGTACATCAGTAACAAATCTTCATGGCTTGCTGAGAATATTGCCTGTATTATTTTTTCAACTGCCCTGTGCTTGCTTCCTTAATAAAATATACACAACTGGACATGGGAAGAGATTGGGTAGCTTTGGGTAATTGAGTTTGTTCTTGCTCACAAAAAGGGCATACACATTAATGTGATTGTACACATATCAAAGAAAATTCTGAAAAAAGAGTATATTCTTTCTAAGCTATAAGCCTGGATTCTCATTTGTCTAGGGAAATAATTATAAATGCAAGATTGGTGACAATAATATCACAAAATACAAACAAATATTGGTTTATTTATTTAGATGTGTGTTTGTTTGTTTGACTTGTAAACTGCCCATCTCACCTAAAAGCAACTCTGGGTGACTTACAAACATTAAAATATTAAAAGCCAGTAAAATATTGCACAATAAATAACAATAATAATTTACAATTAAACATTGCAGAGGAAGATGCGCACGGGGAGAGGTGGGGCTCTTATTCTCTTATTCCAGCAGTCACCTCCAGAGTGATGTATCCCTGTTGGGGCCCCAGGACAACTGGCAGAACCAAGACTTCCGACCTTTACAGAAGATCATAAGAGTGGGAATGGATCTCACCTCTAGGGGAGCTATGATGTTCTAAAGGACGGGAGCCACATAGAAAAAGCTCTTCTCCTGAATCCCACCAGCTGAAATGCCTTGCCTAATGGATTTTTGCATCTTTTTTTATATCAGTTCTTTGTTTTTCAAACCAGTTAGCTAGGCCCTACTTTTTTTCTTCATTATGTAATCTTCCTAAAATAAAAGCTAGTGAGTCCAGATCCATACATGATCACAGTGCACACTACCATATTTCACTGAAAATAAGACCGGGTCTTATATTAATTTTTGCTCCATAAGACACATTAGGGCAGGGGTGGGCAAATATGGCCCTTTTACAACCTGTGGACTTCAACTCCCAGAATAACTGAGACAGCCAAGCTGACTCAGGAATTCTGGGAGTTGAAGTCCACAGGTTGTAAAAGGGCCACATTTGCCCACCCCTGCATTAGGACTTACTTTCTGGTAAGGTCTTTGTCATGGTTCCAAACCAAGCCAGCAAAAGAAGAGGCCACAATGTGAGCAGAATGGGTCTCTACTGGAGTCTCAGCTTGACACGTGGTGAACAATACAAGTAAAAGGGTTTCTAGCCAGCTTTACTGGCTTCTGCTAGCCAGCTGGCTATATGGACTCAGCATACTCCACCCTCCTGTTCCTGGTTTTTCCCCAGCTGGCTCCAGCAAGTACTTTTTTGGCCCGGCTCCAGCAAGTACTCTTCGAGCCCGGTTGCTCTCTGGCTGGCTCCAGCAAGTATTCTTCAGACCTGGATGGCTTCTGAACTGACCACAGCTGGCTTGCCTTCCTGGCTCCTCTCCCAGCATGAGTCCATCACCCGACACCCCTCTGTGGTCCCATGCATCCCCCCTACATATGTGTGGCAACTCCAAAATGGCGCATTGTGGCCATTTTGAACGGCGCGCTGTCTCGGACGTTGACAGTCTTATTTTTGGGAAAATACAGTACAAAATGCATCCATCTGGCAGACGATCTTAACTGGGGCTTATTTTGGGGATAGGGCTTATATTACAAGTGTCAGATGTAAATGCCTTATTCTCCAATGTGTAAATAATGTATATATGGAACATCAGAGGTTAACTTATTCTTTGGACTTTAATGTATTCATAACTTACCACTCCCATTCCTAGCTCCACCCCTTGTATATATAAGGAGCCACCCTCACCATTCTCGTCGCTTCTACCTTGAATATTCAGTGAATATAGAATGCCTATCATAATTAAAAAGAAATATATTTAAAGCTTTAACTTCTATTATCTTTATTGAGTCTGATCCTGAAAATATTGCAACAAGCTGGTAGCAGAGGATGGTTAATTGACTCAATAAGTAATTAAAAATGTCCAAGAAAGATAGGCCCAACACCAGGGCCTACAGCAAAGAAATAGAAACTGATCAAGAGATGATCAACGAATCCACCAATGCGATTTCGAGAGAATCCGAAGAATACACCACTGAAGAAGAAGAACTAATGAGTGAAAATAATGACCAGAAAGAAATCGAAATAGAAAATAACGAACTCAGGTCAGAGATATTAAAGATACTAAAAAGCCAAAAGAATGATGAAAGTCTCATCGCGGACCTCCAGGAGATGCTGAAGAACAGCGGAGCAGCGAAAGAGAAAAACGTCATTAAAGAAAAACCCAAAGATCAAAAAATCGTAAGTGAGATGACTACTGAGAAAATAGTTGTTAAAAAGAAAAGATGTGATCCCGCGCGAAATTTTGAATGGCAGCCATCTTGGTTTCAACGAACTTCAAAAGAGAATGGAGCAGAGCCAATCAAAACGCTCAGTTCAAAATTTCTGGCGCGAAAAACACTATCAGACGAAGAAAGTGAGAAAGAAGTCTCAAACTCTTCAGATGATCCAAAATCAGAAAGTGAAGACGATTTAACAAAATCTCAAGTAAAATCAGCAATGAAAACGCTTTTTGCTGCTTTTGGGCCAAGACTGAAAATTACCAAGACATCTACGAAGAAGCAAGAAATCAAACCGGCGACTCAAGACCTGCACGCTCCCATCCTGACTTCGAAAGCGACGACGCCCGAGCCCAGAGAGCCATGCCGATTTCGCCCTACACCACAGACAAAATCGAATACCAACGCACACAAAAAGAAGAAAAGAACCGTCACCACCACCAGAACCCCAAAAACCGAGCCAGAGACCGACTCATCTGAGGAGGAGCGGATCGAGAGAGCTGAAAGGGAGAGAACCTTCCACGACGCCACCAAAGAAGAAATGAACAACGCGCATGTGCGAAACTACGTAGACGACCCAGAAGGACTTGAACTGGCCAGAGAACCGCGCAGACTCATTGCAAGCATCCCAATGCCGTTCTGTAATTTCCTGCACTTGAGAGATCACGGACTGCCCCAGGTTGTAAGTAATGGACAGAATAATGTAGGTAACTTACCCAGTGACTTCCCAAAACTTAGAATTGATGGCATTAATTTACAAGAGTGGTATCAACAGCTTCAGGTTATTTTCATGAAAGAAAATTTACTATTCTTTATAACTAGCCCTCCAAGAAGACCTTGGACTTTAAAAATAGATTGTTTACATCATAGAGCATTTTTCATAATAATATCTAGCGTGTCTCCTGCAATGTATCATAGCATCAAACCAAACCTAACTGTATCAGAAATAATTCAATGCATGTTTAATCTATTTCACAGCGATAGCGTAGCTACAACCACAAGAATGTCTAAGGATTTCTTTTCCTCTAGAGTAAAACCAGGGGTTTCTATAAGTGAGCATTTGATAAATCTAAACAAAATAAGAGCTGAGCTACAATTGAGGGGGGAAGTGATTTCAGATCAAACAATGAAAAGTGTTATTATCAATTCACTTGATCCATCATGGGATAGCTTTATGTCACACTTAGATACCATTAATTTGGGATATTTATCCATAGAAAGTCTATCTAACAAATTGATAGCAGAAGACAATTCAAGAAAAAACCGATCCAGTAACCAAACAGATCACAAACCTTTTAGGAAAGTAGCCTTTCAAGATAAACATAATGAGGCCTTTAGATGCTACAATTGTGGATCCAGGGAACATAGTAGAAGAGACTGCCCCAAAGTCTCAAGAGAGAGACATAGACCAGAATATAGGAGCAAATATAATTACAGACAATCTTCCACAGATAGACACAAATATAGAAGCCCACCAAATTACAAAGAAGGTAGAGGGGGTAGAGAAAATTCAAAAGAGAGGAAATCTGGGTCACTGAATGGGCTAAATAAACAAGACAGCACCAGAACACAGCAGGATGAGAATAACAATTGGCTTATTGATTCTGGTGCAACAAATCACACCACCAACAACAAAAGTATATTATCTTCATTTATAGAAGATAAGTTTGTGATAAAGGTAGCTAATCAAGAAAAGGTTCAAGTACTAGGCAAAGGAAATGTGACCTTGCCTGGTCTAGGGAAAATAGAGGGGGTATTATTAATCCCAGAAATACCTCACAACATACTAAGTGCCATAAAATTAAGCAGAGAATCTGATATCAATATAGTTTTCTCAAAGGGGAAAGCAACTATAGAAAAGAACAAAACAAATGTAGGTACTATAATGATAAAAGGAGGTCTACCCTATCTGATAACTAAAGAAAGATGTTTACATAACATTGATTCAAATATGGAAGATTATATTGAAGCAGATGATGAAAATGTCAGTAACAGTGACAATGATGAGTGTAGAATAACTCATGATCACAAAAACACATACAAGGAAAAGAAACCAAAAATAGGTAAACCAATTCATGATGAGTGTGCTCACATCTTACACAGGAAGTTAGGACATGCAAGCTTTCCTGTAGTACAAAAAATGACTGAACACGCAGAAGGTGTCAAAATAAAAAATTGTGAAAATTATTTGGAATGCTCAGTATGTAAGTCCACCAAACTAAAAACCAGTCCCAGACCAAAAAAATCTAACAGATCAACTAACAATATTTTTGATTTGGTACATATGGACTTAGTTGGTCCATTAAGTCCCTCAATTACCTATAGAAAACGTTACTTCCTAACAATAGTGGATGACTACAGCCGATATGGTTTTGTTTACACATTAAAGCACAAGGATGAAACATTTCAGAAATTTAAGGAATTCTACAAACGTATAGAAACACAACATAATATCAGAATAAAGCAAATTATGACAGATAGGGGATGTGAGTTCATGTCTAAAGAATTCTCCCAATGGTTAAAGGATAGAGGAATGTTACATTTCACGTCCAATCCTTTTTCTGCATTTCAAAATGGAGTTGCAGAGAGGAAAAATTCCACACTACAAACCATGATTAGGTGCACATTAGAGGATGCTGGTTTAGGCAAACAATTTTGGTCAGAGGCATTACATTATTCGAATTACACTCAAAATAGAACCTGGTCCAGTATTGTGAATAAGACACCATATGAGGTGATGTACAATAGAAAACCCAAATTATCACACATGCACATATTTGGAGTCACTGCAGACGTACACATACCTAAACAATTGAGGAGAAAGGGAGAAAACGTATCCAGGAGATTAAGATTCATGGGATACGAAACTGGAACCAAAGGGTACAGATTTATTGATAGTAATAACAAATTTATAGTATCCAGAACAGCTGTGTTCCATGAACAGGCCAATTGGTCAAAATTGCACCTTAATGAAATATTTCCTAATAAATGTAAAGATACGATATCTTGCGAGGAAGGAACAACAGAAAATCAAAATATTAACAAAAGTAAGAACAAAACCAAAACTTGGACTAATAGTCAGCATAAAATAAAGACAGACACATTAACAAAAAAGGAAGCTAGATATTTGCATGATAACCATAGCAAGCCTGAAAGAACTATTAGAAACAATAGAAACCAAATACCAAATAAATACAAAGATTACATAATGCATATGAATGGAGAACAAATAACACCTAATACATATGAAGAAGTATTGAAACTTCCACATGAAGAAAGAGAAAAATGGGAACTAGCTATGGAAAAAGAGATGGAAAGTTTACAAGGATTAAATGTATTCACACCTGCGATCGCACCTAAGGATAAAACAATTATAGGTACCAGGTGGATTTATAAAATTAAGAACTTAGAAGGAGGCAATACCTTATACAAGGCTAGACTAGTTGCACAAGGCTATGCACAAAAATATCCAGAAGACTATACTGATACATATTCACCCACAGTGAGAACAGAGAGTGTCAAAACAGCACTTGTAGTAGCATCTGCACTCAATCTGGACGTATTCCAATATGACATACAGACCGCATACTTACATGCAAAATTAGATAAGGAAATATATGTAAGAGCACCACACAGTCAATACACTAATAAGAACGAAATTTGGTTATTAAATAAGAGTCTGTACGGATTAAAGCAATCCGGCAAAAGATGGTACGATTGCTTGGTAAAAGTACTTAAGACCATGGATTTCAACGCCACCACTGCTGATAACTGTTTCTTTGTAAAAAAGAGTAATGATCATATTGAATTTGTATTAATTTACGTGGACGATATTTTATACATTGGAAAGCATAAAGAGAGCAGGGAAATCTTTGTAAATAAGTTAAATGAACACTTCTCACTGAAATCTCTGGGTAAAGTGAATAAATACCTTGGTGTGCAAATTAACAAAACTAAAAGGGGATTCAAACTTACACAGAAAGATAAAATCATCGAACTCCTAAACAAATGTAACTTAAATAATGCTAAAACCTGTGACACCCCTATGCAAACTGATTTTCTTAGAAACACTGATGAATCTTCCCCTGAGTTTAAAGACAACACATTTTACAGATCAGTTATAGGTTCACTCCTTTATATATCTAATTGGACTAGGCCAGATATTGCATTACCTCTCAATCTATTGTCAAGATATGTTAGTAAACCAACCTTGTATCATTGGGAAGCTGTCAAAAGAATTCTAAGATATCTGAAGGGTACATTAGATTTTTGTTTAATGTTGGAACCCAATAATGACAGAGAACCAAAAATTACTTGTTATGCTGATGCAGATTGGGCTGGTGATATATCATGCAGAAAGAGTACTTCTGGTTATGTTTTTCTATTGAATGATTGTCCAGTTTACTGGTATACTGGTAAACAAGAACTAGTAGCCACTTCTACTACAGAAGCGGAATATGTTTGTTTGTCCAAAGCTGCAAATAACCTTGTATGGTTCAATGATCTGATCACTGATGTTTGGAAGAAACCCACCTTACCATTTATTATGCATGAAGACAATAAAGCGGCCATTGAAATATCCAGATCCGATGCAATTGGACAAAGGTCCAGGCATATTGATATAAAGTTTAAGCATGTGAGACAACTGTCTCAAGACGGATTCATTAAAGCAATACATTGCGATACTTCTGAACAATTAGCTGACATATTAACAAAACCCTTACCTTCTAAACAACACAAATATTTAACTTCTAAATTATATGTATTATATTGTCCTGAATCAGAATGTAATTGGTGTTGTGTAACGAACCGGCATTTAGAGGGGGATTTGTCAGATGTAAATGCCTTATTCTCCAATGTGTAAATAATGTATATATGGAACATCAGAGGTTAACTTATTCTTTGGACTTTAATGTATTCATAACTTACCACTCCCATTCCTAGCTCCACCCCTTGTATATATAAGGAGCCACCCTCACCATTCTCGTCGCTTCTACCTTGAATATTCAGTGAATATAGAATGCCTATCATAATTAAAAAGAAATATATTTAAAGCTTTAACTTCTATTATCTTTATTGAGTCTGATCCTGAAAATATTGCAACAACAAGCATCCTGAAAAATCATGCTAAGGCTTATTTTCTGGTTAGGTCTTATTTTCAAGAAAACACCATAGGTGGCTTTTGTAGAGTTAAAAAATTGGGAAGTTCCTCTGCACCCATATGTCACATTAAGCTCTAAAAGGAAAAAACAGGAATGCCATAAAAAGAAAAAGAGAGACACACACAGAGAAGAGAGGGAGAGAGAGAGAGAGAGAGAGAGAAAGAAAGAGAAAGAAAGAAATAGAGAGAGAGAAGGAAGGAAGGAGGGAAGGAAGGAAAGAAAGAAAAAGAGAAAAAGAAAAAGACAAGATGCTCATTTGAGAATTTCAGAGGTGCTTAATTTTGAAGTCTTAAAAATATTGACATGGCTGTGGAGTGAGGAAGATAAATACTAATAAAAACCTAGTCATAATTGGTTTTAAAATGGATCCTTCAAGGTATTGAAAAAGCAGTATGAAATATTAAAGTGATGCTGTTATCTGTTCTGTGACCATATTAGTTAAATTATGGCACATCGCATAACTTGTAGGGGAGGAATTATTGGAAGTATTCTTCTACAGTGCGATTCTTCAAGGAGAGACTCTATTATGGTGACACAATAATTTTCTGCAGATAATTTAGCGGAGTGATTAAATGATGTTAATTTATTTTATTATGGAATAGGTTTGGGGGTTATTCAAGCCACAGGACATTCTAACAAATCAGCCAGAGACAATGGAAGAATAATATAAACAACGTATTTTTTTATAGGAGAAGCAATAAGGTTACAATCATTGCATTTATATACTTGGATTTAGATGGAAAGCACAAGGGACAGGTTCTACCTTTTTAAGATGGAATGGCAATTTCTTAGGAATTTTACAATGAGATAGACACACACTCTACCCTGGACTACAATCCCCATAACTTCAAGACAGGAGGTTCCTGCTCTTTATCTCCAAATGTGGAGATGTTTCTAAAGCTAATGTACAATTGTGTCCTGGCAGCTTAATAATCATTGCATCACTGGGAGGTGAGGTTGGAAAAGAACAGGGTAACATGCATGGTGTGTGACAAACAGAAATGTTCTTTATCCATTTATTGTAAAAATAGCTTGATTCCTGGAAACATCTGTAATTTTCTACAGAGAACTACAGAGAAGTGGTTTGCCATTTGTTCCCTCCCCCCCCAAGGATTTTTTTTAACCTTGTTTACTGCCATCTCCTGTCCTCTTTTGACCTCCCCCAGAAATGGGCTCAGTGGTGGGATTCAAATAATTTAACAACCGGTTCTCTGCCCTAATGATTTCTTCCAACAACCAGTTCACCACTCAGAAGTGGTGCGAACTGGCTGAATCCCACCACTGGATGGGCTGCTGGGGGTTCACACGGGTTCGGGCGATCCTCTGGCCAAGGATCACTAGAGTTCAGCAAACCCCCAAATGCCACACCTGGCTGGCCCCTCCCACTGGCCCCTCCCCTCCCACCCCACCCCTTCCAGGAGTCTCCATGCACCCCTTCATCATTCCAGGTAAGTGCAGGGGCTGCGTGGAGGGACTGGGAGGGCAAAAAACGGGCCTACCGGTGGTTCTGGAAATCTGGAAACAGACCTGTTTCCAGCCTCTGGAGGGCCTCCAGAGCCCAGGGGAGGCTGTTTCAGGCTGAAACAGCAAACCCGTTTCTAAAGGATCTTAAGCCCCCCCCCTCCTCCCCAAATAAATTTTGGTCCAAAATACTAGCACTTTCCTGATATTCATTGAAATAAACTAATGTAGCTGGGGCAGCCTGGCTAGAATCCCAGAGCTATAGGCTAAGGAAGCTGAACAAGCATTGTGAACGAAGGCAAAGGCTAATCTCTTTTGTGGCATTGTGAAGAAAACAACATGGTCACATTTATCAGGGCTCTCAGAACTGAGCTTTACTTATTTTATATTTTTAAACAAGGTATGGATAAATGGATGAAAATTATTTCCACTTCCAAACATCCAGCCAGGCAGGGAGGAGGATTCAAGTGAGGCATTAGCTTTCAATCATTGAACAATGGCTAGCGGTTAAAGACCCTGAGCTTGTCAGCTAGAGAACTAACAGCCTGAGTTCGAGACCCAAGCTCCACGCAATGGGGTGAATTCCTGTTACTTGCCCCAGCTCCTGCCCACCTAACAGTTCAAAAGCATGCAAATGCGAGTAGATTAATAGATACCACTTAGGTGGGAAGGAAATAGCGCTCCATATGGCTTTAGTTCTGTGGCCACAATCACAGAAGTTGTCTTCAGACAATGCTGGCTCCCTCAGCCAAGAAACGAAGATAAGCAACATGCCCTAGAGTTGGGCATGACTGACAGGGAAACCTTTACCTTTTTACAGTGCACAATTACAAGAGTCCAGAATTGACACCACCCACCCATCCAAGCTCCATAGAGACTTATCTACATATCTCTTCCCTATAGAAGGCAAAGCAGTTTGGGAGAATTCCTGTATTGTAGGCAGATTATAATAAAGTAGTTAGCTTGAACTCTATACATGTGGATCTAGTTGCTTGCATCTGACAAGAAGTCTCATTCCAGGCATGCCATCATATTCCCTTCTAACCTCAACTCCCATAGTCTGTCAGAATAGAATGGTACATTATCTTCAAAAGCACCTTTACATATTCCAAGATAAAGAGGTGATATCTCCTATATGTGCTACACGTCTTTTTATGTTGGCCTTCCCTAGCCATTAACCTATTTGTCTTATACTGGATCGTTTAATGTTGTTTTTTCCCTTCTAGTTTTTATTTTGTTTTAAGAAATTATAAACTACTTCTGGATTCTAAGTAATGTGGAATAGAACTATTTTTTTACAAACAAATGGATTTATTATATTGTCTTATTCTTCCTTGAAAATGCTATCTAGACTAGTGGAAAAGGGAATAAAAATGCAAAAACTAATCAGGTGTTTTATTAAAAATCAAAAGTTCATTTTTCTGAAGTAACATCAATTGTCTATAAGGCTTCTGTACTGGTTCTACTATACAAAATACTGATAAGCTGCTTTAAAGCAGAGGTTTTCAAATCAGTTTGTGATGAGACTGTGGGTTAGAAACAAAATCAGAAAGAGAGAATCCGTAATTAACTACTGATAGTCTAAGCCTTGGGGCTGGAGTTCTTTCTTCAAAGTACAAGAAACTCAATAGCCAGTCTGATTCTCTCTAGAAGTCTATCCATCTCTCTTCTGTCATCTTTTTTCTCTGCTATATCTGCAATATATACAAACAATTGTCTCACTGGAGCCATTTCCCAACTCTGATCGAAATACCTAGAACCTCAGATTGGAGGAGAAAATAAAGAAGAAGAAGTTGAAGGAAGAGGGGAGGGGTGGAGAAAAATGACTCTGATACTACCAACAATTTATTTAATTATTTGTTAATTTGTTTGCCATCTATCTCGCCATGGGGTTACTCTGGGTTGCTTACAACAATAAAAAGAAAGAAATGAAAATTAGTGTGAACAGAAGTAAGATAATAGAACAATAAAATGAAAAAATGAAAAAGAACATAACAAGAAATACAACTATACATGTATCATTACTGAAAAGAAAATTGGATAGGTAGAGCAGAAAATGGGGTGGGGTCGGTGGGCAGGTGGAGACTGCCATCAATCCAGCAGCCAAAATGATTCTTCATTGATCTTGATCTTGGCACTCAGCTCTTGGCCAACCATCAAGTCATGATTGATAACCAATGGATTGTTTATAGAGAAGAGATAGATAAGTTAGACCTGAGAGCCCATTAAGGCTCCTTCTAACCCAAACTCCCATAGGGCTCCCCCTGGTTTATTGTTGTACCTGTCTATTACCCAACAGGCAGTGTTTTCCTGTCCTCCATGAACATATTATATAAGATCACTGCTTTTCCCCATCAATGTACTTCTGTTCTAAAACTCCTGCGAGTGTGTTATCCCCCACACAAAATGATTCTGAATGTCCAGTTACTAATGTTTTAGCTCAGAATCTCATACAGATCTCAGTACAAGAGCAGAACAGTGGGGTTTTTGGTCTAGATGAACCTTTCAGACACTATGATTTGATTATAGGCACCGGCTCTGGAGGACATAACTGTATTTCAGGACTTTGAATTGAAAATGCATTTTTGAAGAAGCACACAAAATCGATCCTATCTTCATCAAGTCTCAGTCTCTCTCTCTCTCTCTCTCTCTCTCTCTCTCTCTCTCTCGCTCTCTCTCGCTCTCTCTCTCTCGCTCTCTCCCTCCCTCCCTCCCTCCCTCTCTTAAAGTAAGAGAAGGCAAAGATAACCAGAGAGAGATGCTTGATTGCAGACATTTTTTTAAAATCCTCAAAGGGAAAATGTCTGGCAATTCAATCTAAACTTTATGATCTAGCTTTTGTTAGCTGTGATTCATCAATAAAACCATGAGTTAGGAGTATTTTTTGCTTAATGTGGGATGCTATGGTATTTATATGCCTACATTTCTCAATCATCTCCTGGCCGTAATTATCCACAGTAGCTGCAGACCATGGACAGGCCCCAGTCTTCATTCCTTCACTGAACTGCCTTTTTTTCTTTTTTAAAAAAAATAAAATGCTTTTAATTAAAAAATTAATTAAATGGGAAGCAGGCAGGCTATAAAACAAACCCCAGTCTCTGGCATCATCTGTATTTTCAGGGAGTTTTCTGGTGCTCATGTAAGCCACAGAGGCATTTTTGACAACGGTTATTTTAGAAATACGTCGATTTGCCTAGAAAAAAAAAAGACAAACTGCAGTGGTTGGAAATATCCTCAAAGTTTATCTTTTGATAAATAGATATTTTGTGACAAGCTAGATCTATCAGTCTACCAGGAATTTTGGGACGAAGTACAGCAGCTCCTTTAAAATAAGTATTTTGTGGCCATACATGTTCCTCATTCTCAAAATTCAAAATTTTGACATTCTCAAAATTCCAAACATGCCCGCCAAAGTTTGCTCATCTACAGGTAGTCCTCGACTTACAACAATTCATTTAGTGACCATTCAAAGTTACAATGCCACTGAAAGAAGTGATTTACAACCGTTTTTCACACTTACAATCATTTCAGCATCCCCATGGTCATGTGATCAAAATTCAGATGCTTGGAAACTGACTCATATTTGTGACGGTTGCAATGTCCCGGGGTCATGTGACGGGGTCACAAGCAAAGTCAATGGGGAAGCCAGATTCACTTAACAACCGTGTTGCTAACTTAACATCTGAAGCGATTCATAAAATGGGGCACTTAACGAATTTCTCACTTAGCAACAAAAATTTTGGGCTCAATTTTTGGTCATAAATTGAGGACTAGCTGTACTGTGCAGGACTAACTACAGTGAGTTTCTGGGCCCAATTCAACAAGCTGAGTTTTACAATCAAAATTGTTCATGCCCTAGAAGTCCCACATCTTAAAGTAAAAAAAAAAAAAGGGCAAAGCCAATTCACCTATAAGACACGTTAAGGCTGCATTCAGACAGCAAATTATGACCTTGCCATCTCTTCCCTGATACTTTCTCCTTGTTGGGATGGTTCAAATCTCAGCGCACAGTCCTTTCAAGAGGTCACCTGAGAAGACCAACTCCACCTCACCCTAGCAATACAAACAGACAATCGATTCGCCTTCTGTGGTTTTGTGTCTTACTTTTTTCTTCTGCGCTTGTTTTGCCATTGGCCTAACCTACCTTGAAGCTCTTGGTTTTCTTAGAGTCCTGTATCTAAAGTCATGTGAGTTGAATTCATGAGTGACGGAAGAAAGCGAACACAAATCAAAGAATATTCTTGGCAGAGAAATATCAACAACTAGAATTTTAAAAAGGGTATTTTCAGTCCCTTTTCTTAAAAGATCTTCCCACCTTTCTCGCCATTAAATTGTTTATATGAGTTCCACATCCATTTATGCAGAACAGAATAACTACATTCTAAGAACATAACATGGCAATATATTTTACTGGTGTACAGTCTAATATTAATGGGCTCAATCTAGCAGAACAGTTTAAATGTTTTAACTCTTTCCAAAATGCTGAACTGACCCATTGCATTTATTATGAGTAGTCCTCGATTTACAACAGTTCATTTAGTGACCATTCAAAGTTACTAAGGCACTGAAAAAAGTGACTTATGACTGTTTTTTACACTTACAAATGTGGCAGCATCCCCATGGTCATGCAATCAAAATTCAGACGCTTGGAAACTGATTCATACATATTACGGTTGCAGAGTCCCGGGGTCCCCTTTTGTGACCTTCTGACAAACAAAGTCGATGGGAAAATCAGATTCACTTAACAACTCTGTTACTGCAATGATTGACTTAACAACTTAAGGATTGACTGCAATGATTCACTTAACAACTGAGGCAAGAATGGTTGTAAAATGGAGCAAAATTCACTTAATAAATGTGTAGCTTAGCAACAGAAATTTTGGGCTCAATTGAAGTCATAAATCAAGGACTACCTGTATTTGTACTCTACCTTTCCTTCAATACGCTGATTTCCCCTTAACTATGACAGCAATCTTGAAGAAGATTCCCAAGAAAAGTTCCTGATGGTTGGAATCTAACTTTCATCCAGCTTACTTTATGGTTCAGTTCACTTTCCAAATCTTTAGCTCCACAAAGACCTAAGAGTGGTCCAGGATAAATTGCATACGGTGAAAAGTGTATATGTGTGTTTGTATGCATTTAGTGTTGTGGTTGTGGATAGTTCAACCTTCTTGGCAATTTTGACTTTCTCCTCTCACCTCTCCCACAATCTGTTTGTGATAATGGGAAGCAGCTTTCAAGGATGCTTAGCCCTTTTCCAAGAAAAAAGAAAATATTTCTAAATCACTTTAATTATATTAATTATAATTGTATTATAATGTAACAAATCCAGCATGATTTCTGATATAGTATGTGTCTTTTTTGCTTTCTTTTTATATGATTGAGAGAGGCAGGAGGTAGGTGTCTTTCCCCCCATAAGTGTATTATTATGTTTTATTACTTTTTTCCTCCAATATAAATTGTTGAACCCCTGTTAGCATAGGATATCCTTCACTGGAAACAATTCTCCAATGGATGCTTACAACCTTTAATATGCATTGTCAGTATTCAAACATGACAAATGATTATTGTTGGTTGGTTTCATAGGATTCCATCCTATTTCCTTCTTGAGCAAAGCTGCAAATAAAAAAAATGGAAGATTTCAATTTGCGAGCTCTTCCAGTTTCAATTTGCGAGCTCCGAGTATCACATTCAAAGCCTGTGACAGCTTTATAAATGCAGCGTATTGCGTTTAGATGATCCCAAAAGTTCCAGTTAATAAAAATAATAATAAGATGGGAGCAACAGCTTCTGAGCATCTTCTTGCAGTATTGCTGGGGTGGTGACAGTTAGATGAAGATGTATGATCTCACATATCATAAAGTCTAAGTGCAAGAAAGCAGCTGTTTTGTAATTTAAACATGTTCAGTATATTTGTGATTTTAGCAGCATGAGATAAACCTTTTGATAAATACAAGAAGCAAGGCTGCAAATGAAAAAAAAAAAAAGAATCCCCATAATAACTTACTGCAATATCTTTTTATAGGATGCTCACAAATCTGGGCTAAGTGCCTTTGCTGCTAACAGGATATCCAAGGACTGAAAATGGCTTTTGGTTGAGACCTAAACAGTAGCAATTGATAACTGGTGCCACATAAAAATCCCCAAGCCCCTAAAATGGGCTTCAGAACACTTCCCAAAATTGCTTCTGAATCGTGATTTTTAATGCCATAGAGCAGGAGTGTCAAACTCGCGGCGTCACGGCAGTGTCATGTGATGTATTGGGACTTTTTCCCCCTTCACTAAACCAGATGGGGGCGGGGCCAGCACGTGACACATCCAGCCCACGGGCCGCGAGTTTGACATCCCTGCCATAGAGGGAGACCATTTTAAATAGACATGCATGAAATCATGTTAATTTTAGCTAATAAATTTAATTTTGTTGACCCATTCATTACATTATATTAATGTTTTGTTCATTTGGGGAACTGTGGTCCTTGTTATGTCACTCAAAGCTTGTGCGCACCTGAATGGCCAGTCCTGGTCTACATGGACGGGTCTATAACAATTCACCACAGCCAACTCACCACAGGACAATTCACTGCAGGAGAAGAGTTACACTAATATCAAAGAAATGGTGGCATAGAATCATGGGGCTTCCCTTGAAGGGCACCCGGAGGCTCCAACTGGTCCAGAATGCGGCCGTGCGGTTAGTTACGGGAGCTGCATGGCGCTCCCATACAACACCTCTCCTGCGTGAGCTGCACTGGCTCCCAGTGGTCTTCCGGGTGCGCTTCAAGGTGTTGGTTATCACCTTTAAAGCGCTCCATGGCATAGGACCTAGATATCTTCGAGACTGCCTGCTGCTACCGGCGGCCTCCCATCGACCTGTGCGCTCCCACAGAGAGGGCCTCCTCGGGGTGCCATCAGCCAAACAATGTAGGCTGGTGACCCCCAGTGGGAGGGCCTTCTCTGTGGGGGCACCTACCCTCTGGAACCAGCTGCCCCCAGAGATAAGGAGAATCCAAGACCTCGGTGCCTTCCGCCGTGCCCTTAAAACCCTCTTTTTTCAGCAAGCCGGGCTGGCCTAACCCTTTTTTAAAAATGTTTTTAATGGTTTTGTCATTGCTTTTAATTATGGGGCCAAATATATATATCTTTTTAATTGTATTTTAATGTTTGTAGTTTATGTTTTTACTTTGGCTGTACACCGCCCTGAGTCCTCAGGGAGAAGGGCGGTATATAAATTCGATATAAAATAAATAAATAAAAATAAATTGAAGAAAGGATGCAAAAGGAAGGACAGAATGAAATGTGAATGGCAGAAATTACAATATTTTTTTATTTATTTTAAATAATTAAACAGAATTGTTAAATTGTCCTGCAATGAGTTGCCTCGCGGTCAGTTGGCCGTGGCAAGTTGTCCTGTGCCAAGTTGCCCATGGTGAGTTGGCTGCGGTGAGTTGGGCACAGTGAGTTGGGCACAGCGAGTTGGCTGTGGCAAGTTGTCCCATTCCCACATGGACCAACAGGATAAAGCAAAGTTATCTTGTCAATAATGTTTCTTTTTTTAAAAAAAATATTGAAATGGTACCCCTGGGATTTTCTTTCTGAAGTGAAAGTTGTGTTGTTTTTGTGGGTTTGTCTCAGAGTGTTCACATAACAGCAGTGCTTAGCTTTGTTTCAGGAATGATATGATCAGCATGGTAGCCTTGCTCCCAAAATATTACTCCACCTTCTGAAAAAATAGGAACAGCCTTAATCAGAAACACGATAGATTTTGAGACCAATATATGCTTCTTATTAGAAACACCCAATAGAAAAATACTTAGAGCTAGGATTCAGGTGGTACTTTTTACTTCATTTTTCTCTTGGAGAGTATAACTGAAATTCATATTGTTTTCTATAATCTATTTCTATGTCAAATTTCTATTTTATCAAGGGGATCTATTCCATCTTTTAACGCTCCAGGTGGAAGACTTCTAAGGCAATACAGTGTAAATGATAGCTCATTTCAATGATAGGAGCAACCTATCATTATTTTAAGAACCCATCCACAATGTTAACATTTGTTAGATGAAATCAGATCTAATTTATCAAGCTTAATTTATGCAAATATTTGCTTTGGTGGGAGGTAACACCAGGGCACTATATACCCTTGAGCCAACACTGAATTAATAATGTAAATAAACTCCAGGTGAAGAGGTGTGGTGGCTCAGTGACTTAGTGTCACTGGAGCAGGTCTGTACTCCAGCAGTTTGAATCCCTGCATCGCATCTGGAGTGAGCTCTCGTCACTGGCTGCAGCTTCTAGCAGTTCAAAAGCATCTAGCAGTTCTAAAGCATGTTACATGCAGGTAAATAAATAGATTCCACTTCAGTGGGAATAAACAGCACTTCGAGCAGCAGTATGAATTCAACCGGTGCTGGACCTGCCCAAATGCAATGCCAAAATGCATGGTGACATTAATGGTAATGCCACAGATGTCCCTATAGAATGCCATCAAGTCTTATGAGTATGGAGCTAGTCTGCCCCCTATGGTGCACTCTGGATAGCGCAGAAGCATGAACAGAATGGACTGGCAATTGTTGACAGTCAAACAACTTCTTTGTAGTAGCACTGTAGTCTCCTGGCTAATGTAACAGCGCCAGACACTAAATAAATAAACTCCAAGTTAGGGCTTCAAACACTCTTTCCTCTGTTCCAAATATACCGGTACCTCTCTATGTAGTAGAAAATTGGCCATTTTGTACATTTGTTCGTAAATTTTTGTCCATACATATCTATCCAGGATTAGACCTGCTAGGTTTGCTCCAGAATACCATCTCCCATATGTTTCCTCCTTGGTTCTTTTTTTGTCTATCATATGTCTTAAACAGAACAAGAATCCAGCTTTATTATGCAACAACATGATGCAACGGGGTGGGGATTGCCCTTGAAAGCAAGGATTGCCACAGTGACTCCCACCATCTTCAAATGGGAACATTCTCAGGTTGGCACCAAATAACTACCTTCAAGGTAACAATATCGATAGGCAGCAAATGACTTGTATCCACAATCTGTTGGCCGAAATACCCCTTATACACTGAATCAGGGGATAACACCAAAACAGGACATGTAGTTACTGGCATTTAATGCCAACCAATTGAGAAAGGAGGCACGGCCCCGTTGCAAACTGGTAGTAAAGGTAAGTAGAACCTACCCCTGATTGTAACAGGGAAAACCATAGCTTTGACTATACACACTTTTGTTGGCAGGGTGACGTCTTTGCTTTTTAGTATGCTGCCTAGATTTGCCATAGCTTTCTTCCCCAGATACCGTTTAAGCAATATGATCTTGGGCAGGTGATAATAATTCCAGGTCTTTGTCTCAGCTAGTAATGTTTCCCATATGCATACATCCATGCAACAAACATGCAGACATGATTATGGCCTGATATGCTCTTTAAAAACTGAAAGGCATATTTCTCACACAAGACAAAGGTGCAGAAGTCCTTTTCTTTTCAAGGATTAAACATCTGTCAGATAAGCGTTTCAACAGCACATCCCATAAAATTTACATTTCCCCCTCAAAATTAAGATCAATTAAATTTCCTGGGTTACAGCCTTAAAGCTCTAAAAATGTTGTTATTCCTGAGGCAGATTTTGGGTGTTCCCAGATGGAGGAACTGTAACTTTACCTATCAAAAGGCAACTGTTCCATCTGTTTCGTCTTAATGATTTTGGTTTTTTTTTCCCTAAGTAAGAAAAAAAATGCATTGGGAAAACCTGAGAAGTTTACAAAGGGAAGCCAAAGTTATCTGGGTCTTTGTGGATAAGTAGCATGATTACTCGATAAAACCTCCCATCTCATTTTATTCCAGATCAGCTCCACACATTTATTACTACAAAGAAGGATAGAGCAATATTTCGAGACATCAGAAGAAATGCCACCTTTATGTGACATTTCCAGTGTTCTGAGGTTCAGATAGCTTCGGTGTTCAATAAACACCTGCCAAGTTAGAACAGCAGGGAGAAAAATCAATATGCCCACAGCACAAGCAAGAGCTGTAAGCTACCATTGCAACAGCATTGTTCTCACCTGTGACGGTATAGCAATGCCTTAGCGTTGTTGTGAAGTTGCTGAGAAGACACAACAGGGCTCACTAACTGAAAGATATTCCCATCACATCCTATACTCAATTGCCTGATGTTATCCGTTCACATGTACAGTATATGTGAATAACCTGTGGGTTTTTTTTCCCCACTGTTCAATTGTGTTTTTCAGAAGTGGTTTGTCATTGTCTCCTTCCTAGGGCTGAGAGAAAGTGACAGATCCAAGGTTACCCAACTGGCTTTGTGCCCAAGATGGGACTAGAACTCACAGTCTCCTGATTTCTAGCCTGATGCTTTAATCACTACACCAAACTGATACAAATGGACATAGGACTGAGGATTATTTCTAATGGTGTAGCACATGGATGTAGCATTCCCTGCTGAAGCTGATCCTGGGGCAATTCTATATACTAAGAGGAACCAAGCTGAAGCCAATAACCCTTCTCATTTTTTCTTCAGTGGTGGAATTCAAAATTTTTTACTACCGGTTCTGGGGGCGTAGCTTGGTGAGGGTGGTATGGCTTGGTGGGCATGGCAGGGGAAGGATACTGCAAAATCTCCATTCCCACCCCACTCCTGGTGGAAGGATACTGCAAAATCCTCATTCCACCCCACTCCAGGGGAAGGATACTGCAAAATCCCCATTCCCTCCCCACTCCTGGGGGAAGGATACTGCAAAATCCCCATTCCCTCCCCACTCCTGGGGGAAGGATACTGCAAAAACTCCATTCCCACCCCACTTCAGGGGAAGGATACTGCAAAATCTCCATTCCCACCCCACTCCAGGGGAAGAATATTGCAAAATCCCCATTCCACCCCACTCCAGGAGAAGGATATTGCAAAATCCCCATTCCCACCCCACTCCAGGGGAAGGATATTGCAAAATCCCCATTCCCTCCCCATACCTGGGGGAAGGATATTGCAAAATCCCCATTCCACCCCACTCCAGAGGAAGGATACTGCAAAATCCCCATTCCCTCCCCATTCCTGGGGGAAGGATACTGCAAAAACTCCATTCCCACCCCACTCCAGGGGAAGGATACCGCAAAATCTCCATTCCCACCCCACCCTGGGGCCAGCCAGAGGTGATATTTGTCAGTTCTCCGAACTACTCGAAATTTCCGCTACTGGTTCTCCAGAACCTGTCAGAACCTGCTGAATAGCACCCCTGCTTTTTCTTCTACCTGCCATATTCTGTTCTAACCTTCCTCCCCAATGGAGATTTTCTTAGGAGAACCTGATATCAGGAGCACCCTTTCTGAATGTCAATTCAATTTCCAACAATAATTAAAGTACTTTTATCTTCTTAGACATTTTCTCTGGTGTCACACACCAACGATACTTTTCCAGAAATCCTCCTTTTCCCTTAATTTGTTTTCATCAGTATTACAGGTTCTTCAAACTCTTTTTATTTATCCCTCCCTCCAGATTCATGGATTTCTCCTTTATTGATGCTGTCGCAGCCACAGCTGAGGCTCTGACAGGCTTTCCCATCTTTTTAAAACATCTCCTGCAGAACCTCAGGTGTAATCCCAACTGATTGATCTACCAGTGATCTCTTCCTCCTTTCTTTCACTGCTTTTCCAACAGTGACCATTTCTCTTTACCTTGCTTTATAACCCGAAAAATAAGAACATAAAAAACCCTTTTACTAATCCCCCCTTCCCCGCCACATCCTTAGCCATTGTTGAAGGATCTCTTGAGCATTGAAGAAGAAAGTGTTTATGAAGGCCTGTCTAATGCCAAAGAGAAGTAACTGCTGTGAATTCAGTAAAACTCTCTTCCTTGTGCTTCCATGGTTGCCTTGGCCATGCATTTGATGATTCCCATTTCTACGTACTGTAATGCCGCTTTTTAATGGGAAAAAGAAGGTGCTCTAATGAAGGGAAATTAGTTTTCTAATCTCTGGCCAGCGCCATGGATAATTGTTTTTATAGTCAGTGAAATGTGTGTCCGTACCTTTCACTGATCTCTTTATTAACACCAGACACTCTCATACACAATGAGAAGAGCGGGAGGGAGGAAGTACCCCCCCACACACACCTGTTTAAATGGTTTGTTAATTTCACCATGGAACCAGTTTGATGTGGTGATTGAAGCTCCAGGCTGGAAACTGGGAGACACCCTCTTCTCCCCACAAAATAAATAAATAAAAAAAAACATCACAATCTGTTCTACGTTCTGGGTATGGTTTTATAATGGCTACTGCAAAATAATTATTTCAAGTGATTTTTTTCAAGCAAACAGCTGATGAGTTATACCAAGATGAGGGTAAGAGATTGACCTTACCAAGCAGTTTTAGGCTAGTCCATGGTTATCTCTCCATTCCTCTTCAGCACAAGCAAAACACTGCTTCCAGATTCAAAGGAAGTGTAAGGCATTGGTTCTCTTCACACATCTTTGCCACAGGTTGTATGGCTTTGCCACAGAGGTGGTATTCAGCAGGTTCTGACCAGTTCTGGAGAACTAGTAGCAGAAATTTTGAGTAGTTCGGAGAACCGGTAAATACCACCTCTGACTGGGCCCGCCCCCATCTATTCTCTGCCTCCCGAGTCCCAGCTGATCAGAAGGAAATGGGGATTTTACAGTATCCTTCCCCTGTCACACCCACCATGCCATGCCACACCCACAGAACCGGTAGTAAAAAAAATTTGAATCCCACCACTGCTTTTCCACCTTGTAAAGGCTGCCAACAGTCTCTGAACAATTGTCCTTGGTTTTCATCTGCAAGCCTTGTAGTGTAATGCAGCTTCTTTTCAAAGCCAGCAGATCTTTCTTGCCTTGGCAACATATATACAGTCAAAAGTTTGTAATTTTAGTAAGTCCTACTGGGTTCACAATACTTTTTTTTTATTGTTTACCAAAGAATCTATAAAGTTCTGGTTTGTGTGCATCTACAGGGAAAATTTATTTATGGATTAAATTTATTGGCCACAGGGAAACTAAAAATGTGTTTAATAATAGATATGTAGATGTGATTGTATAATACCTTTCAAACTGAGGCTGGGGATAGAAACTTGGGGGGGGGAACCATTCTTCTGCTTCCCCCTCAAGGCCTTCACATCTCTATTTAGACACCAATGCTGTTGCCAAAGTTGGGATGCAACAATTCAGACAGCTTCTCAATGAGAGCAAATGGATTTGTTGTCTTCTAGTCCAGATATAGTAGTCCATGTAAGCATGGGATTCTCGGAATGATAGTTTGTTAAGGTACTGAAAATGCACGAAAAGTTTATTAGCATGGCATTGTGAGATTAGTTCTCTGTTAAATTTTCAACATTCGTGAGGGAAGCTTTTTTTTTTTAATTTGATTTATATGCCGCCCTTCTCCGGAGATTCAGGGCGGCTTACAATGCGTTAAGCAATAGCCTTCATACTTTTGTATATTTATATAAAGTCAGCTTATTGCCCCCACAAACTGGGTCCTTAATTTACCTACCTTAGAAAGAATGGAAGGCTGAGTCAACCTTGAGCCTTGTGAGATTCGAACTTACAGTAATTGCAGGCAGCTGGTGTTAATCACAATGCTATCAGTCTGCTGAGCCACCATAGATATTATGTAAAAGAATTTACCTATGATTCCAATTCAACATATAGCCCTGTAATTAATTTACATCCTGATAGAAATTCAAGAACCATTGGCAGGTTAAAGTGACAGGAAAGACATCCTAATCCTGGAGACGTTGGGAACATGACGAGTCTCAAAAACTCAACCTTGATTGTATGAGAAGGGTCAGAGAGAAACCCCAGTTATTTATTACTGTTATTTTACCTAAAATAATAAGGTAGAGTTTTGGTAGCCCTTCTGGTGTCTGTTTCCTGACCTGTCCTACCCTGGAGGGCTGACATCAATCTTGAAAGTCCTCCGCTTCACTCTATTCATGGAGGCATTGAACCTTGCTTTTCATCGTGGAGGTGGCATCAGTTCCTTGGGGCACTCTTTTGTCTGCAGAACAACTCACTGAAGCACTATGAACAAGTACCTATACATATAACAAATCACCACAACACCATGGTATAACTAAAACAACATTTGGTTTAAACCCTGCCTTAGCCAGGAACAGTTCAAAAGTCTTGCAGCCCAAATTACTTTGCTTCATTCTCGCAGAGATTTGCCAAAGATGTCTGAGATTACAGTATCATTTTTCTGACTTTCACAATTCTTCTGGGTTAGTCAGAATTTCCTACAAATTGCTCCAGGGTCACTTTTGTTCTGAGTCTGCTGAAAGAAGGGGCAGCTAAATAGATAGTGGAGATCATTGAGGGTGATGATCCATTGCTGAATAATTACCACAAATTCATGCAACTTCATGCATTTGATGATGTGTCTAGGAGTCAACAGCAAATTGAGAGATTTGTCAGCTGAAACAACAACTTCATCGTTCAGATTTTCAGCTACATACCTGTGATGTGGAGTGGAATGATCTTCCTATAATTGACCAGTTCCAGGAAGGATTTGCTGATGAAGTGAAAAATGAGGCATACCAGAAAAGTTAGAAGAACTGTTCCAATAATTGAGGGGCAATTGGAAGAACTGAGCCACGGAGAAACAGGGTATCTGCTTCCTGAACTGGTCTACCTCAGAGGCTGGCAAACGGTAGCCTTGACAACTGTACAAAGACTTATTCACCAATAAAGGAGAACTTATGTAAGATTATATAACTTTGTGGAGGATAAGTCCATCAGTACTTCTTCACTACTACAGGGTTTTTTTTTAAGCCAAATGCTGGGGCCAAAAAAACCCCAACAACCCTGCACAACGTCTATCATCTACCTGTGAGATTTCAACAGATTTTTGGCAGATCCTTTGGCAGATGCTTAAAACTCAAGGTTACTCATCCCAAAGATGATTCTTACAACGGTTAGCAAGCTTTGTTTAGAAGAAAAAGCTGCAAGAATTCCAACAACTGAATTATTGCTCATGTAGAACAAATATAGCTCCATACACTTTCAAATGGAGGCGTTTTGATTTTCTTTCTAAAAGCTTTTCTATGATGTAGAGAAGGAGTAGTTCTTTTTGCTGATAACCGGAATGCTCACCTCTGTCTGTTTACCTACTGTAATAGTCTGAATATGTGTCAGTCTGAGAATTAACTAATGCAATTTTGGAGCTGAATGGATGTTAGATTAAATGGATATTGATCAAATCTTCAGAGTCACTTCCCATGGACAAGCAACTAAGCTGATATCCTGCACCATGGGCACTTCACATTTATATGTTCCCCACAGTCTTCAAATCCCATGCACTATACAGAAAATTTAGTGAAAAATTAGCACAGGCATGTTTCTCATCTTTAGGCCTCTGGAAAGTGACATTTAAAATGGTCCTTTTCCCAAATAAAACTTATCTCCATCACTTATGCAGTAGGACTGCCAGCCAGTTATCTGTGTTCACACAATCACCATTTACTTGGCTATGGATAATCTTGGTTGGAAGATGTTGTGGCTTAAGTACATTGTCTGGTTAGTTCAATGTATTGAGCAAAACCAGAAAAAATGATTAATTTAATAATCAGGTTAAACATGTTGCAGAAAAGATCGGGAGTGAGTTTCAAGCCTTTTATTGCTTGAAAATTGCAACCCTAGCCAAAATATTATTTTCTTTACAATAAAGCTCAAGTTGTGAGCAAGGTTATCTTTCAGTTGCTATGATTCACACTGAAACAGTGATTTGTTGGAAACTCACCTAAAAATAAAATGAGAACTCTCAGGTGCCCTATTTAATTCCTATCATTTACCGAATCGGTATATAACCTGAAAGCTAAATTTAGTAGTGTTTGTATAGTAGGTTATTTACAGAACAGCTGGTGTGTGATAAATGTATCTTTCTTTTTTCCTCTGCTTTGCATTTATGGAGGGTTGGCTAAAATATATACCATGAGTTGGCACAATTGAAAGAAGAGTCCTGCAACTCAAGGAGAACAAATAAGGACTTGAGAGCCTGATGTGATCTCATCCTTGACTGTACAATTCTTTATGTCTACTCAGGAAAAAAAAGATTCTTTAACTGCAGCAGAATTTATTGATAGGGCAAAGGATGTGAAATTGTTCAGTACAAACATGTAGAATTTTTTTTTACCATGCCCCAATTATCTTGGGAAAAACTGCAGACAGATGAGCCTAACAATGTTAGACAATATGAGAACTGGCAGATCAACCAGTGGGACATGGTTGGGCTGAATATTTTTATAGGCTTCAGACAAGAAGATGAGCTTTTCTCTAGTTCAAACATGAACAGCTACATGTGTTTGCTCAATGGCTTTTGAAAGCTGGTGGCTACTGACACCTCACACATCTATTTGAATGTGAGTTTATGCAGAAACAGTCTGAATATCAATAGCTACAACAAAAACTCCGGAAGGTAGGGAAATCCATTAGCACAGCTCAAGAGAACTCATGCCTGGATGTGTTTCCAACTGCCTTCCACTCTTGATGGTGCTTGCTCTACTGCTCAGTTGTCTACCCTATCTCATATCCACAAGATAGGCTCTCATGGAACAGTTGGGTAGTTGACTTGGCCTAAGACCAGAATCATTGCTTGCGTGGTTATGGTGGAATCTGGATGGCTTGCTTGTCAACAGACCTAAACAGGACTTTCTGCTTGGGAGCGGGACAATGTTTGGTCTTATGACAGTTCTGCTTTTAATGCTTATATATTGGAGGTGGGAGTCAACTCTGGAAGTTTTGCTCAGAAATGGCTAACTCTGTCACTACATACAGACAAGCAGAAACCTAGCCGATGGGCAGAAGTAAGTTTTACAGAGTCCTAAAAGCAGATCCAGAATCTACCTCTGTGTATAATGAACCTGGCTCATTAAAGTTTAACAGTATACAAAATGACAGAGTTGGAAGGGACCTTAGAGGTCTTCTAGTCTAACTCCTTGCTCAAGCTGGAGACCCTATACCACTCCAGATAACTGGCTGTCCAATCACTTCTTGAAAACCTCCAGAGATGGAGCACCAACAACTTCTGAAGGCAAACTGTTTCACTGATTAATTGTACTGTCAGGAAAATTCTCCTTAAATCTCTTTGATAATCTTCTATCTGTTATTTCTCATCCTACGTTGGTACTTTGGAGACTAGGTCAACCCATTCTTCTCTGTGACAACACCTCAAATATTTCAAATATTTCAGATCTATGTGACACTCACTCTGATGCCCAGACCCATGAGAGGATATAATATAAATAAATTAAAGAGATATATAAGGAAAATTGCACAAAGCAATGCTAATTTTGGGATTAATTTTTTAAAAAAAATATTTTACAGTGTTTAGCATTCCTGATTGGTAAGTATTTTGCTTATCAAACCAATGCAATTTTGCCCTGACAGGCAGGGGTGAAATCCAGCAGGTTCTGGAGAACCGGTAGCGGAAATTTTGAGTAGTTCAGAGAACCAGCAAATACTACTTCTGGCTGGCCCCAGAGTGGGGTGGGAATGGAGATTTTGTAATATCCTTCCCCTGCCACGCCCACCAAGCCATGCCCACAGAACCGGTAGGGAAAAAATTTGGATTTCACCCCTGCTGACAGGTATATCTTGGGGATGAAGCTCTAGCAAATATTTGTTCCCTCTAGCTTTACACCAGACCAAGACTTGGTCTGAAATCTGAATCATACCTGTGGGTCTTCTCAGGAATGCTATATTTGAGAAAGTTCAAGCTAGCTGACCTTCTGATGGGAAACAGAAGCCATTTTACTGAAGGTAGGAAAGCAGCAACTGTTTTGTGCTACTTTTGATTTGACCCATGAATCAAATAAATTAAAAACAGGACTGCTGCTATCTTCACACAAGTTATGACATTCAGCTGAATGAAGTAGCAAAGCAAAGGTTTTGTTTACAGCTTCAGTTATGAAACAGGAGACAGATTGCTAGCATCTGTAATACTCTCTTTCTGTCTGTTGGATAATTTCCCTGCATGTAGCTCATATGCCCAAAGAGAGCCATGGCTTTGGTTTATGTGACTTGCTAGAATCCACACAAGAGGTGATCTAAATGCTACAATCAGTAATCTTACTCCCACTTCTCAAAATTCTGGGAGAGGTGCACAAAATGAAATGCTTAAAATAGGCATATGTAAGTATACTGTAGGGTTCAGAGGTCTATTCTCCAGGGACATTCCAGAACATCATTTGTCTTCCCTCAGATTTTGTCAAGATAGATTGTAGTCTATATTTTGATATGGATTTCAAGAAATAATAGAAAATAGGGGAGCACGGATCGAATTTAGATATTTTTTTTTTCAGGTTGCTGTGATCATAGCTTCCTGGTTTTGGCCCAACAGCTATTTGGAACATTTGAATTCACTATCACTTGTTTAAGAAGTTAAACAAGGAGACAATCTACCTGAGTTGAAATATAAAAGTGAGTACATAAGGCATCTAAGGCTAGACAGACATGGATGATCCACTCTGTTTTTCTGCAAAGCCTTGAGAACCACCATCAGAAAATAAAGATCGAGGAATGGTTTATTCACAAAAGCCAGCAACACACACACACACACACACACACACACACACACACACACATATTATATATATGCAATACTTTTCTAGTCAGGGTTTTTCCTACGTAAATCAAGATGTTTGTATTGCCATAGTTGGGTGATATCTCAAATCACCCAACTATGCCAATACAAACATCTTGATTTACGTAGGAAAAACCCTGACTAGAAAAGTATTGCACATATAAACCTACGAATAAAAGAACTATATATATATATATATACATATATATATACATATACACACACACACACACACACACACACACACACACACACACACACACACACACACACATATATATATATATTTGTTTTCTCAGGTTTTCGCGGGTGTTTGTATGTAGGTCTTTGGTTATTCAGGTCTTCTCCCACGTAAAATTGGAAGTGTCTTGGCGACGTTTCGACGAAGTCTCATTCGTCATCTTCAGGCTGGTGTTCTCGGCTTCGTGCTTCCAGGAGCAACGTGCTTGCTCCTGGAAGCACGAAGCCGAGAACACCAGCCTGAAGATGATGAATGAGACTTCGTCGAAACGTCGCCAAGACACTTCCAATTTTACGTGGGAGAAGACCCGAATAACCAAAGACCTACATATATATATATATATATATATATATATATATATATATATATATATATGTAGTAGTCATCGCCAAACACATACAGAGCCACACATACATAAGAGTTCTAAGGATTGCATTTGGGCTGAAATCCCCCACTTTTGATGGTGGATTCTTTATGCCTTTTAAAATATTCAAAATAGGTGCATTATTGCATTTTTCTGATAGGCTTAATGCCTCCCCCTCTGGTTTTTTTAGAGGTGCAGTTGTTATGATAGCTAATCAGAATTAAACTTTGCAGGGTTGATTCTCGGTCATTCAGCAAATAAAACAAATAGTCAAATAAGCTGTTCAAATAAGGTAGGAATGACATTGTCTGCAATTTTCAAAACAGACTGGTTGTCTCATTACCTTGTTTCCTTTTGAGGTGTTTTTCTCAACATGAAAGAGCAATAACTTCAAGTGAGACGTCTTCTAGTAAGCTGAAGGATAAAACTCATCAGTCTTCTTTTGGAGTTAAATCTGTAGCTGACCAAGTACTGCCGGGTTAAGGAAAGTCGTTTCTTGCAAAATTATCTGTAGAAAGTTCAAGTTCTATTGGTCCTGAGGAAAGGGACAAAGTTCTCTGCGACATGAATTCTGCATGTCTTGGATCCCTGCCCTTCCACATTGGTAAGAAGAAGACATGTGACAGTCTTCAAGAAGGCAGGGTATACCCTTTTTCAAGATAGATATATTGTCTCCAACTTTCCTTTCCTTTTTCTTTTTTTTGCAAAAAACTGTTGAGAAGGAAGCGGATTTACAATTACAAAGGACCTTGGAAGAAGTGAATTTTCTAGATCACTTTTTACATGGCTATAGACCAGGGGTGAAATCCAGCAGGTTCTGACAAGTTCTGGAGAACCAGTAGGAGAAAGTTTGAGTAGTTTGGAGAACCGGTAGCAGAAATTTTGAGTAGTTCAGAGAACTGGCAAATACCACCTCTGGCTGGGGCCAGAATGGGGTGGGAATGGAGATTTTGCAATATCCTTCCCCTGCAGTGGGGAGGGAATGGAGATTTTGCAGTATCCTTCCCCTGCCACGCCCACCAAGCCATGACCACAGAACTGGTAGTAAAAAAATTTGGATTTCACCACTGCTATAGACCCAGGTACAGTACTGATATCTCATTGACTAGGCCTATGGATGATTCCTGGAGGAACCAGGATAGGAAGGCATGTCATTTCAGTCCTGTTCTCAGAAGTTTTGATTCTGTTAAGAATAGTGTCCTTCTAGACCAGGGGATGTCAAACTCAGGTCGTCATGGTGGTGTCACGTGACATATCGGGACTTTTCTCCCCTTCGCTAAACTGGGTGTGGGCTTGGCCAGTGCGTGATACATCTGGCCCATGGGCCGGGATTTTGACAGCCCTGTTCTAGACTATCTCCAAGAGTTAGAAGGGCCTTCCTATAGGCCCTTCCTATCATGATAACAATGGGAAAACTCAAGCCCTAGGGACCCATGTGATGAGATGCCACAGGGCTCAGAACTTTCCCCATTCTTAACATCCATATGAAGTTGCTGGGTCAAGTCATATAGTGGCATGAGATCAAGTGTCACCAATATGCAGATGGTACTCAACTATACATTTCCATCCCCAAGTTGAACCGGTTCAAAATGCACCAACTTGTATGCCAATTATGAGTTTTTCTGGAATAGGAGACCTTAACAAAAGTCACTCCTACAGTCGCTTAGTTCATCTGGACTATTGCAATGAGTTCTGCAATTGGCTGCTTCTGAAGGCTGCCTAGAAACTACAAATGGTCCAGATGAAGCAATTTAAGGAGTCTCCGCACTTTGCTCATATAACAGCTTTACTTTGAGACACTGGTAACCTTGTGGTTTCTGGGTGTATTTCAAGAAGCTGGTTGTCACCTTTAAAACCCTTTAAGGCTCAAGATCTGGGCTTCTTTTTTTGGCTGCCCTGGAATAAGATCAGGAGAGGCAGATTCTCTGAAGGCAATATAAAAGAATTGTGAAGACAAGCCTTTTCAGTCGCTGTCTCCTTCAGTGGATCACTTAAATTCCACTGGAAATTTAACAGGATATAGAAAGGCCTTAGAGATACAGTAGAGAGGGTTTGAACAATATCCTCATTCACTAACATATGGAAGCAGAGTTAAAACAATACAGATGAACAATGGAACAAACAAACAAAAACTCCTACCGCGTGCTTTACGTGCACCTGGATACAATAATAATAATGAAATCAACATTATTATTATTGTATCCAGGTGCACGTAAAGCACGCGGTAGGAGTTTTTGTTTGTTTGTTCCATTGTTCATCTGTATTGTTTTAACTCTGCTTCCATATGTTAGTTACATAAACTGCACCTCATCAGCATCAATTAGAGCAGCCTGGCAAACAAATAAATAAAACACCAAGGGTGCCAATGGCAGCAGTACTCTCAGTCCACATTTTCCTTGGATCTTTACAATCACACTTAGCAAGGTGAGTCAGCTACCCCATCAAATAATACCGTAATAATAATAATAATAATAATAATAATAATAATAATAATAATAGTAATAAAAGATTATTTCAGGTGGAAATAATCTATAGATTGATGTATTTTCTGGTCTTTGAGAAGGCCACTTTGGCCATGTTTGAGAATTACATTCTAAGATAAATAATTTTCTCCAGATAAGAAATCCTAAAGCACTGTTTCATCTAGCTTCATAAATAGATAAAGGTCACATAGTTGGATGCAATGGAGAGAAACTCTATTTACTATATAAACTTACTTGTGAGGATTGGCAAAGGTATCGCTGGCTGTTTTGATAAAGCGAAATTCTTTTCCTTTTGCAAATGGGCCAGGTTCCACACCTGATTCAACAAAGGAGCTGTGAGGTACACAACATCAGCTTGATGACTGCAGCAACAGCGCCAAAGCTCTGAAAATGTTTAAGAGCAAAATTATTGGAAAGATCTTCCTGAGCAGAGAAATAAGTTGAAGTGCCACCAGATAAAGAATTAAACAAAACAAAACACCCCTAACCCTACAGGATAACATGAGGCTAGTAGTAATTTTCAGCAAGACTGATTTCTTAAGCATCTTTAAAACATATCAATCTGGATTTTTCCCAGAGATGTTCTTGGGAGGACTTCAGGCTTCAGATGAAATGTTATGTACAGGAATCCTGATGCAGCATTTTTGCTGAAAAAGGCTCCCAATTTGAGTCTTATTTCACATCATGTACCTTTGATGTTCAGTGCTAGTATCATAGTCACTGACATGAAAAGAACCAAACACTGGTTGATCCATGGTATTGTTAATCGGGGTTTGTTAAATTTGGGGTGTTATGTGCTTGTCTGTTTGAATTCTAAAGTCCCAGAGCACTTTTCATTTCTATTACTTGGTCTATTTTGTGGTCTCACCAGGTCTTGCTTGCAGGCAAACAGTGTTTCTTGCAGATCTTCCAATGCACCATTGTTGCCACTTTGTCATAGTCTGTGCTATCTTCTTGCAGCAGCTAACTAGGTGGGCCCACTGTTTCTTCATCCTCTTTGCAGCATTTGTTGTCTGTTCCTATCTTCTCAATTCTGGCTTTGTATACATTTGTTCTTAAGGCCTGGTCTTATGCAGCCGGAATAACCCGTCTGTCTCATTCTTCAGTTTCCTGCTCTTAGCCATTGCCAAATCTTATTGTTATCTGCTTTGACTGATATTATTTTTTTAATGTTCTGCTTTATCTTGCTTTATCTTGTGAAGTCTATTTTTTATTCTTCATTTGGTGTTTAAGTCAGTTTGGTCTCTGATATTCAGTAGGCCTTCATGATACAGTATACCTGCTTCAGTGCACTTCCTTCACTGTCCTTCAGACATTTTTCTAATTCCCCCCTCCTTTTTTTTTTTCTTTAACTGGTGTGCATGCAACATTCTACACCCTATTTTCCTTGGTGAGGATGATGATTCCTGAGGTAGATTTAGAAATATTTCACATTTTATTAGTATTTGATATTTATCAATATTTTAGCCTTTTCTGTTCTTTTTTTTAGTTTGCTACCTGTTTTTAGTTTGGTAGCTTTTTGTGTATTTGTTGTTCTTTCTTAATAATTTATAATTCTGTTTCTTTCTCTGCAACATATTAAGAAATGAATAAGTAAATTAAATTAAATTAAAAATTAAAACCCTGTGATATTTTATTCATTTGTTCATTTTTATTTTACAGCATTTCTACATGTCCCAATCGTCTGACTCTCGCTTAATTCAGTGGCTTGTTATAATTGCAGTATTGCGAATGTTTAAAATGATAAAGGAATCTGTGTGACCTGTAGACAGATGAAACGGATGAGTTCATTGATATTAAGGGTTGGGCAAGAAATAAACATAACACTTTTAATAAGGACATTTTAATTTATATATCCCAGGGAAGACTCAAATGTTATGATAGAGCAACTCCCCACTACAGGCTTGAATAGGCAAAATGAGAAGCAACACCCTAAGTTTACTTTACAGAAAGTCCTCAACTTACAACCATTCATTTATCAACAGTTCAAAGTTACAATGGCACTGCAAAAATTGACTGATGATCTCGCATTAATGTCCATCACAGCATCCCACAATCAAAATTTGGGTGATTGGCAACCGGAAGGTGTCTATGACAGTGGCAGCATCCTGAAGTCATGTGATCACTATTTGTGACCCTCTCAGATGGCTTCTGACAGGAAAGTCAATGGGGGAAGCCAGATTCGTTAATGAGCATGTGGTTGACTTCAGTGGTGGGTTGTTCCCGGTTGGGTCCAGTTTTACAGAACCGGTAGTAAAACTGGCAGGAGGCTCCACCCACCCACCACATCATCATGAGTGATCTGCATATGCGCAGAAGCTTCTGCACATGCACAGATACCACACGTGCGCTCCTGCTGCAAACTGATAGTAAAGGTAAGTGGAACCCACCCCTGGTTGACTTAACAACAGTGATTCGCTTAACTGCCTCGGTGGTGCAGCAGACTAAAGTGCTGTTAAAGTGCTAGCACTTAGCTGCCAGCTGCCTGCAATTAGTGTAAGTTCGAATCTCATTAGGCTCAAGGTTGACTCAGCCTTCCATCCTTTCAAGGTAGATAAATTGAGGACCCGGACTGTGGGAGCAATAAGCTAACTTTGTATAGAACAACACCACTTAGGGGGGCCCCAAAAGTCCTAATAAGCAGGTATATACAAAAAAGTATGCAGGCTACTGCTATAATGCATTGTAAGCCACCCTGAGTCTACGGAGAAGGGCAGCATATAAATTGGACTAATAAATAAATAAAACAAACAAACAAACAAACAAACCATGGAAAAAAAGGTCATAAAATTGGGCGTGATTCACTTAACTGCCTTGTTTCACAATGGAAATTTTGTCCCAAATATTTTCATCAGTTGAGGACTTGCTATGCTTTCCTGCTACAAATTTCATTGGGTTCAGAGTCATAGTCTGAACTCCAAAGATGCAATTTTCTTAATAAAGCCAGTTATGTCCCAACATATTGTTGAAAATAGGATCTACCTCAAGGATATAGTATTGAGCAACCACCCTACACCACTGGCAGCAAAATGTCTTGGGCCAGTCTTAGAATACCACCAACTTTCTGCAGAAGTTTAAGACTAATGGTCCCAGAACTAAATAACAGGTAGGGGCATCCATGGAGGGTGGACAAAAAAGTCCAGATGATGGCCATATCCACACCGTTTTTTTCATGCTGTATGCTATTTTGACTCCTTCCTGTAGATGCCTTGGATAATAGGCCGTCATAGAATGCAGGGATGGTTGTTTTCACACACTTTGCCACACTTGCCTCAGTGCTCACTTGTCACCTGCTGAAATAATGGAAATGAGCAAAGTAGTGTGAAGCTTGGTGAGCAGAGCAGCCAATATCATAACTGATGGCTTGCTGCTTTCTCGGTCAAACAGGGAGCTTTCCAAATGTCATTGTTTTTGTGGCAAATCAAAGAGATACTGATGACATAATCCCCAGCCCAAATGGATAATAAGCTAGCATCACTGCTATCAGGGCACCAATTCAGAATGTAGGAAGCTGACAGGATCTTACAGTTGTTGTAAAAATTGGCTATCTCCTTGTGTCTGATACAACCTGGTCCTGTACAAAATAGGCTACTATTTAGGGCTCCTAAAATCACAGCTTAAGAGCCAGACCTGGGCATTTTATGCATCCAGCTCTGTGGGGGACAGCAGTGGGGGGCAGCAGCCCTCCACAACAGTCCAAGTTTCTCATATGGCCCTTGGAAAAATTAATTGCCACCCCTGACTTAAGCAGACTTTGGCACTTTCCATTTCCATTTGTGACCACATTTGATTTTCTTAAAGAGATATGTTGTATACCCCAGTCTTCTGAATCCAATGTTGACATCTGACAGTACTTCCATGAATTGTTGAATTATAGATTGCAAAATTCTGAGCAGTACCTTACTAGCATATGAGATATGTACAATTTCTTCGTAGTTTAAACATTGTTGGTACTGCCTCTTTTTGATAGTGGAATGTAGTATTTTTTCCATTCCCTTATCTCTTTGCCCCCATGTTTTCTGTATCTGCTTACAAACCTCATGTAGCACTGTGATATGTTCTGCTGGTAATTCATCAAATCCTAAAGCTTTGTAATTTTCTGAGGCCATTTAACTTCATGTTCCAAAATGTATAGATTTAGTTAGTGCCCATATCTTTGTTCACATTGATGTTGAAATTTTTCCTTCCTTCCTTCCTTCCTTCCTTCCTTCCTTCCTTCCTTCCTTCCTTCCTTCCTTCCTTCCCCTCCCCTCCCCTCCCCTCCCCTCCCCTCCCTTCTGTTCTTTCCCTTTTGTGCAGTGAATTAAAGTGTTGTTTATTATACATGCCGCTCTGTTTTTTCCCTAGAAAAACAACTTTATGAATTAGATTGAAGAGAAATAGAAAGAGAGAAAGAGAATGAGACTGGGCTGATGATTTCATTCGTTTTCTTTTATTTAAGTTGTCATTTTGCAAAGAATTTGTGATCTAAGTCACAGAATGAATGAAATAATTTCCTCTACAAATATTTAGGAGCACACCTATTGAGGTAAACAGAATGATTAGAGCAACACCAGTATAGAGATCAGTAAAAAGAACTAGAGATTGACAACCAGAGTTAAAGTAAGGATACTTTTTAAAAATCTGTAGTCTCTGAAGAAAGCAAGTGATTGAACTGAGAAGACAGTTCCCTCCCACAAAATAGAAGGAAGCAGAAGGCCAGGCTATAATTAAAACTTCAAAATAAAATGGGACTGGTATAGTACAGAAGGCTTATTTCAGCCATCCATTAACCCAACAATATAGTTGAAAGTGGGCTACGTTTGTTTGGTGTAAAAGAAATAGAAGGCCATAGAATCAGATTCATCAATGTATTTCTTTAACTGTTTAAGCTATTGAACAGCCAAAGGAGATTTCGAGATCTTTTATTCTTTAATAAATTCTACTAAAAACATTGATTATGTTTACCTAACAATTAATGTGTGAGTTTGAGCTGAAGGAAGTAGAATTCCAAAGGAATAGCCATATCTTATGCAACAAGTATTTGCTAGAAAAGAGAAAAGCTAGTAGTGATGGGAGAGACTTTCTGGATGATAGCCTTAGAGCTGATATTCATTTTTCATAATTCTGGGAGATCAGGTGGGGAAAATATGTTCATATCCACAAATGCCTATCCCACTTGTCTGAACACCAGAGAAGCAAACATTACAAATGTTTCTCTAATAGCTCAGAAGAGATTTATGAGATTTAATCTTCCCATTAAGGGGAGATTTCAAATATCTAATAGAACTTGGAAATTTTTTCAAAGAATGATTAGATATCCAACTTAACATATAAATTAACATCACTTTAAAAAAACCAAGTATTGATAAATGTATTGCTTAGATTCTTATACGTAAGGGGCAATGAACAACTGAATGAATACAATGAACAGTACTGATTTATGCATGACATTCTGTTAAACAGGTTTTTTTTAGTTGTCTAATATATTTATATATCACTTAATTCACACAGTCCAGTAGTTCAGAAGACACTTTCAGAACTGCAAGGCAAGGTTATAAAATCTAGGAGACACTAAGTAGACAGTGGTGGTCTCCAAAAACCAAACAAAATCAATGAACTGAGTAAATAGTGGATAATAAAATATTAAAACAAAAGCTGTACAATGCAAGTCTGTGAATTATGTTTTTATCTCATCAGGTCTAAAAGGAAACAATCCAAGGTGAAAATGGGGGTTTGTTGTAGGCTCACTTATTTGTGACAATACAGTATTCTTCTTAAGTCTAACTTATGCTACGAATGTTCCCTTTTTACTTTATTATCCTATCATTATCAGTATTTAGATTGCTCTGAAGAAAATAAGTAAAGCCAGCTGCAAGCTAGATTGCTCCATGCCCCTGCAGAGAAAAAATTACCAAGTGAGTTTGTCACAGTCATGTATACAAAAGCACAACTGGCTCATACAACTCTTTGTTAGTGACCACCTATAGGTTTTGGTAACTTGAAGTACTAATAGTATGAATTACCCAGTCTCTGAAAAAATTCAGCAGGAATACAAAATGCACAAATAGCAGAAGACAATCAGGCATCTCCTTTCAAGGGACTTGTGGACTGTACTTAACAATGGATCAGATTCAGGTATACCTAGATTTTAGATACAGTGTGAGAATCAACCATTGATCCAGTTCCTTAATTAAACCTAAATATCACTGAAATAAATAAAACATACTACTAGAGTTTAAATGGTGATTACAGATTTTACCAAGCCTTTCATTCCCCAATTTTTCTAACATTTTGTCCAATCCAGAAATCTAGCAATCTCCAAGATTTTTGAATGAGCCTAATAAAGGTATTACCCTAATATGATTTGGGAATGTTGTGATTAAAGATATCAATACACCAAGCCTTAAAAGATGTAACATTTCTATACCAGAGAAAACATCTGTTTTAGTGCAGTGCTTAAAATAGAACATTTTTTCCCCCTGCAATCAACATGGTAATTATGACTGGATCCCACGCAACAACTAAAGGCTAAGCATTTGTTGTACAGTAGGTCATTAGCATTGATTGCAGGCCCTTGTAGAAGTGATTTTATAGTAATTATGATGGATAGTAGATTTGTGTTTTTGCCAAAGACTAAGATGATTTTTGGAACGGATACAAGAAAGGGAGAGTTCAAAAGGTCTTTAAAATTGTTAGACAATTGTTAAGAGACCTTACATAATGACCTGGTGGCTTCTGAATAGGGGTAAATGCTGAACAAATAAATGAACAGAAAGAGTTTGCTGCCACCTACTGACCCATATTTATGCATCTAGACTAGACAATTAAACGATATTCTATTTGAAAGCATCAATTATTTCATGAAAAATAGGCATGCTATTAAATCTCTACGAATAAATAAAACTTTGCTTTAACTGGAGGTGTAATGGAAGAGTCCACACCATGTTAAAGAATGTACAGTATTATGCTTTTAAAATGTACTTCACAGAAGTTGCTTTTTTGAAAATATGCAAATCTCAGCTTTCTCAAAGTTGTTTTTTTTTTCTTCAAGAATGTGCAAAACATAACATTTGATATGACTTGAAGAGAAACCAGAGTTTCGTCAAAGTATTCAAAAGAAAGTATAAGAACCTTCTTTTTAAATCTCTTCCTGTGTGGACTGAATTGGCATCACATATTTTTTTTTTTAAAAAAAAATAATCCCTCTTTTGTTCTTTTTTTTTTAAAAAAAACCTAATACTCCTTCCTTCTCCTATTTCCTCCACAACAACCTTGTAAGGTGAGTTGAGCTGAGAGAATGACTGGCCAAAGTCACTCAGCAAGCTTTCATACCCAAGGCAGGACTTTGCTCTGCTGTTCATCAACTATTCATGGCACTCTAAAACAATAGCACATGTTCCTTAAGATTCACTTCAGCTGTCCTACTGAAAATACATTTTTCTTGTTAGGAAAAAACCCCTGGACGCCTCAGCAAAGGTAGAAATATATCGTTCAGTTATGATTGCTGTAAAGCAAGGTGTCAAACTCGATTTCATTGAGGGCGGCATCAGGGTTTTGTTTGACCTCGGAGGGCCATGGTGGGCGTGGCCAGTTCAATATCACTCGTGTCGGGGGCACCTGTGGTGGCCAAGTGCTAAGGAAGGATTTCTCTGAGACCCTCCTTCACTCTCATTATAATCTCCTTCCTTCCTTCCTTCCTTCCTTCCTTCCTTCCTTCCTTCCTTCCTTCCTTCCTTCTTTTCCTTTCCTCTTCATTCTTTCTTCTTCCTTTCCCTCTTTCCTTATTTTTCCTTCCTTGCTCTCTTCCCATCTTTCCTTCTTCTTCGTCTTTCCTCTTTCCCTTTCTCCTATCCTTCTTGCATCCTCAAATGCAAAAGGGGAAACATCTGTTTTCACTGGCAGAGGGCTGCAGGACGCCATTGCAGCCAAAAACGAGGTGCAGGGGTCCGCGTGTGACCCCCCCTTGCGCTCCATTTTTGCTGGCAGAGGCACTGCAGGCCAGTCCTTTGCTGCTTCCAGGCTGGCCCTGTGGGCCAGATATAAGCATTCCACTGGCCTTGAGTTTGACACCCCTGCTGTAAGGAAACATTGCATATACCATAATTTCATTCTGACAGATGATTTCCAGGTTAAAAGATGATTAAGTTTTACCATTTAATATTTTAATGTTATCATTTTGGTTTGTTTTATATTCAGAATTTTAGTCTATGACCATTAATAACATTGAGTTATCATAAATGTTTAAATTCGCTAAGAGGGTAGAAAAGCAACATTCAGAGGGATAATATGGAGTTTTGGGTTAATTAAGATCTATATTTGCTTGCAATGTACCCATTAGAGCAGTGGCTCCCAACCTTTTGGGCACCAGGGACAGTTTCCATGGAGAGTTTTTCCCATGAACCAATGGGCCATGATTTTGTATGCTACCCATGGGTGAAATCCAGCAGGTTCTGACAGGTTCTGGAGAACCGGTAGCGGAAATTTTGAGTAGTTCAGAGAACCGGCAAATACCACCTCTGGCTGGCCCCAGAGTATGGAGGGAATGGAGATTTTGCAGTATCCTTCCCCTGGAGTGGGGTGGGAATGGAGATTTTGCAGTATCCTTCCTTTGCCACGCCCACCAAGCTACGCCCACCAAGCCACACCATGCCCATTAAGCCATGCCCATAGAACCAGTAGTAAAAAAAATTGGATTTCACCACTGGTACTACCTGTATCCCATGGATGGGGCTTCACATGTTTGCACGGCCTGGTTGCTGGCATGCCACAGACCAGTGCTGGTCCACAGACTGGAGGTTAGGGAGCCCTGTATTAGAGTGAAACATGGGATGTGGAAGTTGAAATCCACCTCTTAAAGTAGCCAGGTTTGTGAAACATTGTTCCCATACATATAGAGGGTGCAAAAAAACCCCACTGCTTTGTATCCTTTATGTCAAATTCAGAAGACCGAAAAGTAAGCCTGTTGCAATGCTTGATCAACATACTTCATTGCAAATGCCATTTAATAATCTCAATTATTTCCAAGTGTCTGATTGATCGAATCACTGACTGATTGACTGAATGAATGAATGGTTGATTTGATTGATTTACTGGGGCTTGTAGACCACTCGAATTCAGCGGGACTCTAACTACTGGCACCGACTGAGAGATAGAAGAGGAGGTCTCTGCCTCTACTGATCTCTTTCCACCCCATCACACCCTTTTGCTTAGTGCTTGATGTAGGAAAGGGTCCAGTCTCCTGTGATTTGAGAGTGCGGATGTGTTCGATAGGGACATAATGATGGGCATAGTTGAAGAATAACCGGCCATTGGCATAAACCTTGAACCTGTGGTTATCAGTGGATAGAAAGCTGGGAAGAGAGGAAATATGTTAGTGTGGCCAAATCAGCACATCTGGATCACCTCCGGTCTTCCAGGGTGGGGAGGGGGTCTGCAGTTCACGACATCCGCAGCTTGTATCAAAATCAAAATCACCCCCAATACACAAGGAGTGGTGGCTTTGATGGGTGTGGTGGTGGTCGCAATGGCCACTTTATTTTCTTACCCACCCACCCAGCCAGCTCCCCAAAAGCTTGAAAGCCTGGAACAATTTTCCAGATGTAAAAATGTGGTTTTGAATGGCATTCTGGGGAGCAATTCCATTCCTCTCCACTAGAGGAACCAGCCTTCCAGAGGTTCAGATTTTAATTCCTTGAAGCTGTGCCAGGTGGAAATTATGGCAGATGGAGCAAGGGTGAAATCCAGCAGATTCTGACAGGTTCTGGAGTTCCGGTAGCGGAAATTTTGAGTAGTTCAGAGAACCGGCAAATACCACCTCTGGCTGGTCCCAGAGTGGGGTGGGAATGGAGATTTTGCAATGTCCTTCCCCCAGGAGTGGGGAGAGAATGGGGATTTTGCAGTATCCTTCCCCTGGAGTGGGGTGGGAATCGAGATTTTGCCATGCCCACAGAACCGGTAGTAAAAAAAATTGAATTTCACCACTGAGATGGAACCTCTTACTTCTGGAAGGCTCCAGCTGTATGTTATCTCCATTCCTCTGCTCCATTCTCCCCACAACTAGCCAAGCTCCTTGCTGGAATCCAGTGGTGTTTTATTGTTATTATTGTTGCTGGAATCCAGGGGTGTTTTATTGCTACCCAGAGTTACTTTTGGTGGGACAAGCAACTGTATAAATTTGATGAATAAAATAAATAGCTTTGAGGAAAGCTAATATCTACAGACCAAGTAGCAGCTAGAAGGTAAACCTTTTGCTGGTTTGATGTCCTATCTTTGTTAGAGACTTTTAAGACTTTTAAGATATTTTATTTATTTATTTATTTATTTATTTATTAAATTTATATACCGCCCTATTCCTAAGGGACTCAGGGCGGTGAACAGCGAACGATAAAAATACATGTAATACAAACGTTAATAATAAAAAACCAATTAAAATATACTAAACATTCTGGTCCTAGATAATTCAAGACATCCCAGTTTAAAATAAAATCAAAAAGCAATATAAAGGGAAAGTTAGGCCAGGCCGGCCTGCTGAAACAGGAATGTTTTGAGGGCACGGCGGAAAGTGCGCAGATCCGGAATCTTCTGTATCTCTGGGGGGAGCTCGTTCCAGATGGTGGGTGCCCCCACAGAAAAGGCTCTCCCCCTGGGGGCCGCCAGTCGACATTGTTTGGCTGACGGCACCCTGAGAAGCCCCTCTCTATGGGAGCGTACTGGGCGGTGAGAGGCTATTGGTGGCAGAAGGCGGTCTCGTAAGTACCCCGGTCCTAAGCCATGGACTGCTCTAAAGGTGGTAACTAAGACCTTGAAGCGCACCCGGAAGACCACAGGGAGCCAGTGCAGCTCGCGCAGGAGGGGAGCCACATGGGAGCGCCATGCTGCTCCCATAACTACCCGCGCGGCCGCATTCTGGACCAGCTGGAGCCTCCGGGTGCTCTTCAAGGGGAGCCCCATGTAGAGAGGATTACAGTAGTCCAGGCGTGAAGTGACGAGGGCATGAGTGACCGTTTTTAACGAGTCCCGATCCAGAAAGGGACGCAACTGGCGAATCAGGCGAACCTGATAAAAAGACCTCCCGGCCACAGCTGTCAAGTGTTCTTCTAAAGACAGCCGTGAGTCCAAGAGGACGCCTAAGTTGCGAACCCTCTCCGTGGGGGGCAATGACTCATCCCCAATAGTCAGTGATGGCACCAATTGACTATATCGGGACGTCGGAAACCATAGCCACTCGGTCTTGGATGGGTTGAGCCTGAGTCTGTTCCTCCCCATCCATATTAAAGCCAAGTTGGTCCTAACAGTTTAACCCCATCTATCACACAGCAGAAGCCAACAAATCAGGATGGGCTGCTGGAGGAGAGAAGTGGGTTTTGTTTGCTTGGTTCCACTGAGCAAAACCTTTGCCAAAGCTGTTTAAAAAGTGTACCTATAAACCAGTGGTGAAATCCATTTTTTTTACTACCGGTTCTATGGGCATGGCTTAATAAGTATAGTGTGGCTTGGTGGGCGTGGCAGGGGAAGGATACTGCAAAATCTCCATTCCCACCCCATTCCAGGGGAAGGATATTGCAAAATCTCCATTCTCACCCACTCAGGTTCCAGCCAAAGGTGGTATTTGCTGGTTCTCCGAACTGCTCAAAATTTCCGCTACCGGTTCTCCAGAACCTGTCAGCATCTGCTGGATTTCACCCCTGCTATGAACTATGATCTGGCTGTAAGAGAAGATTTGAAAGCTTTCTGTTGGAAAATGTTACTCTGAATTTAGCAGCGCAGTTCCGTGTGTTAAGTATGCGGAGAATTGCATCTCACATAAATAATACTTGGTGGGATCAGGTTTTGTGGCAATTGGTCTTGTTCCTAGGTTACTATTGTAATCAAATAATATTCTCTCCTATTATTCAGTTCATTCAGTAAAAGGGTCTAAGGGTCTCCCAACCTTGGGCACTTTAAGCCGTTCCTATTTCATCAAGCTGGCCTGACCTAAATTTTCCTCTTTTAAATGGGAATTTTAAATTTGGTTTTAAATTATTGGGGTTTTAAAAATGGTTTAGCCAAATTTATTTAATCAGTTTTATCTCTATTTTAAATTTTGTATTTACATGTTTTATTTTTATGGCTGTTCACCGCCCTGAGTCCTTCGGGAGTAGGGCGGTATACAAATTAAATAAATAAATAAATAAATAAATAAATAAATAAATAAATAAATAAATAAATAAATAAATAAATAAATAAATAAATAAATAAGCCTGGAGGACTTCAACACCCAGAATTCCCCAGCCAGCAAAGCTGGCTGGGGAATTCTGGGAGTTGAAGTCCTCCAGGCTTAAAGTGCCCAAGGTTGGAGACCTCTGGTCTAAGAAACCTTCCCCGATCGTCTCCCACGTGAAATGGACATGAAGAATTCCTGCGCTTCTGAAGCTCAGCAGAAAGAGAACTGGACCAACGGCCAGCTCCTCCCATTGGCTATTTGAAGAAACGAAGCCACGCCTCCCAAGAAGTCCGACGCTACAAACCAACCGCCACTCTTCCTACTTCGGCTTGGTGGTTTGTTTGGTGTTTTTTTTTTTGACCTTCCTCCCATGCACCCCTTCTTCGCTAATCCCGCCCTTTCCGCCGAGGATACGGCCCTTCGTTTGGCTGGAAGCCGGAAACGGTTTGGTTTTCCGGGAATTTTAAACTTCGGGAGCGTTGAGTTGGATATAGTGGGTGATATCTGGACAACGGTATGTGTGTGTTTTCCCTTAATAATAGTATCCGCCTCCTTTTGCAATATTTATCGCTGGGTGAGGAGTCTTTTCTACTCTTTATGTCTTTTCTACTCTTTATGTCTTTTCTACTCTTTATGTCTTTTCTACTCTTTTTGCTGCTTCGAGTTTGTCTTTTGATAAATTTGTTTTTTTGCAGCTGTACTGAGGATTCAAAGGTGAGTTAGAGAGAAGAGCTCCTTTTCTGCTGTTTAAAATAAGGTATTGGTTTGTAAAACGAAGGCTACAAAATCTGGCTCGCTGCTAGGTTACAGCAAAGATTTAAAGTTGTCTGCATCTCTTTCTTGTATTTGTCTGTATTGTTATGGCACTTCCAGCATGTTGGGTTTTGATATTCATGACATTCATCATGCCAACTGTGGGTTTTTTTTTTCTTGGCATGTAATATATGCCAAAATGATTGAATCTAACAACATGAATCTTTATTTCCCTCTTTCAAAGTCATTTGTTATCTAAAATAAGAGGTTGAGTTAAACAGCTGTTGTATGGGTAAAAGCTAATGGGATTCCATCTTTTATTGCTCCCTCTGCTCTCTAACCCTTTAACTAGGTTAAATAAATAGCTTTTATTCTTATATATGTCAGCTTGATACATACATATGTGTGTGTATATATTATATACATACATACATACTTTACTTACTTACTTACTCACTCACTCACTCACTCACTCACTCACTCACTTACTTACATTTTTATACCGTCCTTCTCCCGAGGGATTCAGGGCGGTGTACAGCCATACTAAAAACATATATATCTATAAAAATTTAAAAAATAGTTTAAAACAAATTAAATGAATTGGCCCTATATTAAAAACTAAAACACCCATTAAAATCTGTGCTTAAGCCAGCCCAGCCTGTTGAAACAGTAGAGTCTTAAGGGCACGGCGAAAGGTACGTAGGTCAGGGATCATACGAATCTCAGGGGGCAGTTCATTCCAGAGGGCAGGTGCCTCCACAGAGAAGGTTCTCCCCCTGGGGGTCGCCAGTGTCGCCAGTCTGTTGTTGACCGACAGCACCCTGAGGAGTCCCTCTCTATGAGAGCGTATTGGCCGGTGGGAGGCCGTCGGTGGCAGAAGGCGATCCCGTAAGTACCCAGGTCCTAAGCCATGGAGCGCTTTAAGGATGGTAACAAGCACCTTATATAATCTATCAGAGAGAGACTGAAAGAGAGACTGAGAGAGGGGGGGGTATATGGGTATATCATATAGGGGGGCCAAAAGAGGGGATTATTTCATACTTCCTCTCACAAACGTATTGCATGGGATAAGAATTACAGAAAAGAATTGTTTTTGTTCAATGTACTTTGCTGCCTTTTAAACCCCCAACCTTCCCAAAACAGGCCATAAGTAGATCATTATAAGTGCTGCAAATATAAACAAATTAAAAATACAATACAGTTTTACTTACCTAAGTATAGTAAATGCCATACACCTTTCGCAATCAAGTATGGCTTGGTTTTAAAGCCTCTTTAAAAGTATCCATAGAGAGTAAGCCAGCTATCTTAAATTCATATTTATAGTAACTGCTGGACTGCAGTAGAATCATCTAATGTGATTTTGGCCTTGTTGATCATAGCTTTTGCTCTAGTTTTATAAGGTGTCAACAATTAATTTGTGTGGTTACAAATTCATACTTTTCTATGGAGTTTCCTGAATAAGACCGAGCAAGAGCTCTGTGTTGCAAAATGAGAATGGTTCCACATTTACACCAAACTGTGATATACTGCAAACATGCTGAATTCACATAAGATATTAAGTTAAAGCCAAGGGCTACTAGATATACACTGTAAAACTCTAGATAACCACTCAATGTCAGCAAACTATAGTAGTTTACCACATTAACATGACTAGATGTGACTTCATCCATTTTCATTGGTTAGCTTTATATACATGTGAAGACCACTAAAATTCCATTTACCTGGGTGAACTGGGCTGCAGCTTATTGTATCTTAAATGTTTCAAAACGTACATAATCATGCAAATTTTCCGTGAAGAATTTATATGAGGAAAAGCACATAATATTGACAACTTTCCTGAAATATGGCTTGTTGGTGAACTGGATAAAAGGTAGAAAGGTCTCCTGAGTAAATTGCTACTGTCTATTCCCTAAGTGTAAATCATGCTAAGGATTCTGAATATGGATTTTCTGGCAAAATAATAGTTCCCAATTACTTCATTCTCATGTTGCCATCTAATAAGTGGTTGTATGAATATAACATTTCTTCATTTCTTTCTAATCAATACAATCAAAAATCCCTTTGTTCCAGGCATATTTTCCAGCTCTTGCCCAGATAGATCTTTACCAGACAAAACTGGAGCCTCAGATGAAGTGCTAAACTAGACTCCCTGAATTAAATCAAGTAAGATAAATGGTATATGACCCAAAAGGAGCCTTGATTATCTGTTCTCTCTAACATTACAGAAAACTGCTTTATTCTTTGAATTATGATACTCCGAGGCGGTTTATGAACACAGATTTAAACATTTTGAAGTATTTGTTAGTTGCCTGGTGATTATTTTTGTTTTTTGTTAATTCAGCTCATTTTGTGTTTTGTTGTGTCGTTCCAGAAGACACTTTTCCATTTCAATATGGCTGTAGATGACTATGAGGAACTTCTCAAATATTATGAAATTCATGAAACTATTGGAACAGGTATCTTCCACAATATTTCAGATAGATGTACAAAATATACGGATCTCAGACCCATGTATGAATTTCTTTTTTATTATTATTATTATTATTAAATATAAACACAGATATAAAGACAATACAATACAATACAATACAAGGACAAACAAAAAACCCACCACCTACAAACCCACCTAACATTTTACATTTACGCTTTTGTCATCAACAGAATATATGTTATTGAGCTTATATAGTTTAATAAAGAGTAATTATTAAATGTCTAATTCCAATGTTATAACTTTTCACTACAAATTTACATTTTCAGACCCATGTATGAATTTCAAAGCAGAACCATTTAAACTTTGCTACTTTATATTCTATTTTTTGGTCTGAGTTTTCCAATGAAGAGTATATCCCCAATACACATACATTAAAAACACTGTAGGTGATTGTTGTAATGTTTTAGCTTTATTTTCAGATTTATTGCAGATTCTGATATATTATAAACTGGCCCTACATTGTTCAATTAAAAAAAGCAACCTGGTGATTATTCCTAAGAAAAACATCCACATTTTAATATTTCTCTAGTAATACTTCCTAGATCTGTAGTCTTACCATTTTTCAACATTTTTATACATTGATTTCTTTATGAACACTGACATTTATAACATTTCAATTTAAAATCCATAGCCAACCCTTGAGTCCCTCATTTCCATTTCATCCCAAATCATCACTTCTATTTTAATTCTATTCAGTATGCCGGAAACACCTTCTTTAGCTCTGTTCATCCCTAAACATATCTATTAAAATGTTCCTACATTTTCTCTGCCTTTTAAAAAGATTAACCATTCCTTGCTCTCCTTCACTACTCCTTGCATTATATGTGTACTGATTTGTTACATATGTAGTTTGCCTGCCAGCTGTCAGAACTTATACATTTCAAATACATACCTTCTCAACGAGATTATACACTTAGGCTCAACATCTTTACAAGAGAAGGGGGTATTTGTCATCTAGGTACAGAGAGAGATTCCCCCAGCTCTCCTTTCATGAAGATTGAAAAAAAAAGTTTTATTTCCTTTAAAACAAGGCAGAAATTACTGGATAGAGGCTGGAAACAAGTGGAGCGCAAGAACTTCCCAAACGTCCTAGAACACAAAGCAGGAATCTCAAGAAGAGTTTTGGGAAGATTAGGAATAATCTTCCTAATTCAGCAAAGGGAACATCTATTTGAAGAGTCTATGATTTCTACAGAAATTGGTTATAAGCCTTATGAGGACTTTATATTTGGGGTTTAGATTCTTTTCTTTCTTTTTTTTTTTTGGCATTGTGCTAAGACTAAGATTCTTTAATTCACTACATAAATTAGGAAACTGGGTTTTAATGTCAGCTTTGACTCATACTTCATATATGTGGCCCACTATTTAATCTTTGTTTTCTCTTTAACATCAGTTTGCTGTAATTATAATAATAAAGAACCTGTTGTCTTTTTAACTGGGATTTTGGGATGGGGAAATATTATTTGTAGTAGCTTAGTATTACTTAACATATATTCTGGGTATTACAATACAGTAGATCTTAAGGTCTGGTCAGAGTATTGTCTATTGCATTTTCTTTCTTAATTAAAGATTAGTTAATTCTCCGATAACCTGGACAGATCTATACTTCAATATTGAATATTTTAGTTAATATTTCTCCTTTTTTAAAAAATAAAGTTTTATTTATTTTTGTGTAATTGGAGAAGAGGGGAACAAGAGCTGATTAGTCAAGTGCATCAGTCCTATGTGGTCAGGAGCTGGCAATATCAAAATTGTATCATGTTTTGTTTTTATCTTTATTGTCGGAAAGAATGCACAAATACTACAAACTTTATTTTCCCTTTTCACACCAGTGTTTGAGAGAGGACATCAGATGAGGTTCTTCTGGAGGATGGCTTATGGCAGTGGAAATTACCACATCACCAATCTAAAACAGTAGGCAGATAGAGCTCATTTAACAAACTTAATTGGGATTGGCAATTTCACCACTAAGCAAAATAGTTGCTAAGTGGGAAATCACTTGGCCGCAACTGTGCCTTTTAGCTACTCAGTTTCACACCTGTAGCCTTTGTTTCCCTCCTAATCTCTCCCCTGCATTTTGGAATGCTCCAGTGCCTGCTTACTCTCTTGTACACAGTGAAAACAATGTGATTGCACCAGCAGCCTGTGGCTGGGAGCCACAGTTACACAGTAAACAGACTCCATTATGCAACAGTACTCTCTTGAAATCGTTTCTCCAATCTCTCCACTCTGGGGTGGGGGTGAGAAAACAAGTAAGTGATTTCTGTAGGCAATCCCTCCTTTGCCTGACCCTTTCCCGCTGTTGGTGCAATAGCATTGCTTGTGATGTGTTGAAGAACAAGCAGCTTATTTTCTTGAAAAGTATGGAGTGTCAGGCAAAGGAGAGAGTGCCGGCAAAAATTGATTGCTTTTTCTCTTCTTATCCCCCATCATAGAGCAGACACATTGGAGAGAAAGAGCTCTCAAGAGAGTAAGAATATTTGCTCATCTACACATAGAAAGCAACATGATTGCACTGACAGTTTAGGGCTTGGAGCCACGGGCGTGCTATACAAACAGCTTACAGTACTATCTTGAAAGCCTTTCTCTAATCTCTCTGCACTGCAGGAGAGGAGAACAAGTAATTTCTGAGGCAGTTGCCCCTTTGCCCGACCTTTTCCTGTTGCTGGCGTGATCACATTGCTTTCAGTGTGTAGAAGAGCAAACATCTTAGACCACTGAAATCCCTTCTCCAATGTGTGTGTTCTGCAAAGGATGGAGAAAAAGGAGAAAAAAAACCACTAGTGAGGTAAAGGACACTGCACACTGACTGTAATAAAAATCATATGTCTGAGAGGGCTGCAAAGGTCAGTCACAAATTGGCAGTAATTTTTTCAGCAACATTGTAAGTTCTGCCAGTCACTGAAGGAATGGTTGGTGATCAAAAACTATCAGTAAAGACCCAAACAGCCTCCGGAAGAGGTGGTTTGAGACTTCTAGCCCTCTACCCTTCAGATTCAACTCTTTTGCTATGTTGTACAGTATATTTCTTCCATTTTCTGAAGCAAAAATTCCCTCAATTTTCCATAGCTTATTTCATTCCCTCAAATGCATTTTTCTAGATTTTGCATTAATATAACATCACAGTCTTTAATGTCATTCCATAGCATAATTCTTTTTAATTTTTTCCAACCAGTTTCTGCATTCTCCTTTGTTTTCTACATTCCATTCAGAGGTGGGTTTCAGCAGGTTCTGACCAGTTCTGGAAAACCAGTAGCGGAAATTTTGAGTAGTTCGGAGAACCGGTAGTAAAAAATCTGACTGGCCCCGCCCCCATCTGTTCTCTGCCTCCCGAGTCCCAGCTGATCAGGAGGAAATGGGGATTTTGCAGTAACCTTCCCCTGGAGTGGGGAGGGAATGGAGATTTTACAGTATCTTTCCCATGGAGTGGGGAGGGAATGGAGATTTTACAGTATCCTTCCCCTGCCACACCCACCAAGCCACGCCCCACCAAGCCACACCCACAGAACCAGTAGTAAAAAGTTTTGAAACCCACCACTGGTTCCATTCATGATTTTGGAAAACCTATCTTCTAATATGATTTCCTACATGATTTGTACTTTTTTCTTACTGCAATCACTTTGCTTTCACACCCATTTTTTTTCAAATCTTAGTTTTTCATGCCTCTTTTTTTCTGAAAATGCACTTGACACCACCAAAAGTGGACTTTCCCATATCTGAAGCCTCTCATAGCCCTTATCATCTTCAGTAATTCTCTTTCATCAACAACAATCTTGCTTTTGGGTTTATATTCCTTCCATTGCTCTGTCTGTATGAATAGATTTATGATTAAATCATGATTTTAAAACAGATCTTTTCCTAAGGAAACACTTCTGAGTGACTTTATCTATTCCTATCTCTGATCGGGATACTTTTTTTTTCTCCTGTGTGGCATTCAGTCAGAATGTTGCATAATTTTCTCAAAGCACATCTCTGGTGCTTTCATTATCACTGTTCACTAGAACATAATGTGCAACTATCGCCCAACTATAGATTTCTACTTTCATGTGCACCCACAACACCTACATAATCTCAATTCATACTTTATTGATAAAACAGTTCAGTCCTTTGATTCATGAATGAAACTTCACCTTCATTTTCCTGCATTCACAACTCCATCTTACATGATCAGGCTGTCTTTCTTCAGATCTGTTACATCCTCTCCTGAGGGGTTCTTGATGCTCTCTAAGCTTGGTTGTTTTCTTGCAGACATTTCATTACCCAAACTAGGTAATATCCTCTCCTTTTTTCTTAGTTTCACAGATACTGTGAATGTTTCTGTTGACCATTTACTCTTGCATTCCAAATTCTAAGATGCCTGGGCCTTTCTCAAAGAGTTGGATTTTGTGAGGGCATTCTAGGGGTAGCAATAGCGGTTACAGGAATAGAATCCTAAGCATATTAGAGGAAGATCTGCTTTGCTACAGGAGTAATCTGCAGATTTAAAGGTAAGACATTATTATGAAATAGAGGGTATGCTAGACATATAGCTGAACAGGTGCTCTAAGTAAGGGCTCCTTTGTTAAATAGTCACAAGCTGTCCTTGGAAAAGAGGTGTTTTGACCTAACCAATAATTCTAGCTAATAATCACTGTAATCAAGGCAGAATTGAATATAAATGCTAATTATGAATCATGGTGGGCTTTTCTTTTCCTTACTGTAGGTGGCTTTGCAAAAGTTAAATTGGCTCGTCACTTACTTACTGGTGAACAGGTTGCAATAAAAATAATGGACAAGCTGACTCTGGGGGTGAGTTTCTAAGAAAGGGAATATTAGTTTTATATGTACAAATACTGTTTCTAATCATACAGCTCATTAATTGTTAAGGTGGTTTTTGCCCTAAATGATTTGGAACCTTAGGGAATTTGGAATATGCTAAAATCTCTTGGGCCACATTTTGCATTAACTGAGACCAAACATTTGGCATTCCGTTAATGATATTTAGACAATAATGCTAGTTGGATGCCTCCTTAATGGTAGAATTTTATGTTGGATACAAAAGGCAAACTACTGTAATCCAAAGGTCAAATTGTCCACCTCTAAAGATTTGATAGACCAGACATCATAATGAGTTTCAAACCAAGGAATTCTTTCTCTGAAAGATGAAATAGGCCAGGATACGTACTTTTATTCTATTGGAAACTGAAGTGGTGCCCCCAGTCTTTTCCAAAATGAAGTTCTGTCCAGAAATTATTTTCTCTTTTAGTGTCACCAAACTAAGTATTTCAGAATATTTAGCTCCTTTTGGAAACACAGCTGGTCCCAGCAGGATGTAGAATATTGAAGGTCATGATATTTGAGAAAGATGAGCTGGCCCAGCAAGCTAAATTAGGCCCATGGGCTGGAGAGTTGTGATCCCAGCCATACGTATTGCATCTGATTCTGCTCAGCTGCTTTCATTAGGCTAGATTGCCTTTATTTCAGATTCTTCCTATTTATTGTTCTCCTTTTAAAAAAAAATTTAGCTGTGGTCCAATACATGGTGGTCTTGATAAGGTGCTCTTGAAAGTAATTGTAAGAAACAAGGTTTGCGTATTTTGACAGCCAAACCTCATTCTTGATTAAGATCTTTTTGTCCCTCAGGCCAGCATACATTAATTCTGAATTGGGGAATGAGGATAGATCAAATGAAACACGGACAATGTTTTTAATGACATGTATTTTTCCCTGAAACCCTGAGAAAATAATTGTTTTCTTCATGTGGCACCTGAAGAATGGTACACAAGTTGCTCAGAAAAGCTCCTTTCTCCTTGTCTTGACTTTTACCTTTGTGTTGGATTAGACAAGTGTTTTTCAAACCTGACAATTTTAAGATGTGTGGGCTTCTGCTTGGGGAATTCTGGGAATTGAAGTTCACACATTTTAAAGTTGTCAAATTTGAAAAATGCTCAGTTAGACAGACAAGAACTAGATGAGACAATTATCACCAAGTGTTTTTCTGCAGAGAAATTTTTACTACTGTAGAACAAAAAGAAAGTAGTTAAAACAGACTTAAAGATGGGCAGAGATTAAAGAGCAAAATAGTTCTTGTGCACACAGAAATATTGGGACACAAAAGTCCAAAAACAAAATAGGGAAAGAAGTAAGCAAACAAATGCTTTCATCTTATTTATTTTGACATAAAATGACCTGGAGATGTCATGAATCTTCCATTTTTTAGGATGACTTACCTCGTATAAAAACTGAAATTGAAGCAATGAAGAGCTTAAGCCACCAGAATATCTGCCGTCTGTACCATGTAATTGAGACACCAAAGAAGATCTTTATGGTTTTAGAGGTAAGATTTAAAACCTCATACATTTTTACAATTTACATCTCAATTCTGTTATACTAGAGGAATTGCTATGGATTCTTGTAACTGTCTGGTATATTTATAAGTTTCTTTAGCAAACACTGGATTTATACATTCATACCAAATAGGAGGTTGTTCGGCTTCCAGGTGAGGATTAGATATCCCTGCAAACTTTTTTTTAAATAGAAAATGACAAGATATTGTGCAATATAAAAGGAAAAAAATGAAATTGATTTAGTTCTTTTACTGATGAAGATTGAAAAATGAGATTTTATTATTTGTCAATAAATAAAAGATGAGATATGGAATGAAGAGATTTTGGTTGAAATATTAGCATTGAGTTATTGAAAATGTTTGTACTTGTTTTGATGAATGGGAAATCATTTATTTCTATACTTTCCTTTTGGTTTTTTTCTTTTTTATAAATATATTCCTTTTCTCCACCCCCTTCCTTTTTCTTTTTAAACTTTTCATTTACTTTCTTTTTTTAATATTTGTCTTAGATTGAGGATTGATTATTTATTTTATTTATTTATATTTAAATTTATATACCGCCCTTCTCCTGAAGGACTCAGGGCGGTGAACAGCCAAAAGTAAAAAACATAGAATACAAAGTTTAAAAACAATTTAAAAATATATTAAACAATTTGGCCCAACAATTAAAATACCCCATTTAAAATTCAACTAAAATTAAACAATTGGAGAGTTAGGCCAGCCCGGCTTGTTGAAATAGAAAAGTTTTGAGGGCCCGGCGGAAAGTACATAAATCCAGAATCGTCTGTATCTCCGGGGGGAGCTCGTTCCAGAGGTGATGAGAGAGATGTAAGTTTACTTAAGGAAATTTCAACTTAAATATTGCATAAGAGGAAAAAGTATATTTTTCTGACAGACATTCAAACAGAAAAAGATCACATTTAGCTGAGATAAGTTGGAAGGGCTCATTTTTAAACAACAGAGATTCAGACTGAGCTATATGTAGAAAGCAAGAGATTTTGTGGAAAAAAATTTCCACAAAAGAAGAATTGAAAGAAATGCAAATGGAAGGATGATAAGTGTGAATAGAATAGAATAACAAAAGAAGAGATCTTTTTCCAAAACAAAAATAAATGCAGAGAAAGCAATTGATAATTTGATTTTCTTGTTTAGAGTTTTGGAAGATATGTATTTTGGAGATAGTTATTAGATATTCCATATTGTGAATAGGGAATAGATATAACCCCCCAAAATATCTACTTGGATCTCAGCATAAGGGGTATTTTACAGAAGAGAAAAAAACAGATGAAGTGACATGATAAATGTACCCGGAATTCTTGAAGAATCATCAAGGAAAATATAAAATTAAATTGCAACTAAAGGTATACAGATATAGTTGTGAATGGTTTTCCCATTTACAGTTATCAGAAAGATTTAAAATGGATAAAAAGATTTACAATGTGGAACAAAATAAGAATTTGAAATGTAATTGTGTACTGATGATGAACGTGTAATTGCTAACATGTATAAACTTATGTTGAAGTTTGAAATGGAAGAGCAGGACAATGTATGATACATTGTATGATAAACGTATCATACAATGTATGATAGTAGACTTAAGTATTTGGTTATAATATACAAATGGATCAAAGGGGGAATACCGTATGTGGTCAAAAGAGTTAAATTTTACATTATATTATTGCCAGGCCCAAGCAATAGATAAACATGTGAAGAGTTCAAGTTGACTACTTATTGCAATTCTATCTATAATGCAGGAATCTCCCTACCCTGCTTGCTTTCTCTGGGAACAGATAGATAAGATTCTATGGAGCTTGGGGTGGGGGTGGGGGTAAGGGGAGGTCAGTCCTGGATCTTTTGCAGCTATGCAATGATTTAAGGCTAACTCCCCACTTGATTCCTCCTCTTTGCCTGGCTGAGCATTTCTTTATGATATTAAAGAGAAATTTTATAAAATGATGTATTGTTGGTACATGATGCCAGAAAATTTATCTACCGTAGAATGCATAAAGACATTCCAAATGTACTGTATGTTAGAAATGTGAAAAACATGAAGAAGCATTTTGTCATGCTTGATGGACATGTAAAACTAAAAAAATTTGAATTCAAATATATACATTGATATAGAGGATTTTAAAAATTAATATTCAACTGTAGCCAGAACTTTTTCCTTTTAGGACTGATGAATGATACATAGTTTGAGAAGAATCATGGAAAATTATTTCATTACATGATTACTGCAGTGTGATAAGCACAAACATGGATTAATTCAATCTTTGAGGGATTTGGTTAAAATTATTTGTATAAAATTATATGTGTAGCACAGGGGTGGGTTCTACTTACCTTTACTACTGGTTTGCATCGCGCCCACGCAGATCTTCTATGATGATGTCCAGGTCAGTGGGCGGAGCCTCCCTCCGGTTTTACTACCAGTTCTTGCAAACCGGTCCGAACCAGGGGCAACCCACCACTGGTATAGCAGCCAAGAGAAAGATCGGAATCCATTTAATACATTTTCCCATGTTTTTTCTTATTTTATTGGAGTTTTTTTCTTTATTTTTTTTTTCACATCTATATTTTTTCTTTGAATTAATTTCCTATTATATATATAAAGTCTTGTAATCAAAATTATTTTTTAAAAAACGAAATAATTAACAAACCACTAATGTTTTCTTCTTGGCTTTTTTTGGTATTTATATTTGTTTCAAGCCAATTGTGGGATTCTCTCTACAGTGTTTTAAAGATATTCTGCCTCTAGAAATCAGCAGCATAGTTGAAAGGGATCCTGGGAGCTATTAAAAATATGGGTAATGCCAGTAATTGATGGGATATTTTTTTTTCTCTGTCATTAGGTAATTATCCTATTTTTTTTAATAAAAAAACATTGTAAATTTCAATAATTCTACTCAAGTAATTTTTACAAAGGTAATATCTGCAGTATTTTGCAGAGATTGAATTTAACAAATGTATATATGTTTCCCTAGCAAAATATAGAAGTGGAGTGGGGTCCTCTACTTATTTCTTTTCAGGAAAGTCTAAAACTCTTGGATTCCATGGTGGTTTCCCATCCCTGCTCCTAACCAAACTATTCAGCACTTTTTGCAAAGACCAGCTAGTTAAAACCAAAATGAATAAGAGAGCAGGAATTATTAATATCATTATAAATTGAATTTATTATCTGGTCTTTCCTCTGAGAGCCAGGTCAGGTGGAACTTGAACTTTGGACATCCCAGTCTTCAGTCTAACACTTTCACCATTGTAATAAATCACCTTACTACGGAAACCAATTGCTAATTTAAAGGAAGAATTAACAATTATATCTTTATGGGTGGGTGTACTCTAATCTTTCTTTCAGTAGGCATCTGTTGTTGCTGGGAAAGAGAGAACAGGAAACTTACCTTTTGGTGTTAAAATCTCCAATTGTTTAGAAGGTTGTTTGTCTTCATGCTTAAATTCTGTGCTGCTCAAACAACATAACAGAATTGGAGGGGACCTTGGAGGTCTTTTAGTCCAACTCCCTGCTCAGACAGGAAACCCTATACCATTTCAGACAAATGGCTGTCCAATCTCTTCTTTAAAACCTCCAGTGATGGAGCAAGTACAACTTCTGGAGGCAAGTTGTTCCACTGATTAATTGTTCTAACTGTCAGGAAATTTCTCCTCAGTTCTAGGCTGGTTCATAAGTGGATGAAGAAAGAAAGCAAAGAATCTATCTGACTTTGCCCTCCATGGAGTTCCCTGCATTACTCTGTCTCTTTCTTTGAACAGGAGTGATATGCTTTTGGCTCTGGCCATGTCCACCGTTCATATCGGCTTCATGCACCAAAAACATATGGAACCAATCAACCAATGGAACAGCTTACCTTCAGAAGTTGTGAGAGCTTCATCACTGGAAGCTTTCAAAAAGAGATTGGGCAGCCATTTGTCAGAAATGTTGTAGGGTGTAGGGTCTCCTACTTGTGTGGTTGGGGGGGGGGTTGGACTAGAAGACCTACAAGGTCCCTTCCAACTCTGTTAATCTGTTAATATAACCCTTGAAAAATTAATGAGCGGTATGCATCTCTCAGCTGTCTACCAGGGCTTGGAAAAGAGGTTCTGTTAAATGCTGATTGTTTTTCCTGTCTTCAATGTTTTTTGGAGAGCCAGCAACATTGCTTTTGGGTGGTTTTTTTGGTTGGTTTTTTTTTTTTTTTGTAATTCCAAACTAGCCAATTTTTCCCCAAACATCATTGCTCCTTTCTTCCTCTGCAGTACTGCCCTGGAGGAGAGCTCTTTGATTACATAATTGCAAAGGACCGCTTAGCTGAAGATGAAGCCCGCATCTTTTTTCGTCAGATTGTAGCTGCAATTGCCTACGTACATAGCCAGGGATTCGCTCACAGGGACCTCAAACCAGTAAGTGTAGACAGCAGTAGCCTACTGTTCCTGGAATAATAAGCCGAATCTAGATTGGCGCCCAGATGGTCTTCACTGCTGGCTGCTGGTTTTATTTCTATTTAGAAGCCTGCAGCCAAAGAACTACATGACAGGTTCAAGCCAATTTATAAAAAGCCTCACTGCCAATACATCTGTTGCTCCATGGCTGGCATTGGAAATCACGAATGCCTTCTGAGTTCAAGGCTCTCTGATCTGCCACCCATGGGCCTCCAAGTTTGTCTGCCTAGTCTTTCTTATTAAACTTCCAGCTTTTTCTTGGCTCCTCTCTTTGCCTGCACTTCTCCCTGCCCATTTCTCCTGCTCCTCTACTTCTTTTAGTTTCGCTTAGAGCCTACAATCTTTTCTCATTTTTTAACTAGCCCTCTTTTTGCCTGGTGCATTGTCTTATCTGCTAGCTTCAAACTTTTATTTAATTTCCTCTTTCTTTGTTTCCCCCAGTCCAGTGTCTGCTTTGTTGTCTCTCCCTAGAGCAGTTTTTCAACCTTAGCAACTTTAAGGTGAGCAGACTTCAAACCCAGAATTTCAATTCTGGGAGTTGGAGTCACACATCTTAAAGTTGCCAAGGTTGAGAATCACTGCCCTAGAGAAAGACTCAACTTTTCTAGACTTCTGACCCTCCAAAACTTCTTCCTACATCTTTACATTCTCTTTTTGCAAGATCTCAAATTTCAGCTAAGCCAGCGATTCGTGTTTTGTATGTATAGGTATGCATTTGATTGAACTGAAGCTTGAGGCTTCCTTGGAAGGAGCCGTCTTTACTGTCCATAGTTACTCTTATGCTTCATTGTCCTTGTTCTAACCTGTCGTTGTTCTTCTTTTAGGAAAACTTGTTGATTGATGCTGAGCATAATTTGAAGTTGATAGACTTTGGTCTCTGTGCAAAACCAAGGGTGAGTATAAGCTTAATTTTGCTAGAATTTCTTTGCCAAAAAATAAAAAAAAATATCAGACAATATCAGTTTGAATAAGGAGAGAAGTCTGCAGTTTCATCTCCAAACAAATCATACCTATATTTGCTCATGCATTCTGTTTGGATTCTTCTTTCCCAGTAGTGCCCTACTGAAAGTCAGTCATGTGTGTGACAGAAGTTTAGAGTCTTAGTTTCAAGAGAAAGTCAATTTGGCATAATGGTTAAGGCACCAGGATAGAAACTGTGCGACTGTGAGTTCTAGTCCTGTTTAGGCCAGCTGGATGACCTTGGGCCAGTCACTTTTCCTCAACCCCGCTATTAGGGAATGCCTAATAGCAAAATCCAATATTGGTTTAGAATATCTGGATCTTGATCTCAAATCTTCCAAACTTTTTTTTCCCTACAATTTAAATGTATGGTTTAAAAATAGCTATAGAAAGCAAAATAAAAACAAAATTCTACCATAGTTTCAGGCATTCCCACACCTCATTTTAGCGTTGCTCTCACCATGTTCATGTCATTTAATTACATCACATATTTAATATAGCAATAGCACTTATATACCGCTTCACAGTGTTTTACAGCCCTCTAAGTGGTTACAGAGTCAGCATATTCCCTGCAACAATCTGGGTCCTCATTTTACTGATCTGGGAAGGATGAAAGACTGAGACACCTTGAGTCGGCCAGACTCATAATAACAAGCCTCTTTTTTAAAAAAATAATAATAATAACTTGTGCTATTTTCCTGTGATGGAATCTTTCTTTTCTCTATTCTGAATGCACAAAGAGCAGCAGCATCTTAAACCCCAACTTGCACATGCAGTAGCCTCTCATTAACTGAATTTTGGGTTGCTTTAAGCACAACACGGTCTCAATTTGCAACTTCCACTAAATTCAAAAATTCCATTGTTTGAACTCCCACTAAAGGCAACCTACTTCTATGCTCATGTGCATGCCAGATAAAGACAATAAAGAGACAAAAGACAAATTGTGTTGATGTCAACGGCTCTTAAGTGTGACAAGCCACTCTGTTTTTCTCTTAGGAGCTCAGGTATTCAAGCCGACAAGATCTACTCAATTCAGTTTTCATACAGAGGTGAAGTGCCTGTTCTGTGTTGCAGACTTCGCTTATTCTTTTTGTTCCTTTTGTAGGGGGGTCTGGATTACCAGCTGAACACATGCTGTGGAAGCCCTGCCTATGCAGCGCCAGAGTTAATTCAGGGCAAGGCTTATATTGGCTCAGAGGTATTGTAATAGGTGCTTTGGCCTCTAATTTCTTTTTTTACTCAGCCTCTCAACTGAACTCTTTCAGATTTTCCTCCCAATGTACCACTGCATGAATCTAACAATATCTAAGTTTTAAAAAGGGATAATCTTAGAAAGCCACAATTATGTATAGATAGGGTGCTTGTCCCGTTCCCCCCCCCCCCCCCAATTTTTTTTTTTTTTTTTGGTTACTGGTCACCTTTTGTATGCTGCAGCTTTTCTCCCTGTCTTCTCTCCTTCAAAGATTCTATACAGGTGGTCCTTGACTTAGGACCGCAATTGGGAACAGAAGTGCTAAGCAAAGGGGTTGTTAAATGAGTCGTGCTCAGTTTTATGACCCTTTTTGTCTCGGTTGTTAAGAGAATTACCGCAGTCATGTGAAACGTGCAGTCATTTAGCAAATCCAAATTCCCCCAATGACTTGGCTTGTTGGAAGCTGGCTGGGAAGGTCATGACATGACTCCAGGATGTTGCAAAAATCATAAATATATGCCGGTTGCCAAGTGCCTGAATTTTGAACACACGACCATGGGGTTGCTGCAACAGTCATAAGGGCAAGGATCTCTTGTAAGTCACTTTCTTCAGTGCCATTGTAAGGTCAAGTGGCCACTGAATGAATAGTTGTAATTCGAGGACTACCTGTACTGGGGAGAAGGTCTGATTCAGGTGCCTTCCCTAAAGACCTGAAAGCTGCCCAGCCCCAATGCTCTTTCCTCTGCATTGATCAATATCTGAAATGCATCATAAAAAACTTTTTAAAAAGCTGCTGTTTTCTTCCATTGACTGGAAAAAAGAAAAATTTTCTTCTGCTAAAAAAAATGCATATTGTTGTATGCTTCCATTTGCTTCCATTTTAGGGATGGAGCTACTTATATTTTAAGATGCAAGTGTTTGTCTCTTTCCAAAACCATGGCAGACCGCTGTTTTATTTAGTTCTCTGTATGCTAGATCTCTACTGTGATGGCATGCATGGCTGATAATACTGCAGAGAATCCATCAGGTCTGGAAAGGCTTGGTAGACAACTAGAAGAGTATGGGTGATGTAAATCAGGTGTAGTGATAGAATTCCTGATCCATGAAGACCCTTGCCGTTAATCGATTCCAAAATGGATTGGATTCAGTTGAAATCTTTGCCTCTTTCTCGTTACTTTGTCCTGAAATTAAAATCCCTTTTAAGAACATAAGTGCTAAAGAGATCTTCCAGTGCTAAATGGATGCGGAACCCTCCTGGTTGTTGACAAGTGAGGATGGCCACTTCTTCCCCATACTACAGTAGCCATGTGCCTGAGCCATCTGAGGGTCTCCCTTTTCTAGCTTTTCCTAAAGAGAGAGAAAAGAAACTGGCAGAGGTGGCAATAGTTCTGATGCTGCTTCTCTTGCCTATGTCCCTGCCCCACAGTTGTGAGTTTGGAGCACTTTGGAAACTATAGAGAAAGGCTGAGGTTTGCTGCTTCCCTTCCAAGAATGTGTTGTTTCCCTTCAAGGTAACCTTTAGCCTTGAAGAATATTTGTAGCTCAGGATTGACATGAGGGGTCCTTGGTGCTCTCTGAGCTTGCTTGTTTTCTTGCCGACATTTCATTACCCTAACTAGGTAACATCATCAATGCTAGCCTAGCATTGATGTCTAGCACTAGCACCGATGATGTTACCTAGTTAGGGTAATGAAACGTCTGCAAGAAAACAAGCAAGCTCAGAGAGCACCCAGGAGCCCTCATTTTTTGCCTTGTTTCCATACTGATACTATAAATTGTGAACCGCAGAGAGAGAGAAAAAAACTGCTTTTCAATGCTGAGTTTCTACGACACGTTTTTAAAAATGGCAAGAATAACCCACCTCTCTCCAACTCCAACACTACAGGTTAGTCCTCGACTTACAACAGTTCATTTAGTGACGGTTCAAGGTTACAACAGCAGTGAACAAAGTGATTTATGTCGGTTTTTCACACTTAATGACCTTTGCAGCATCCCCACGGTCACATGGTCAAAATTCAGATTCTTGGCAAGTGGTTCGTACTTATGACTGTTTCAATGTCAACGAGGAAGCCAGATTCACTTAACAACCCTGTCACTAGCTTAACAAATGCAACAGTTCACTTAACAATCGTGGCAAGAAAAGTTGTAAAATGGGGCAAACTCACTTAACAAATGTTACACTTAGCCACATAAATTTTGGGGCTCAATTGTGGTCGTAACTCGAAGACTACCTGTACAGTATACCTCTTCTCTGGGGTGAAATGCTCGACATCTTAAGTATAGTGCACAGAATTATTGAACCTTGAGGGTTTGGCAGCCAATTAGGCATCACAAGATTTTAGCCACTTAGTGTTTCCGAGTTCTTGGTTGAAAGTGACTCAAAACTGTTTTACAATTGAGTGGGATGCCTTAATCACGATCTTTTTTTATCATCTCAGGCAGATATCTGGAGCATGGGTGTCCTTCTGTATGCTCTCCTTTGTGGATTTCTACCATTCGATGATGATAACATGATGGCACTCTATCGGAAAATTGTGGTATGTATCCCATTTTCAAGACCCAGGCCTCTCTGTTTAAACAAGGACTTTTATGGAGTTACTGTGTGAGAGGCCTGTTCCCAAAAGGAGAATTCTGGGCATTTTATTACTTGGCTGATCTTACAAAAAGTAAGATTGGAAACTCCATAGTATAAAAGCTGGATTCATGTTACAACTGAAACTAGTGTAACATGTGTTTTCTTACTACTCCAAGATAGTAATACTATATTTTAGCACAAGATGTTCAAATGATCTCTCTCCTCTTCTCTTTCCCCATGGTGAGAGGTATAGCTATGAACACCCACATAATCAAATTTGCTTTGGACAGTTTCTTCTCTTGCACCCTGTCCCGGTGTGTAATTCCATTTTTCCCCCTTGTAATATGTCTTGCCTTTTCAGGGTGATATCAAGAAATGGGAAAATTATGGAATGAAATGAAGGGTACTAGCCACCCGTAGAGTGGAAAATGTGGTTATTTCTAGACACTGCAGTTTTTTTTTTTAATCTGTTTCTTTTCCTATCTCTTAGCTGCCTCTAGGAATCAACGACATCCGGGGGGAAACAGGCAAAACTCAGTATTAAAAGACATTAGATTGGGTAGCACACTGAATTTCAGTTGGGATCAGTTCTTTTAGGGAAAAGATGCTGAATGGTATTCAGATTCAACTGCTTAAAAACAAAGCAATCGTGACGGGTTCAATTCATATGCCTTGCATTTGTCTTCATTTGCTATACATCCTGTGATTCACGTATGCACAGTTGCCTAAACGCTTCAGCTGGTAGCCTCAACTTCAGCCGAACAGTTCCAGCCAGTGTAATCAGGTATAGGTAGTAACTTATTATCTGGCGTATTCTTGTTGTTCCTCAATAAGCCCCTTCAGCAGACAGATCACATGCTGTGCAGGTAGATAGTCTCCAGTTCTCTCCCAGAATCATTTGTAATATATGGAAGACCTTGGACTTTTCTCTCTCCCTCTCCCTCTGTCCCTCTCCCCTCCCCAGACTTGATTTCTATGTCATTTCTATGATTTTAAAGTGCACACCACAAAATGATTGATAAATAAGCAGCTTGAAAACAATGCAGTAATAATTAGAAACCAGCATTTTTTCATAGTTTAAACTGGGCATCTTTTTTTCCTCTTGCTTTAGGAAATGCAGTACACATACGATGTCTTTAGCAAAGTATTTGACAAAATACTCTCCGATATTCTCGTTAGCAAACTAGCTAATGGTGAAAGCCATTTGGGCGAGATGGTATGGCAATTAAGGAGAGACATCGCTTGCTCACCTAGGACTTAAAGAGTATTCGCCAATTATTTGTTTTCTGAGGTTGAGGTGTCAGGCAGGGTGCTTTCAAATCTTATTATGGGCCTAATGCTCTTTAACTTATTTATAGTTAAGGATCAATATGTAAGGTACATGAGAGAGGAAATGTCAATAAAATGAAAATAAATAATAATTAATCTCCAATATGTAGGTGGGTCTGCCCAACTGCATTCAGTTTTAACATATTTAAATGATGTTGATTGAGAGATAAAGGTGATGCTCATGAATTTGTGAATGTTGTAAAATTGGAAGAAAAGTTCATTCAACTGTAATGTCTTTTGTTTTCTACAGAGGGGGAAATATGATGTCCCCAAATGGCTTTCACCTGGCAGTATCCTGCTTCTGCAACAGATGTTGCAGGTAAGCCTCAGACACAAGAAAGGGTCTTACTGGATCACAAACATTCCAAGATATCCATACTTTGTTCAATGCTTCCCACTCTGTTTCTGTCAATCTTTGTTTACAATGACCCCCTTCCATTGTTCTGTTAATCTACAGCTAGTATTGAGGTATTCTGCTTTTGAATATGGAAGTTGTGTTACTCTGTTGTAGCTAAAAATCAGTAGACCTGTTTCCTGTACAGTTGTTCAACTAGCTCAGATAGAATAATTTACTTTGAAGGGCAAAACCATTCAGTAGCCTCAAAAATAAGCGCTAAAATGTCTGAAAAACTATGGATGCTGTTCTTAACAGCACTGCCTTCTCTTAGTTTCTGTGATACCTTTTCTTATCCCTATACAGGTAGTCCTTGAGTTACGACCACAATTGAGCCCAGAATTTATGTTGCTAACTGAGAAATTTGTTAAATGAGTTTTGCCCCATTTTACGACATTTCTTGCTAAGTTGTTAAGTGAATCACTACAGTTGTTAAATTTAACATGGTGTTAACTTGGTTGTTAATTGAATCAGGCTTCCCTGATTTTGATTGTCAGAAGGTTACAAAAGATGGTCACATGATCCTGGGACACCGCAGCCGTCATAAAGATGAGTCAGATGTCAAGCATCCAAATGTAAATCGCGCGACCATGGGGATGCTGTAACAGTCATAAGTGTGAAAAATGATCATAAGTAACTTTTTTCGTATCTTTGAACAGTCACTAAATGAACTTTTTGTAAGTCAAGGACTATCTGTATATGTATCTATCAGGTGTCTATATTTTAAATTGTGTTTCTTTTCTTGACCACTAGGTGGACCCAAAGAAACGGATTATGGTGAAGCATCTTTTAAATCATCCCTGGCTCATGCAGGGCTATTCCTTTGCTGTCCTGTGGCAAAGTAAATATCCGGTGAGTTGATTAACTTATATTAATGAGAGCATATATAGGAGAACTTAGGTTCATGTGATTAGTGAATAGTTTAATCACCAATTGCAAAGGAAACATACTATTAAAAAATTTTAGATTAAGAATTTAAAACATTCTGAATAACACGATGGCTACCATGCTATTCTTGTATCGAAAATTCTCTGCTGAGAAATCTTTTTACCTCTGAGTTTCTAGGGTAAAATCAAGAGATACCATTATTCTACCAGTTGCTATTACAATCTGTCAAAATGTACATGACCCTTGGATTTTGGGAAGAGCAATATAAAGTATTGATTTCAGCTATAGCTTTCTGTTACATCTACAGCTATAGCTTTCTGTTACAACTGTTATATAGCCCTAGTACTAGGGCTATTTAATGTAATTTAAAAGCTATTCAATATCAATCAAACTGGGCAGTTGTCAAAATAAATGTTTTTCCAATGAACATTTCCATGGCCCCGATTCTCTGAAGACATAGTTGCAAGGAAACTGTCTTGTAGATCAGAAAGCTTGGCCAGCATTATCTGTTCTGATTAACACACATTATCCTGGGCAGTAAGCACAGATCTTAAAAAGGCCCTCAGAAGACTGTGGGGAGAGCCATTTGGATATGCCACTTGAAATTAAGGACTTTATCCTACTGTGTGCCTTCCCCCCCCACCCCGCACCGTCCCCAAAACCCCCAGTGTTTACCTCCTCTTACCTGTCAGAACTGGCATTCTTGGCTTTCTCTAGCTCAGTGGCCCCCAATCTTTTGGGTACCAGGGACTGGTTCTTTAAAAAAAGCTTTATATTTTCAAATCTTAATTGTAATATATAAATGTTTTTCCTCCCAGCTTGGGTGCCTTGATGAAGATTGCATAACAGAACTTTCTGTGTTTCATAAATGTAGCAGACGAAAAATGGCAGATGTCATTTCAGAGGTAATGTTTGTTTTTAATCATTGTTGGAGAGTCTAGGGGAGTAAAAATGCTTCATATTTAGAGCTAACATATTTTGACCTTCCTTTAAACTTGTAAATATGTTTGTAGTATAAACACTTGAGAGCCTTTTCTGGAAGTTTGGAAAGTGTTCCATGTAGATTGACTTCCCATTCTCAAAACTTATGATTTCATAGAGCATCCTTGGAAACCTGTTTGGGAATCTTCTATATCCGTGATGGCAAACCTATGGCATGGGTGCCAGAGTTGGCACGCAGACCCCTCTGCGGGTACGTGCGCAATCGCCAGCTGCTCTTCTGGTTCCAGCGCACACATGCGCACTGGCCAGCTGGTCTTTGCAGGCTCTGGCACACAAGAAAACGGCCTGAAGATGGCCCAAAAAGCGGCCTGGAAAATGGCCTGGAAACAACCTGGAAAACGCCCCCAAAAGCGGCTAAAACCGTCCAAAAAACAGGCATGCGTGTGCCGGCCAGCTGGTCTTCGGGTTTCCAGTGCGCACGAACACCAGCTGGCCAGCACGCATGCCGGCGCACTGGCCAGCTGGTCTTTATGTTTCCGATGTTCCGGCACGCATGCATGCACGTGCATGCACACACGGTCCAGTTTGGGCACTCAGTGCCGAAAAGGTTCGCCATCACTGCTCTATGTCAACTGTTAAATATCCATTTATTGGGCATAGCAACTGGGAGGAAAATTTGGTGTCCATTTCAGATTGCATTCTTAGCTTCCACAGATCAGTATCAAAAATTAAAGACTTGAATCAGAAATTTAAGCATGTGAGATTAAGTCCCTCTCCCACAAACAGCTTCTGGTCCAATGTCTATTCTGCTTCTATTCTTTGTATGTATTTAATTTTATTCATTTAAGTTTCTAGGGCAAACAGCCCCACTCCAAGTAGTTTACAGCTCTTATATTACAATATTAAGATTAAAACAGTATAAACACAGCAACCATAAATCTGTCATCCAAAAACCAAAGTCTATTAAGCCACACAGTGTCATTCTGATTATAGCAGCAGAGAAACATGTTGATAAATATGGTCTTTCTCCCCACATATTCAGGCATCACTTCCCTTGGAAATAACATCACAATTCTGTTTCATCCCCCCCATTCAATGACAGGAAAGCCAGATTATTATTGCTCTGTGAAATCCTGATAGAAAAGCGGGTAGGCTATTCTAGAGGTGTTAGGGCCACCAGCAACTAAGCTTACCCTTGGGATTCTGGTGATAGAAGTCCTTCAGAGGTGGAACCAATAACATGCCCTTCAGCTATCTCAGAGGAAGGGAAATTCTATCCAATGTAGGCAATCTTTTAAAAATCCAGGAATTAAGTTACGTATAACTTTAAAGGTAATGACCAGAACTTTGAATTACGCTCAGAAGCTAATTAGCTTAGCAATCAAAGCATCTACTACAGGAAAGGTGTCAGGTGGGCAAACTAATTGAGCCCATAACTACCCAAGTGTGCTGCATTATGGACCAGCATAGCTTCGAAATGGTTCTCAAGGGCAGCCTCATGTAGAGCAGGTTGCCATAATCCATCTGTAAACCCATCAGCTTTTTACCTGAACCAGAACATTGCAATTTGAACCGATCATGGCCTAGCTGGCTTGATACAATCTGTCGTGAGTGCCAGGCTGTAGACCAGACATTCACATCTGGCCATTTTATAGCCCAGACAGGTACAGACATAGAATCCACGTTTTCATGAAGTAGATAGATTCTCTGTGATGCATACAGAAAGCAGTCCCAGCCCATTCTTCTATTTTGGCTACGGAAAAAGCAAGAAGGTGATTGCTGGACCAAAGTTAGATTAAGAGGAGATTATCATTGTTTCCAAGAGTCTCAGATTAAATCTTGGAATTTAAGAAAAAAAAATCCAAGAAGATTGAATTTGAAGAAAATATGCTTGAGGTAGGACTTCTGGAGGAAAAGAAAAGGAATTTGTTTTGGTGTTTGTGCTCTAAAAGTCTCCTATCATTTCTCTGTGCAAATTCAGTAATTGTATGGACTTTGGCCTTACGTATCAAGTAATAATTCTGTTTTTCTGTGATTTGAAATAATAATGTAAAATCCCACTCAAAGATCTTTACAATGAACTATTTTTTATTTGTAGCCAGCACCATCTTGTGGTCTGCCTAGAGCACTGTCGTTTCTTTTGCAATTCTCTTTTACAGCTGCTTTTTCCACCCCCATGGCCTGGACTGTTCTATTTATTTCCCTCAACCAGGAATGTTGGCTTTAAAACTTAAAATAGTGCCTAAGATTCTGCTCAATTTTAAATGTGTATACAGTTTGATTTTGTTTTTGATGGGGCTGGGTCTCGTGTCTTGACAATGTATGGTCAAGAGATAATGTGAAGGTTTCTCTTTTCTCTCCTCTCCTCAATATTTTAATCACCAGAAAGAGTACATGTCAGCTTTGGAAGCCATATTAGGCCAGAAGCTTCTATGCTGCCACCTTCTCGTGTGGGAAAATAGGAGGGGGGATTTAGTAGAGGGGTTGTCTTTAGATGTAATAGCATTCTTCCTGTCGGTCAAGGTCAGGCTGATCCTGCATCTGGAGAAGGAGTGGTCGGAGTGCTGTCCCGAGATGGGACGGATGGTGATTGGAGCATGTGATTGACTGAGGAGTGAGGGGATGATTTTGGCGTTTTTGATTTACTGAGGGAAAACCCGGACTTCTCAGATTCGGATTTTCCCAGATGTGCCAGATTATCTATTCTAGTAAACAGAACTTTGAAAAATGCTTGCTTCAGAGTTTAACTTGGGGTTTTTTCTAGAACGCTGACAGTACACCATACCAGGTTTAAGGGGGTAGATACCCGTGAGGGCCTCTGGAAATTAAGTTGTGGTTGGAGAGATTAACAAGCCCCTCCCACTAAGTAGGAGGGAGAGTCAGGTGCGTGAAGAGCCAGAGGTCTTCTATTTTATGAGCTGGACTGTGGCTTCCACTACACAGTCCACACAGTGTGTTTTTGGGTACATACATTAGATGAAGTAATGGCACATAGCGCTTTAAAGAATTGACCTCGAACTTACTTCTGAATACACATTGGGCCTTTGGGCCTCGTTAGCATGAACCAGCATCATTTCTCCATGTACAAACATTACCTCACTTTCCTTTGCTTGAATGAGGCTCAAGTATAGCCATATCACTAACTTCAAAGAAGTTTGACCAGAATCTCAAATTGATGTTTGTTTGTTTGTTTATGGAATACCTCTTCCATGGAATAACTTTCCATGATTTTTTTTTTTAAAAAAATGACTGGATATCTGCATGAAGAAATTTATTGTGATGCTGTATACTTAAATTATCCATATTGTCAAGGACAAGATAACCAACTCCTTGAACTCACTTACCATTGGAAATGAAATATCCACATGCCAAATATTTTTGAGACTCGTTTGAAGATGAAATTCATTGGCACACCAAGAAAATATATTATTTAGCCCCCTTGTTAAACGAATTATTCAATTTATGAAGTCGTAAAATACAAATATCTGGATTTATATATATATTTATTTATTTTGTTACTTTTTGGTCCAATCGACAATCCCAAGATACAAGATTCTGTTCCCCTAAAGCAACATAACACATTAGTAGCTATTGATTCTGTGAGGTAAGGAGTCGTTTGTGAAAGAAGAGTCTGTAAAATAATGGCTTGGGTGCTGCAGAGGTTCTGGTTTGAAACTTACAGAGCACACACACACACCCCACATTTAGCAATGCCGAATTAAGTTTTACTGTTTCAAACTCTTTGCCTTTTAAAAATGCTTTCCATGTCTGTTGTAATAAAATGCTGCATTTCCTGCAGAGGATTCTAGTTAAAGAGGCTGTCTGTTCATTTGAGATGCTAGTCAGGCTTGTTAGTTTACAAAGGATATTAAGAGCACTCTTTAGACTTTCCTAGAATACCCCAAGGAGTCTTTTGTATCTATATTGGTAGAAATGGATGATAGTGATGGGTACACCTTTTTCCCAATACTGGTTCCATTGTTGAGAACAGTCTGTTTTTTCTTGTTGCGTTTTTGCAAATATATGTGCACTTCATTGCTGGTATGTGGGCACTAAATTTCATATCCCTTTGGAAAATCATGCAAACCTAAATTCTTAACTGCTCAGGCTTCATCTTCATGGCAATCAGCTGCTTATTTCATGGTAAGAATTTGCATATTTCATGGCAGATTGACTTGAAAAATACAGACTGTTTTACGATTATGAAATTAAAAGTAAAGAGGCTGGAGGTAAAACATGAATCTCACAGATTTTGTGATCATAAGGTAGGAGTGGAATTAATGAGAGTTTTAATTCTGCTAAATGTATCTTAAATGAGCAAGCATGTCTCTAAAGGGCCAAGATTGGGGGTAGGAAATTCTATAAAATTCTGTAATTTAACTGAAAGACTGCGGAGTAATAAAGCCTTGGCTTTTGAGGCAGGTCACAGATTCAAATTCTGAATGTCTCTTTCTGGTAAGGGGGCAGGGAGTTACTGGAGGAGGTTTGAAGTGTGAGGTGTTTTTCTCACAAGCTGGGTTGCTGTTTGTCTTTTCAAGGAAGAGTGATGCCCTGTAGCATACATTTAACTGAAAAATATTCTAAAATACAAGTGAGTTGGGTAAATTGTTTTTTTCGAGAAACAAGTAACCAGAATGTATGTTTCTTTATTAGTGGAAGTATGATAATGTATCTGCAACATACCTTTTGCTTCAATACAAGAAGACTCATGGTAAACCTGTTCGCCTGAGGATTCCTTCTCTGGCAGGAGAATGTATGAGCATCACACCATCCAGAGAAGAAAAAGTATGTTGTCTATTTTTATTGCTATCTAATTTGCTGGTATTCCAATAATAATTATCATGGGTGGGTGGGAACATCCAGTGTTTGCAATGTGGCTTGATAATGCTCTGAATTGTGAACCACTCAGCCTGCCACATATTCGGTTTAAGTCATGGCTTAGCAAATCTAGCTGTAATATATATAATCCAAGGCATTGTAGAATGCTCCAGTTACTGCTGTATTAAAACTAAGCTGTTTTAAGTCTTTGTGTGTGTGTATGTGTGGTTTTGAGCCATTATTGATTCCTTGCTAGTGCTGGGACAAGTCCCTGCACTTTGGGGCAAAATTTCAGAAGTAGTTTGCCCTTGCTTGCTTGCTTCCTAGGGCTGAGAGAGAGGGATAGCCCAAGATCACCCAGCTGAGTTTGTGCTTAAGGCAAAAATAGAACTCATGATCTCCTGATTTCTGCCCACTGCCTTAATCACTATGCCAAATTGGCTCTCTGTTTTAAGAGGTCAAAATATCAAACCATTTGATAGCATTGTTCCTTTCCAGTTGGACAACCATTACCCAGTTTTTGTTTTTTTTTAAATGGGAGTTGCAATTCTCTATGTACAGGGCAAAGATCTCACTACACGATCCATCCTTATATTTCATCAGCGATCAATTTGTAGTTATAAAAATGGGACTTGATGGGAAGTGGATGAGAGTAATATATAGACTCCTGGTTAACAAAATAAATGTTCCAAGTATATTGGACGTAAGGCCTTCTCTTTAACTATACTGAAGTCAAAGCAGGGGTGAAATCCAGCAGGTTCTCACAGGTTCTGGAGAACCAGTAGTGGAAATTTTGAGTAGTTCCAAGAACCGGCAAATACCAGCTCTGGCTGGCCCCAGAGTGGAGTGGGAATGGAGATTTTGCAATATCCTTCTCCCAGGAGTGGGGAGGGAATGGGGATTTTGCAGTATCCTTCCCCTGCCACACCCACCAAACCATGGGCCACAGAACCGGTAGTAAAAAAAATTGAATTTCACCACTGAGTCAAAGTGCCAGGCTGGATTATTGTGCCAAGGGACCTTCAGAATCAATCATAGACAGTTGTGGATTTGTGTCTAGCTATACATTACTTCTGAAACAATTCTTTTGTACAGATAAAAAAAGCCCTGAGTTATGAAGATGGTCCAGACAATAAAGAATTCCCCTATGTATTTGGCTCCATGGAATTTCTAACATCGTTTGATGAAGGTCACCTTATGTTAGGAAATACACCCAGACCTAAGCAGGTATCTATAAATATTAACCTTTTATTCTAATTTATTTTCTCAGTAGTGTATTTAAGCCATTCTAGCTTTTGGTTTGTACTCTTTAGAAAACATAATCTACTTGAATTTTTGCTTTTTATAAAATTCCTTCTGTATGTAGGCATTTTATATTGATTTGACTTATATGCTGCTTTTCTTGGGGAACTCAAGGCACTATAAATATTTTCCCCATAACAAACCTGTGCAGTAGCATCAGTTGAAGTGGAGAAAGTGGTCCAGGGTATGTCTATAGCTGAGGATAGATTTTAGGATATGGGATTTCCCACTTCTGGTTCAACAACCCTAACCACTACACCATGGTAAGCAATTGTATTAATAACAGTAACAGAGTTAGAAGGGACCTTGGAGGTCATCTAGTCCAACCCCCTGCTCACACAGGAGACCTCTACTAGGGATTCGAACCGCCGAACTGCCGACCTTTCTGATCGACAAGCTCCGTGTCTTGCTTCAAGACACTGAGTCTTGAAGCAAGTATTGCTTGATATATCCCAGATTCAGGGGTAACAACAAAGATTTAGGTGGGTGGGACCCGATTTCTATGAGAAAGATCAGAGATCAAATTCTTGGCTTCTCCCAGCAGGAGAAATTTGTTTGTAACCATGGAAAATACTGAACTAGACACACCCGTAGATTTATAGATGGTTAATGGCAGCCTTCTGTAAAGGGCATTTCAAGTCAGGAGAAGTAGGTATCTTCTAATCAACCCCTGGATAGGAGGACAGCTGTAAAGTACACTGAATTTTCTTTTAGAAGATCAAGGTAAAAATATATAGATTTATATTATAGATTATTATTGGGATAAGCTAGTTAATGTGGTGCAAGAGCTCAATAGATATGGAAATAAGGGTGACAAGCTACATTTGTTTCTCCAGAGCTCTTAGCAACGTGCTGTTAAATGTCAGCAAATTGTGATCCTGGTCTGTCACCAGATACCAGTGGCACCTTCTATACGTAAAAATACTGTAGTGTCAATTGGATAACATTTATGAATTTACTAGAACATTTTGTAAGGAAGAATGTTCTCTGGTTTCATACTCATACTCTACATTGCTTATATGTCAGTGCCTTAGATTAGATCAGATCAGATCAGAGACAGTTGAACTGGCTTTGCCACTACTGTCTTAGTGTTCCTACTTTCTGTTTTCTCCATTCTTCCATCTGAGACTGATAGCAGAGTGTCCTGTAAGAGACCTTCCAAATTCTAGTAGCTGGGCTCTCTTATGCCCTCTAATACAGGACTTTGCAACCAATAAAGAGTTGAAAAAAGCACTGATAGAGAGCTAACTTGTTTCTTGGTGAAAAAGATACTCGAGCTTGTCCAATTCATAAATAGGCTGCTCCACTATCTAGGATTTATGATGGTGTATAGATAAAATTCTGAGTGGTGAATAGATAAAATTCATGTTCTTCACATAAAATTGGAAACCCTTTGTCTAAATATCTTTAATCTATTTATTTATTTTAAGAATCCAATGTTCCAGGATAGGGGAGAATTCAGTTCGCCGTTACTTTCTGTGCCCAAGAGAGGAGCATCAAAGAAACGCGCCAACAAAGAGAATGCTGGTGCTCCAGCTGCCCAGGAAGAGCCCTTTGCACTTCCTCCACCGAAGACGCCTACTTGGGTCATGACTGAGAAACAAGTGCTGACATCTTCCAATTATACTGCTCCACTCGAGGGTATGATTTGTAACTATAGAGAATGGATTGAAATGAGAAGGTTTGAACTGGCTACATGGGGTGTGGACTTGAGAACAAGCTACAGGCTTACCTACTTATTCTGAGGCTACTATCAAAAATGGCACCATTATTTTGATGGGAAGTATACATTTTATTTAAATACCAAGTCGATGCAGCCATTTTATGTAATGCGCTTATCCAATTATATATATATATATTTAGCTCCAAAAGATACATTAAGGGTTTATTTACAGGGAAACACGATATCAGAGTGATCAGCCTTGCTGGGGGGCCCCCAAGCAGCAGACGGAGGCAGAGGTTCCGGGTGGAGGGGAGGCATGTGATCCTGACCTGCCATGCTACACCAACTCTCGGCTTTCCCATGGTGCTCCCAGATCACGTGCCTACTTCCACCTCCACCCCCGTGTCTCTGCCTCTATCTCCTGGTAGTGCTGCCACGCGAAGACGAGCCGCCTGCCCTCTCCAGCCCATCGACTGGGCTTCCCCATGTGGCACGTACAGATTGCATGCCTCCATCCCACCTCTGTCTCCACCTGCTTCTTGGACAGGTACTCACCTATGTTGCGTGGGCTGCGGCTACTGCCAAATACTGTCAGCCCGGTGCTGGCCATGCCTATCCACAAACCAGAGGTGGGCGTCCCTGTAACAATCGGTTCACCCAGAACCGAAAATGTGAGCGCCTTCCACGCATGCGCGTGGCATAGAAAAAACAGCAATTATATAGGATGGGATAACACCAGGGTGGGTGGGTGAGCCCAGCCGCTGGTCAGAACTACAGGTTTGTCTGAACCGGCAGCAGCCCACCTCTGCCACAAACCCCCCCCCCACCTCAGGTGTAATGAGAGCCTTAACTCGGACTTATTTTGGGGGTAGGGCTTTAGCACGCTAAAAAAAAAAATCAGGCTAAGGCTTATTTTCTGGTTAGGGCTTATTTTCAGGGAAACACTATTTATTTCAACTTCAATTTCTTGTAAAATGTGCAAAATAGCTTCTTTAACCCTCCTTTCAAACCAGACTGAACCTGGTCATGTCTTCCCTCCCTCCCCTTCCATTTTTTGCATGTATTTAATTTTTAACTTAAATCTTTATTCATTTTTTTCTGGTACCGCTAATCAAAGATCAAGTGTTCTTTGTTAACTTAAAACTAACACAAGCATGGGTATAAGAAGAAATAGTTATCTTTCCTATTGATTCAAACTTGAATGGTTCTTCTTGCAGAGAAAAATCCAGCCGCCCAACCAATGCCAGTAAATGCTCCTATTAAAGCAGATGAGCTGACAGCCGGCGTCATTAGCCCCGAGAGAAGGTAAATGTCCAGCAGTTATTCCAGTCTTAATCCTTATATTGGTAAGAAAAGTGCTTTTTGCCATGTATCAGTGCTGGCTGCGTTAAACCTATTTAAATCCTTTCTTACATTTACCAACAAATATTAAAAGGCTGTGGGCCTTTCTTTAAAAACATTACACACTTCAGCAGTCTTGGATGCATTCCTATTTTCCATAATTAAAATTCACTTTTGTGCCCCCAGAGAATTGGAGCACATATATAGTTCTCTCTCAAAATCCCAAATGACTGTTGTGCAGCAAACCCTCCTTTTTCTTTCTTTCTTACTTTTTTTTTTTTTGCTAATTTCTTCCTCCTTCCACTTCCTGCTATTGAAACAGAAATGGAAGATCCATTGTTGCTCTAACTGAAGTGAGCAGCATTCAATCTACTCACCTGCTTGCTGTTTCTCATTATGACAGGTGTCATTCGGTGGAGCTGGACTTAAATCAGATGCACCTGGAAAGTAGCCAAAAACGAAAAGGAGCCAAAATGTTTGGGAGCCTTGAAAGGGGCTTAGATAAAATGATCACAATGCTTACCCCTAGTAAAAGGAAAGGTTCAGCTAAAGAAGGCCCGAGGAAGTTAAAGGTATGTTTGCCAATCAGACTAATTCAGATGAAATAGATTGCAGGGATCAAGGGAAACAATTGATACCAATCCTTGTTTTGGCTGCAGATCCCCAAATATGAAACTGGCTCTTCAAGAGAAATGAGCCGTTTTATCTGATAAAAAGACCCATAAGACCCATCTTACTACTGACACACAATCTTTAAAAAATACAATCAAATTGTTTCTTGTATCTTAGATTAGCTAGCTTGAAGGACTTTCGATCCGTGATCCCAACCTTTGCAGAATTGCAGGCTTGGAATAACTACCACATAACGGATTAAGCATACTCTGCATATAAAACAACAGGGCAAAGTTGCCTTTTTTCCCCAAAGGTTTTCCCAGGATGCCTCTAACTGAAATTAACTGATTTTCATGTGGCCAGTAGGTTCTAGCATTTTCATTGCTGAAAGGCAAAATTTGGAGTACAAAATGCTGATTTAAATTCAAATGTGTTGTGCTTCCCCCCTCCTGAAAGAATGCAGGAAATGATCTGGCTTCTCAACAAAGTTAGGGATAATTGTTTATTACCTCCCATACAAAAAACAGTACTCAATATCAGTTCCTAATAGAAATGCTCTATTTTGATTTTATCCTGTTAAGTTGGCTTCTAAGGGGCATCTAGTTGGCACTATGGAAACAGATTGCTGGTCTCAATAGGTTTTTGATTTGATACAATTCAAGTGCATTTATATTTTCAGGTTCCTAATTTAAATGCAGGAAATTATCTCGGAAGGATTTTCCACATGTTAGTTTGATCTTAATATACAGTGCATAAAGTGACAGAATATCTTGCTCTGGGAAATAATCCTTTTCTTTGTTAAATACTTTTTCCCGTAGGCTCACTACAATGTGACATTGACTAACTTAATAAATCCAGATGAGCTGCTACAGGAAATAATTGCTGTCCTTCCAAAAAAACAAGTTGAATATGTACAGAAAGGGTAAGTAGGGTAAATATTCTTGAGTTCTGCCCATGATGGTGATAGCTTCTCTGAGATCTGGGTCAGGAATTGCTTTATGCCAAACTCTTGCTTCATGTCATATTCTTCAGAAAAAATATTGCCTGAAATATCAACATTCCCGGTCTGAAGCTGCTCATTTTGTCCTGTGCGGCAGATAAAAAAAAAACGTTTTGGCTTTCTTATGTCTTAGTGATGTTTATTGGTTTTTCAAAAGAGTTGAATCATTAAATCTTCCCGAAAATAAAAACTCAGGGTTCTTTTCTTAAAAGATTTGCCAGTCAGTAGCTTCACTTTTGCTTCTTTTTTGTGTTACCCAGTTATAAACTGAAGTGTCAGACCCAGTCAGACTATGGCAAAGTGAAAATGCAGTTTGAATTGGAGATTTGCCAGCTAAGCAAACCTGAAGTCATGGGCATTAGAAGGCAACGGTTGAAGGGCGATGCCTGGGTCTACAAAAGACTAGTGGAAGACATCCTATCGAGCTGCAAGTTATAGATCTCCTTATGAATAAACAGACTGTTTTATCTATGCTACCCATGCTTATTTCAACCCGTTTAGTATATTTTGTTTTAAATAGAAACTTTTTTGTCAATAAATATGGCCTACCATGTCTTTGTCTTCGCTTTGTCTTTTTATACATTAATGTGATTTCTGTCTCTGTGTGGATGACCTTGGGGATCGAGAGGAAGAAATGCTGCCTAGGAAACAATCAGACACGAGAGGCAGGAGCTCCAAGTGGCTAAATGGTCAGAGAAAGAAACTTAGGAAGGACCTTTCCCTAATGGATCAAGCAGTTAAAAGTGACAGCAGGAAGTTGGCACCTTCATCCTTGCAAGAGTCTATTAATGTAGCCTTACAATAAAGCAGAATTAGTTCATCTAGTCGTGTTTCCTGGCTGGCTTACCTGGGAGGACTGACGTTGAGCTTGCTTATCTGGAGGCACAAACTTCCAGGCACAATGTTTAACTGCTTGATCCATTAGGGCAGATCCTTCCTAAGTTTTTTTCTCTGCCACCTAAGTTTCTTTCTATGCCACTGAGGGCTCCTGCCTCTCTTGTCTGATTGTTTCCAAGGCATCATCACGACTCCTCTTTCCCCAAGGTCATCCACACATTCCATTACACTGTGGGAATGAACATTGGATTGCAATTTAGCAAATCAAATTCTCAGATTACTACTTTTGTAATTACATGTTGCCAGCAACCATGGATTTCGGGAGCAGGGGGAATAATAATGGCCTAATCCCAAATACCTTACTTCATCAGTCAATAGACATGATTTGCAGTTCAAATTAATTAGTATCGGTGCTTAAATGTAACATGTGACGCTTGTGTGCTGTTTTCATTTACATTCATTTACTAATAACACAGTGTCACGTTATTTATGACAATACTAATTGTTATGTCATAAATCCCAACATTTGAAATGCCTGCCTTATAATGTTCCATCTGTTTCCCTGTAATTGGATAAAGCCTCTAAGCTTCAGACTGGCTGGTAGTAATAGCTACCAATAACTATAACAACCTCTTGTTTAAAACTTTTGTTCATGTTTTCTGATCTTTTTTTTTGCTGCATTTCATTTTTATCTTCTTCCCTTTCTCTGAACTGTTCTTGACAAAGTACCATATCTACCTGCAGATAAGCCCATCCACAGATAAGTTGATCCTCAGTTTTTTATAAAATAACATGAAAAATGTGCTACCTGGGGATAAGCCGACCCTTGAAAAATTTTGTATGTTTTAATTTTCACATTGACCTATCCATGGATGATGCATTTGTCCACAGTATTTGGTTAAAAGAATTGAGGGTCTGCCTATAGAGGGTATGGTCTTATCTGCAAGTATATATAGGTACTTTAAAAAGTATTATTGTATATACTCATGAATAAGCCTATCCAAAGATGTGCCAATTTAGGTATGTGTGTGTGTTTTGGCATCTAAAATTCTCTGCTTATCCACAAGCCTATGTGGGTGGTTATTATCAAAGAATGAGTGTTTGTCTTAACTTTGCATCTTTGATCAGCATCTCATAAGCAAATCTTTGGAGGCCAGTTCAAAGGCTGGGTTGGGTAGACTTCACATACACTTGTATATTGTGGAAGGCTGCTGCTTTCATGCTTGATTTGAAACTAGCTATCACTTTTGAAAGCCAAACATTGCTCTACTAAAGCTTTTCTTATCTGATTCATATAAAACATCCTGTATCCTTGGATAATTGTGGTGTTTGGGTACTCTTGCATGTGCTATTACCCTACAGCTGGATAGCTTTATTCCATTTCTGTTGCCATTTAATTCTGAATAATTGGGCCTATTCTAGGTACCTCCATCCGTTCGTAATCTTCCAACATGAAGAACTATTTCATCCCAATGCAGTAGACCTGCTCTTAACAACTGTTTGGTCCTGCTGATAACAAATGCACAGCAACCTCTGCTTGTGATAAAAAGTCATATATTCTGGGATTCTGCCTTCCCGCCTCTCCCCTTTTCCTCTTTTAAACTAAAAACAAGCAGAGGATAATTGATTCAAGTTATCTTACACGCTCTGATGTGTGAAATAGGCTCCTTTTTCCCCCAGTTATGGTGCTGATTTCTTATGCCTAATATTCCCGGGTAGAAAACAAATTACTGCACTAAAGGAATAATCAGATGATCAAAATGCCTGCTTCTCTGTGTCTGAACCAGCTGAGTTGGGGGGCAGCCAGGGCCCCCAAGCCATTGCCTTTGAAAACTAGATTGGTTCCTCTCTTAAGTGTTTCCTGTTGTGATGCTGAATTTCAACCTTTGGACAGTGTCTTTGTCTGCAGCCTGGACATTTTTTCCCCTGAAAGACAGTAACGGGCTTTCTCACACACTGGAGTTGCGTGAAGCCTTACAAAAATACTGCATTTCAAGAACATTTATTATCTTGCTTCTCCACTGATTTGTGTGGGGTTATGGAACGGTTAGCTTGCCTTGGTTTTTTTTCCTGTTAAAATGGGCGGATAAGAAATTTAATACACAATAATATACCAGCCATCCTGCACGTCTTCATCTTAACGAGCTCTGTCTAACAAGCTAGAAAGAATAAAATACAATTGATTGCAGTCACATCGTCCAGTTCAAGTAATGGTTTTAAATTTATCAACCCATTTAGTCAATGAAAGTGCAATGAGTAATTACCAGATAATCTGCTGTATTTGTCTGAAAGGAAGATTAATTTTTTCCCAAATTATTTACCCTTAAATGGAAAGCTTATCTTGGGTTTGCTGAGAATATGCTAATGAAGGCTGGTGAGTTTTTTTTTTCCCTGTCTAATCTTCAGGGAGGGAGGGAAAAGAGCATTTATTTTAAATTCAGGGTTTTGTTCAAGTAAATGTGGATTTAACTTTGCTGCATTTTTCATCTAAAGGCTTGAAATGACAGCAGGAGATCTCATGTCCCAAATGCTATTTTAGATAGACAGTGGACTTGGGCAATCCCTTTGGGATATTATTTCTTTTAGAGAACACAACCTCCCCTGGCCCCCACCCTGAATGCAGGATCCTCTCCTCCAATGGCCCTGTTTCCTCTCTTAATTATCTTGCTGCCTTTTCTGGGCTCCCAAAGTCTGTTAGGCATTCCATCAGACTTATCTATGCAATTTCACAGAATTATTTTGAAAACTCCTTTATTATCTACAGCAACTTTCCATGAAAAGGAGGGTTATCATTTAATTGAACCAACCGCCCACCCCTCAGTTTCCCAGTTCTTTCAACCCTTGTATTTTGCATTCTTCCTAAACTTTAGTGCTTCAACCTCTCCTACCCCCACCCCCAGCTTCAAAAGAAAGTAACGACAAATTAAATGGGCTCAGGTGGGAAATAGGCAAACTTGCATGAGTCGACATGATAGCAGTGTTCCAATTTTTGAGGGACTGCAACAAAGAAGAGGGGGTCAATCTATTTTCCAAAGCACCAGAAGGCAAGATAAGAAACAATGCATGAAAACTAATCAAGGAGAGAACCAACCTAGAACTAAGAAATTTCCTAACAATTAAAATAATCAGTGGAATGGCTTGCTTCCAGAAGTTGTGGATGCTCCATCACTGGAGGCTTTTAAGAAGACACCGGACAACCATTTGTCTGAAATAGTATAGAATCTCCTACTTGAGCAGGGGTTTGGATTAGAAGATCTCCAAGGTTCCTTCCAACTGTGTTCTTCTGTTATATTTTAATATTAGAAATCTCTAACCTACAAAATCTGAATATTGTAATACAAGTACTTCATATGAAATTTTTGGATAATTCTGGTTTTTCCACATTTAGGAAGATTTAAGTAGCTGTTCAAGGAATCTTACTAGTCAACCACCTTGATGTACTCCGTTAAGATCAAATGAGTTTTTGCAGACTGGAGGAAATAATTCTGTGCCTTATTGAGAAATTACAGATTGGGAGACATTCCCAGTTGCACCTGGAGATGGCAGAAATGAAACACAGAGACTTTTTTGCATAAAAAGTAGATGCGCTATCATAACGAGTTTGTATTATGTATTCAAACATAATAAAAAAGTTATTAATCCATTTATATCCCCCCCCCTTTCTGTTCAGACAAGCATTCAAGAGGACTAACAAAAATGTGCGCACAATATAAAAGATTAAAAATGAAATGCTACTAATTAAGGCTGTGTTGTGCTTCGGATTCCAAGGCAACGATGTGCCTTAGAATGTGCATATAGCATCTGTTAGTAATTTGTTAAACTGTGTCTTTTCCTGGGATTGTGTGACAGTTGAAGAAGGCAACCATGCAATTCTGGGGTAGTGGGGGAAGACATAGCTGCTTTAAGAAGCTGCAGATAGGGGAGCAGTCCTGTGTACCTAGAAGTATTTTTCTCCCTTCAAATCCAAAGTACTGCCCAGCTCCACTATTAATACTCAAATCAGTTAACTATTAAAACTGAGCAAAAAGAGACACCTCTTTACAGATTTTCCAAGTAATGACAACATGGGAGTGCATTTCATAGCCTGGGTAAAGAACCCAGAAGGTTTCCTTACAAAGAAGATAGACATGCCTCTACAATTAAGAGAACCTTCAAAAGAACTTCTTTAAGTAAACAAAGATTAATGCAAGATATTATGGAAAAGGCAAGATACTAAGACACTAGAAAGAAGGCAGAGAAGAGCAAAAAGGTGATTGGGACTGGAGGCTAAAGTGTACGATGAACGGTTGCAGGAACTGAATATGTCTACCCCAATGAAGAGAAAGATTAGGGGTGATATAATAGCAGTCTTCCAATAATTCAATGGTTGTCATAGAGAGAAGGGGATCGACCTATTCTCCAAAGCACCTGAGGGCAGATCAAGAGGCAACTAGATTTTGTCTTTGAAGATGTTTTGCTTCTCATCCAAGAAGCTTCTTCAGCTCTCAAAGCTTCTTGGATGAGAAGTGAAATGTCTTCAAAGAAAAGAAACCAGAAAGTCCAATTGCCTCTTGAAAAAAAGGACCTTTGGGACAACCATGACCTGGATGACTGAGAATCTTCATAGTCATTTAGCAATGGAAGGAAGCTTATCAAAGAGAGATCCAACCAAGAATTAAAGAAAACTTTCATATCAGTGAGAACAATTAATGGAGTGGTTTACCTCCAAAATTTGTGAAGAGATGACAGTTATTTGTCTGGAATGGTATAGGGCAGTGATAGCTAAACTTTTCCGGACCAAGTGCTCAAAGTGCGCACGTGTACACGAATGCGTGCATGCCCGATCCTCCAAAATGCAGTGCATGTGTGGCTCCGCGCATGCGTGCACCTCCCCACATGCGCTCTGCCCCCCATACATGCACACATGGCCCCACACATGCGCCCTGCCCCTTGCACATGTGCATGCACCCCCCTGCTCCCATGTGCGGCAGAGACCCAAAGACCAGCTGGCTGGCAGGAGGCATGCGCAGCAAAGCTGAACTGGAGTGATGGCTTGCGTGCCATCAGAGAGGCCGTTGAGTGCCACATCTGGCATGCGTGCCATAGATTTCGCCATCATGGGTATAGGGTCTCCTTGAGCAGAGGGTTGGATTAGAAGATCTCCAAGATTCCTTCTAACTCATATTCTGTAATTCTATAATACCTTAATCAGTAAAGACCTAAATCATATTCTTGGAGTGATAAGTATACAAATGATAGCTGTTGTATTAATTTCTGAAAAGTACTTTCCAAAGAAGCATAAAAAGGTTCACCAACCCAAAGGCCTATTTAATGTGCCACTTTCATTGGCATAAGGGCCAGTTAGTAATTTTTGATGCTCATTACACATGAACACACCAGCTCACTCCTGCAGTTACTTCCCCAGTAATGGATAATAAGCCATTCTCTTTTGAACCTAAGGATCATCTCCATTAATAGAAATGTACTCTCTGAATGTATTTAATCTCCCTTTGAAACTCTTATAAATTAATGGTTGTCACTAGAGCCTGATTTTCTTCAAAGCTTTAAATAATGATGACATGTTGTAAGCATACTTGGCTGCTACAATCATTTCCACACCAAGTTGGTTAATCCATGGATGAAGTAATAAAACCGCCCCCAAGACAATCCTTAATTCCAAACATGGCTTGTCTTTGCCTTTTGACTGGTAGCCCTTTGGAAGGCAGTCTCATATGGAGAAAAATTATGTTTGTGACTGTTAGATCCCAGAATTTTGGCCAAATGAAGTCAGCCAATATTTTAAACAAACAATGGGCTTAAAGTAATACTGTAATAAAAAAGAAAGCACTGAAGTTTGGAATATAAATAAAACTATGGGGGCAAAACAAAGATTTTCTGAATCAATGAGGAGCTGAGGCTGTAAGTCTAATTATCCAACTGTGTTTTACTTAATTAAGCCAATCTATTAACCTGAAGGAATTATTGAGCTGACAGGTATAACTTATGAAAATGGGGTGCAGTCTTTTAGGAAATAAGCCAGTGCAAATGCCATATGGAATGCTTAGCTTATGTGTGAAAGCCACCAACCATGATAGCAAAGAGAGAGAGAGAGGGCCTGTAATATTTTATTCCATAGGAACCCATAAAAGGAAATGGAACCATATGCACAAAATTTCAGCTGGTAGGATGAAGTGATTTCAGTTTCCATTTCTGTGCAAAGAAAGGTTTTTCAGTTCATCACAAAAAGAATTAGTAATGGCAGACAAATTGACTAAAAATAGTCTGTCTTTCTTTTTCTTTCTTTTCTTTTCTTTTCTTTTTTTCCTTCCTTCCTTCCTTCCTTCCTTCCTTCCTTCCTTCCTTCCTTCCTTCCTTATATTTATATCATTATCTATGTAATCTGTTTGTCCATCCATCCATCCATCCATCCACCCTATCAAATTTGAGTACCTGCCAATCTCCTTCATAGAGATAGTTTTCTCTATAATTTGTTTAGCCAAAAGCATGAATGAAATTTAGGCTGGGGTCTGTGTGTCGGGCGTGTGTATGTGTGTTGCCATTCTGTTTAATATTTGCATGTTTTACTTTAATGGAGAATAAAATACCAGCTAGTGAGGGCAGATGAGATGAGAATAATAATCAGCAGTACATCTCTTCTTTGGGTTAAAACTTTCAGGACAAATTAACTGTATCCTAAGATAATAACTGAATCACATTGAGATCTGGGCAAAGTTTATAATCTGTGACAAATACTGAAGATTTGAGGCAGCACCAGATGGAAGAAAGTAAATGTCCCCAACTTCCAAAAAAAAAAAAAAAAAGGGAGGGGGGAAGGAATATCAAGCAACAATAGACTTTGCGAAGCTGACATCATTACATGGGCAAATTCAATGAACAGCTTGTTTTGTAAATACTAAAGATGATCAGGGAACTAGAAAATGAGCCCTATGAAGAAAGATAGAAGGAACTGGCTATGCCTAGTCTTCAGAAAAGATGACTGGGATATGACAGCACTCTTCAAATACATGATTGGGTGGGTAGCAAAATATCTCATACAACAAAGTACAATTGCCATGACTCAACTTTCAGACAACTCTACATGGATGATTGAGCATCAACATTACATGAAAGGATGTTATGCAGAAGGAGATTGTGTCATTCTCATGCCAAGGGAATGGATTTATGTTGAATACAAGCAGATTCTGATTGAATGCTAGAGAATCTTCCTAACAGAAATAGCGCTTCAAAATGGAACCAATTACTTAAGAGAAATAGCAAAAGTACTTATATACTGCTTCACAGTGCTTTACAACTCTCTCTAAGCGGTTTACAGTCAGCATATTGCCCCCAACAATCTGACTCCTCATTTTACCGACCTCAAAGGATGGAAGGCTGAATTAACCTTGAGCCAGTGAGACTCGAACTGCTGGCAGCCGGCGGTCACCAGAAGTAGCCTGCAGTACTGCATTCTAACCACTGCACCACCACGGCTCCACTTCACTGGTGAAATTTTAATTTGCATTCCTGTTTGAACAATAGGTTCAGCTTGATTATCCCTTTCAGTTCTATGATTTGATAATGGTCTAAGGAAAGGATCTCAAAAATTGGCAATTTTAAGAGTTGTGGACTAAAACTCTCAGAATTCCCCAATCAACCATGCTGAAGCCCACAGGTTGAGTTGAAGTGCACAAGTCTTAGCACAGGTTGCTAAGTTTGGAGACTCCTGGTCTAAGGGAAAGCACAGTTATTTGTATTTTGAAAGCGTAACAAAACTGGGTACATTTTCCTTATACTTTTCATCACGGCTGTTTATTGCCATAGAAAGAGTGTGCTGTGTTTAACAGTATTACAGACATGATGCAGACATTCTTTTTTTAAAAAAATTAACTTTATAAATCTAAATGCTATCTATTCAAAAATATCCTCTCCCCTCTCCTTTGCACCACTTGATAAAGTAAATGATAGTATTGACATTTTGTATGAGGCAACATCATGCATATATGAAGTTGCCATCTCCAAGTAAGTTCTTATATTAGTCAGATTTCTGTGGTTATATTTACACCTTTAGTAGTTATGTACTTGGTTATTCTGAAGGTAAGCTTAAATAAAACCGTCTTCCTAAAAACCCTGTTTCAATTCTGCACATGTTCGGCAATATTTAAAGCTTGGTTAATGCAATTTTCTATAAGTCCAACAATCAGATGAAATACAGGTCATGCTTAACACACAGCCATCACTAACCCACTTATTACAGCCACACATTGTAATGGTGGTAAATTTTACAAACTTTTTTGCAGTGGTCATTCAGCAAACATATGACACATGACTGCAGGGTGCTGCAAATTCGCCATAACTGTGGCTGTGTTACCAAGTGCTTGAAGTGGGATCACACATGACTGCAGAGCAGGAGCAACGGGGTGGGTTCTACTTATCTTTACTACCGGTTCGCAATGGGGCTGCACACATGCACTCACTTCGCTCACACACACGCATGCGCTTCTGCGCAGAAGCTTCCTGATGACATCTGGGTCAGTGGGCGGAGCCTCCCACCAGTTTTACTACCTGTTCTTGCAAATTGGTCTGAACCAGGGGCAACCCACCACTCAGGAGCGACCATTGAAACTTTAGAACCAGGTCGTAGCTCCCACTTTCCCAGGTAGGTCATAACTTCAGATGGTTGCTAAATGAATGGTCATAAGTTGAGGACTATCTGTAGGTGTCATGTCAAATAATATGAGTTATATATTAAAGAGAGAGAGAGACAGATAGAAAGAGAGAGGGAGAGGGAGAGGGAGGGAGGGAGGGAGGGAGAGAGAGACTATACACATACAAACACACACTTTGAAAACTATATAAAATTAAACAGCATTATGATAAATTCCTTGGACTTCATATGATGCCCCTGCTTCGGTATAAGAAGCTGGCTTCTTATACCGAAGTGTGATTTATGTTTTTATCATATTAATGTAAGAGGGAAGATTAGTGCAGACTGCTGATTTTGTAGTATGTGAGAGCAGAGAATGTATGCAATTCTGTTCTTTTTTACATTTTCTGAGAAGACTGGTTCTGTTTGCTTACATAAATATCTCTGGACACAGAAGGGGGCAGCACCTTCCCAACGTTGGCTAATCTCAAGAAACTAAGCAAGGTTTATTCCAGCTGACGCTTGGACAAGAGGCCACCAGAAAACCCCAGTGCTATAGGTTACTGGAAAGTAAACAAAAACAAAATACCTGGGAAAAAGTCAGGATAAAACTTTTAGTATTATAGCCCCAAAAAACCCAAAACTCTCCTAGTCACTAGGAGTTGAACTTGATTTGAGGGAATCTGCTTTTATTTCAAAATGTCACTAAATTTGCTTTACAGTGAAGATGTACCAAATGCAACATTCTTAATCTAGCCTTTAGTAATACAGCCACCTAAATTTAGTTGCCCTTTATATATAAATTAAAATGCTTTGTTACTAAGTTATTCTAACCACACAGTCTTGTCCCTCCTAAACAATTGGATAGCCTACTCACTTCTTCACTAACTTGAACCTGCTGTACTTCCATAAGGAAAGTTTCAGTAATGGGCTTAAAATGAAAGGGGGAACTACTATATCAACATAAACTAGATTAACACTGGATGCATATTTGGCATATGTGAAATCCAGAAAATGTTTTGAATTATTTTTAATATTTTAGGCTTCAACATGGAGTAAGATGACTAAAGATATATATATATATATTTTAGTAGTTGAATTATTGAATTACCTAAACTGTGGAGTCCTTGATGTTCTCTGAGCTTGGTTATTTGCTTGCAAATGCTTCATTACACCACTAAGTAAGATCATCAGTGTGAGTGTGAGTTTGCTCCTTGTTTATATACAATAGTTTATACTGCCTGGTGGGGATATGATTTTCTCCTTGGTAATGCCTTTATTTGATGGTTCTTTGAGCTATATTTATTCTCTTTTTTTTAACCTTTTATAAATTTTTATTTCATTCAAAATATTAAAATACAAAAATAAATAAAAATAAAGACAAAACAAAGCTAAACAAGTACATAAAAAATGTAAATTAAAAAGACAAAAAACCAAAAATACGTATTTATCCCCCTCCAGTTGAACACCAACAGATATATTGCAACAATATTTATTCTTACTGAGCAGAAGTCTCAGCTACATTTCTAACCTGTTAGCTATATACCTATATGTACTTATCTTCCTTGATTTCTCTATTTAATAAGTGTATATTTTAAATGCTTCAATAATATACGTAATTTTAAAAAACAATATAGAAGCTAAGAGAGCACAATGCCTTTGTGGTCTCAACCTGTGGTCCGTCAACTCTTGGTGGACCACAATGTCGTCACAGCAGATGAAGAAATGTTATGATTTAAATCTTGAGTTAAGTCTTGGTGGTCCGTGGCCATGGCTCATGGCCACAAAAAGTATTTAAAGGGGATCCGTGGTAAAGAAAAGGTTGAGATCCACTGGTATAGGGTATGCTTCTGTTACAATTTCTACTTCCTGAAATCTGGAAGAGAAACAGTGTAGGAAAATTCTGTGAGGAGAATGGTTTTACATGGCCCTATATCTAAAGACATGGTTTAAATGCACAGCCATAACGCTAAACATTCTTACTGCCTTCAATGGGATCATGTGACAATTTACATGTTTACCAATGTTTTTAGGATGTAAAAGGAAGAGTACTATCCTGTTTGAGGGTTTTTGTTTGTGATATTTTACATATCAGTATCTTTTCCTGGAGTAAAATCTATTAATTTAAATGGAGGAAATATTTTAAAAATGAAGAATTTTCCTAGAAATGAATTAAATGTAATTCCATGGGTCTAGTCTCTTGGGCGTACAGGCAGCTTCTTCTCAGGATACTTCATTCGATCTGTTTTCAGGAAGGGGGAGGGGGGATATTCAGTATTCTTCGAGCACTTAGCCTCCTGTTTATATTGGCCTGTTTTGTTTTGTTTTTTGTTTTTTGTTTTTTTTTTAATGTTTGAGCCTACTGTCTATGGAGATTCTCAACCATCCAGGTCATGCTTGTCCCAAAGAACTGAAGAAGCTTCTTGGAGGAGAAGCAAAATGTTCTCAAAGCAAAAAACCAAAGAAGTCCAATTGACTTTTGGAAAAAGCACCTTTGGGATTGAGCTGCTGCTTCTCCATTTTTTGAATGCAATCTTGCAAACTTTGGATTCACTTAGGCTTTGACTACAATTTTATCAGCAATTGGTAATTGTATTTGCTATTAGGATTCCAGCTGAGAATGTAAGAGCTTTTTCCTTAATAGGACACTTATTTCTAAATTGGGGTGTTTTTAGAACTCTCCCCCACCAAAGCTGTTACAATACCTCCCTATGTTGCTTAAGAGGTAAATGTACCCCTTAATTGAACAATGATAATTAAGCATCCTGTTAACAGGATGAATTCTTGACTCTCCTTTTTCGTGCTGTTTTATTTCTATGTGTTAATCAGGTTTAATAATTTACTTAGAAAGTGGAAGGAAGGAAGGAAGGATCAAAGTAGAACATGTATAACAGGTTAAAAAAAAGAATGATTTGCCATCACTATTCTTTCAGATGTAAGAAAAAAACTGATCCATTCTTTGAGACTATATTTGAAGACAGACATGACTCCTTCCATTGATTGGTACAGTCGTCATGTTTAATATGTTCATTGAGATATGTAAGGCAAAATTTCAATCTGTATATCCAGAACTGGTTTGGGTCCAATCATTGGAAGGTCTGAACTTTTCAGCTGTGTTTTCAGCTGAAAAAAATCAGGCACATGCCAGCTTTGACTGAATTGCTGAGAGTGTGACATATTTATGAACATTCCAGATGCTCTGTCATACTGCCGGAGTCACTATACATGATCCGAGAACAACTGCAGAGCTGCATGGTAGAAAAAGAACAAGCAATATTGAGAGGATTGTCATGTTTTAGGTTTGCTGTATGGCTCTGGGACTTGTACATGAGTGACGTATGTATGTGTGGAATCTTGAAAGGAAACACAGCAGGCATATATGTGTGCCTGTGGAATGTCTATCAAGAAACCATAATGCATAAGAACCCTGCATTCGGACATGCGTAAGTGTTTCAAAATAAATATTTATGTGTTCTTGGAGTAAATAACATGCATCATCCTGCTCCAAAACTTCTCAATGCATAGCAAATTGAAACTCCTTTTTCCATTCCAGTCCATTCTTGTCCATTTCCATAATGCTTCCTCTTCTGTTTGAAATCCAGCAGGTTCTGACAGGTTCTGGAGAACCGGTAGTGGAAATTTTTAGCAGTTTGAAGAACCGGCAAATACCACCTCTGACTGGCCCCAAAATAGGGTGGGAATGGGGATTTTGCAGAATCCTTCCCCTGGAGTGGGGTAGGAATGGAGATTTTGCAGTATCCTTCCCCTGCCACGCCCACCATGCCACGCCCACCAAGCCACACCACGCCCACCACGCCCACAGAACCAGTAGTAAAAAAATTTGGATTTCACCACTGGTTTTTCCCCACTATCCTAAAGGTATATTGGTAGACTCGTTCATTTGAGTGACATGAATCACTCAAGAAAGCGCTGGTTTAACTTGTGTGGACTTTTTACTACTTTGCCTGTCCAGAAAAGTGTTCCTGCTGATCGTAGACCTGTCTGATATAAGTTCAACGGGTATCAAAAGATTCTGAGCTCTGTCTTTCTGAGGGGAGCATGTCCTCCCCTCAAGTATTTAACAATTTCACAGAAAGTGCATCTTCTTAGGAAGCCTGGCAGATAAAAACTGGTAGTTGGTTCCCATTAAAACCAACTGCCTGGTTTTATGGAAATGCCTGCTCCTTTTCCCCATCAAAGTAATAACACTTGAAAACAGTGCTTTATCTCCCCCTCGCCAACATCTAGCCAATCTTAAAGAAAGCATATCTTGACATATAATGTTGGGCTTTGCCTGTCTGTTTTGTTTTCCTGTTCTCAGGAACCAGAATTTATTTACTGCAGAAAAAACAATTGCTACCAACCTGCCTTCCATTCAGGACCTGTATACTGCATGAGTCAAAAAGAGGGCTGTGAAAATATTTACAGACCCCTCACATCCTGGACATAAACTGTTTCAACTCCTACCCTCAAAACGACACTATAGAACACTGCACACCAGAACAACTAGACACAAGAATAGTTTTTTTTCCAAACGCCATCACTCTGCTAAACAAATAATTCCCTCAATTCTGTCAAACTATTCACTAAGTCTGCACTACTATTAATCTTCTCATCGTTCCTATCACCCATCTCCTCCCACTTATAACTGTATGACTGTATCCTTGTTGCTGGTATCCTTACGATTTATATTGATATTGTTTCCTGATTGCTTATTTGTACCCTATGACTATCATTAAGTGTTGTACCTTATGATTCTTCATGAACGTATCTTTTCTTTTATGTACACTGGGAGCATATGCACCAAGACAAATTCCTTGTGCATCCAATCACACTTGGCCAATAAAAAATACTATACTATTCTATTCTATTATTTTAGGCCTCGCTCCTGGATGCTACACATCATTTGCTAGTACTTAACGAACATCATCTTGCCATTCAACGTCTATATTAATTATTGACTTATTACAGTCAAAACCTTGTGCCCAGCTAGCTCAGAGCAAAGTATTAAACCAGGGAGTTACCCAGCAATGATTGATGCCCTCCATTACACTCCATTAGATATTTTATTCTTGTTCAATGAAGAGCAGCCAACTTTGTCAAGTATTTTCCATTCCCTCTGGTCTTATTGGTCCGATCTATTCTGGGGGAGGTCCCATAAATGGCCGCATATGGCTTTGTGTCTGTAGGAGTGATGACAGTACAGATGGTGTTCATTGCCCACCAATTTAGCAGAGCCCCTTTTATTGTACATCTGACAGCACCAGGGAGCTTTGCAGATCTAACAAAATATATCTATTTTCTAATTGTCTATTTATCACTTCCCCTGGATGTGTAGGGCCTCTCCTTGGAAAGCAAAGAGGTGAGAAGGGAGGGGGGGGGGAAGCAAAGTACCTTGAACAATGAGGCTTGTCAAGGCACTTGCTCACTTTAAATTAGGGGTCTAGTTGCTAAATAACTAATTTAGTCCTGCTATCAAGCTGAAAAAGTGGGTATTCAGTGTAAAGTGCCAAGTGGGGAATTGATTATGTCTTTGGTTGGTGTGCATGATAAAACTGCCAGACCTGGCCAGCGTTGAAGGCTGTAGGTAGTTCCCATGAGGCGGGCAGCTTTTCATCATGGAGAATTAGCACAAGATCTACCAAATAGGCTGAGCAGAATGGCAGCTGAATCCCTCACATTCCACATAGAAAACTATGGAGCAGGGTCAGTCGCAAAGGGGCTCATTGTTTGCTTGGATCTCTGCTCCCCTCCCTTCCCCTCCCCAGACTGAAAAGAAGAAACAGTGGGTTGCATCCCATTTGTTGTTGGGAAATGCGTAGATGCAAAAAGGGAGCAAAATCAGTTGTGGCAGGTAAGATTTTCAGTAGGAAAATATTTGGAGGCTGGCTATGTGAGAAGGCAAGAGATTGTAGTTTCCTTGGGAGGGAAAAAGCGCCTAAAGAAATCTTTTTTCATTTGTTAAAATACACATGTTTTGCTCTTAATGCCTTTTAGCCAATAAAATAATTATTTTATTATATAATTTTATTATAATCTACCAGATGCTTTTTAAAAGGAAATAATCCTTGGTGTTATTAATGTTCTTAAGCCTTCTCTACTGTCAACACTTCAAGGGAACTAGAAGGGAGCCACAAAGTTCCTGGGGGGAAAAATGTTCAAATACTGCAATATGAGGGTGAAGGTTCATTCTCCAAGCTTGTGGGCTGGAGGTGAGGTTCACAAGATCCCTCACAAGACCTAATAATGACACAAAGCCCTTATAAAAAGAACACCAACGATACTGACATTCCCTAAACTCCGATGAAGATATTACCTAGCCTGGTGACGTAGGTCTTGTGATGGGAGGGTTAGGTCAGGTGAAGGTTTGTGATGGGTCAGGTATGGGTCACGTCAGGGGAGGCTGACCTCTCATAAGACCCATCCCAAGACCTACTGACCACACAAAGCTCTTATAAGCAGAACATCATCAACATTGACATTCCCTAAACTCCAATGAAGATGTTACCCAGCCTGGTAACAAAATGTTTGGAAACCAACCCACAAGCTCCGAGAATGAACCCTCCACCCTCATCCTACTCTCGAGCTACAGATATTTACCATTATTGCTGCAATATGTCCATCCTGGACCTATAGAGATTGGTGTAGTGAAGGCAATGTGACATTCTATGGAAGCAAAAGTGGAACGTTGAAGAAACAGGCTAGGCAAAGTATGGCACTTTTGAACTTGTTGGGGAAGACTCCTGAGGATGTCATGGATAGCCAAAACAAACCAACGAATAATCAAATAAATCAACTCAGAGTTTTTTCTTGAGGCACAAATGACCAGGTTCAAAATAACCAACATTAATCACCTTATGGATTACGCAAAGACCTAGCTCTTCTACAACTCTAAAGTTAAAAAAGGTAGAAAGAACGAGCAGATGACCTGCCACCAAGTGGATGAGCTTAGTTACAATACTTTCAAATGAGTAGTAGGAACACCTAAAAGACAAGGATAGGGACAGATAGTCATCAAGAAAATCCACCTATGTAGTTGCTAAGTGTCAACACCAACCTGATGGTTGGTCAGATAATCGATCAATCAGCCAGTCAATCAATCCAAATGGTAAGACAGCTTTTCAGATTCACCAAATTGATAATAGCGCTTACCTTGCATTTATTTCCTAGAGCAGTGTTTCTCAATCTTGGAAGCTTGAAGATGGGTGGACATCAACTCCCAGAATCCCCCAGCCAGCACTGCTGTCAACACCAACCTGATGGTTGGTCAGATAATCGATCAATCAGCCAGTCAATCAATCCAAATGGTAAGACAGCTTTTCAGATTCACCAAATTGATAATAGCGCTTACCTTGCATTTATTTCCTAGAGCAGTGTTTCTCAATCTTGGAAGCTTGAAGATGGGTGGACATCAACTCCCAGAATCCCCCAGCCAGCACTGCTGTCAACACCAACCTGATGGTTGGTCAGATAATCGATCAATCAGCCAGTCAATCAATCCAAATGGTAAGACAGCTTTTCAGATTCACCAAATTGATAATAGCGCTTACCTTGCATTTATTTCCTAGAGCAGTGTTTCTCAATCTTGGAAGCTTGAAGATGGGTGGACATCAACTCCCAGAATCCCCCAGCCAGCACTGCTGGCTGGGGGATTCTGGGAGTTGAAGTCCACCCATCTTCAAGCTACCAAGGTTGAGAAACACTGTCCTAGAGACAGAAGAAGTAGTTTCTATAATCAGTACAAGACCCTGAGGAAATGTACAGCCCTGCTTAAATCTTAATAAAAAAAGTATAAATGATAATGTAAGGCCAATAAAAAAAGTTGTAAAGCATCAAAAGCTTTTTTTCCCTCATCATTTATTGTATAGATAGTTTTTTGTGGCCTGGCTCAAAAGATTCTCGGCTCTAAAGATTCATATTTGATTCCATGCTAAAGTCCAAATCACACTGTCAGTGGATTCAATAGCTTATAGAGTAGAATTCATTAGGAAGAAGCTTTTTGGTTTTGAATGATTCAGGAGGATATTTTTACACTGGATCTTCTTTCTGAAGCATGAAGGAGTAACAACAGATGGGGGAAGTTAGTGACTGATCATTTGACTCTACTCTTTGAGTAAGTGAGCGATTGCACTTTGATTTTAATTCATTTGGTATCTTTGCTTAGGGCACAGTAGGTTTTTTCCTAGAATTTGTTTCTAAATAAAAACTTTCTGATGGCAGCCCCATCATCTGCCAAACTTCAGCTCATAATCATATAATACTTCAATATTTTTAACATGACATTAAGTATTTACATAATCCCCCTTTTCCATTCTAGTTTGTATTTTAACCGAGCTTTACAAAATCTGCTTTGCTCAAGGTAGCAAATCTCTCTATATTTTTACTTCTACATAATTTTACTTTAATGTACTTTATTTAAACAAGCTTTCCTTCTCTGAGAAGCCCAGCATAGGATTTCACTGCCAGTTTTGATGCTTCTGGACTTCTGGCATGTATCTCAGGTGCATCCTTCAAAGCTGTCAGCTATCAAATGCAAAATACCATTGCAGGTCAAATGCTATCACATATTAAGCACTATTACTTTCCAACTGTCAAATCTCAAAATCAGATTGTGCATCGTCAGACACATTTATTGATTTAAGATATTTCCAGTATTCACCAAATATTTGGGATCTGTATTTGTGATTCTGTATCTTTTTGGGTTACTGAAAAATGTCCATTTGTCCCAAGTTACATAGATATAGATAGTTCAACATGCTTACTGGGTTTATTTAAGAAGATTATAAATATATGCATATTATAATCAATTAAAACTGAGCAAATGCTTCTAGTTGGAATGAATTATATCCCAATATTTCCAGAATCATTTTCATTGGGAGGTTCTTTATATTTCTTTATGAATTCTCTTGTTAAACTGGGGTGCTTTGGTTATTGTTTTCTAGATTCCGGCTCCAAAAGAATATTTAAAACCCATTGGTAGAAAATGGTATTTCAATTTACTACTAGTTGTTTGCAGCTGGCTTCGATACTCAGCATCCCCCCCAGCAAAGTTGCCATGAACGAAAGCCAAAGCCATGTGTGTTGATTTGTTTGTACATTATAATTCTTCACTGTAACAGACCGCATAATGTGAGAAGTAGCCAATACTGTGCGACATCCCACAATAGACATCCAGTTACGCACTCACAATTTGCTTCGCTAGACCTCAATGCCCCCAAACTGCTAAGCAGACTTGGAGCCTTTCCTGCTAATTAAAAAGAAAAACAATACAAGGCACCATATAATACATTTCTGTGAAAGTTCTTTTGTTGTATACACCCATCATCCATTTGTGTGTGGGGGGGGCGGGATTTATGAATGTGCATTTTTAAATTATGCATAAATTCAGGGGGAGGGATGGCAAATAGATTCTAGGCTTTTCTCCCCCACCCACCCAACAGCTGACTTACATTGTCATATCTGACACTGCCAACCATCTATTTAGCAGGGGAGAGACCCTTACTTACAGGAGCACAAAAGGTTTAGATGACGAGCAGACAAAGGTAGTGCCTGGTTCCAAGAAGATTGATTTGGGAAATTATGAGTACCTCAGTTTTGTGTCTCTAGGATTTTATTGGGGAGGAATTATCAAAATATAGATAGGTGTCTATTTTTCTAGAAGAAGAAAAGTAAATGGTGCGGAGTCCTTGGTGCTCTCTGAGCTTCAGTGGTGGGTTGCCCCCGGTTCGGACTGGTTCGCAAGAACCGGTAGTAAAACTGGCAGGAGACTCCACCCACTGACCTGGATGTCATCATAGGCAATCTGTGCATGCGCAGAAGAGCGTGTGCGCAGAAGAGTGCATGCGCGGGCACAATACAAACCAGTAGTAAAGGTTAAGTAGAACCCACCCCTGCTGAGCTTGCTTGCAGATGTTTCATTACCCTAACTAGGTAACATGATCAGTGCTACTCGTGTTACCTAGTTAGGATAATGAAACATCTACAAGAAAACAAGCAAGCTTAGAGAGCACTAAGGACCCCTCATTTCAACCCTGAGCTACAAATATTCTCTTTTAAAGTAAAAGTTGGCTAGCAACCAGACTAGATAGAGTTGATCCATGCTGAACCTATCTATTCTGGTCTATTTGTCTGATAGAATAATTGGTTTGATGGATAATGAACATTCAGGGGATTTAACCTATTGACTTCAGCAAGGCTTTTGGCTCAGTTCCACATTGTTTTGCCTCTGAAGGACTGAGATTAGAACCTGGTAGGGCTTCTCTCAAAAGCTGGCATCTCACATGTAAACTGATGGATAATTCAGTTTAGATATTTCATGCTTGTATAGGTGTGGGAGGGTTCATCAGTTAGCTTCTCTTGTATTTTTCTTTTTAAGTGCCCCTTTGCACTTAATTGTTGCCACTGTAGCAGCAATAGTGCTATTAACTAGGCACCCATCATAGCTTTCAAATATAACATGCGTGTCCCAGCACAATGGGTAAAGCCAATTACATGGAGACCTTCCCCCAAGGAGATCTGCCTGCTTAGAATGTCGCTAAACAGTTTTAATTTTTAAAGAAATACAAAAGTGCACGTATTTAGGAAAAATTCACCAAAAATCTGCACGCTAGGAAAAAGTCTTCAAAAATGTCTTACTTTAAGGATGATTTTTTTTTTGTCTTTTAATGACCCATAATCAGGGGTGAAATCCAGCAGGTTCTGACAGGTTCTGGAGAACCGGTAGCGGAAATTTTGAGTAGTTCAGAGAACCGGCAAATGCCACCTCTGGCTGGCCCCAGAGTGGGGTGGGAATGGAGAGTTTGCAATATCCTTCCCATGGAGAGGGATAGGAATGGAGATTTTGCAGGAGATTTCCCCCTGCCATGCCCATCAAGCCACACCCACCAAGTCACACCACGCCCACCAAGCCGCACCCACAGAACCGGTAGTAAAATAAATTGGATTTCACCACTGCCCATAATCCCTTACATCAGGGTGAAGTTGGGGCAATTGAATGGAGCTGAGTGTTTACTGGCTGGATGCCCTTCCTGTTGCCAATGCAGAGTTCAAAGCAGATATGTACTCATTGTGCCCAGAGAGAAATATCTGCCGCTACCTAGGATCAAACTCACAGCCTCCTGATTGTGAGGTGAGAGCTCCACCTCTAAGCCACTGCACCACTCACTATAAGGATGAAATATTTACAGAAAAATGATAACACAAGAGAAACTATGCATAAAATTATATCTTAAACAATACCAATGAGATCAAATTTCATTTGGGTTTATTTTCCCCTCAAAAAAATTATAAATTTTTGATTTTGGAAAAATAAGGAGTTGAACAAATGCATAATTGGTAGCTTGTCCTATTTGTTTTTCCCATACACTTTTCAATTAGGTGGTACTGCAGAAACCACAGAACAAAACACTGTATTAAGTGGTTATGCCATTTCTTCAAATAACTTTGTGGTAGGGGATGCACCCACAGCTAAATTTTATTTATTTATTTTATTTTATTTATTTATTTTGTCGTGTACGTATTAGATAATATATATAAGTTTAAGCATGAATTGAATACATAAAATGAATAAATTAAAGGAAACATTAGAATAAAAAAATAAAAAATATTTTTATTAGAATAAAAAAAATGTCAAATTTAATGCTGTAACATTAAACACCACCTCAACCATGTCCGTTTCACACCTAATTCTTTTGCCGCCATTAATTGGAGGTATTTCTAATCATCTTCTTTCAACTTTACTGCTTCTTGTTCTCAAACAATGGCCTTTGTTTTTCATAAGCTTTTTTTCCTCATTCCCATTCCCCAAGCCTTTGTTTTCAAGGTATTTTAAAACGTACACCTGGATAATAGATCGGAAAATGTAATATACAGTACGATCTTACTGCTTTCAGACCCCTACCAAGTGAAGCATGTTTTTCTAAGCAAGTCCTGTCATCTGACATGACAAAACTAACCACTTCCCAGTTTCGCAATAACAACAAAAAGAATCCATTTGCGTAGCTTAGTCACAAATTACGTTAGTCTTGTGACAAAACTGTGACTCAAAAACTTCAGTTTTAATACCTGTAAGTTAAGCATACTATCACCGAAGGGAGGGAAATAGATAAGCAACTAAAGTTATGGCTACTTTATTCAAACTCTATAAAAGGTTATAAATTGAATCATGATAACTCCCAGCGGGTGATCATGTTTTCTGCTTCTGCCATCTAAGAAATGCACTGGCACTGGGGAATTCTTTTTTTAAAAGAATTGCTAGATTTTTTCCAGCCTATACTTTGATAACTATTACTATGGATAATGGAGTCTAGGAAATGATAAAACGTTAGAGAACAGATGTTAATTTTAAGGTTGAAATAACATTATTGATGAGAGCGCTGTTATGATAGCTTCTCATCACAATAAAACGTCAGCTCCATGTCCAATGTAAAGGAAGACCCCATTTCTTTTAAAATTTATATTCAAGTTAAGATATGCACAGGCAATTTCCTACAGCCACATGCTTTCAATTTCATTCTTTAAATCCTCCTGTTCATAAAACAGATTTTATTAGCATTATATGCCTTAGTCTGATTTGGGTATCTTTGAGTATCTTCAACAATTTCATTCCTCAGAATGATTGAATGTTGGCTCTAGGCAGGCTGCAACATCCATCAGGTGACTGTGTATTATTTGACAACATTAGAACATGCAAAATGTTTCATAAAGCCGGTACTCTATTGTACAGGTTGAGCTCCACTTTTTCTGAATTGCCATAGGGCATCATTTCATACCAAGCGAGGAAGTGATTCCTTCCTTCCAAAGGAATTTTTTTTCTTTTTTGAGACTAGAAAAGCAATATACACCTAACACTACGACTGTTTTTAATCAAATGAAGTTTTATTGTTCTGAATGTTTGCTTAAAAGCCTCTTTTATGTGTTCATTCTCTTGACTAAAGGTGAGTGTGTTTTTTTGTGTGTTTGAAACCCCCACAGAATGAATTTGAAATTTTCACTGCTGCAACAGAATCCAGTTAAGAGTTCATCCAGTGGTGGGATTCAGCCAGTTCGCACCACTTCGGGTTGTTAACTTTCTGAGCAGTTTGGCAAACTGGTTCTTGGAATAAATCATTAGGGCAGAGAACCGGTTGTTAAATTACTCAAATCCCACCACTGAGTTCATTCCTTCTACAGCAGAATTCCACAGTGGAAATTATAATAAAAATAATAATAAAAGACAAATTATAACTAAAACTAAAAATAGAATCTATGGGGGGAGGTGGAAGCTTCTATTAGTCAATCAACCACCTCCAGAGTAGTACTCTCCCATTGAGGGACCAAAACAGTGGTGGTTTCAAATTTTTTTACTACCGGTTCTGTGGGTGTGGCTTGGTGGGTGTGGCATGGCTTGGTGGGCGTGGCTTGGTGGGTGTGGAAGGGGAAAGATACTGTAAAATCTCCATTCCCATCCCAATCCAGGGGAAGGTTACTGCAAAATCCCCATTTCCTCCCGATCAGCTGGGACTTGGGAGGCAGAGAATAGATGGGGGTGGGGCCAGTCAGAATTTTTACTCCGAACTACCCAAAATTTCCGCTACCGGTTCTCCAGAACTGGTCAGAACCTGCTGAAACCCACCTCTGGTCCAAAACCAACCGGCAGAACTATGTTTTCAGGCTCTTATGAAAAGTCAGAAAGGAGGGAGCCATACTCACCTCATGGGTCAAGATGTTTCAAAAGACAGGAGCCACAGCAGAGAAGGCTCTGCTGCTGAACCCTGCCAGCCAGAACTCCTTTGATTGATGGGATCTGCAGCATGCCTTCTCTGCCAGCAAGATTGGGGACATTCCAGTCCCATTGGAATGAGACAATTCCTCAAGTAACATGGAGCCATACCATGCAGGGCTTCAGAAGTAATAACCAACACCTTCAATTGCACCTGGAAGCAAACCAGCAACCAATGCAGCTTGCGGAACAGCGGTGTAACATGGGCCACTTTGGGGACTCCAAAGACTGTCCGTGGCGTCACATTCTGCACCAGTTGAAGCTTCCAAAAGCTCTTCAAGGAAAGCTTGAGTTATGCCTGAGCAACTCAAGATTTAGGAAGGGTCTTTCTTGAGGTGCTTTGGTCAAGATAAGCAGCGTTCCCTTCCGATGGGATATAACACATTTTTAGTCCCTGCCATTTTTAAACTTCATTTTAGAGGTATGTTTTATATATAACTACAATTGGAACTGAAAATTTTGGTTAATCTATGTGGTTGTTAAGTGAGTCATTATAGGACTGGACCTGATTTTACAATCATTTTTATCACGGTCATTAAGCAAATCCAGTTCCTTCAATTAACTATGCTTGTTGGAAATTTGCTGGGAAAGTCACAGATCATGATCACATGATCACAAGATGCTGCAACCATCATAAATGCAAGCCGGTTGCCAGCACCCAAACTGCAATGATGTGACCGTGTGTGTGTGTGTGTGTGTGTGTGTGTGTGTGTGTGATGTAATGGTCATAACTATGAGGATGGGTCATAAGTTACTTACAATCTGTTGTAAGTTGAAAACTATTTGTACTCCAAATAAATAAATAATGTAAAGGTGTGATGTGCCTACTCACATAAGGAACATCTAATTGCAATACATATGATAGCCAAGTTGTAATAGATATGTAACTTCTGGCTTATAACGTTAATTGTAGCCAAGAATTCATTGGAAGTTTTTAAGAAGAGATTGGACAACCATTTGTCTGAAATGTTATAGGGTTGGGTTTGGACTAGAAGACCTCCAAGGTCCCTTCCAACTCTTCTCTTCTCTTCTCTTCTCTTCTCTTCTCTTCTCTTCTCTTCTCTTCTCTGCTCTGCTCTGCTCTGCTCTGCTCTGCTCTTCTCTTCTCTTCTCTTCTCTTCTCTTCTCTTCTCTTCTCTTCTCTTCTCTTCCCTTCTCTTCCCTTCCCTTCCCTTCCCTTCTCGTCTACTCTACTCTACTCTATTCTACTCTACTCTACTCTACTCTACTCTACTCTACTCTACTCTACTCTACTCTACTCTACTCTAAAGAGTTACCATAAACATTCAGCACAAATCCTTATATCAGATATCTACATATGTACAATATATATTTCTTATATATATACTTGATCTGTATATCCCACCTTTCTTACAAGAGCTCAAATGTCTTTCATGGGGTTTTCCCTTCATTTTATTTCCACGATTACCTTTCAAGATATGTTAGTTAAGACAGAGCAACTGACTTGAAGTCACCTGATGCGTTTCCATGGATGATGTCAAGGGCAGGAAATCAGAAGTCTGGCTAGTTCAGATGAATATAGATTTATTGCATACTGCTGCTCTTTACAAGAATCTGAACCACTAACACTCAAAACAAATTGCCAGTAGATAAGAGTTAATGGAATTCAAAGTAGGTCAGACTTAGATCTCTTGTGGGTGCTAAAAGACTCAAAGCTGATGACGCATTTGACCCTTCCCTCAGGCTCAGCCTGGTCATCTCCTACAGCTGAAGGTAAACTTGAATCTGGATCCTCAGATCTAATTTATTTATTTATTTATTTATAATTGAATTTATATACCACCCTACTACCGAAGGACTCAGGGCGGTGAACAGCCAAAAAAGTAAAATATACATAATACAAACGTTACAAAACCATTTAAAATACATTAAATACTTTGGCCAGATTTGGCCCCAATTTTAAAACCAATTTAAAACAATTTTAAAAGGGAGGTTAGGCCAGACCAGCCTGCTGGAATAAGAATGTTTTGAGGGTGCAGCGGAAAGTGCGCCGATCTGATATCCTCCGTATCTCCGGGGGGAGCTCGTTCCAGATGGCAGGTGCCCCCACAGAGAAAGATCTCCCCCTGGGAACCCCCGTCGACATTGTTTGACCGACGGCACTCTGAGAAGACCCTCTCTATGGGAGCGTACTGGTCGGTGAGAGGCTGTTGGTGGCAGAAGGCAGTCTTGTAGGTACCCTGGTCCTAAGCCATGGAGTGCTCTAAAGGTGGTAACCAGAACCTTGAAGCACACCCAAAAGACCACCGGGAGCCAATGCAGCTCACGCAGGAGGGGAGTCATATGGGAGCACCATGTCGCTCCCATAACCACCCGCACGGCCGCATTCTGGACCAGTTGGAGCCTCCGGGTGCTCCTCAAGGGGAGCCCCATGTAGAGAGCATTACAGTAGTCTAGGCGGGAAGTGACGAGGGCATGAGTGACTGTGTGTAAGGAATCCCGATCCAGAAAGGGGCGCAACTGGCGGATCAGGCGAACCTGATAAAAATTCAAAATATTAACCACTCCCTCATATAGATCGTTTTATATGTACGGGCCAAAGATTGTACCAGCCTTTGATTGGCATGTCAGGCCCACACAGGGACAGGATTACATCAAAAAGATAAAAATGTGGGATCAGGGCCATAGTTAGATGAATTAAATTTTAAGTCTCTTGTGCAGGAATTTGCTGCCTGGGGTGGAAAAAAGACCTGATAAGCTGGTAAGGGCAGGCAAAAGGACTTAGGTCCTTGCTTCTGATGGAGCTGCGTAACCAGATGTTGAGGATGGGGAAAATGGTCCAGAGAAACAGCATGAGGAAGAGCCAGAGAGCATGGAGGATGTCAAAGGGACGCAGTGAAGGAGGATGGGTTAACCCCACCAAAATTCTCAGAAACTAGTGAATCTGAATCCTATGGGCACAAATTGTACAGTGAAGTTTTAGAAAAGCACTTTTTCCATAGATTATAATGCAAAAGAAGTAGGAATGTCAGTTCTTGCGTGCATCACTCACTGGATATTGTATTTTATAGAGAAAAACTCCAGGCTGAGTTTAAGAGATATGTGTTGTTTTTAAGAGTTAACACTGACACACATTTTCATCACGGCTTTCTTAGGAAAAGTGTGGAGAAAAACCAAATGGCATTAACAACTTATTAAGTACCTCACAGTATGATTAGTACAGTACAGTCTGGAATGACTTCATAAGGATAAATGCACTGCATGTTTATTTATTTAATTTAAATAGCACTAACTACAGAGATCTCTCAGGGATTATGCCTAAAGATAGTGCCACTGCATTTTAAAATGCCAATACTTGCCAGTTTTGCAAATATACATCCAATTTCATATCTAGCAAAAAAGAATCATGGCATGATATGTGTCTGAGAAAAAGAAGCAGGGAGGAGGTTTCTTAAAATGTACCAATAGAACAAGATCCCTCAATATCTTGGCTCTAGTTTAAAGCTAAGTAAAGCTATATTTTCGCCCATCATTTAAACTCACACCCATGATTTATTCTGAGTTCTCTCTCTTTGTTAAAACATAAGAGGAGAAGGAAGGGAAATTTTAAAAAGAGAACATACCATGGACTTTTCGCAACATACAAGTTTAATAAATAAATAGCACACTGCAATAGAAAAAACTAATTGTCGTAGAGAACGTATTAATGCTATTGTCTTTCAGAGCTGCAGTGAGCAACTTCTCAGTGTCTCAAAACTGAGGACTAGAAACATGCTCTTAAACAGGGAAAACAAAAGCTCTACTTACAACCTGCAAAATGCCCAGTGCATAGATGCATGGCAAACAAGCAGCCCAGCCTATGAACTGCTTTTTCACTTAATATGACACCAGTGTACTAGTCTTAATCTGTTACAGGGTATATAGAATCCATTTTCAGGTGGGTTGGTTTTACCTATTAAAGAGTTTTATATGATACCCTTAAAAGCACAAAATCAATGGAAGTGAATAAGGCATTTCACAATATCCTTCCATGACTAAAAAGTGCAAATAAGATTTTTAAAGTGGAACATTCTGATATTCTAAAAGGCTGGAGACCAACCATGACAAATGCCAATAAATATGCAAAGTGGGTGAAGAGGCCATCATTCATCCAAAAGATGGTTTGGTGTTTGCCTTCCAGATTTAACTCTACTGTCTTGTGAATTTCCTCTCTTTTCTTCTTCTTCTTCTTTTTTTTTTTTTCAGAATGAGATGAAGAAATGAGTGAAAAGGAAGAAAGGTGAGTGAATGACAGCTTTAAAAAAGAGAGACACGTTTCCTGGAGCCTTTCTGCCTTTTTGCTATGAAAGAGATCCATTGATTTTGTAAAGAGATCAAAGCATTCAGTAAGAAAAGTCTCTGGGTGCAACTAAGCCCATTCATTTGCATAGTCATTAATAACAAGTCATTTATATAGTGCTGCCAATATACCAGACTGTGAAATATAATGTAGGCCAAAAGACAAGGTCTCGGTTATAAGATTCTTATATTCCAATAGTGTGTTGGTGTGAGCGGATGCAGGGAATGATTGGGAAATGGAAGAAGAAGAAAAAAAGTAACAGAACATAAGGGTTGGATCACAAGGTTATCTAGTCCATCCCCTTCCTCAATCCAGGACTTCACTACTACAACAATGGGAGGATACAATGGGAAAGTAGCAATAGCACTTAGACTTATATACCACCTCACAGTGCTTTACAATATGTAAGCATATTGCATGCAACCATCTGGATCCTCATTTCACCGACCTCAGAAAGATGGAAGGCTGAGTCCACTTTGAGCCAATCAGGATTGAACTCCTGGCAGTGGGCAGAGTTAGCCTGCAATAGTGCATTCTAACCACGGCATCACCAGGGCTCCTAGTAACAGATAGCATGGAAGACTTGTCCTGCCTTATAACTTAGCTAACTTAGCTAAAAAACAAGATCTAGGTGGGGCGAGCATTGCATCAATAGGTTCTCCCATCTAGTTGCATGTCTACTTTTCCTCTGTAGAAAATTAATGTGGTTGAAAGTCAGTTGGTGGATTGGACTCTAAGTATGAATTCTCTGAAGCCCCACAGTTAGCATCTTTGAAAGGATTTGCAATACAATCTCTAGTTGTATCTAATCTAATTGTACAATCAAGAGAGAAAATATGAGATTCTCCTTAATACATACATACTATTCTCTGTGGAGAAGATCCCACTATTTTGGATTGTCTATAGAGGATTATCCTGTAATGTTCCTTCTCATCCTGCTGCAAAGGGGGTTCTTACCACTTCCTGTCCTGGCATTTTGGCTTAGAAAATATGGGGAGGGAGGGGGAAGTATCTCAGAAAAGTATGGATGCTCCTTATTTATGTATGTATATGTATATCTACATTGGTATGCCTATCAAATGGGGTTGTTCCACCCATGGCTGGCCATATGGTTTCTACCAAGAAAGAAAGAAAGAAAAAGGTAATGGCATTATAGAGACATCATGACAAGAGCACATTTTAAATTAATATTTGTGGGTATTAAGAGTAAAGAAGTGATGTTATGTTCTGCATTTTGGTCTACCTCTTTGAACGGTTGTAGTAACCCTGATTTAAGCTTATGTTTGGTAAACATTGCAATCCTGTATTTGTTTGTACTCCACAGCTTGCAGAAATTCATTTGCCACAATGAAAAGATAGATGTTCTGATCCTCAAGAATACAACAATCCAAAATTTATACTTTTAGAATTGCCAACATTTATTTATTTATGTTGTATAGATGTATCCTGCCAAATCAATGAAAACTTGCGGTAATCCACAGCAAGCTACTAAAAATTTACAATCAGTTTAAACTTCTGTAGTCAGCATCCTCCCTTGGCCAAGAAACAGAGGGAGACAGTATTGTCTGAAAACATTTTTCATAGTCATGTGGTCAGCATGGCTATATGCCAAAGACACACAGAATTCTGTTATCTTCCCACAGAAGTGGTACCTATTTATCTACTTGCATGTGCATGCTTTCGAAACTGCTAGGTGAGCAGGAGCTGGGACAAGGAACAGAAGCTCACTACTGCGCCCGGGGTGGGATCCTACCAGTTGAAGAACCGATTCGCTGAGCATGTGCGTGCACAGTTTACATAAAATTGAATTTTCGCATTACAAACAAGGAAAGGAGCAAGGAAAACAGCTGAAGAGGGCCAATTCAATCTGCCGCCCTGATCAGCTGGGTTTCAGAAGCAGAAATAAAGGTCAGTATAACCTGGGGGCGGACGGGCAGCAATCACAGCAACAGAGAACTGGTTCACTCTCAGCAGGAAGCAGGAACTGGGCCGAACCAGTAGAATCTCACCACTGCCTGTGCCCTAGATTCTGACAAAATTGGACAGGAAACTTTTATCTTTACCTTTAAGTCTGCATCTTAAAAATTAAAATTGGAAACAATATAAAATTACAATAAGAAATAATAAATAGCACAATCAAAATGCAAGTCATAAATAGAACAGAACTGATAAATAATAAACAGAAGTGATAAATAATCTTCAGAAGAGTTGTTCTCCATAACACCTTAAGCAACTTCTGGGACATTAAGAGGGATGATGCAAGTCTTAATTTTCAAGGGGAGGCTATTTGATAATGCTAGAGTAGTAGCTGAGAAACAATATCTCAAGACCCCGATTCATCTCATTGCATGTACCGTATTTTTCGAAGTATAAGACGCACCGGAGTATAAAACACACCTACCTTTTTTGGTGAGGAAAAGAAGAAAAAAAAATCTCCCTCTGCCTCTGAGCAATTTTGCCTTGTTGTAGCAAACAGCAAACAGCCTGCTTTACTTTCAGTTTCGTTTTCAGCATAGCTTAATTAGCACAAGGGAAAAAAAAATCTGCTCCAGCAATTTACCTCTTTGCAGCAAGCAGCAGAGCCCTGTGCAAAACAGCTGAGAGCAAATCAGCTGAGAGTCGGGAGGCTGATCCAATCAACTTGTGCTAATTAGGCTGTGCTGAAGCTGAAAGGAGCTGCTTTTTCTTGCTGTTTGCTTGCAAGGAGATAACTGCTCCAAGGTACAGGCCAAAGGGTGGGCGCCGGTGGGTGGGTGAGGCTACATTTGGTGTATAAAACGTACCTAAATTTTCACCCCCTTTTAGGGGGAAAAAAGGTGCGTCTTATACTCCGAAAAATACGATAAGTAGAACATAACCAGAACTTTCTCCTGGGAAGAAAGTGATGGACAAGATGATTCTAGTAAGTGAAGACTGTCCAGAGTGTAGAGACGTAGAAGACTTCATAGGTTAAAACCAGAACACTGAGCTACTCCTGGAAGCCTTTTTGGCATAAATGAGACAATTGTAGATGCCAGAAAATATTTGCTAGATTGCCAAAGGTCTGTTTACACCATTATTTGTTTGGAAGATCTTTCTATGGCTTAGTTTATAAAGGCCTCTAAGAGCTGCCAACAGTTACTCAGATTATAATTACTTCTCTTTTGCAGGTTAAATTCTCCATCACATTAAAAAAAAAAGTAATACTGAAGTCCTTACTTAAAAAGCCAACATTAGATCCAGCTGATTTAAACAATTATTAAGTAATGTTTAGTATTTCATGTTAACACGTAAACATTCTCAAACTACTGTAGGGCTGTGGCAGCTTCACAATGAGTTGATTCTTTCTATTCTTGATTTAGCACAGAGATGGCTGCTATGATCTTTACTGATAAACATGAAATGTGACCTAACTGATACTCCTAAATATTCAATACTTTTAGTACTGTTGACTACGGTTTCTTGTTGGCATTCTTCAGTGAGCTAAGAATTGGAGGAGGGACTTTGATATTTGGCTTTTTTTCTAGCTTTCGGACACTACCAGAAAATGACAATGAAAGATGGTCAAGATCTGATCTAAAAGTTCTAGGATCACAGCTCCTAGGCCAGTGATGGCTAACCTTTTTGCTGTCGCGTGCCAAAAGCGGGGGTCATGCAGGGGGGCTGCGCGTGCGCATGCCCACATCCATAATTCAATGAACCCCGCACATCTGCATGCGACCCCCGCTTTTGGCACGCAATGGCCCAGTGGGCCCGGTAGGCCAATTTTTTGCCCACCCCAGGCTCCAGAGGCTTTCTAGGAGCCTGGGGAGGGCAAAAACAGCCTTCCCCACCTCACCCCCATCCCCAGAGGCCCTCTGGAGGCTGGAAACAGCCTGTTTCCCGACTTCCGGAAGGTCCGAAAATCAGTTGGCTGGCGCACACATGCGCACTGGATCTGAGCTAGGGCAATGCTCACGTGCCCACAGATAGGGCTCTGCGTGCCACCTGTGGCATGCATGCCATAGGTTTGCCATCAAACCTATGTCCTAGGCCATGATAGTTAGGCCATGATAGTTAGGTCTAAAAGAACTATATTTGGAAAGCTATGAAAGATCCCTGCAGAGTATGGTGAGATGTCTGCTCATGACAGTGATTGTCAGCAAGGGTGAAATCCACTTACCTTCGCTACCGGTTCACAAATGTGAGCGCGCGCCTCCTCCACACATGCACAGAGCCTTCTACGCATGCGTAGAGGTTCAAAAACAGACATGAACATACCGGTTCGTCCGAGTCGGATAGAACTGGCTGCATTTCACCACTGATTGTCAGTAATGAGGGAGAGAAGGGACCTTAAATCAGTTAGATGCAGTGGGCCAATTTATCTAAATATGGGAACATTGTTCCAGTTAAATACCCAGTTAATAGTAGTTATACAAAATAAGCCAAGTAAGTTCTGAGGCCATGAATTATTAGCCAGTCCAAGTAATACTTATCATGTCAGGACAAAAAAAGAAGACGTGTGAAATGGTAGATTGTTGTGAGGAGACAAAATGGAGTTTCTTTCTCATTCCCTCAGCTTTCTTATTCTTATTATGGAAGTGATTTGCTCCTCTAACTTACTTTGGTAGTTGATTTAATTGTTTCTTGTTAGTTAAATGCCAAATCGTATCTTATTTTGGAGCACTTAGCTGTATAGACCATTGTAGAGTGCATTGTAAACAATTTTTACTGTTAATTTGTAATGCAAATGCTAATAATACTAAGAAAATAATACTGGATTGACTTTAGCGCCTTGAAAGTAAGATCAACATTTTTCACGATCCTGTTTAAGAGGCAGCTCTCAGTGAACTAAAATTCATTAACTTTTCTTTCTTAAGTAACCAATGCAATTAGTTTTTAATGTTCTTCTGTGCCAGTGGTAGAAAATAAATCCATAGCAGTTAAAACAGAGATGGAAACATATATATCTCTCTCTTTCTCTCTCTCTCATCTTCTAGTTACATTTGCCTTATCTTTAGATATCTTTTTATCTCATACTCTAATGGCCAATCCAGTAAAATAATTAAAACTTTATTTATACATCTTTTGCACAGATAATATAGATCTAACCATTACAGCCTTTCAATTTATTTAACAGTTGAATCCTTCCAGAGCTTGTTGGCAACAAAATGAATTCAAGGACAAAGCTTCTTCTCCCCTTCCCGTCTCCCTCACAGCCAATCAAATCAAATTCTCATATTTATTAATTTCTTTTCCTTTCCTTTTTTTAATTTATAAGCCAACCATCTTCCAGGCTTATTGACATTTTCAAAGTAATTTTGTTTAGTTGCTCTAATTTTTTGTGCTACTTCTTCTTGGGTTATTAATTGTAATTTGTGTTTAATTAACACTTTTTCTACTTTGATTTCTTGGTTTTGGGGTTCTTTCTGTATCAAGTCAAATTCTCATATCAAGGCATTATTGGGACAACAATACATATCTTGAGGGTCAAAAGATATCTTGCTCTTAGCACTTTAAGACTGACTGCTTTAGAAAATATAGGCAGCAGCTGTGGGTTGTTTTTTTTTTTTAACCTTTGAGCCAAGGAACAATTATCGTCAGTTTAATCCGTCTGTAAAGAGGACAAACACATTTTCTGCCTTGGGATCTCCTGTGTTACGAGAGTTCTATTGCTTCCCTCACCCCTACCTTGCTGATGTGACAGAGACTCAGTGTTATAAAAATGTTGGTGTATGTTCCATCAACTTGATTGTAATTTCTGTTTTCTCTTAGATCGCCCCATTCTCTTCCCGGTCGTGGTTGCTTGAATATGTAATAGGTACCTCCACCTGGGTGATGGGCACTTCCCGTGACTCCTTGGGACTACCTGACAACTGCACAGCTCCAATTTTTAATAGACTCAGAGTAGTTTTCTCTCAGAGAAGCCTTAAAAACTCCCCAAGGAGAGATCATCAAGCGGAATGGTCCCTGGTGCAGGATTTATTAGCAAGCAGGATAGGGAGGTTGATTAGGCAGCGTGGCTGAACAGACATGCTGTCAGGCAGGCCTCTTAATCCAATCAGTTACCTGTCACAGGGAGAGCTGTCTTGAGTCCCAAGAGCGGTGCATCCCTTGCACACCGCGCCCCACAGCTCTGTACCTAACAAGGAACATTCTCCTTGCTGCCCGTGGAAAGTTTCTTCCTAATAGAAGAAAAAGTGATATCCTTTCCATAGGAGCCATGGCAAAACGGGCTGGCTTAAAGCAGCTTTACATACCACCATCCTGAATCTGTGGGAACAGACTGAAGACAAGAAAAAGCCACACTTTCAGGTTTTTAATCAGTTTGGCACCAAGACATGATAGTGTGTGTGTGTGTGTGTGTGTGACATGATAGCAGTGTTCCCATATTTGAGGGGCTGCCACAAAGAAGGGGGGGGGGTGTCAGCTTATTTTCCAAAGCCCCAGAAGTCAAGACAAGAAACAATGGATGGAAACTAATCAAGGAGAGAAGCAACCTGGAATTAAGGAGAAACTTCCTGTCATGAACCCCTTAGAACCTGGTTCGGAGGAGGAGAGGTTGGAACTGGGACTGTCCGACAGGGAAGGCACGCCAGGGGCTGAAGATGATGCTGTCCCGGGACCCTCAGGCATTGGGGAAAGTGGTCGACCAGACGGAGAGCATCCTCCCTGCACAGACAACAGAGGAGGACTGGCTGCTGGACCAGCAGTGGTGCTGATAAGCAGCCAGTCTCCTCTGATCAGGAACAGCTGTCTCAGTGGTGGGATTAAAATTTTTTACTATCAGTTCTGTGGCTGTGGTTTGGTGAGCGTGGCATGTCTTGGTGGGCGTGGCATGTCTTGGTGGGCGTGGCATGTCTTGGTGGGTGTGGCATGGCTTGGTGGGCATGGCATGTCTTGGTGGGCGTGGCATGTCTTGGTGGGCGTGGCATGGCTTGGTGGGCATGGCATGTCTTGGTCGGTGTGGCAGGGGAAGGATACTGTAAAATCTCCATTCCCACCCCACTCCAGGGGAAAGTTACTGCAAAATCCCCATTTCCTCCCGATCAGATGGGACTTGGGAGGCAGAGAATCGATGGGGGTGGGGCCAGTCAGAGGTGGTATTTACTGGTTCTCCGAACTGCTCAAAATTTCTGCTACTGGTTCTCCAGGACTGGTCAGAACCTGCTGAATACCAACTCTGAGCTGTCTACTACACTCAGTTCAAGGGCAAGGAGAGTGGAGCATAGGCAAGCCCAGAGAAGGGCTGCAAAGCTACTTAGGAGAAGGTCACCCTACCCCTCCTCACAAGGAACACCTGGAGAGGAGTAACTTAAGGAGAAGCCGTGGGGAGTTAGCCTTTGCCAGGAAGAATTGTTTGCTTTAGCTTACACTCCCCCGGCTTCAACTCATGCCTGTTAGCCTTACTTGGAAGATTGGGCTTTGCATTTTGGTTATTCCATGAAACTGTTATTGCAATTATTCATGCCCTTCCAAAGATGCAAAGCTATTCCTCAAATATTTGTAATCTCTTCCCATCACTGACACAAAATTCCTGCAGCCAATAGAGGGAAAGGTTATTTGCTTATTTCCAAAGGCTTCAATCAGTGGAACTTGCAAGAATTAATCTTTGGGGACAACAGATGGTATCGTCTTTCCCTTCAGCTTGGAAAGAAGAAAGTTCATGAAGTTTTTCTTAAGGTGACTAACTGTAATTAAGGGCTGTGGACTTTAATTTTGGTTTTCATTTTCCAATGCTCCATTGAAAGGCCCCAATTTTATGCTCTTCTCTGTGATACTTTGTTAATCTTAACTACTGTACTTTTCGGAGTATAAAATGCATTCCCCCCCCCCCAAAGTGGGTGAAAATTGTGGTGTGTCTTAAAATTTACAAATTTTCCTGTATACCGAATGTTGCTGAAGCCTCACCCACCCGCCAGCCCCCGCCCTTCAGCCATTTTCGGCCTCCATGCATACTTTTTCAGCCTCTGCACACTGCATTTTAGACCTGTTCCAGGCTGCAGGGATCGCCACAGCACATTGCCGCTGATCGCCGCCTCCATGTGTCATGTTTTCAGCCTCTGCATGTCGCATTTTCAGCGTCCACACGCCCCGTTTTTTGCCTCCGTGAGTCGCAATTTCTGCTGGTTCCAGGCAGTGGGGGACGGCGGCAGCAGCTGGAACTGGCCAAAAATGTGATGTGCAGAGGCCAAAAACTTTGTCAGCTGCAGAGCTGACAGCTCGGTTTTGAGACCCGAGCTCCAAGCAATGGGATGAGCTCCTACTACTTGTCTCAACTAGTACTTTGAAAGCATGCAAATGCAAGTAGATTAATAGGTACCACTTCGATGGGAAGGTAACAGCATTCTGTGCACCTTTGGTTTATAGCCATGCTGGCCACATGACCATGGAAAATGTCTTCAGACAAGGCTGTCTCCCTCAGTCAAGAAACAGAGATGAGTACCTTACCATAGAGTGGGACATGACTAGACAGTTATAGGGAAAGCTTTACCTTTTACATTGTTATTGAATTAAACTTCATTCTTCTCCTGGGCTCCCCTATTTCTTTTTTCCGCCCTCTTCCTATTCACTTTGGAAATTGGGATTGCAATAGATCCTGCATTAGCTAAGGGGGACTTCACATTCTGAAAGTGCTGCCCCTCCTTGCTGGTGGCTGCTATTCAGAATTTGAAATTTACAGTGTAATAGAGCCATCGTGATAACTATGGAATGGAATGAATGGAAAAACCCAACCAAGCACCTCACCTCTAAGAAATCCATCTGCTTTTTCATGATTTACCGCCACTGCGATCTTCACACATGCACATACACACCCATATCACCAACCTTTCCCCTCTCAATTTACAAATTTTCCTGTATACCTACCTGATCTAAATGCAACATCCCTGGAACTGCTGTTTGGGTAACCACTTGGTTAAGAAGTCACTCTACCTCTTGACATCTCTGGTCTGGACTCTGCTGTGATTTACTGATTCTACTATGCTTCTCTCTTCTGTTTTGTCTATCTGTTGTGGCCTAGGCCCAAGTAGTTATTTCCAGACACAATCAGTCCTAAACAAACATATTTTATTAGAACAGCTGAGAATTACTTCATTCTCAGCTTAGTCCAAATTAAGTCCAAAACAAATTCTTCATAAACACTCCTTCGGCCTTATCACCAACCTTTGTCTTCTTTGGTACCCTGCCAAAGGCTTTTCTTGGCAAAAGTTCAGAAGCAGGAGACGCTGACAAGAAACAAATGTAGCAACGGTGCTTTCCTACAAAGAGCCCAAGAGCCATTGCTGCTCTTTTAAGCCATCTGGGAGGGGCCAATCATCTCCTGGCCTTACTCCCGAGTCGTCCTTTTTGCTTTAGCTCCACTTGCCTTCTGGCAGCTCTTCGCATGCATGCACTAGGAACAGGCTCCTCCTGTTCCTCTGCCTCTCTGCTATCCACCTCTGGAGGCTCCGGAGTCTGTGCATCGCTCCCAGATGGCCCTGGTCCCATCTCTGTCTCCGACACAGAGCCCTCATCCGGGCCTTCCCCTGACTCCAGGACTGGCCCATTGTCCTCCCCAGCCTCCTCACTGTCTGACACCACTGTCAGCTCCGCAGGATGCTGGCAGACCACAACACTATCTTTGGAGGCCTTTACCTCAGTATGGACACGTTGAATCATATATAGTTTCCACAAAGGAAACAGGTAAGAAGCAGGTAATGAAGATGATTTGAATGTACTCCAAAAGTTTGATATTAAGCAATTGTATCCTTTTCCAGGTTATTTCCTAGGTAGAGAATGTATCAGCATTTGCAAGATAACTGTCCAATGTTATTTGATTGTTTTTAACCTGTCCTGAATGAAAGATAGGGTAATTTAACTTCAATAGGAGAATTGTTTTAACTGCATCTGTAGGTCTGCTAGAATTGTTTTTATAGCAAGTTTAAGATAGACAACAACAGGAACAATTGCCTGTTGAGATATTTGATTCCAATATAAACCTTTTCAAGCTTGCAACCCATAGGTTTAACTTAATTAAAGTAAAGCAAAGTACTATATTTCCACCCACTTGATTTTCTGTCATTTTGAGGATTTTTTTCTCTCTCTCCAGAAGCTTGAATCTGTGCAGTTTTGGGTTCCCATTTTTTAAAAAATAAATATTGAATTTCTATTGAAGATTATGTAAAATGCTTTGCTTCTCTGTAAAGAGATTCTCGTATTGAATATAGGTACGCAGTAACTATTTTGTCGGAAGTGCTTACAAAATAAAAAGTTTCGATTTCTTGCATGTGAGCAAGAGTGGAACAAAAATTCCAGTTTCCAGCTGTTTTAGCTTCAGTCCTGCAAAGCAGCTATTTTCTTCTTCTTCTGAAACTCTTCCAAGATACTTCAGGAGAAAGACGGGGGGGGGGGGGATAGCTTTGAACACCTGCAGCAACTTATTTTTTGTCTGCTGGGAATGTTGAAGCTTGTAGTCCCTGTCCTGTTTTTAGTGGGAAATGAAACTCCAGTAGGCAGATGCAAGGCAATATATTCCACCCCCACTCCCACTCCCACCCCACCCCCACCTAGCTGGCTGATATTTCAGTGCCAGCATCTCTCCTAGATGCTGCCTCTTGGAGGAATAATCACACTGTGATTTCAGCCAATCAGGAATTGCGTAACGGTTGAATTGATGTTATGGGGATGCACAGAAAATCAGAATGGGTTTCATGATAATGTCACCAAAGGGCAAATTAGGCCAAAGAATGCACTGAACACTCTTGCTTAAAATGTGGATATTTTTACCTTAATCCTACTTATAATACATATTTTATTAATGTTAATGCCCTGGCATAACTCCATATTGTTCTGCCTGTACATTTATCACTCTTAGTCCTGCTCTGTCATGATTTCTTAATATTCCATGAAGAGGAACAGGTTAATCAGTCACCCTATTGGCTCTACATTCACTGTATAGCTGCCATCATATCAGGTCAGGGCACAATACAGCAAAAACTAAAAGTGACATAGCTCAATGCACAGTTCTGTTCATTAATTCCAATGGTTTTCTTGCATTTTATGAATTATATGTTAGTTTAAGACAGAGGTCTTCAAACTTGGCTCCAGTAAGCTATGCTGGCTGGAGAATTCTGGGAGTTGAAGTCTACAAGTCTTAAAGCCGCCAAGTTTAGGGACCCCTGATTTAAGACTTGGGGAGCACCAATATGCTAATGAAACCAGAATTAGAAGAAACAAACAGGATTATGATGTAAATAGCAAAAATAGCAGGGAGAAAGCTGTCCAATTGTACAGTATATTGGGGCTGTGCTCTGGGTTTCAACAAGAGTTGAAATGTTGAGGTAGATCCACCGAAGCTGATCATTTATGGGAATCCTCTAAAGGAATTTAGCCAATTGTGTTCTGAATCAAGATATATATGCAAAGCTCAGTCTCAAGTCTGATAACCTGAAGTTCCAATTGGCTGTACATATTGATAGGACAATCTACAAGAGGAAGGGAAATCGGCTCAAAATTAAATGTCATGGTGGAATGTGAGAAAATAGATCCAATGATTTGTATAATTATCCTGATATCAGAGTGACTCTTGCCACTGGGTCATCACTGTTGGTCCAATAACATGGATCGGTGTGTGTGGGGGATAACAAATTAATGGAGGCAGAATCTTTTGGGCAGGATCAGCCAAAGTGGGTCTATCTCAAGAAAGCAAGAAAGGACAGGGCAAGGACAAGCTTCACTTAAATTATGCATACAAAGAATTATCGGGCACTTTGTTAAATCAGTGGTTTGGGCAAGCGATTGCCAAGACATGAAGATGAAAACAAAAAAGATAGAATAGTGCCTATAACAAATTGTGCTGGAATCAGCCAGATGATTTGGTCCCGTTTCAGAAGCACTGAGTCATATCTCTAAAGATAATGATGAGCGTTCAGAAGATGCTTTGGAAAACAAATGCCACCTGTCCTCACCCAGCCCACTTCTACTTTTTAGAGAGAATACAAATGCATCCTCAGGGAAGCAGATAAGAAACCAGACATCGCAATGACACGACACAAGTTCTGTCCCTTTTCATATGCACCATGACATTGCAGGCCTCTAGGAAAGTGGCAGAATTTTCTTCGTTTTGTCATTTTGGCAGAAGTAGTGGATCCTGCAGCTACCTCTGTTACAATCATATGATGAAGATGGCTTGTGGACAGTGGTGGGCTGCTGCCGGTTCAGACCGGTTCAGGCAAACCAGTAGTTCCGACCAGGGCTGGCCCCGCCCACCCGCCCTGGCGCTATTACGTCCTATATAATCACTGGTTTTTCAATGCCGCATGCTCACATTTTCAGTTCCGGGTGAACCAGTTGTTACAACCAGCAGCAGCCCACCCCTGCTTGGGCAATTGGACAGAACACCCTTAGAGAAAGTATGCTACACAAGAGGAAAATATACTTCTGAAGATGGATGGGCTTTTTTTAACCTACAGGATTGTAAATTATCCCAGAAAGAATTGCAGTTTGTATTTCAGCATCATAGGTAGGATCGCATGAATGAATCAGATTAAACAACTTTTGAACAGCTTGGGACCAATCATGTATACATCTTATACAAGGGTGGGTTCTACTTACCTTTACTACCGGTTTGCAACGGGGCCGTGCGCACGTGCTTGCTGCGTGCATGTGTGCACTCTTCTGCGCATGCGCAGAAGTGTTCTGATGACGTCGGGGTCGGTAGGTGGAGACTCCCTCCAGTTTTAGTACCGGTTCTAGAGAACCGGTCTGAACCAGGGGAAACCCACCACTGATCTTATATACTTACACAATTTTATATTTCTCCTTGTCCAGAAATATTCAACACCTAGCCTGGGTGTGTATGCTCAGTCCAATTCCAATTCTGAACTATTCTTTTCTGAAAAGTTTCTGTCCCAAGCAATTCTGAGAGGATGGATCATCTATTTAATATGTGAGAACCTTATTTTGGATTTAGATTAAAGAGGCTAAGAGAATATTATCAAGCAAAAACCTTTCAGCAATATTTTCTGGAACTGGTTCCCTAGCAAGTAATGACCACATCACTATGCCACAAACAGTCTCAAAGTCTGTTTAAATTAATAGTATTAAAAGCTGCTGATATCCATAAAAAATGACAATAGACTTGTCTTATCTATCTTATCTTAATTGCTTTAGAACCATGTGTATGATCAAAGACATGCCAAAATCGATGTGCAGGTCTCTGCTCTTTTATGTCTCCTTTCAGATATTTAGGACACAACTAATTTTCATCTAGAAATTCATTTATTCTAATATAGTCTGAATTTGATGCAGGGATTTGCCCAAGCCATATGCACTTCTCTTCTGATATTCTGATGCCATGCTGCCTTGTGATGAAATGCCTGTTTGAATCAGGCATCACCCCCCCCAAAACAAAAACGATTCAAAAATAAGGATGGGAATGAGTGTCTTTTGAGAGCAAAATGTTTGATTTTCCACCGTTTACGGTCCCTCTTTATGTCCAAAATTACATTATTGGATTTCAGCCATTTTGTCACCTCAAATCAGTCATTTGGTAGCATTTTGTAGCTTTTAAAGGGTGGAAATATGAAGAGTTAGCCTTTTGAATGCTTCTTTCTCTTCTTGAAAAATGGGCCCCTACTTGCCCTTCCTGTGACCTTGCCAATTTTTAGTTTAGTTTAGTTTATTTGATTTGTATACCGCCCTACTCCCGAAGGACTCAGGGCGGTGAACAGCCAAACAATAAAATACATAGATACAAAAAATATAAAAACCAGATAAAATCAAATTAAATCATTTTGGCCCAGACAGATTAAAACACCCTGATAATTTAAAAACAGATTAAAATTTACATATTTAAAAAAGGAAGAGATTAGGCCAAGCCTGCCTGATGGAATAAAAAGGTCTTCACAGTGCGGCGGAAGGTACGCAGATCTGGGATCCTCTGTATCTCTGGGGGAAGCTCATTCCAGACGGTAGGTGCCCCCACAGAGAAGGCTCTCCCCCTAGGGGCCGCCAGTCGACACTGTTTGGCTGACGGCACCTGGAGGAGTCCCTCTCTTTGAGAGCGTACTGGCCGGTGGGAGGCTATTGGTGGTAGTAGGCGGTCCCGTAGATAACCAGGTCCTAAGCCATGGAGCGCTTTAAAGGTGGTAACCAAAACCTTGAAGCGCACCCGGAAGACCACCGGGAGCCAGTGCAGCTCGCGCAGGAGAGGTGTTACATGGGAGCGCCATGTCGCTCCCATTACCACCCGCGCGGCCGCACTCTGCGCCAGTTGGAGCCTCCGGGTGCTCCTCAAGGGGAGCCCCATGTAGAGAGCATTGCAATAGTCCAGGCGGGATGTAACGAGGGCATGAGTGACCGTGCATAATGAGTCCCGATCCAGAAAGGGACGCAACTGGCAAATCAGGCGAACCTAATGAAAAAATCCTCCCGGTCACGGCCGTCAAGTGCTCTTCTAAAGACAGCCGTGAATCCAGGAGGACGCCCAAGTTGCAAGTCCTCTCCGTGTGGGCCAATGATTCGCCCTCAATAGTCAGTGATGGCGTCAACTGACCATATCGGGACGTTGGAAACCACAGCCACTCGGTCTTGGATGGGTCGAGCCTGAGCCTGTTCCTCCCAATCCAGATCCGTACGGCCTCCAGGCACCGGGACATCACTTCAAGGGCATCGTTGGGGTGATCCAGGGTGGAGATGTACAGCTGGGTGTCGTCAGCGTACTGATGGTACTCCACCCCGAAACCACGGATGATCTTGCCCAGCGGCTTCACATAAATATTGAACAGGAGAGGCGAGAGGACCGACCCTTGTGGCACCCCACATATGAGGGGCCTCGGGGTCAACCTCTGTCCCCCTGTCAACACAGACTGTGACCGGTCAGAGAGAAAGGAGGAGAACCACCGCAACACAGTGCCTCCCACCCCTAACTCTTCCAACCGGTGCAGCATGATACCATGGTTGATGGTATCAAAAGCCGCTGAGAGATCTAACAGGACCAGGACAGAGGGGCACCCCCTGTCCTGAGCCCTCCAGAGATCATCAACCAACGTGACCAATGCCGTTTCCGTGCTGTACCCGGGCCTGAAGCCCGACTGGAACGGATCCAGATACGTCGTTTCATCCAGGTGCTGGGGGAGCTGTTGCGCAACCACACTCTCAACAACCTTCGCCATAAAACGAAGGTTGGAGACTGGACGATAATTTACCAACATTGCCGGGTCCAGGGAAGGCTTCTTGAGGAGAGGCCTCACCACCGCCTCTTTCAAGGCGGCAGGAAAGACACCCTCACCCAACGAAGCATTTATAATCCCCTGGAACCAGCCTCGTGTCACCTCCCAAGAAGCCAGCACTAACCAGGAGGGACATGGTTCCAATAAACAAGTGGTCGCGTTCAGTCTACCCAGAATCCTGTCCATGTCCTCAGGGGTCACAGGATCAAACTCATCCCAGATAACATTCTGAAGACCTGCCCCAGTCCCTCCCCCTGAGACTACCCAGTCGGAGTCCAGACCTTCCCGAATCTGAGTGATTTTGTCATACAGATATTGAACAAAATCCTCGGCTCTACCCTCCAAGGGGTCCTCCCGCGCTTCCTGGTGGAGCAGGGAGTGGGTCACCCTAAACACGGCGGCCGGGCGATTATCTGATGATGCAATAAGAGCAGCAAAATAGCTACATTTCGCTGCTTTTATCCCCACTAGGTAATTCCTAATATGAGATCTTACCAGTGTCCGGTCAGATTCAGAAAGACTGGCCCTCCAACTACTCTCTAGGCATCTTTTCCAGCGCTTCAACTCCCTCAGCTCCTCAGTGAACCAAGGAGCTAAATGAGATCGGCAGAGGCCGCAAAGGCACAACCCGGTCCAGAGCTCCAGCGGCCGCCCTATTTTTATCCACACAGTTGAGAAAGCAGCCTGTTCTTGGAGAAATTCTTGATTTAGTGCAATGGGAGTGCAACTGTCCTTCAGAAACAGTATAATACTGGCACTTGAGCCACAAAAAGAGCAAGTAAACCTATCATTTCAGATTTCAGATCTACACCGCCATAGTTATTTTATTCCTTTTTAATTTGAAGGGTTTTTTTTTTCTATTTACAAGGAACAGCCTTTAGTCATTATTGATCATTTGAACTGCTACAGTCCTAGTGGTTTTTCAATCTTCTACCTGCCATGAACATCTGCTCAAAAAAAAACAAACCAAAAAAAACCCCAACCCCAAATTCAAAGGCAATAGCTGGTAGTGGGTAGATTATGGGCAGCCAATGCTATTCCCGAGAGATGATTAGGAACCTATCATCTCCTGCTTCTTCCAATATAAATCCCAGGACTTTCTTCAATCAAAAGCAAGGCAGCAATTCACCTGGGTAGTTTTCCTGTCCATAATATTGTACTCTATTGCTCTACTTGTCGCAGCTTTGCTGCAGCTCAATTGAGTGTAGTACTTGTTCACCTGAGGACGCCATATATAAATAAGCCTTCACTTTTAATCCAGCAACAGATATACATTTTGAATGGTGACATGCAGAACATGAATGTAATAGAACTATCACTGTGTCATCAATATTAGTTTCTGACTGTAGATGTTGCTTGGATATGTTGTCCCATGTTTCAGTATTGGTTTATTATATAGTAGCACCAGTTTCCATTACAGAGGTGGCATGGAAGGGTTTATTAAGTTCAGGAATTACTGTATAATGAAAGTGTCACCATAAATAAGGGATCTTAATCATGGGGGAGGGGGGTTCCCCAATCTGTGTAATGCATTTAGGTATCCAAGATCATGCAAGAATGCCTACACTCAATAACAGCTGCGACATATGCACAATCCATATCAGAGAACACTCCGGTATAATAATGGAGAGTGGAAATCCCAATTATTAAGTATTGATCTATTGTCTGTTTTGTTGTAAGCAGGAGAGCTGAAGGCTATGAAAAAACAAAACAGAAATAACAATTAGCACAGATCATCCATCCAGTTTGCATAACTCAATGTGAACATACTTAAAATGTGAACGTTTCTGTGCAATGATCTCATGAGGAAAAGAGAAGGAAGGAAGAGAAAGAAATGGCTAGATGACGTATGCTGAACAATTATCCCATAAAAAATAATCAGGTAGGAGGGTGTGCTAAAGAAGCTGACATCACTCCAGACAATTAATACTCAAGAAAAGTTTCCAGTTTGAGCCTTTATAATAAGAGAAAATTATATTCTGTCCAATGGATCATTATTTTTATTTTTATTATTTTATTAAATTTATATACCGCCCTTCTCCCAAAGGACTCAGGGTGGTGAACAGCCACAAGATAAAACACATAAATACAAAAATTTAAAATAGATTAAATTAAATCATCTCATTACTGTTTCTCTTGGCTAATTTCAGCTGTTACTACTGCTCTGATAACTAGCTGAGTGATGTGAGAATTAAATCTCAACAGCCAGAGTGTCTTATTTGTTTGTTTGTTTGTTTGTTTGTTTGTTTGTTTGATTTATATGCCGCCCTTCTCTGGAGACTCAGGGCGGCTTACAATGCTTTTTAAGCAATAAGTCTTATCTCTTATCTCAAGTCTTATCTCAATTTGAATATTAAAAAGTTAACACCTTCATGGTTACAGAGAGAATTAATGGCCAGATAATTCCTTGACAACTAACTTGCCTTTTTCCCCCCTCCAAAATTGTAATGTCTAGTCCAACTGCAGGTAGAAAAGAAAAAGGAAAAATACAAGAATAGAACTATATAGTTTTCTTTTGGGCTCTTGATTGAGAAGTGGCAAATCAAGGTTGAATTTTGTACTGTTTTAAAATAGGAAAACATTTACTAATTTAATTAATCTCTCTTTGAGATGCAAATCTCAAAGAGCCCTGGTGGCGCAGCAGACTAAAGCACTGTTATTAACATCAGCTGCCTGCAATTATTTGAATTTGCAAGTTCAAATCTCACCAGGCTCAAGGTTGACTCAGCCTTCCATCCTTTCTAAGGTAGGTAAAATGAGGACCCAGATTGTGGGGGCAATAAACTGACTTTGTATAAATATACAAAAAGTATGAAGGCTATTGCTTAACACATTGTAAGCCGCCCTGAGTCTCCGGAGAAGGGCGGCATATAAATCAAATTAAAAAAAATATGGAAATTTGTATGAAAGTCACACTAAGTCTTGGGTAGGCTGGTAGACTCATTTAGCACTTGGGGAGAAGGTTAGGACTGCAGTGCATGGTTTTTCTAATCTCCCCTCTCCTCCCCTCTGACTGGGGAATGAATTTTGGATTATTTTTCTTTGCTTGTTTGAAAGCGCTAAACCTGGAAGGATATATATTACAAGTTTTGTTAAAATGATTTCCACTTCAAGATAATGAAAATAAAACTACTTTCTCTTTTTTCAAGTTATGATTTGAAAATATTATAAATTAATGATTGATTTTTTTTTCCAAATTACACTTTGTAATACTGTCTGAGGAGAGCACCAAAATGCACTTTAACAGCTGCAGGTAAGTCCAGTTATTCCACCTTGATAAAGGTCACACTGTAAGTGAAAACTAAGTCGTCTGGAAACTCCTCAGCATAACTTTTAGGATGTGGAACAAAGTGGGAAGTGGAAGTTGTATTCCCCCCTCCCCAGTCATGCCAAATCACAACCAAGTCCTACTGGAACAGGAACTGCAATCTCTAAGTCCTTCTCGCAAAGCAGTGATTGGCAGTGGCTCCAATGAAAGAAAGAACACCAGCCATAAGGAAGCAGAATATATCTGTATATGTTTTTCCCACCAGAGAAATTATTCTCCCTCAAATTATTTTCTGAACTTCTCAAGGACTCCTGAAGCTTCATATTAGAATTGCCTGCCCCCTGTTACTCTCCATAATTCTCCCCTTGTAAGTGTCAGATGACCCTTCCAGTAACGAGTAAGGGTTGGGAAAATCGGTTGAAACAGGCTGATAAGAGAGGAATGAAGAGAGAGAAAAGAGAAGACTCTTTGCTGAAGATAAATTTCACGCACTCACAAATACACACACAGTGTGTCTGAGTGTAAAACTTAAAAGGTTGACTTCACTGGTTGAATGACAAGCAACTCTGCTTGCAGTTTAGGCTATCCTACTATCCAGATTCTGCCCTAGGCATCGATGACAGCTTCTGAAAAATAAAAACTTAAGACAATTATTGCGATGCTTTCTTTTCGGATGTATTCTTTGCCATCTTTCATATACTTCAACTGAGCAGAGCTGAAGATGAAATTCTAAAAGTGTGCAAGGCATTTGTGGGAGAAAATCTACAGGGGATTCTCGGAGAGAAATGTTATTTAATGCACCTTCTCTGCTAACAGAAAAATGCACCTGAAGATGTCAGCTCAGTGTAGGTCTTCAAGAAAAGTTGCTAGCACATTCTGTTTGATTGGCAAACCATAACAAAGAAGGATAAATAATTGGGGGGGAAGGTTTGAGAAAACAAAAGCAATCTCCACTAACCAGAAGATCTATGGTTTCTCTCTTATTTTCACCCAGAGTCTGTCACAATGAACTCAGCAGACTTTTGCTGAATATGGATATACAGAACTAGTACAATCTATTTGTATCGGTCTGTTAAGAGTAACAAGTGAAAATGTTTGGTTCATGGAGGAAATGCCCTCCAAAAAATCCATAGCTCTTTTTTTAAAAAAAACAAAAAACGGTGAATGCCAAGCAACACATTAAAAAAAATCTATGAGGTTTTCTTGGCCTGGCTATGTTTTTTTATTTTAACAGTGCAAGTTTTAAAATTGAGAAAATATCAGCAGCAAGCTACTATGATTTCCAACACATTCCTTCGAATGATACCAGGGACCATTCATCACTGAAAGTTATGGCAGAGGTTAGCAATAGCACTTAGACTTATATATCGCTTCACAGTGCTTTACAGCCCTCTCTAAGTGGTTTGCAATGTCAGCCTATTGCCCCCAACAATCTGGGTCTTCATTTTACTGACCTTGAAAGGATGGAAGGCTGAGTCAACCCTGAGCTGGTCAGAATCGAATTACTGACAGTTGGCAGAATTAGCCTGCAGTACTGCATTCTAACAACTGCACCACCATGGCTCTGGATAGTGAGATGTTTATAATTCTTCAATAGAATTGTATAGCAATGAGATTATTTTTTCAGAATAATCAGAATACAGCAGAAGAGAAAAAGAAGCCTCCTTTTCCCAAGCAATGCAACCTTAATCTGGATATATGCGTTCCCCATCACTACCTCTTTTCAGAACTTCTGCTTCCCCAAGGCAGCATGAACTGCCTATCATGAACAACTTCTAAATGGCCATACTTCCTGGTACTTGTGCTAATACATCAGTTGCAAGTATGGAAGTCCTGATTAAGTCATCACATAGATACCGTCATTAGTCTGTCCTTCCTCATGAAGACAGCCATGGTCACTCTTGTCTTCCTTGAAAACAATAGCAATTGTAATCAGCTCACATGGGTATTTTACTTGACTCCTGCCATTTATTTGCTTATTTAAATTAAAAGCCAGGACACATCAAATTGGTTTAGGGGGAGTCTTCTCTTTCTTGAAAAAAAAATTAAATGATATTGCTGCAAACTTCAGGGGTTCTCTTAGTTTTCAGTAATTTTAGCCGTCCTTCTGCTGATGCTGATCAGCCAAGTTCATTCTGGCAGAGGAGGATTGATTTCATTTTGCACCAACATGATTCTTTTCTTAGACATTGTAGAAAATATTCATTGCTCAGATTGTAAATTTAGGTGGAGGTACGTCCTCCAAGCTTGTTGCTTGGCTCCCGGATGTTTTGTTACCAAACTAGGTAACATCTTCAGCAGTTTTTTTTGTGTTGTGACTTGTGTTGTGACTTCTGACTGGTTGCTGTGACACGCAAAATTCAACTGGTGAGGGCTATGGTCAGTTCTGTCATTGGCGGTTCGGATAGTCCACTTCCTTTCCACCATTCCAATGGATCCATCAACAAACACATTGACTTAGAACCAGCATACGAAACAATAAGGAATCGGATCATCCAAACCACCCATCAATGACAGAACCAAACACCGCCTTACCAGTTGAATTTCATGCCTCAAAGCAATCAGTCAGAAGTCACAAGACTGACCAACCATCCAGGACCTATATAAACAAACAAAACACTTCATCCAAAAAATGCCGCTGAAGATGTTACCTAGTTTGGTAATGAAACATCCGGGAGCCAAGCAGCAAGCTGGGAGGACACACCTCTGCCTATGTTTTTAAAATTTTTCTATATGTGCTGCCCAATCAACTTAGCAGTGAAGCAATAGGCTTCACTCAGGTCCACTGAACAAGCGGGAAAAATATTAAACCCTGATTGGTTGAGCCTCCTGACAGCTTCCTATATATTTATTTATTTATTTTTTATTAAATTTCTATACCCTTCTCCCTGAGGACTCAGGGCGGTGTACAGCCAAAATTAAAAAACATGCAGTACAAATATTAAAAAAACAATTAAAAGATATATAAATTTGGCCCAATTAAAACTCACTACCAATTAAAACATTTAAAAATTTCTTCTTAAGCCAGCCCGGCTTGCTTGAAAAAATGGGTTTTAAGGGCACGACGGAAGGCACTGAGGTCTTGGATTCTCCTTATCTCTGGGGGCAGCTGATTCCAGAGGGTAGGTGCCCCCACAGAGAAGGCCCTCCCCCTGGGGGTCACCAGCCTGCACTGTTTGGCTGATGGCACCCCGAGGAGGCCCTAACTGTGGGAGCGCACGGGTCGATGGGAGGTCGTCGGTAGCAGCAGGCGGTCTCGAAGATAGCTAGGCCCTATGCCATGGAGCGCCATATAAGGGCAAGCTGTCAGGCAGGCAAGGGCTGGAATTGTACATAGTTACAATAAAGAACTGTTGTTTGAGCCTGGCTTTCGTCTCTTCAATCACCCTATCTAACAACTTCCTTTCTTATTGTTCCACCATGGTTTCATTAATAACCACACACGAGTGTGAATCTTGCACAAGATGTGGTAGAACTATAGAGCACAATTCAGGCAAGGTCAGACAATTGCAGTGTGAGAAACTGAGGACATGGTTGATTCTCCAGTTGAAATTGATGGGATTGAACAAGCATTTAACTTTGGTTGGGTTATGTCCACTTGGTAGTTTTCTGATCATTTAACCCCACTCTTTGACAGTTAGGAATTCATAGGATGGGTAAAGGAGTCTGGTTCCCTTAGGCTATTTTGAACACTCTGATAAGACTGCAGATGTTTGCTGAAACATCCTATTATGGCTCTGGAGGAATGTCAGAAATTTTGGAAGTGATGACTTTCCCCAGTAGATGGCAATGAAGAGCAAGGCAAGTTTAGATTAAGAATGAAGGAAACAAAAGGCAGCCTGATCAGTCTGGCATGAAGCAATCAAGACTTTGAGGGGGTCTAGAGTGCATCTTAAGACACACAAGAAAGCTGTTTCTCATGTGAGAACTCAGCAGCAGCTCTTTCTAGAAGAGTAGGTGCTCACATGTCATGTGAGAGGACATAACTTTATGCTATCTCTCTGTAAGCGTGGTACGCAGCCTATAGTAGTATAAGGCAGAAGGGATCTGCAGAGCAAATTATGCAAAAGAAAAATACTATCTACAAGGACAAAGTTCAGGATCATTTATGAAATCTTTACCCAAATTTTTTTTTTCCAGTTTCGTATTTGATTCTTCAATGTATCAGTTGTAAAATAATAGCTTCAATAATGCTATCATCCACACATATATGGCTTTGATTGAACTGTTTCTTTTCCAAACAAAGATACATAGTACAGAATAATAGAGTTGAAAGGGATCCTGGAGGTTTTCTAATGCAACCCTCTGCTCAAGCAGGAAACCCTATACCATTTTGGACAAATAGCTGTCCAGTCTCTTCTTAAAAGCCTTAGTGATGGAGCATCCATAACTTCTGAAGGCAAGGCATTCCTCTGGTTAATTGTTCTAACTGTCAGAAAATTTCTCCTTAGTTCTAGGTTGCTTCTCTCCTTGATTGGTTTCCATCCATTGTCTCTTTTCTTGTCTTCTGGTACTTTGGAGAATAAGTCGATTCCGTCTTCTTTGTGGCATCCCCTCAAATATTTGAACACTGCTATCATGTCATCCCTAGTCCTTCTTTTCTCTATTTTATCTTTCATTCCAAATATTTAGTGATGCATTTTTTCCCCCTGATCAGAGAACAATAAAAAAAAAAAAACACCATTAATTTTATAAAAATATGTCTCGTACAGACAAATTTATCCTAGACTGGTTTAGGATGGAAATTCAGTTGATGAAGAGATTCATTGATGGCCAATCTCTCTGGTTGAATTTGCCCATTTTGTCCAGGCTCTTTAACCCAGGAGATGTGGATCACATTTGGGAATGTGGTCCACATGGAGAAAATTCAATCTTTTCAGTCTCTCTTCTGTTCCTCCTCTCTCCTACATTTGAGCCCATTGAAAGGTTTCTCCCCAGGACCTAACAGCAACTTTGAGAGACATGTGAAGACCTAACAACTCTCCCTCTTGTCAGCCACAAACCAGGTCATCTTCTCCATGGGTGAAATTCAGGAGGTTCTGGAGAACCGGTAGCAGAAATTTTGAGTACTTTGGAAAACCGGCAAATGCCATCTCTGGCTGGTCCCAGAGTGGGGTGGGAATGGAGATTTTGCAATATCCTTCTCCCAGGAATGGGGTGGGAATGGGGATTTTGCAGTATCCTTCCCCTGGAGTGAGGTGGGAACGGAGATTTTGCAGTATCCTTCCCCTGGAGTAGGGTGGGAATGGGGATTTTGCAGTATCCTTCCCCTGCAGTGGGGTGGGAATGGGGATTTTGCAGTATCCTTCCTCTGGAGTGGGGTGGGAATAGAGATTTTGCAATATCTTTCCCCCAGGAGTGGGGAGGGAATGGGGATTTTGCAGTATCCTTCCCCTGGAGTGGGGTGGGAATGGGGATTTTGCAGTATCCCTCCCCTGGAGTGGGGTGGGAATGGGGATTTTGTAGTATCCCTCCCCTGGAGTGGGGTGGGAATGGAGATTTTGCAGTATCCTACCCCTGCCATGCCCACTAAGCCACGCCCATCAAGCCACACCACGCCCATCAAGCCACGCCCACAGAACCGGTCGTAAAAAAATTTGAATTCTACCACTGATCTTCTCATAGCTGTTACTGGTCTAGGAAGAACTAAATATGTCTGTTTGAGGCTGAACTGAAGATAACATGGAATGGTTGATCATGGAATGTTCATGACTTTGATGCCTTGATTGACAGCCACAGAGGTATTGACCTGGCAAAGGAGTGACCTAGGCACAAGAACATGACTGTTCATGTGAATGGGCATGCGAAAAAAGTAAAACTGGCAGCAAGTAAAAAGAGCCACCTGGATGTTTTTGAACCTTTCCTACAGATGTTCTTTCCAGACAATGTTTATAATGCACCTGTCCCTAGGCAGAAGGTTGGGCATGTATGTTATTAATGAAGCCTAAATAATAGCCAAATCCTCTGAACAAGTAATGGGATTTTTTTTTTGCTCAGGTTACAAAGAATGGCTCACAGTGACAAAAATAATATAAGATCCATCCATTAAATAACATTCTATGCAAATGTTTTTCTCATGCCTGGAAACGACATGGGTTATATTGGAAGGCCACAGGCATACAAGGAACTGTTGGCTGGACTTAATTAAAATTAAATGGAATTGGATGGAAACCAAAAAAAAAAAAAAAAAAAAGAACCCCACAAATAAACCCCCAAATTAGCTGTTTTTGTTACTCATGTCTATTTGAAAAAAAAAATAGATAAATTCCTCAGTAAATAAATTCTAATTCTGCCTGAATATCCTAGGCTTTAGCATAGATTAGCTATTTCTGTTATTATTTGATTTGCAATGTTGGCAGTTCACATTTGACAACCAAATTGGATAGTATGTAATTAAATGTGACTTTTCTAATGCTCTTCAGAACACTAGTTTTTCCCTCTTGTGGCCCAGATCAATGTCACTATATTAGCTAAAATCTTCTGGCACTATTAAAAATGTTCTGTAGGGCATTGGGAATATCTGGCAAATCCGGAACAAAATAAGGAATAATAGGAAGTTATTTCTCTCTCCCCCTCCTCCAGTCCATAATGTACAACCCGTGTAATTATTCTTGGAAGTACATATATTTCTGGCAAATTCATAAGTTCTGCCTAGCAACTGTTGCAACGGACTTGCTCACTTCTTCATGGCAAAATCTCAAATATACTGTATTACTTCAAAAAGGTGAGTGACATCTGCTGTTAATTCAGAAATTTTAAAATATAAGCCCCACAACTGTTTTTATTAGGGCCCAGTTAGATTGCCAAATGAAATTTCTAGCCTACAGTCCAGTGGTGGGTTGCCCCTAGTTCGGACCGGTTCACAAGAACCGGTAGTAAAACCGGCGGGAGGCTCCGCCCACTGACCCAGACGTCATCATAGGTGATCTGCACATACAAAGAAGAGCATGCACGCGGGCGCGATGCGAACCGGTAGTAAAGGTAAGTAGAACCCACCCTTGCTACAGTCTGTATATTGATGAAAAAAGTATGCTACAAGAAAATGGGCTACCATGTCTGCTAGGCCTGATTGAACCAACAAATGCTGCCCTTTGAGTTTTAATGCGGGATACTTGGTTGATGACCTTGGGACCTGTCAGTCAGTCTAATTCTAAACAATGGCCTGCTTTTCTTTTCCTCCACTTAATCCTAGAGCCTTAGTCAGTGTTTTCAACCTGTCAGGCAGGCTATTTCATGGGTTTAGTGCTCTTTCAAAAAAGGGCTAGAACTGTGTTCAGAAGTAAGACTGACTGAAAGTTCAGAGATGCTGAGGAGAGGTTTTGAAGAGCATTGACAGCTCTTACTCCCTTTTTACCCATGCTTGTCCTCCATGCTTGTTAGTTAGACTAGCAGGTATGGAATGAAGCTGGAGTTAACTATCATTGATGAACAAACTGTACTTTTGATTTATGCTGAAGGGGAATGACAGTGCTCATTATAAGTGTCCCTGGCTAGCAGCACCCAGAAATAGTCCAGGGAATAGACAAAGTAATAAAAACTGGGGAAAGTATGGCCATATTCTGCTTGATAGCAAAATCAGCAGAAAAACTGTAGTACATTGACCAGTGACCAAACCAGAATCAAAAAGCTGAGAGGACTTGTCTGTCTGTTTGCCTTTAAGATCACTGTCTATGCAGCATTCCAAGAATACTATCCTCTCTAGCCTACTATCTTACTGTAAGGTAAAGATAAAGGTAAAGGTTCCCCTCACACATATGTGCTAGTCATTCCCGACTAGGGGGCAGTGCTCATCTCTGTTTCAAAGCTGAAGAGCCAGCGCTGTCCAAAGACGTCTCTGTGGTCATGTGGCCGGCATGACTAAATGCCAGAGGCACACGGAACACTGTTACCTTCCCACCAAAGATGGCCCCTATTTTTCTACTGGCATTTTTTATGTGCTTTCAAACTGCTAGGTTGGCAGAAGCTGGGACAAGTAACGGGAGCTCACCCCATTACGCGGCACTAAGGATTCGAACCGTTGAACTGCCAACCTTTCGATCGACAAGCTCAGCATCAGCCACTGAGCCACCGCATCCCTTTTACTATCTTACTGACCTCTCCCAATATTGTGGAACTTCAAGCTATACTTCAATACTGCACTACCAAAGTAACATGATTCTAGCAAATGGGTTACAATTCATAACTATTTGACTTAAAACTGCAAATTTGACTTGAGGGTTCCTTAGGGTCTCTCCAATTTCCCTAAACAGATACCTTGTGAAAATCACCGAAACCCATCTGTTCAGATGCTGCACATCTGAATGAAGGCATTGGAAATAAATACTGGGAGAATGTTTGGGCTATGTATCTACTTGTTTGGGGAGTAAGTGGTTCAGTGCAGAAAACTTTTTGATTACCAAAGTTATTAATTTAAGAAGTTTAAAATTAGCTTATATGCAGGTTGCTTTCTTTATTATTGCAGTGAATAAACTAACATTTAGAATTACGAAGCAAGTACGTTTTTTTCCCCCCACAGTGAGGCACAAATGTTCCTATGGGCAAACAAAATGGTTATTTACTAATTTACTTTTAAGGAAGTAACTTAATTAAAGTGGGCTGTATAACTTGTAAATTCAGAATCACATCTGGCCCTGAAAATCTGGGCTTTACTTCCCAGAACATCTCAAAATTGTAATAGGCAAAGGAAAATATTGACTATGTAGGGAAAATTGTGTCACTCTTATTTGAGTTAAACTCTAGATTAAGTGTAATAAAGTTTAGGTTTTGTCCTGATCTTGCTTAATGATTTCTCCTGATCGCTCTTCCTTTTTTGAAGTACAGCCTATGGACATGCCTTTCAAAGGCTAAAGATGACCTTCCATATGAAAAAGGCTATGCATCTCAACATAAAGGAAAACATGTAAAAAAACCCAACATCTAATGCTACTAAATTAGCACTTTATCTCAGATCTGGAATTGTATGTGCCATGTTGAAAATCTACTTTATGATTTGCAGAATCACAGATCCTGTTTTGTAGAGTTGCTACTGTATAATGTATAAATACAAAGTTTCTAAATAATAATATGAATGGTAAAGTTTTTCTTTCTTTCTGGTGAGTACAGCACCCATACATAGGGTCTACCTATGTTCCTCCCATGTTCTCTCTTCCATTCATACTTCAGTGTAGATCCAGGCTGATGAGAAACAGATTGCTATGAGAATAAAAGGGAATAAGCATATCTCACTTTTCTTCATCAATGCAGGTGTTAGACTTTAGGTAACTGTCCCAACAGAAAGAAGTAGACCCAGATGGAGATAGATGTAGTATCTTCAAGAGCCCTACTCCCTTGGCTGAATCAATGTGTTTTAATTATGTAGAAGTTTTCCATTATACTTACTCTTGGTGGGGGAAATCAAGAGGCGTGACTTAAAAATATCCACTTTTAGAATGCTGGATTGTGCCTATAGATTTATCTTCAAAATCCAGGATTTAAATAGCTTCATTCCAGGATTTAAATGTGATCTTGAACACTGCTTGAAAGCACAAACTACATATGTCAGTTTGTGAATATTGCAGCATTAACAAGAGGTGTATAAATTGTGACTTACCTATTTCCTGTTCCGCGCACTTTGTAAAATTCACTATTACCATAAATTTCATTGCAGTTAGGTGTAATATATGCAAAGATAAATCTAATAAAATGCAAAGGCCCTGAAGATTGGAATGTCATAACATTTACAGACCATAAGGAAGGGAACGGATCTTCAAATAAGCATCTACCATAAATCATATGCAAAAGACAGAAAAATGTCTATGACTAAAAATAAGCAGCCAGTCCTCCCCCAATATATTAGACAACCACCGGATGGCATATTTCATTTTTCCAAGATGCTTGTTTTTTATTGACTGTTGCTACCTTGCCATTGTTAGGACTGTTAGCTATTTCTTACATGATCAATGAGAGAAACCTATAATCAGCACATGCTAATATACCACCTACTACAAGCAGACCTGATCCATCCAATTCAGTGTTCCCGAGAAGAGCTGCCAGTTGTTTCACACTTCCATCAGACCTTGTTTTTCAGTGGTGGGACCAGTTCTCTGGAATAGCCTCACTTTTGGGAGATCAGATCTGCCTTTCAGAGCCACTGAAAACTGAACTCTCCTGAAGAATATTGGCAAAAATAAGATGAGGCCATTTGTGGTGGGTTGCTGATATGGCTGCGATTGTTCCTGTTGTGTGATTTACAGTCAGGTCCATAAATATTGGGACATCGACACAATTCTAACATCTTTGGCTCTATACACCACCACAATGGAGTTGGAATGAAACAAACACAATGTGCGTTAACTGCAGACTGTCAGCTTTAATTTGAGGGTTTGTACATCCAACTCAGGTGAACGGTGTAGGACTTACAGCAGTTTGTATATGTGCCTCCCACTTGTTAAGGGACCAAAAGTAATGGGACAATTGGCTTCTCAGCTGTTCCATGGCCAGGTGTGTGATATTCCCTCATTACCCCAATTACAATGTGCAGATAAAAGGCCCAGAGTTCATTTCAAGTGTGCTATTTGCATTTGGAATCTGTTGCTGTCAACTCTCAAGATGAGATCCAAAGAGCTGTCACTATCAGTGAAGCAAGCCATCATTAGGCTGAAGAAACAAAACAAACCCATCAGAGAGATAGCAAGAACATTAGGTGTGGCCAAAACAACTGTTTGAAACATTCTCAAAAAGAAGGAATGCACCGGTGAGCTCAGCAACACCAAAAGACCTGGGAGACCATGGAAAACAAGTGTGGTGGATGACCGAAGAATTCTTTCCCTGGTGAAGAAAACACCCTTCACAACAGTTGGCCAGATCAAGAACACTCTCCAGGAGGTAGGTGTATGTGTGTCAAAGTCAACAATCAAGAGAAGACTTCACCAGAGTGAATAGAGAGGGTTCACCACAAGATGTAAACCATTGGTGAGCCTCAAAAACAGGAAGGCCAGATTAGAGTTTGCCAAACAACATCTAACAAAGCCTTCACAGTTCTGGAACAAGATCCTATGGACAGATGAGACCAAGATCAACTTGTACCAGAGTGATGGGAAGAGAAGAGTATGGAGAAGGAAAGGAATTGCTCATGATCTTAAGCATACCACCTCATCAGTGAAGCATGGTGGTGGTAGTGTCATGGTGTGGGCATGTATGGCTGCCAATGGAACAGGTTCTCTTGTATTTATTGATGATGCGACTGCTGACAAAAGCAGCAGGATGAATTCTGAAGTGTTTCGGGCAATATTATCTGCTCACATTCAGCCAAATGCTGCAGAACTCATTGGACGGCGCTTCACAGTGCAGATGGACAATGACCCAAAGCATACTGCAAAAGCAACCAAAGAGTTTTTGAAGGGACAGAAGTGGAATGTTATGCAATGGCCAAGTCAATCACCTGACCTGAATCCCATTGAGCATGCATTTCACTTGCTGAAAGCAAAACTGAAGGGAAAATGCCCCAAGAACAAGCAGGAACTGAAGACAGTTGCAGTAGAGGCCTGGCAGAGCATCACCAGGGATGAAACCCAGCGTCTGGTGATGTCTATGTGTTCCAGACTTCAGGCTGTGATTGACTGCAAAGGATTTGCAACCAAGTATTAAGAAGGGAAAGTTTGATTTATGATTATTATTCTGTCCCATTACTTTTGGTCCCTTAACAAGTGGGAGGCACATATGCAAACTGCTGTAAGTCCTACACCGTTCACCTGAGTTGGATGTACATACCCTCAAATTAAAGCTGACAGTCTGCAGTTAACGCACATTGTGTTTGTTTCATTCCAACTCCATTGTGGTGGTGTATAGAGCCAAAGATGTTAGAATTGTGTCGATGTCCCAATATTTATGGACCTGACTGTATTTCTATTCTTTTTTATACTTTCTATTTCATTGTTCCAATATCTAAGGGGCTGCCACAAAGAAGAGGGGGGGTCAACCAGTGGTGGGTTTCAACCAGTGTTACCACCGGTTCGCTCCATGCATGCGCTTCGCTCTGCGCAAGTGCAGTGTATTACGGAACAGCTGAGACGCGGCAATCCACTCTGCAGCACCTTTCAACAGGGCTAAAAATGACAGAATATAATATATGTATAACACAGGGGTGGGCAGGAGGGCCAAGCTAACTTCAGAGAGAACCGGTTCGCTTTCAGCTCACCATCGCCGCTACCGGCTCTCCCGAACCAGGCTGAACTGGTAGAAACCCACCACTGGGGTCAATCTATTCTCCAACGCACCTGAAGGCAAGACAAGAAGCAATGGATGGAAACTAATGAAGGAAAGAAGCAACCTAGAACTAAGGAGGAATTTCCCAACAGTGAGAACAATTAATCAATGGAATGGCTTGCCTCCAGAAGTTGTGGGTGCTCCATCACTGGAGGTTTTTAAGAAGAGATTAGACAACTATTTGTCTGAAATGGTATAGAATTTCCTACTTCAGCAGGGGGTTGGACTAGAAGATCTTCAAGGTCCCTTCCAATTCTTTTATTCAGTATTTTCTTTACTGAGAATGTTTTTGCTTGGACTGTCAATGTTTTTAACTGTGTAATATTGTTATAAGCTACCAGGAATACAATTACAATACAATTCAACACTCTACACGATTAATACATAAATAAAATTCTCCCCAAAGATACTTCCATTTTGACCTTTCCAAATCTGAGACAAATGCAGATAGGCAGGGGGTGACACGAAATATCTTTTGCCTCTTTGCAATTGTTAGGTTGGTCCACGCTCCACCTTTCTGGAGCAGGTGGACTGCCTCAATTATGATGGATGAGGAGGGTGACAGTTCTCTGGAAATAAAGTGGGAAGCTGGCAATTGCTCATTGAACTATGACGTTGCGGGTGCAGATCTGACAAGAACAGAACATTTTTGTGAAAGTACAGTAGTTAAGTTTGTATGGTCTTTAATTTTCTTTATAAGTGACTGTACAAACTGGACACTGAAAATAGAATGATTTCATAATAGCCGGACATGGAGTTATTGAGTCAAGGTGAATCCGTTGTGACTTCTGTGCTCTCATTGAACAGCCAAGGCTAAAAAGGGGAAGAAGCCGTAAAGCCAGCACAATGCCTGGAAAGGCACCGCATTTGTATAGAAAAGGGTTGAATTGTTGAAACTGGGGAAAAATAACGCATGGACAATGTAGCACAGAAGGAGAACATTATCAATCAACCTTAAAGACGTAATGCATTGAACAAAAGAGGGAAGATTGAATCTCTACTTATTCATACAAGTGAGTTTACTGTTCATCAGTAAAATATATATATATTTACCCAGTCTCCCATAAGTCTCAGAAGAAACAACATAAAATGTCTGACAGGCCTGAAAGCGATGAATAGAGATTTCATCCCACCATGGCCATTTAACATCTTTCAACATAGGAAAAAACCCTGATTGCAAAAATATCACACATTTATACCTATGAATTAAAAGAAATAAATATTTGACCTCTACAGGGAGGAGTCATAAAATATGGGTGTGTCTGGCTGAAGACGTCCAAGAAGGCCGAAATAGTGCTATCCCAGTCTTCCATAAGTCTCAGAAGAAACAACATAAAATGTCTGACAGGCCTGAAAGCGATGAATAGAGATTTCATCCCACCATGGCCATTTAACATCTTTCAACATAGGAAAAAACCCTGATTGCAAAAATATCACACATTTATACCTATGAATTAAAAGAAATAAATATATGTATATATATATATATATATATATATGATTGATGCGCCCAAGCTATATGACCAGTTTTTCTGTACATCCTGTACAGAAAAGAGCAACCTCCAGAATGCTGTTCCTTCCTTTCTTGCTCTTGTGTAACGTACAGAATTCCTCAATGCCAATCCAGCTAAAACTGTCTGCTTTAACTAATTAACAGGCTTTCATTGTCATTTTTTTCAGTATCGTATAATTTCCTAGGGAAAATAAAACGTGTCCTGGCCCACCTACTTTTCAGTGCAAGCTCTCTACATTTTGGGACTGCCACCTTTCATTTAATCAAATGCACTTCAAGTTGTCACTTCACAACATTCCATATTCTATTTATATATCATCACAGCAGGGTTGAATCAGATTGAACTGAATCAGGGTTGGGTTCTACTTACCTTTACTACCGGTTTGCAGCAGGGCCACGTGCGTGCTTGCTTTGCGCGCACACGCACACACTCTTCTGCACAAATGGTTCTGCAGAACCATTTTGATGACGTCAGGGTCAGTCGGCAGAGCCTCCCACTGGTTTTACTAACGGTTCTATAGAACCAGTGCGAACTGGGGGCAACCCACCACTGAATTGAATGCATGGTTAGAGAAATGCAGAGACCCATTAAAGTAATTAGCATGGGCCTGTTAAAATATTCTTTAAAAAGGTTGCATTCTGATGATCAGCTGCAAAGTCAACCAGATGTTTAGACTGGATTTGGACTCTTGGCTTCCTACTGAGTGGTTCCCAAGCACCTGGGATTGATAGATGTTGTATAATATTATAATAATATTAAACAGTGTTGCAGAATAAGTAAGTTGTTCCAAGCGAACTGTGTCAACTTGCAAAGCTTTCAAGTTGTCATGAGCAGGAGGGAGGGAGAACTGAAGTAAATTCCATACATTTTTTCTGACTGCAATCAGAAGGAGGGTGTTAGGTTTCATAGCCAGCCAAAGTGGGTAATTGGGGAATGTGATTTATGACATGGCCAGAGAGGAGGGGAGAGGCAGGGTCATAGGGGAATGTAAATCTACGTGGGATCAGTCCTAACTGCATCCGAGTATTGCTGGAATGTTGCTCCTAATAAATTACTATATTTCCTTTGAAGTTTGGATCATGGCTCATGAATTAATTAGGGCATCTTTCGGAAACTTGACAAACTGCCTTTTACAATTGACTGATGGCGATTTTGTCAATGCCAATGGTGTTAAGGTGGTGCTCCAGTTGCATTGGGATTGTACCCAAGGTGCTTATTACTGTTGGTACTATCTTTGCTTTCTTTTGCCACAGTTGTTTGATTTCTATTTGTAGGTCTTTGTATTTTGTTAACTTCTCCAGTTCCTTCTTTTCTATTCTACTGTTTCCAGGTACTGCCACATACACTGTCCAGACTTTTTGTCTTTTATTTGTCATGTATTCTACTATCCCTTGGTATTGCTTATCCGCATTTTCTTGGTTTTCAACCAAACTAAATCTGATGTGTTATGAGCCAAGACTTTATCTAGACTTTGCAGGAATTGGCTATGTCTGGTCTAGTGAAAATAAGGAGGAGAGGTGACACAATAGCAGTGTTCCAATATTTGAAGGCTGCCACAAAGAAGAGGGGGCCATCCTATTCTGCAAAGCACCAGAAGGCAATGGATGGAAACTAATCAAGGAGAGAACCAACCTAGAATTAAGGAGAAACTTCCTGACAGTGAGAACAATAAACCAGCTTTTGAGTGGCCAAAATTAAATCTTCAGTTTGTTCATTTAACGTACAACTCCAGTTGTAGGCTATTGTCAGTCAGATTTTATCTTTATTTATTTTCCCCTTTTCCTGAAATTCAACATGTAATGCTTTTCCAAGGTAGTATTCTATTCTTGGTTTTTTACATTATTTTAATATTCATGTTTTGTTTCTTGCACATTCAGTAAGCTCCAATTATTAACTTGCATCAGTGCTGAGGAGGAGAGGAGAGGAGAGGAGAGGAGAAGAGAGGAGAAAGACAGAAAAAAAGAAAAGAAAAAAGAAAAGAAAACCAGAACTAATGAAAAGTGTGCATCAAAATTCTGGAAGCACTTATTGCAAATCTGTATGTTTTTTTTAAGGGTACGACTTGTGATTTTCAGGTGACAGTTTATCAACAGCTAAACAATTGCTGTTAAAATATGGACAAGCATATTTTAACAGCAATGTGATAAATGGAGATGTTTTAGATTGCCAACTGGCCCAGGCTATGCCTTTTCAGTTCATCAATGAAGACTTAATTTTTAATGTCTTCATAGGTGCTATACTCCCTTTAGATTATTGAAACAGAGCATTTTATCTTTGAATCATTAAGTTTTGCCACTTTCTTTAGTTTTGTCTCAGCCCTGAACATCTCCAATTATAAATATTTCAATAATTCAAGTCTCTCTTACTTTAACTCTATCAATTTTTTAATTGCAAGTATGAATGTCCGGCAACTTAATACAGATGCCATAAAAGCAGCTAAAATAATTAATCGCTCAGCTTTCATTAGTAGATCAAGAGCAAGGGAACAGGGTGTAGCTGAACTGCTATCAGGGTATTTTTTTGTCTCCCTTCTTAAAAATTTCCAAAGGACAGAGAAGAAAGTACTGAAGTACAGTTTTCTATAAATATTAATTCTGCTTTCATGCCCAATTAAGCCAAACTTTTATATATATATATATATTTCACTGAATGAAATGATGTTGGAAACCAAAGGAAAAAATATGGAAATGTTAAATGTTTTGATTTTTCTCATTTAAAAAAAAATCTTTCACCTATTTTTCTTTGTCTTTCTATCATCTATTTATTATCTATCATCTCTCTGAAATCACCATAACTTTGAGCAGTGTACAATAATAAAACTATTTAAGACAATACAAACGAACAACAAGCATCCTTAAAAAAAATAGTAAAATAGTTATTGAGAAACATTTATTAGCAATAGATCTGCCACCTACTCTAACTCAAGGCCCAACAGAACAGCCAGGTTTTAAGGGGCTATTTAAACAAAGCCACCATATGAATGCTGTGGGCAATGTTGTTGCTGTGGACAAGAGCTACAACAAAGACCATCTGCTTTCTGTTTTGTTTTCCATCAGGAAACACTCTAATTAATTGGACTTGGAGCATACTGTGTTTCCCCGAAAATAAGACCCTGTTTTATATTTTTTTTGAACCCTGAAATAAGTGCTTGGCCTTATTGCCATGCGCTCAAAAGCCCGATTGGGCTTATTATTATCAGGGGATGCCTTATTTTGGGGGAAACAGGGTACCGTACCTGTATGGAATAAGTAGAGTCTATGGTCTGTCAGATAACATGCCTTATCCAACCAGAATAGAGCTGGAAGGGACCTTGGAGGCCTTCTAGTCAACCCCCTGCTCAAGCAGGAGACCCTATCCCATTTCAGAGAAGTGATAGTCCAGTCTTTTCTTAAAACTCTCCCATGATGAAGCCCCTACAATTTCTGAAGGCAATTGCCCTCATTGTTAGGAAGTTTCTCCTTAATTCCACTTTGCTTCTCTCCTTGATTAGATAAGATAAGATAAGATAATTTTATTTCTATACCACCCCTCTCCCGAAGGACTCGGGGCGGTGCACAGCCAAGTAAAAACACAATACAAAACATCATAATTAAATTTAAAAATTATTAAAATTCTTACATTTGCGGCCAAAATTCGTTAAAAACCCAAAAATTTTACAACTCCAAATTTAAAACTCCATTACAAAGGTAGCCCTGCCTGTCGGAAGAGCAGGGTCTTGAGGACACAGCAAAAAACTCGGAGGTCAGAGATTGTGCGTATTTCCGGGGGCAGTTTGTTCCAAAGGGCAGGGGCCCCCACAGAGAAGGCTCTCCCCCTGGGTGTCTCCAGCCGACATAATTTGGCTGACGGCACCCTAAGGAGTCCCTCTCTGTGGGAGCGAACTGGTCGGTGGGAGGCTATCGGTGGCAGAAGGTGGTCTCGTAGGTACCCAGGTCCTGAGCCATGGAGCGCTTTAAAGGTGGTTTAAAGATTGGTTTCCATGCATTGTTTCTTGCGTTGCCTTCTGATGCTTTGGAAAATAAGTTGACCCCCTTTTATAAGTGATAACCAGAAACATGAATTTCACCAAGAAATGTGGTAGCCAGTGCAAGCCACAAAGCAGAGGGGGTTTGTGGGAATACCATGCCCATAATTGGCCATTCTGCCATGTTCTGACTAGCTATAAGTTTCAAGCCATCTTCAATGGCAGCCCCCTGTAGAGTGCAGTAGTCCAGACATCAGGTGATGATCCTAAGGGTCTTTCAATTCAGGTATGGGAACAACCAGCACAGTATATAAATTTGGGCAAAGGCTTTCCTGGCCAGAGCTGCTACCTCTATGGATATATAGCATTTCTAACATTTGTCTATGACTCCAAAATCTTGTTTTGTTTCTTAAAACTAACCAACAGCTTTTGCTATTATGGGAATTCCTGTGTTTTTTCTTACTATATATCCTGCTTTGTACCGAATCTGCTCTAGAGATGGGATCTTAAAGGCTTAAACAGATACTTCTATTTCTTTGCTCTGGCATTTTCTTTTTCTTTTCTTTCTTTTCTTTTCTTTTTAAACTGGGAATTGCAATGCAAGATAGAAAGAAATGCCATAACTTGGAAACAAAAGGTGCAGTTTGTCTGTGGAAAATCCTAAATTCTGTGACATCCCAAATATGATGGGAAAAGAATAATAATGAGTTAAATAAACTTGTGACTGTTGTTGACTGTTTATGACCGCCAACTTCATTAAAAGTCACTTCAGTGTTGCATTTTAGAGTCACATCCAAATGTCTTAAACATAAGGAATTCACTCAAAACAGTTGCACAATGCAGCAAATGTATTTTATACCACAGGAGTCCAATGTTATTATTACTTATTAAATTTGTTTGCCACCCATCACACCACAAGGTGACCCTTAATCATTTACTTAACAGGCAATAATTTTGTTGAAGTAGAAAATTGAGACTTATCTTTCCCTAAAGTTGCAGCAGCTTCAGTTGTGCAACATTTTCTTGAGTAGTGTGATTTGAAACAAGATTCAATCCAGAATATAGTTGCTGTTGTTATCATCATTCGAAATCAATCCCCTGCGGAATGAAGGCTCCTTAATGAAATGTATGGACTTTAACTTTCCATATTGATTCATCACAGGTTGAGCAACATTAACCCTGGACAAACACTTAAATTACTACATGAATGAAGGTAAATATACATGTCCCAGGATAATGTTGCAGGATCCAATCTGGGTTGGTCCCCAGATCAAGAAGTTTAGTCTTCTAAGCTTTCAGACTCATGCTGGAGCCCATCCTTAGAGAACCTCTCTAGCAGAACATGTGCCACAGAATGTGCGTAACTCTAGAAGTTCCCTAAGGATGGGCTGCAGCATGAGTCCAAAAGCTTGGAAGACTAAACCTCTGGTCTCGGTGACCGACTCAGATTGGATCCTGTAAATTACTACACTCCATTGACTCTCAAGAGTATAACACCACACACTAAGTTAATAACTTCTATTTCTCTTTCCTAAAGCAACAGCAACCACAGACAACCCCTAAATATCCAACCTGAGGAAGATATTTGTGTAACTCAAAGTGTTGCATGCTCTACTGTGACCAATGAGCAAAGCTAATGTCATATTGACCCCATGAATTGAATTAGAAGGGTCCATCAAGCTACTTGATTTTGATCCAAAGAAACCTCAGGAATTCTTGCCGGGAAGATGATGATGATTGAAAGCAGAGGAAATGCGAAAGGGCTACCTTTAGCTGAAATATTATTCTCAACCAAGCAGAAAAACAAAAGAAATACAGTCAGCTGGAGTGAAGAAATTACACAATAAAGAGGAAGCTTCCTTCTTATTTGTGTCAAGGTTTGTTAGGATTTGCTTTGGGGAGGGGGCACAGTTTTGCTCTCCATAGGCTGCTGATATCGAGGTAGGATTACAGGCAGGTCATGGAGGGCAAATTATGTGCCAAAATGATCTCACTATGGGATCTTATTGGTGTTATGTGTTCTATGTTCTGTGATAAGTCAAAGTTACTGTTGCATAAAATTCTCCCAGTGTTTCATGTTAAAGCTTTTGCTGTGGGGGAAAAAATGACAGTGTGCAAAACATGCTTGCTTTTGCCACAGTCTCTAACTCTCTTTCCTTCCACTCTTTGGCTAAACACGGGTCATATTCAGATGCTAAGAATCCCAAATGTTATATAGCTGTGGTAGGTGTAAGGGTTTCAATTTCTGCCTACACTGAAATTGGAGCTACATATATATTGTTTTCTAATGTAAAAAGAGCAATGAGCTTGGCTTTACAATTGGAGGAAGAAACCTCAGTGCTATGCTGATGATACTACCTTGACAGCCCAAAAGGCAAAGGATCTCCAAGCTCCAATGCTTCTGTTAAGGAACACAGTGAAAAAAAATTTCATACATAAAGTAGACCAAACTAATGAAATCAGATAGAACAACCAGCCATAGAACTGACAAGGAAGATATTGAAGTGGTGGGTAGCGTCAGCTTTTAGGAACAACCATCAACAGAACAGAAACAAGCAGCCAAGAAATACATCACAGACTAGCACTTGATAGAGCAGCCATGAAGGCCTTGGAAAAAATATTCATATGCCATTATGTATCTCTACGTGCAATAATTAGAATAGTGCAGTTGATGGTAGTCAGGAGGAGGAGGAGGAGGAGGAGGAGGAGGAGGAGATGTTTATGCTATTTCTATACATTTGGAAATCTTTTGGGGTCTCTCTCTCCCTCCTTCCATATGTGTGTGTGTGTGTGTGTGTGTGTGTATACACACACACACTCATGTCTTATAGTACGGAGGGTCTTATGTCTGAAAAATATGGTATATATTATATAAGACACACCTACTTTTGGGGAGGAAAACAAGAAAAAAAATCTGCCTCCCAGCATCCGTCCGGTATTCATCTGGGCCATTTGCCGCAGCCCATTCGCTGGCATAGCCTGTTCACCACTGCTGCGGTGGTTCATTTGCCACCATGGCAGCAGCCCATTCTAGAACAGCTGATCGGCACTGCACCAACTCCCTCCTCCCCCCCCAGCTGCAATATTTGCTGTATAAGACGTACAGACGTTTCCACCCACTTTTTTTGGGAGGGGGAATGTATCTATACTCTGAAAAATACTCTGTGTGTGTGTGTGTGTGTGTGTGTGTGTGTGTATTTGTTTTCTGAGGTTTTTGTGGGTGTTTGTATGTAGATCTTTGGTTATTCAGGTTTTCTCCCGCGTAAAATTGGAAGTGTCTTGGCAACGTTTCGACGAAGTCTCATTCGTCATCTTCAGGCTGGTGTTTTCGGCTTTGTGCTTCTAGGAGCAATGTGTGATCGCAGCTGTTTCTTCCTTTTAACTGCTCGTGGGGGTGTGAACTGATTGGGTGGGAGCTTGGCTGTGTTCTGATTGGGTGGAGGTGTGTTCTGATTGGTTGGGGCTTGGCTGTGCTTTGATTGGATGGGGAGTTGGTTGTGCTCTGATTGGATGGGGGTGTGTTCTGTTTGGGTGGGGGCTTGGTTGTGCTCAGGTTAGTCTGAGTTGCAGGGGGATTTGAGCTGGTGAGCTGCGTTGCTGTTGTTTGGCTTCGCGTTCGTGGTCGTGTCATATCTTCATGGTGGGTGTCAGTCTGCTTCATATATGGATTGGAGGGGTTTAAAGTGGCTAATGATGCAGCTGCGGTCTGGCTTCTGGTCCGTGTTCGTGCCTCATCATCAGTGTGGGTTTGAGTCTGCTTTCCGCGTGGATGTGTGCTGGTGACATCCTGTGTGGCTCTCGTGAGTGTGGGTCTGGTGTCATTCCTCATGTTAGAGACTTGTTTGTCAATAAGGGCAGGTTTCCAAATGGCTGGTAGGTGGGAGGTATCATCTCGTTTATTCATTCTGTGTGGGCGTTTTTCTATCTCGATGGCTTCTCTGATTATTCTGTTGTTAAAGTGTTCAGTTGGCAACATATATATGTTCTGTCCCCCTTCCCCACACAGGCAAACACACAGTCAGGCACGCCTGCCAAGATTTTATTAAGCAGTCAGACTAGAAACCCTTGCAGATAAGAATTTTGGCAGTAAACTGCGAAATGCCTGCCAAGTCAGTTTTCACTCACAGTCAGCAAGAGAGAGTTTCTCTTTGGTCCGGTTCAGTAGCAAAAAGTAATCCACGAAGCCAGAATTGGCCAAGGTCCAATCCAAGTATGCACAAGCCAGATTTCAGGTAACACGATGTGACTCTCAGGTTTTTAACTTTGACCGTCACAAAGCCTAAAGAGCAATCACACCCACTTTTATTCCTTGTGGGGTGTGACTCAGTGACTCAGCTCAATCTCTGGCCCTCCCATGCCTCTTTCGTTGCTGCGCACGCTTCTCCCTCTGACGCTGCCTGGGATCAAGCCAGGATTCATCATCCTCACTCCCTATCTGTTGTTATTCCAATATGATTTCCTCCTGGCATATCCCAGGCTGTTCCTCTTGGCCTTCGGATGAAACCTGAGGCATTGCCAGAGAGGAGGGTCCTGGAGAGGGAGGCCTTATCAGTTCCTCCCCATCACCTTCTGAGTCCTCTTCCTCTGTTAGGACAGGCTCGGGAGTCAAAATAATATTTAGTTTACAGAGTTGAGGATAAGAAACAGTTATAAAAGGCAACTCAGAAGAATATTTAAGATCTTCTATGCAGCTTCCTGAGGTATTGGGTTATTTTTGTTTAGCATTGTTTTTAAAAGGAAGACAATGTCAAATTGTCTCCATACTGTTGCCAAGAAAATTGCAAGGGCATTCTATGAATTTACTTTAATGGGAAAGGAGTAGAAATTTACTGTAGTAGTACTGCAATTTATTAGGGACTGGAAAGGATTGGCATACAGGTATATGCATATATGATGTTTATGCTTCTTCCTGGATTGTGTCACTCCATCTCTCTTGATACAGACATTGTGCTTAGGCCACTGGGCATGTGGATACTCAGAAATTATTATTGTCAGAGGTTGAGAAACAACTGCATAGTAAAGATACTCTAGTACCGGTGTCTGTTGAGTCGCATGGAGAATTTATGGGCAGATTGTAAATTAAGTCAAATGCATCACATAGCTGAGAGAAGCCAGTAAATGGACTTATTTATATAACTTCTACAGTAGCATTAAGGTAGATGACAGCTAACAGGGAAAGGGAAATACAAGAAGAGCCTTCAGACGGATCTTGCTCTTTGTTGAGTCTGATCCTTCTTGAGGGTTCTCCACTTGTGCTCTGGCAGATGTCCCAGAAATATCCACAGGTTGTGGTCAGAAAGTCAAGATGGAAGCCAGAATGCCATGATTGAAGTTCTACCCATTTGCATATTAAATGGGCGGAGCTTCAAATGTATTGCAGTTGCTGTCGTTTTGACTTTTTGGTCACATTCTGAGACACCCCTGAAATGTCCTATCCTCTTTTCTTTTTCTTTTTTTTAGATTTGCTCTTTATATTCCACCTTTACTACAATAAAATTAACAATTGTAAAAACAATCAAATCATATTTAAAGGTTTTTTTTTAAAAAAAAAATCAATTGAAATATATAAGCAGAAGAAGATGGAAAGTTATCCCAAATTCATCTTAGCCACTAAATGCCAAATGCTGACCTGAATAGGAAAGGCTTCACCTGCTTGCAAGAAGGCAATCAAAAGACAAAGAACTACTTTGGCAAGAGATCCAAGATCTGGAAGCAACCAGTGTAAAGGACATTTTTTTTCACATTCCATCAAGGATGCTTCTGATGGTGAGGTGAGACCACAAAACAAAGCTGCTTCTCAAGATCTTAGGAAAAGACTTAGGTAGGCTTTCAATTAGTCTCTGGTCCCAGTGATACAGGTATAATTTATGTGTAGTTTTGATTTTAAATATAGGAGCTGGTCCAAATTTGAGATGCTGTTTTTCAGAGATCTTCCAGAAGTATCCCTTGAGTTTCTGTCCAATTTACTTTAAACAAGCCTGCTGCCAATTCTCTAGACAGCAGGGATTGGAGTGAGTACCTCCCTACCCATGAATCCAATGATATATATATATATATAGTTTAATTATGAAAGACAAGAACAGACTGACTTCAGAACCAATAACCACACAAGGTATAATAATAAATACAGTGGTTATTGAACTCAGACGAATTCTTTGAGTTTCCTAAAAGGTTTGCTTAGGGGTAGAAGTCTCTTCTCCCGTTTCCCAAGATCCTTAAAGGATCAGTACATTTTAAGCTCTGGATACATAGTCAGATAATACAAATATCCAAAAAGATATTCACAGCCACTGCTGCTATAGTCTACATCCCTCTCTTGTCTCTTGGCTAACCCTAATCCTATCTGAAGCCCATCTGCTCCTCCTCCTCTCTGCTCTCTTTGCATCATCCATTCCCTCATCATCACCAATTTTTGGGTGACTCATACTCCCTCATGGGTCATCATTCCAGCACCATATTGATCAAGCTGCCAACTGATCTGAATTCCTAGTATCTTTTCCAAGATGCTTTTTCCCTTCTTTCCACTCTATTCTCCAGGCCCCAAGTCCAAAGGAGTTGAGTTGAAGGCTCTATTCTGATCGCCAAAAAGCTCCTTAGCCCCTCCCCTGCAAAAAAATCCCCATGAAAGCAATTAAAACAAAAGACTGTAGAGATTCTTAGTCATCATGGTTGTCCCAAAGGTGCTTTTTCAGGAGGCAATTGGACTTTCTTGTTTTTTCTTTTGAAGACATTTTGCTTCTCACCCAAGAAGCTTCTTCAGTTCTGACAACACTAATCACAACAGCCCCACCCCAAAATGTATTAATATATTAATCCCAGGCCTTGGACCAAAACTATGTTTTAAGAGCTTTAAGAAGTATAATAACAATAATAGCAGCAACAACAACAACAAGAATCATCGTCCTTTTATATTAAAGGGTTTTAGGTTAAGAAGACAAATAGAGATAATTGGTTGGCTTCTGTTATAATCTGACCCAGAACATTTCTCCAGGCTTCTCCTCCTCTAACATGTGCACAGTTATTAACTCCAATGTCCCTAACTGGTGAAGAGAGTTTTCCTATAGAATAACATCTCCAAGAATCGGCTGAAGTGTGCTTAGCTGTACATTATATTACCTTCAGTACATGTACAAATAGCCACACTCTGATGCTGAGCAAACACTTCCCTCATCCCCCCCCCACTCTCTCTTGTACTTTCTGGGTATAAATGGAGTGACAAGTACAGAGTCTAAGCAGAATTCAGATTAAAGGACAAATATGGCTGGCCAAAATGAACCATTATAGGAAACAAAGGGAAAATAACGACTAAAGATCTTTCATTACAGCCAGCTAATTATCATGAGTTTTGGACTTAACTGTTCAGGCATAGAATTAAAAACCTTAATTATATTGTCACCTTTGTCTCTCGGCTTCTATTGCTCACAAATGAATCCATTTACTGTAACTACCGCTGATGAGAAGAAATTGATGGCAGCCCCAGTGAGGTGGGAGAGGAGAATGGCTAAGCGAGGAAAGGTGGGGGGGGGAGAGAGGGAGAGAAAACCAGACTACAAGCAAGAGGCAACATTTTCTTGCACGCACAGCTGGGTGACAACTACATTCCAGGACATTATAAATTAAAAACACTTTTAATGAGACAAATACATGTTTGATGGATCTTGAGGATTCTCTGCTTTTCCCTCCCTCCTTCTCTAGGAGCTGAGGGTACCTTTTCTTCTCCTTTTTCTTTCATCCTCCCTTTGCAAGGTTCTTTTAAAATGCTTGTCATTGGCACCACTAAAAAAAGGCAAGGGGCTCTTTCTTCATTTGCAGAAGGAAAAAAAAAATACTTTTGTGGTTGGCTTCTGTAGTTTGAATTAGACTCAGTTTCGGCAATCCAGCGGGAGAGATTAAGAGTTAAGTAACGATGCTGTTCTAAAGATATTTACTCAGAAGGAAGTCTGATTTCAGCTCACTCACTTCTTAATAAAAGTGCTTAGAATTACAGACTGAAGCTCACATCAGTGGGTTTAGGAACAATTAACCCTTGGTTTGTAGCAAGCAGGCTTCTAGGCTACCTGCAAATGAATAAATCAAAATTATTTTCCATTCCTGCCGTCTGGATTGTTACAAGAGAACAACAACAAAACTTCTGGCCAGGACAGCAAAATATTAATCTAAGGGTGAAATCCAGAAGGTTCTGAGAGGTTCTGGAGAACCGGTAGTGAAAATTTTGAGTAGTTTGGAGAATCGTCAAATACCACCTCTGGCTGGCCCCAGAGTGGGGAGGGAATGGAGATTTTGCAGTATCCTTCCCCTTCCAAGCCCACCAAGCCACTCCACACCCACCAAGCCACGCCCACAAAACCGGTAGTAAAAAAAATTGGATTTCACCACTGTATTAATCTATGGCTTTTGGAAGAAGTTACTGTGAGAGAAGCTGTGGCTGCAATCCAGGAGAATCTGACAAGCGGCAGTGGAGTGCAACTCTGTGTGTGTGTGTGTGTGTGTGTGTGTGTGTGTGTGTGTGTACGTATTGCAGTCTTACATCTGTCTTTTTGTGAGCCAAGCTATAAATTTGTGAGTGAAATAAAGTAACAAATTTGTAACATGCCTATTTATTATTATTATTATTATTTATTTGTCAATGAATAAGAAAACAAATAACAAAATAAATACAAACAGGGACACATGAAAAAAAATTGGCACAAAAAAAAGGATATAAATTGGCAAAATACAGCCATAAACACATAGAATGATTACATATAATTGGGAACAGTAGGACAGGAACGGTAGGCATGCTGGTGCGCTTATGCATGCCCCCATATTATAACATCCATTTATTGGATGGATGGATGGATCCGGATGGATGGATCTGGATGGATGGATGGATGGATGGATATAGCTGCCCATCTCAACAAGTGACTCCAGGCATCTTACAAAGAATAAAAACAAGAACTGAAACAAGGATTGAATATTATCTCAAAGAAACAAATAGCTATAACTGATCTTCAACACTTTAGAAGGCATATTCTTTGGTCAAAGAAGGTGAAACAGATTAAAAAAAAATAAATAAAAATTGCTTAAAAGCCCAATTCTTTTTTTACCATGTTTTCTTCTTTATATATATGTAGAATAAACTTTTTATATATGTAAAAATCAGAACTAAACTGTACAATCATGATTCCAAAAGCAGCATGCAATCTTTCAATAGTCATCCATCTCTCTTGTTGTTCTAATTAATTTTTGCCTTACCCCAGATACTTTCCCCCATTGCATAATCAATGCTTCCTTCATGGCTATTATTAAAAATTAATATAGGGTTCAAGACACCATTTTTTAAAAAAATGTTGGTTGTTTACATTAACACCCAGGCCAATGAATTGTTTGAAACTAAAAAGGAGATATGCTGACATTTTCTCTGCACTGCCTTTTTTGGTATGGATTCAGAGGTTAAGCCAAGGCGCCCATAAATAAAATTAAGGCATTTGAATAAATAACTTTCCCAAGGATAGGAAAGATAAGGCCTGCCCCCTCTTGTGGCTTTCCCTGAGTAAGGAATTAGGAAGGTGCTAGGTTACCTGGAGAAGAGGCTGTTTGGAAGCCATGAGGGTGTTCTTAGCATGTGTTGCCACGGTTACAAGAAAGGAGTTAATGTGATGGAACGCCCAAGCAGAGCAGAGGGGGTTGTTTCAGACATAGCTGGTGAACATGGCCGTGTCAGGCCAGTGTGTGTTTACCCCCAAGTTTATTATCGCCTTGATGTAGTGGCAAGGCTTCCAGCTGTGGCTTTGAAGGCTCTGGTTTCAAACTCTATTCCAATGCCATTTTCTACAAGGTTTCCTCTCTGCTGAGATTCTTGGCTGCCATGCTCAAGCAAGAGAATTTTCAGGGCAGACAGAGGAAATTCATAAATACACACTGAGGACTCTCTCTCAAACTAGTCAGAGCCATGGTTTTGGTTCCCTGTCCTTTCCTTTTCATTCAGGAAAATAGACCCATAACTCCAGATCATCATTTTAAGTGTATATCATAACATCATTACATTGATTTGCTTTACAGGATGCCCAGCTCCATCACGACTCTGGGTAGCTTTAGGGTAAATCATCTATAATGTCTACCTAATTTCTACTCACAGATGATAAATGGGGAGTCTGAGGACTGTATCCAGTTCCTAGTCCACCTTTCTGGAATCCAAGTTATTTTTTTAAATGTTTATTTTAAGTAACACAAATATGAAGACTCGCTGCTTAAAATATGTCCTCTTCCAATAAAAAAAGTTGGCACTGTTACTTGGGTAGATGTGCCTTCTACTTTTCTGGTCATTACTCCTTCAGAGGGCATCCTGAATCAATTCAGTTTTTCCCAATGAAACAGTGATAAAATTTGTTGGCCCAAACAAATTGGTCCGAGGGGGGAAATGGATTCAGAAAGATTGGGTTTTTATGAAAACATAACCATTTCTTTTCTCCTGAATCTTAGATGATAAAGTAGGGGCACAGACCAGTCAAAGTTCATACTTTTTTTTTTCAGCTACAAAAGTTCTAAGGGCTGCTAGATGGGTTCCATTGCTCCTCATTGCCATCTAGTAATTATTTGGATTTGCACCCAGATGTGGTAGCCTATAAACCAATGCACTTAATAGCCATTGTTTCAGCGTGAGAGTCAATCGCAGGCTTAATTTTCCTACATTGATCTAAAACAGTTCCCTTGTAGAATCAGCCACAAACTTCCCATGACAAGCCCTGTCCATGTGAAAGAGAATTTTAGCAACATTTTTGCTCTCTGCATGATTTAGAGCTCTTGAATAATAAGAGTTTCCTGTTCCATGTAATGTTGAACATTTCAGAGCCTTTCTTCATCTTTGTACTTGGTTGCCCTACCACAAAGTTATATTGTCTTAAAGCAGCAATATAATGACAAAATTATAATGAATACCGCTGCATAAATACAATATTATAAAATGCAATTAAAACCAGATCATACAAGACTAATAGTGTGATAATTTTTAATTGCTTAGGCCTGCTGTTTTACAATTCTTGCTTTCTCTGTCTTTTTCAACTTGTATTTAGAAAAGCCAACTACAAGCTACTAGAACTACATAATTCAAATAATAGAAATCCTTTTTTCTAGTCTTATCTTTTTTTTTTTTACTGTACAAGGGTAGCTTTTTTTGTACCCACTGAACTATATATAACCCAACTCCATCCTTCTCTGTAGTCTTCAGCTTTAATCATTGCCTTGGAGCTCCATAAGTATAACTTTTGGTGTGTACATCACACAACCAGTGATGTAAAGGCACTCTTTGTTTCTTTGGCATGGGGTTACATTGAGTGTTCATATGTTCCTACTGAATGGAACTCCATGAACAAAAATTACCACACTGTGAGAAAGCCTTGAAACTTATGGTCAAATTTATTTTTAATTCCTCTTTGGTATGTAGGTAAACCACAGGTAGAAGCAAAAAAAAATTTCCTCCCAATCTTAAATGAAATTCTTATGTGAAAATCAACCTGTTGTTTATTTGAGCCCTAATAGTCTTGTGGTTGAGACTAGTATTGTCAGTATTAATAATGAAGATTATTGAATATGTGTTTGTGGGGGGGGAGGGAGGGAGGGAGAGAGAGAGAGAGAGAGAGAGAGAGAGAGAGAAAGAGAGAGAGAGAGAGAGAGAGAGAATAGAAGGGGACACTAATTCTAGATATGCCATTGTTCAATGTGCACTAGTAGAGTGGCAATTACAAAGGTGACAGTGCCAGCCATTTTTATTTTATTTTTTTGCTGGGAACATTCCTTGTTTCAGAACTACATAAACATCCCAAAACTTGACAAAATTTTAAGAATCATAGTCTTGTTTTTCACAAGCTGGGTGGGAGGATATCTGAAAAAGAAGCTGTACCACCAACCTCAAACTGGGCACTCTGCAAGTGAGGCATTAATTTCTGTGTCATCAGGAGATGCTTTTAAACATTTCAAACCAAGCTACCTTATCCTGATTGACTGGAAATCCTGTATATTGCCAATCGGTTGCCAATGTCTGCCATAACATTCTGTGGCGGACTGAGAGGCAGGACAAACATTGCCTTCTGTATTTCTACATTTCTTCCTCGTCTTGCTGATCATTTGCCTTTGTATTATAATCAATGTTTTGGCACCTTTTCTATCTTATTAACACACATCCGAACTCACATTTATAGGAACGTTTCCTTATCTGTGCTTCCTGAATGGCTTAAGAATTGCTGTTCTTGTGGGCCTGTGGCCTCCAGCTATTGCCTTATCATCAGCCGGGTGCTGACATACCCAGGGCTCAACAGGCAGCATCTGACAGGGACAAGAGAGATATATATAAGAACAACTGCTAGCTGGTTCCTGTTCATGACTAAAAGAGTATGTCTGATCATTACCGAACCTTTGCTAAGCGTACCAACTAATGGAGCGAGAGACATGAAAGATTTTCACAGACCATCTGGAAATGTAATTCAAAGCTAACCTGAGGAGGTCATGCTAAGTAAGATGAATTTTTAGCCTCCTCTTCTTTCACAGTATTGACCTTTGGCTTGGAAAAAGTAATAAAAAAAGGATACTTTTATTGGGGGGGTGGGGGGGAGAAGAAGCATGCGGAGTCCTATTAAGTGTTAACTGAAAAAAATGACTGAAAAGTTCAAAAAGAGAGTAAAAAAATGGAGAGAACTGAAAGTTAAAGCTTTTTTTTTTTTTGTTATTTCTGGACTTTCGTCCTGGAGAATGACATTTGGTGTCATGCTTTTGTCAGCCCTGGAGGCCATCTTTTTCTTTGGATCTTCAGGGCTGCCACACTTAGTGCTGTGGGAAACTGCAAGGGGGGGATTGCATGGAGTAGTAGAGAGATCTAGCCATAATAACATTCTTTTCTCAGAGAGTCAAGGACATTCTGCCTGCACCTGGAGTGGCTTGACTGGGAGGCATCTCCAGTTGGGATGGTGCATTGATTGGATCATGTGATAGACATGTGGGTGCAGGGGAAGGGACTTGGACTTTCTTTTGGGTGGGGAAAATCTGGAAGCTTTCAGATTCGGGTTTTCCCAGATGTGCCAATATGACATCTCTGATAAAATGGAACTTTTAGGAACTTTTAGCCTTGGAGTCTTCTTTCGTTGGGGGTGTTACTTGGAAACCTGACAGCTTTTCTTGTTAAGAGTATCAGAACCAATGTGCATGAGCATGCATGTGTACAGCCAAGCATGAAGCCATGTATGCACAAACATACACACTTATATCCCAGTTCACAGGAAACAGATAATCTCACTAGCCTCTTCTTGTCCCTCTTCCATTGTGTCTTCCACCTGCCTTCCATTGAGGACCTGTATACTGCAGGAGTCAAAAAGAAGGCTGTGAAAATATCTACCGACTCCTCACATCCTGGACATAAATTTATTTCAACTTCTACCCTCAAAATGACTTTATAGAGCATTGCACACCAGAACAACTAGACACAAGGACAGTTTTTCCCTGCGTGCCATCACTCTGCTAAACAACTAATTCCCACAATACTGTCAAACTATTTACTAGGTCTGTATTACTATTCTTCTTCTCATCCTTTCTATTACCTATCTCCTTCTACTTGTGACTATAACCTTGTTGTTTGTATCTTTACAATTTATATTGTTTTATTTAGTTTCCTAACATGATTTTGATTGTTTATTTAATATCCTATGACTATCACTAAGTGTTGTATCTTATATTTTTTGATGAATATATATTTTTATGTACACTGAGAGTTTATGCGCCAAAGACAAATTCCTTGTGTGTCCAATCACACTTGGCCAATAAAGAATTCTATTCAATTTATTTAAAGTCTCAGTTTCATTGAGAAGGTCTCCAGAGTGATGGGATCTCTTTCCTGAAGCAGGAATCTTGTGTTACCGGCAGGTTCCTTATGCATCATCCTAAGTGAAGGTGATAAACTAACTTTCATTTCATGTATGAATCGTTCCATCTAAAAGCTCCTTTCATTTCTTTTCTACTCCTCGTCCTCCTGTGACCTTATTCCCTCTGCTCTTTCCCCAACTTGGTTGGGAGTATGTTGGTTCATTTCCCTGTAGTGGTACACATTCCTCAGAGCATAGTTGCACATTCACTTGTTATCATGAAAGTGACCATGGGACAAGTAGCAGGCAGAAGATCAACATGATGCTCTCTGAGCCAAGGGGGATGTTGATAAAGGAGGGCTGACGGACATCAAATCAGCCTCTGGATTCTCCCTAACAAGCAAAATGAATGTTAAGATGGAAATTAACTTAATGGCCATTTCCTACCCCAGGGAATTTTGTTCCTGTTGCTCTAGGTGTGATCTATTTGCTGTACTGCTCACATTTATTTTGAACCCTATGGTGTTTTAGTTATCGTTCTCGATATGTTTTTTCATGAGTGTTATGGTGTCCCTTTTTAATGTTTTTTTTAATTATGGGGAAGTTGAGGAAGACCTATGGAAATCATAATTAGTATTGTGTATTCTTCCACTCACTCATAGGTTCAGATGATCATATTGATGATCAAGGTCTGTTGAAGGTTGTTTTCAAATTCAGGACTGGACAGCAGCATCGTAATTCTTAGAGCAGAGCTGGGCAATTCATTTTCCCAAGGAGCCACATAAGTAATGGGGACTGTTGCAGAGGGCCAATGCCAATGCCCTACCCCTGATGCCAACATCCTGTCCCCCAATGCTACTGACACCACAGGCCAGACAGGGACAGCTGAAAGACTAGATGTAATCCATGGGGCATAAAATGCCCAGGTCTATCCTAGAGATTGAGCAGTAGGAAAACCAAAGGAGTGAAATAGATGAGATCCAGTGATGGTCTCCTACAAGTATCCTTATGTATCACAAAATGTCACACAGATAAAACCAATGATCTGTTTTCCTTCCTCACCTTCCAGAAGCTATAGCACTGTTTCCCCAATTTTTAGAACCATCGTATTTTCTTTCTTTCTCTCCTGAATGTAACTTGTAAGTCAAAATTCAATTCATATTAGCCCATTTAAGGGCTGAAAGTATGTAGAAAGCTGGGACCAGGTCACCTTATTCTGCCCAGGGAAATTGGAAGGAGAATCCTAGATAAGGTCTTCTGAAGAAGAGTAAAACTGCACACAGTTACAGGTCCTGATAAACCACAGAACTCCTCTTCACTGCACAGATGTAGAACTCTTCTTTGGACCTCACCGTGGAAAGTCCCAGAACTAATAAGCGTGTGTATATCTGTGTGGGAGAACATATCACAACATAGGAAATGAGGTCATCATATTTCACCCTTTGGACACATTCATAATGTCTGAATGAACTGTTAGCTCAGGTACATTTAGGGAAATGTAACCAGATCATTTCACATTATTTCCTGCCGCCTGCCTTGAAAGAGGCAGTGGTGAGGCCCCTCCTTAAGAAGCCTTCTCTGGACCTGGCTGTTATGGCTAACTACTGTCCTGTCTCCAACCTTCGCTTTATTGCGAAGGTTGTTGAGAGTGTGGTTGCGCAACAGCTCCCGCAGTACCTGGATGAAACCATCTATCTAGACCCGTGCCAGTCCGGCTTCAGGCCTGGGTACAGCACGGAAACGGCATTGGTCATGTTGGTTGATGATCTCTGGAGGGCTCAGGACAGGGGTTGCTCCTCTGTTCTGGTCCTATTAGATCTCTCAGAGGCTTTTGATACCATCGACCATGGTATCATGCTGCACTGGCTGGAGGGATTGGGGGTGGGAGGCACTGTGTTGCGGTGGTTCTCCTCCTATCTCTCCGACCAGTCACAGTCTGTGTTGGCAGGGGGGCAGAGGTCGACCTCGAGGTGCCTTGTTTGTGGGGTGCCACAAGGGTCAGTCCTCTCGCCACTCCTGTTCAACATTTATGTGAAGCCGCTGGGTGAGATCATCCATGGATTTGGGGTGCGATGCCATCTGTACACTGATGACACTCAGCTGTACATCTCCACCCCAAACCACCCCAACAATGCCCTTGAAGTGATGTCCCAGTGTCTGGAGGCCGTGCAAGTCTGGATGGGGAGGAACAGGCTTCGACTCAACCCTTCCAAGACCGAGTGGCTGTGGATGCCGGCATCCCGATATAGCTAGCTGGTGCCATCGCTGGCTATTGGGGGCGAGTCATTGACCCCCACAGAGGGGGCTCGCAATTTGGGCATCCTCCTGGACACACGGCTGTCTTTAGAAGAGCACATGACGGCCGTGGCCAGGGGGGCTTTTTATCAGGTTCGCCTGATATGCCAGTTGCGCCCCTTTCTGAGTCGGGATTCCTTATGTACAGTCACTCATGCTCTCATCACTTCTCGCCTGGACTATGCCAACACTCTCTACATGGGGCTCCCCTTGAGGAGCACCCGGAGGCTCCAACTGGTCCAGAATGCGGCCGCGCGAGTGATTACGGGAGCTACATGGCGCTCCCATATAACACCTCTCCTGTGTGAGCTGCACTGGCTCCTGGTGGTCTTCCGGGTGCGCTTCAAGGTGTTGGTGCTCACCTTTAAAGCGCTCCATGGCTTAGGGCCAGGATATTTACGAGACCGCCTTCTGCTACCAATAACCTCCCACCGGCCAATACGCTCTCACAGAGAGGGCCTCCTCAGGGTGCCGTCGGTCAAGCAATGTCGGCTGGCAGCCCCCAGGGGGAGAGCCTTCTCTGTGGGAGCACCCGCCCTCTGGAACGAGCTACCTCCCAGAATACGGCTGATTCCGGATCTTCACACTTTCCGTAAGGCCCTGAAGACGTTTTTATTTCAGCAAGCCAGCCTGGCCTGAATAGGTTTTATTGGTTAGTTTTTTAATTGTATAGCTGGGGTTTTTAAATTGGGGCGGCCATTTAATTTAATTTATTTTAAATTATTTTAACTTTTATATTGTATGTTATTTTAATTCTCGGCTGTTCACCATCCTGAGTCCCTTCGGGGAGAAGGGCGGGATATAAATTTAATAAATAAATAAATAAACAAACAAACAAACAAACAAATAAATAAATAAATAAATAAATAAATAAATAAATACATTATTGCAGGTTGATGGTTCAGTTAATAATGCTTCTCCATATTCATATTTTGAGTTCTCAATCAGAGCTTTATGATGAAATGCTGTTATTGGCTTTTTAATGATACTTTTGTCTGTTTCTAGCTTTAAGGGACAGCCGCAGCAGAGAACAATGTCTGCTGCTCGCATATGAGCAGTGGGGCATGTGACTTTTCCACTCTGAGGTATAGAAAAAAAATAAATGTGCTCAACATTGTGCTTTATTTTGTAAAGGCCTACCATACTTACAGCCTACAAGAGTCCTCCACTTTTTAAAAAACTCATTGCTGAGAAGATAGGAAGATCTATCCTGGATATTCTAGAACTAGGATCTATATAATGCCTGATTTTTCCTTTGCATGAAGCTTTTTCATAGCAATTCAGTGAAAATGTTAAAATAATAGAAGTCAAGGTCTTATTTACTAAAGGCAGAATCACATAGCTCTTATAAAGGAAATTTACATGAGGATCCAATCTCTACCTTCTTATTATGTAGGTAGATATCATAAAAAAGTCAGCCCAACTTTGAAATTCTCTCAATTTTTAATATGATTGGGCATACCCAAATTCTTCCTCTTTAATCACAGTTCACCCTGAACTTGAAGTTGTTTCTCTTGGCATTTCACTCATATTGTTCTCTCTCTCCCCCTCTTTTTTCCAGAGTACCTAAAGATATTAGCACTATACAGAGCTGACAAAATGAGTTCTGACAAAAGATAATTGCATGAACCCTTTGTAGTCAAGTACTTAAAATGTCTCGACATTGTCAGTTTTTATTTGAGTCAAATCTCAGAGTTGAAGCAGTTCTATCATAGAAGAATAAGTAGGAAAAATAGAGTAGAAAGGGTGGAAAGGATGTGGAAAAACTAGAGCTTTTGTATAAACAAAGCCCATATTTATTAGGTGGGGGGGAAGAGAATTGAGGCAGAAGTAAGGGCATTTTCTGGTGACTGGCCAGCATAAAACATGGAACACAATAGCAGCACATTTTAGAAAACCTCACTGTCCATTATAAATTTCCTAACATGGTTTTGGTTTACAGGAACTGGGAAACAGCTATGTAATGCAGTCAGAATATTTGATTTTCTACCCAGTTACTCACTTCATGACCAACAACAATCATAGACTGAATTCTTTCATCCCACTTGTTGAGTAATTCTTTTCAGATGTACCAAATGGGAAGGAAGGTTGTATAATACTCTGTATATCATAATTAATAGACTCCTGGGATTAAGAATGCTAAATTATGTTGTGGTTAATTAGCCTGGTCTTTGCTTGCCACATGATTAAGAGAAAATTATTTGCTGCTGGTCATTGTTTATTTGTTGTCTATTCAAGCCCTTATCCAATCCCTTTTCAATCATGGAAACCAGAAATCGCCATTTCACTTTTTTTCCATTTTCAGCAAAAAGTCCATAAAAGATTTCCAATACTTATTGTTTTAAACCTGACCAAAGAGATCAGTTTTGCCATCACTGTTCTGATGAGGCACCTTTAGGACCTATTTCTATACAGGCAAGATAATATTACCAATGCTTCTATGTGGCCTATTGCATCACCTGAAAATTGAACTGTATTATCATTCCTGGGAAAGGGATAAAAGCTAAGATAACTGAGAGGATTTAAAAATTGTTCTGTCTACAAAATTGCCTATAAATAATTTAAAATGCTCTTTTAATAACAATATTTATATCCTAAGAGAAGCATTTTTTTTTCTGAAGCATAAACTGCTTGGTACTCTCTGAGCTTGCTTGTTTTCTTGCAGATGTTTTATTACCCAAATCAGGTAACCAGTGTCTAAACTGCCTGCTGGTATGACTATTAAGTATATTGTGATCTAAAAGCAAAGGAAGCGCTTCTCTATACCAGAAATACTAGATTGAGCAATGTATACAGTGATTTGTCCAATTTACATTTCTTTCAATACAGTAGGTTATGATTCTAGAAAGGGTACTGAGTTATGGTGGCAGCTCCATTAGCCATACAAGTTCTGAAGGGCACCAAGTGAGAACAGATTTGGGATTTTATCCTACTGGCTGGTGAAACAGTTTCTCTGTCTCTGTCTCTGTCTCTCTCTGTCTCTGTCTCTCTCTGTGTCTCTATCTCTATCTCTCTCTGTCTCTGAGTGAGTGAGTGAGTGAGTGAGTGAGTGAGTGAGTGAGTGAATGAATGAAAATTCAGAACTATAGGTGTTCCACCATTTTATCTCAGGTCAAATTTAGTAGCTTCATTCATCTTATTCTTCCAGTTAATTGCCAACATAAGCCACCCCAAATGTAACTTAGTAACCACAAACAACTTAAAATGTAAAATATAATTTGCTTCATTCCCTTTTAGTGACGTCTATGTATAAAGCAAATGAACCTGAGCTTGCGTTACATAAAGTTAGTTTTATCAGGAATGGGGGTGTGGGCGGGCAGAGAGAGATGGGAATAAATAGTCACTTAAGCATATCTACCCCCACCCCGCCATCAAAAATTACAAGCTGTAATGGGCTCTAAGATACTCCATTTCTAGTTGAAAGAGCCACAAATTTGTCAACCAGACATAATTAGAACTTGATGAAATGCCATGTTAGAATAGCATAGCGCATATAAAAATGTGGCCTCGGTGTAAAAATCTTCCTTGCCCTTTTAATACTGAATTCCCTTCTGCAGCCTTGAGTGTATATAGATAGCAGCTGGGACCCCAGTGAGAGAAAGATCAGTATGACAGAATCATATCCAATGGTAATTCCAGCCTTAACCCAAAAGGAAGGAAAATCTATGGAAAGCTATTCAGGCTGAAACACTAAGAAATCATTAGTGAGCCAGATCCATTGACAGTGACAAAGGAGATTTAGGGTTGGGGCAGAATTATTGGCATTTGCTTAAATTTGCCAATTTCAGCTACATTAGTGACAGAGGATGTATGCTGAAAAACTGCTGAGAAAAAATGCAATGCAAGCATGCATTTGGACATGGGAGGACAAGTATGAAAGAAAAGCCAAATCTGTATTTGCCGGAATTTTGTCTATCTGGCACAAATTGCATGGGGTTTTTCAGTCTTGTCAATGGCAGCTGGACAGAAATAACTTTGAAATGTCCAGCAGCATTTGGCTGTAGACCTAGGAGACAAGTTGTGTCCAAAGCAAGCTTTGCAAATCTACCCTATGAAGTTAGGTAGATTATTCTTGTTTGTTGTTCCTCCCCATTAGGTCACACAAATTCCCACTGCTGAGTCATTGGAGCTGAGCAAAAAGTATCTGTGACAACAGTTCAGCGTTCCTTCAACCCTGAAAAATAGAACTAGATATTTTTGGAGAATACTTCCTAGTTGTATCAAGAGGCATTTTTTCCCATGGAATAATCATCTCACAAAAATGCATTTGTTATTTCAAATGGATCCTGCAATGAAAGTATCATGGCAGAGTCTAAATTTCTTATGATAAGAAGTAGACAGCTGGAAGGGAGGATACAGGGCTGGGTACAGATCTTGGGTACCAAATTAATCTTCATTGAAGAATCAATGCTTTTTTCATCAGATTTATTTATTCACAGGACTTTTAAACCTCTCCAGCTAGCCAAATCTGAACATTGTACAAACCCTAAGTACATAATTTGGGATTAAAAACAAGTACATTGTTTTTTTAAAAAAAATACAATGAAATTGCATATAAAACCAGGAGTTACATTTAGTACATTAAAAAGAAACTAGAACAACATTTCAGTCTGGCAATGATGCAACTTGTGCCCCCCCCTCTTCTGGTACTTATGTCACACATCTTCTTCTCTTTGTAACAGGCCATAGTTGTAAAGGGCCATAGACTGTAATTTCTTATGAATGGGAAAAGGAGGAAGAACTTATGATCAAAATGTTTGAATATTCTGTGGTTGATAAGCAAACATCCTTTTTATTTATTTTTAAAAGGTTGGAAGTTTTCTGGAGAGGTTTCCAAAACAACATTTGATGGTATACCAGATAATTCCCTACTAATCTAATATTTTTGTGCTCCTAATCAGTATTTTCAAAGACTTCACAGTTATCCTTACTTAGGTTTCATGCTCTTTCTGCCTCTCTTCCACCAATGAATAACTACAGTCCTCCAAATATTTCTGAATGTGAACCCCAGCCATAAAGTCACAAACAAAGAAAATTCTTGTAAGGCTAGTAGTATTAGCCTGTTGCAACATGCACAACAAAGATACTAGAAGAGTTGGTTTTAAAGGAAATCAATGCATCTAAGCCACCTCATCAGAACTTTTGAAAACTTTTCTTAGCAATGTTAAAGTAAAATAGTATTTCTCAATCTGGGCCAGCTTGAAGAAGTTTGGTCTTCACTCCCAGAATTCTGGGAGTTGAAGTCCATACATCTCCAAGTTAAAGGTAAAGATAAAGGTTTCCCCTGTCCAAAATTGTGTCCAACTGGGGTGTGTGTGTGTGCTCATCTCTGTTTCCTAGCTGTAAGAGCCAGCATTGTTTGAAGACATTTCCATGGTCATGTGGCCAGCATGGCTATATGAAGAGGTATATAGCACACTGTTACTGAAGAGGTACCTATTTATCTACTTGCATTTGTGTGCTTTCAGATTGCTAGTTAGGCAGGACCTATGGCAAGAATGGGAGCTCATCCCATCGCATGGTGCTTGAGTCTCAAACTGCCAATCTTTGGGATGATCAGCTCAGCGTCTTAACCGCTAGGCTTGAAAAACACAGATGCAGAATATTCTGGCTTGGAAATCTGGGAAGATTTGCAGCTGGGAGCACTAGAATAATGCTTTTCTTAAACATTTTGCCAATAATATTCTGTGGATAACTCTTAAAATATACTTTTGTGAGAGACAGAGCAATACTTTCATCTTTCTTCAAAATATCTACATTTCTTATACGTACATCTATGCTATTCATCCTTTTACCAATCATACTCCCCAACACTGTTCTTCAATTCAGACAGTCCACATTTTCGATCAGATGCAATTGCTGATGTTCTTGGATTGGTCTGCTCAGAAGGATATAACTCTAGTTTAATGAGGTAAGTTTCCAAGCAAATGTTCCAATGTGTGCTAAATGCCCTTTTCTTGATCTATTCAAGTTTAATGACTGGGGTTTTTTTCAAAAGGAGTTTGACCAGATACAATCTAAGGCAAAGGTGTCAAACTCGCAGCATCATGGCGGCGTCACATGACGTATCTTGCCTTTTTTTCCCCTTTGCTAAACTGGGCTTGGGCTTGGCCAGCACGTGACGCATCTGGCCCGTGGGCCGCAAGTTTGACAGCCCTGATCTAAGGGTAGAGAAATGGATAGAGAGAAAGGAAGCACCATAGAGATAACAGATGGGGAGGAAAAGGTTTAGACATTTCCCAAAAGCCATGTCAAGAATCTATGGCATAGTTGGAAGCTATTTTGGAATCATTTTATTTCTGCCAGTTAGTACTCCCCAGATTATTCTCTACATGGACATTGTTAAAGCACTGAGATCTAGGAAAGAAGTCTGGGCTCATTATGAAGCCTCTGGTATTTCTCATTACAGTACCACAGTTGGAAGGGGATCATCTATTCATATGCTCCCACTAATTGTCTTATTTTTACAATGGTCGGTACTTTAACAAAATCTGGAACATTTAATGAGCAATATAATCTCTGTCTCTCTCTCTCTCACACACACACACACTTTCTCCTGCTCTTTGTTTTTTACAAAATGTGTCACTTTTGTTCCTCTTTAATCAGCAATACAATTGCTTCCCTCCCCCTTCCACATGATTGGAATTTAATCTCTTTGTTTCATTTTCACCACATAAAGGACTAAGTGTCTAAAAATGCACCAAAATCATTCTTTCATTCTCTTCCTCAACTTTTGCACTCTGCCAGAAATTAAACAGTGTATTCTGATCTTTATTTTTTAAGAGGGTTTCCCCCCCACCCCCACCCCCACCCCCCCCCTCTCTCTCTCTCTCTCTCTCTCTCTGTGTGTGTGTGTGTGTGTGTGTGTGTGTGTGTGTGTGTGTGAGAGAGAGAGAGAGAGAGAGAGAGAGAGAGAGAGAGATTCAATTTTTGTAGATGTCAAAATGCCTTGTAATTTTGATGGATGTGTTCTTCCTTAATCACCATAACAAATAGCAACTATTTTCTGAATTTCTTGTTAATTCTTCTAAAGTATTTTGTAGCTTCTGCTATAATGCATACATACAAATAAATATTAGCAGTAATATTAGCAGTTCTAAGGGATTGTTTGAGAAGCTTCTTGGGAATTGTTATTGTACAATCTATCCTTCAAATATGCCTTTTTCTCATAGATATACAGTGCGTAATAAAGGAAGCCGAAGGTGGTATATTTATGACCATTATTTTTCGTTATTATTTTTCCAAGTATTATTTTCCTGATATAGTTTTGGTTAAGGAAGGTTATTCCATTATATATACACACATGTGTATGTATGGTGTAGTACTTTTTAATTAATATTTTATGTGTTTGTCAGTCATCTCAGTTGATAGGAAAATACCAGAATTTCATAGTCTGGAATTTTTATATTAGGCCAGTAATAATGACTGCTGAGAAATGTAATCAAATTTGCTAATAAAATCTGAGAATTTAACAACCTCTGGTTGCTAAATGTCCCTAACAAGGTAATGGGTTTTAGTCAGCTACAAATAATTACTTATTGGAATTGAATTATGCTGTCCACAATTTGTGGTTCCTTTTGCTGTAGTACATTCAAAGAAATAATCCATATCCTTTTGGAAGAGAATACTTTAATTTTGAGGGGCATTAGTGAATAAGTAGATAAAGTTTGATGTGATTATTTAAAATCACAGTTTGATCCCAGAGATTTTTTTTTAAAAAAAGAACTGCTACATCATGTTAAATGCCCAGTCCGAGATCAACCCTCTGATAGTGGCCAGCAAAAAGCATCTCAGAAATATTCCAGCTGCAGGTTTTCAGATGTTGCCATGAAATTCGGGAGACAATTTACAGCCATCAAGATAGCAGTCATTGAGATAAACCTGTGTGAATTTATCTCATCCTTGAAAAATCATCTAAATTGGCAGCCCTCATCACATTTGATAATCGTCAGTTTCTAGATTATCTATGTAAAGAAGTGCTTCCTTTTATTCATCCTGAATTTTCTTGCATGGCTTCTTTTTAAATTAAAAGCTGTCAGAAAAAGGGAGAATCCCTTCTATGGGAGAAGGGATTTTCTTACAGTCCACTTAAGCAAATGCTACACCTACAGTAGTACCTTGGTACTCAATTGCTTTGAATTTGTTATTCAACATATTTTGACATAAAAATGTCAAAATGGGATTCATCGTTTGTTTGGTATTCAAACACTTTGTCAGAGTAGGTTGCCTTGTGACTCACTATATTATTCCTTATGGGAAAAATTTGTTTGGTGTTCATCATCACACCTCACAGAACCAATTAACGATGAGTATTGAGGTACCACTGAAGAAGAGCCTAATGCTGGGAACAATTGAGGGCAAAAGAAGAAAGGGACGACAGAGAATGAGGTGGCTGGATGGAGTCACTGAAGCAGTAGGCGTGAGTTTAAATGGTCTCTGGGGGATGGTAGAGGACAGGAAGGCCTGGAGGAATGTTGTCCATGGGGTTGCGATGGATCAGACACGACTTCGCAACTAACAACAACAAAGGTTACATGCAATTAATCAATCAATGATTTGGTCAAAAGACAGATGCTCAGTCAATTCAAATCCCTGTAATCATTAACTAAGATTACAATTGGATACTCTGTTCAGTTTGAGGAGAAAATACTCTAAGCAGAATAGTGGATGGTGCACTGATTAAAACTACAGTTCCATTGAATTCAGTGGAGTTGGAAATAAGTTCCATTGAGTTCAGTGATGCTAGAAGTTCCATTGAAACTGGAACTTAGTTCCAGTGGAGCTTTCTGAGAAGAATGCATTTTTCATGCATTAATCTGACCAAATATAGTTCATATTTTTAATCCATTGGAAATCTATTATTCCTATATCAGAGCAAAATTATAAGAACCATAATTTTCAGAGCAAATTATTATCAGAACCATTTTGAACAATGCATATTATTATTCAACTGATGGTAGCTGCTATCATCAGCTAGCATCGATAATTTTGACTATATGTTCCACAAATTAAAGAAAACCATCATGCTTTATACTGAATTCATAAAAATATTAATTGCTTAAATTACAGTTTTTTTATCCAATTTAGAAAGGTTTTTACCCTTTCTCTTCACTCTTCACTCTCTTTTTTTTCATATTGTTAACAAGAATTTACATGCATGCATCCATCAAGAGCTTGACTTTATCTTTTTCCCCCCAAAATTTCCAGCTACATGTACCTTCTGTAGCTGCACTGGGTACTAACAAAATATCCCTCCACTGATTTTAAAGGATTTCCCCTGACTTTCTATAGCTTCTGCAGTTCATGAAGCCAGATTCAAACTTTAAGGGCCTACAAATACTGCAAAATGATATGGGAGGCAAAGAGATACCATGGCAGGAGCACTTGTGCTCTTGCTACACCCAACTCCTTTAAAAGTTATTGTGAATTGTTTTGATTTGAATCACTTTTCTGATTCTTTTTTTTTAAAGATCAACGTTTCTAATTGTGGCTGGCAGCCGTTTTTCCTCAGCGTAGCTTAAGAGCATCTTGCTATAAAAAACTTCTATCAAATCTGACTTTGAACCTACTCTTGTGGTCTTCTTCACTAACTGCAAGGGGGTCCCCTCTGGATTTAAGACAGTGAAGCATTAATGAAATGAAATAGATATTTAAATGCTTACAGTAACGTGTGATTTGTGCCGGAGCATTTCTTGAACTGACAAGTTACAAGCCATGGCTGCAAACCCCACAGGGAACTTTCAGAACTCCAGCACACAGCAGTTTCTAATCACTGCCTATCATTAGCATTTTAGTGAATAGAGATTTTTTTTTTTAAAGGAGAAAGAAAGAAAGAAAAATCTTCATTGTGAAGAATGAAGGCATTTGTTAAGGTAAACAATCCTCTATGCTCAGGGATGAAGCTGGAAGTGATTTGACAGGACTGTTCCTCTTCTTCTAGCACAAAGACACTTTTAATTGTCTGGGTTAGGCCCAGTGGTGAAATTCAAATTTTTTTACTACTGGTTCTGTGGGCATGGCTTGGTATGTGTGGTGTGGCTTGGTGGGCGTGGCTTGATGGGCATGGCAGGGGAAGGATATTGCAAAACCTCCATTCCCATCCCACTCTGGGACCAGCCAGAGATGGCATTTGCCGGTTCTACTCAAAATTTCCACTACTGGTTCTCCAGAACCTGTCAGAACCTGCTGGATTTCACCCCTGGTTAGGCCTAACCAGCCACTTCCCTAAACCAGGCCTAGTTTCAGATGGTGGGCTTCTCTGCATTGTCCGGAAGAGGCAGACAACAATTTCCACAAATGGACAATGTTGCTTTCATTCATCCATTCGTCTTTGGAGTTGCTTGTTATGTATGTGTTTTTTGATGCTTTTTAAAACAACATATCCATAAATTCAATTTAACACTGAGAAAAAATACATTATGCTGTATATTTCCAGAAAGACTTAATCACAAGAAAGAGAGAGATTGGCCATTACTTTCCTGGAACAGGCAATTGGGAGGGCACAGGAGCAGGGGAATTGCCCAAAGGGAGGACATGGCAGCCAGGACATGGTAACCCAGACTAAATCCTAAAGTATTTGGCAATATATCCAGGTTAGAATTTCTTAAATTGGTTTAGAGCAGGGGTGTCAAAGTTGATTTCATTGAGGGGTGTATCAGGGTTGTGTTTGATCTCCAGTGGCTGGGGTGGGTGTGGCCAGGGTGGTCAGGGTGAGCGTGGCCAGCTCAACATCACTCGTGTTGGAGGCACCTGTGGTGGCCTGAGCACTCTGCCAGCGAAAACGGGCTCCTGAGCTCCTGCAACCCTCTGCTAGCAAAAATGAACCTCAGGAAGGCCGCACGTGACTCTCCCAAGCTCCATTTTCCCTGGAAGAAACACGGCCACTCTTTTGCTGTTTCCAGGGGTCCCCCATGGGCCAGATCTAAGTACCCCGTGGGCTGGATCTGGCCCCCAGGCCTTGAGTTTGACCCGTGGTTTAGAGTCAAGCCAGCATGAGCACAGGATAGGAGCAGCTTAAACCAGGGGTTCCCAACCCCTGATCCATGGACCACTACCGATCCATGGCATTCCAGAAACTGGGCCATGCAAACAAGCAAAGCCCTAACTGCGGGATACAAGCAGCACATGAAACCACACCCCCTCTGGTTCACAGAAATACCTCTCTCCACGGAACCAGTCCCTGGTGCCCAAGGGGGCCGCTGACTTAAACGAATACAATGGAAAAGCCACCTTTAGTGGATCCCTACTGGGAATTTTTTTATATTACTCTCCCGTTAGTCAATTCCAGTTGTGAATCTGAATCTTAGCGATAGCACTAGAACAGGGGTGCTATTCAGCAGATTCTGACAGGTTCTGGAGAACCGGTAGCAGAAATTTTGAGTAGTTCGGAGAACTGACAAATACCACCTCTGGCTGGCCCCAGAGTGAGGTGGGAATGGAGTTTTTGCAATATCCTTCCCCCAGGAGTGGGGAGAGAATGGGGATTTTGCAGTATCCTTCCCTTGGAGTGGGGTGGGAATGGAGATTCTGCAGTATCTTTCCCCTGTCACACCCACCAAGCCACACCATACCTATTAAGCCACGCCGACAGAACCGGTAGTAAAATAATTTGAATTCCACCACTGCACTAGAAGTAGCAATAGCACTTAGACTCATATACCACCCCACAGTGCTTTACTAAGCACTCTCTTAGCAGATTACAGAGTCAGCATATTGCCCTCAACAATCTGGGTCCTCATTTTATCGACCTTAGAAGGATGGAAGACTGAGTCAACTTGAGCCCCATCGAGACCGAATTCCAGACTGTGGGCAGAGTTTGCCTGCAATACTGCATTCTAACCACCAGGGGTTAGACTGATCCATCCATCAGCACACTCATTTTTAATTTTTTCCACTTTATTAACTACTGCAGTATCATCAATTTATTCAGCACTCTAGAATGGGAAATATAGCAAATATAGCAAAATAATGGAATATATATTTTATTGAATTTTTTACCTTCAAGCATCTGTGCCTGCTGCTTGAGATTATATGGATGACCTCGGCAGCTCTCATGTAACCTTGGAAGAAGATTTGTATGGTTGAAAGACTTAGAAAGAGGTGCTGCTTTCCTGATCCTGCATTCTCCAAAGGATCTCTTCGCCTTTAAATTATAAAAATTGCACAATCCTGCAGATTACAATGTGTAAAGTTAGCCATGATGTGAATTCAGTGGCTGCCACCAATAAAAGTCTCCTAGTAATGTGTTTTAAAAGAAAGACATTCCTGATATCATTGTTCTCTCTTTTTCCCAAAAAACTGGCTGCTGATTCTACAGTCTTCTCCCCAAAAAGATGGATGCTTTATAAAAAGCACATGTAATAATTTACAATGGTTTTACAACTTTGTGAAAAGTTGGGGAGAGATGGGTTTAATGCAGGGGTGAAATCCAGCAGGTTCTAACAGGTTCTGGAGAACCGGTAGCAGAAATTTTGAGTAGTTCGGAGAACCGGCAAATACCATCTCTGGCTGGCCCCAGAGTGGGGTGGGAATGGAGATTTTGCGGTATCCTTTCCCTGTCACGCCCACCAAGCTACGCCCACAGAACCAGTACGGAAAAAATTTGTATTTCACCCCTGGTTTAATGGCATCCCTTATAACATATAACTAGTCTAACACTCTTTTTAAGTGTCCAATATTAACACTCTAAAGTGGGGTTCGCCAAAGTGGTCAATATTGACCCCCAAGAGACAATGGGACTATATATTATTGTTATGATGAAGATGATGATGATTAGTTAGCATAATATGTATTACATTATTTTAATGTAATGTTTCTAGGTCAATGAGCAATGTGAAGCTTCAAGAAGGGGTTGATGAACTGAAACATTTGGGGATTCTTGCTCTAAAGTCTTTATATACTTCTGGAAAGCAAGCTTGTTTTTGTTATATATCAGTGTTTGACCCACTGCAGTTAAATGTGTGAATGGTCTCGCTGAGAGGTTCTCTCTGCAGTGTGTGATATCTGGTAGTGGATTCACCTGCCCAGTTCACCATATTGTTGCAAACCTCCAGTTATCAAGATGAATATGTCTCAGGAATTCTTTGCAGTCATCATCTCAAACATGTGGGAGAGGAGTAGGGGCCAAGATCACTTCTACAGATGTCTGTCCTTCAGGCTCAGTTGTACAGGTAACTGAATACACCTGTGGTTTGCCTTCTAGCGACTTGTATGCTTTGAATTGATGCAGTCAATACAGCATGGTCTGAAACTGGGAGGCTAGACACTTGTGCATTCTGGTCAGAGGAAAAAAGGGTTCATTCTCCACAATATAATACAGAGATTTGTATCCCCAGGATTCTTTGGTGGAGCCATGGGGTTTACAGCAACTCACCATGGCCAACTCGCCACAGCCAACTTGCTACGGCCAATTCACTGCAGACAACTTACCATGAGACAACTCACCATGGCCAACTTACATTAATATCAAAGAAATAGTGGAATAGAATAGTTAAAGAAAGGATGCCAAAGGAAGGGCCAAATGAAATGTAAATGACAAAAATTAAAATATTTTTAAAATTATTTTAAATAATTAAATTGAATTGTAGAATTGCTGTCCCATGGCAATTTGGCTATGACAAGTTGTCCCGCAGCAAATTGACCATGGTGTTCTGTCCCCAACCACACGCACACACACCAACAGACGTTCAGGAGTTAAAGACCAAACCAGCCAGCAAAATCCTTTTCCTTAAGATAACGGAACTTGGCAACAACCTAGTGGCTGCCTGCCATGAGTTAATTATTTACAAAGAGGAGAGATAACTTCTCCCCACTTCTGATACATCAAAAGAAACACCTCAATAATTACGGAGTTAATCAAGTCCAGAGATAATCCAGCTAAGTCTTATAGCAAAAGTCCGGCAATGCAGAATGGCGTGGAAGCTTTCAGCTTTGTTCGTCACAAGGTTTGACTGGCCACAACACTCCGTTTTATATCCTGTGGGGTGTGGTCCAGTGACTCAGCCTAATCTCGGGCATACCTTTTCTTCTGTTGCACGCGCTTATCTCTGCGATGCTGGCGTGGATCCAGCCAAGACTCATTACCCTCATCACTGTCCATCTGTGGCTGCATGGACCTGCTTGGCCCCGGCCCTATCTCTTGCCCTTCGGCGGACACCGAAGGCATTGCCAGAGAGGAGGGTCCTGGAGAGGGAGGCCTTGCCAACTCCTCTTCACTCTCGGAGTCCTCTCCTGCCGATGACACAGGCTCAGGTAACGGAGCCACAACACATGGAGAGTTGTCTGTGGTGAGCTGGCTGTAGCAAATTGTCCCATTCCGGAGCCAGGATAGTATAATCAATCTACATTGGCACCCTTTAGTTCAAAGCAGGGGTGAAATCCAGCAGGTTCTGACAGGTTCTAGAGAACTGGTAGCGGAAATTTGAGCAGTTCGGAGAACCGGTATTGAAAATTTTGAGTAGTTCGGAGAACCGGCAAATACCACCTCTGGCTGGCCCTAGAGTGGAGTGGGAATGGAGATTTTGCAGTATCCTTCCCCTCTCACGCCCACCAAGCCACACCCACCAAGCCACGTCCACAGAACCAGTAGTAAAAAAAATTGGATTTCACCACTGGTTCAAAGGTTTCCATAAACAAGCAAGTAGACCAATCACACTGTTTACAAAAAGGATAGAAGCAAAGCTGTGGAAAAAAAATAAGGATTTGTGATGCATTCGTGTAGGTTGAGGTAGTCCTCGACTTACAACTGTTCATTTAGTGACTTGAAAGTTACAACATCACTGAAAAAAAGTGACTTATGACCATTTTCACACTTGCAACCTTGCAACAACCCCATGGTCACATGATCAAAATTCTTATGCTGGGCAACTGGTTCACATTTAGGACGGTTGAAGTGTCCCGGGGTCTTTGCGATCACCCTTCTAACAAGCAAAGTCAATGGGGATGCCGGATTCATGTAACAACCATGTTTCTAAGTTAACAATTGCAGTGATTCAGTAACGAATGTGGCAAGAAAAGCCGTAAAATAGGAGGTGGGGGGGATCACTTAACAAATGTCTCATTTAACAACAGAAATTTGGGGCTCATTTGGGGTCGAAGACCAAGGACTACCTGTACAATCTGATAATCTAAAATTCCGGTGAGTTCACATAGTTCATATCAACTATGCATTCCTGGAAACCTACTGGCAGGAAGAGTTTCCAAAGGAATTTCAGTTCATTAACCATTATCTACAAACAGTCCTCATTTAGCAGCTAGCTTGCTTAGCAGGCATTCACAAATACAATGGTGTTTTGTTTTTTTTTTAAATCATTTTCTGACTAAGGCATGCCTTTATAGACAACAGAAGCCTTCAGTGTGAAGTGTGATTAAGGTCTGGTCAATTTCAGGCAGCCGCCCCAGGCAGCTGGCAGATTCTAATCAACTAATTAGGGTTACAGAGTTTGTTAAGTTGTGGTTAACACTTTTTAGGGAAGTGCTGATCTGTGGAGAAAAGCAGCTCAAGGAGAGATAGTCTGTTTAAGCATTGTCTCTGTCCTGCGAGAGGACAAAAGAGGCAAAACAGAAAAAGGGATCACGCACAGGACACTTTAAGAGAGAACTTTCTCTGAATGAGAGAAAAATCCAGTGATTTTTCCACGGTCTTTCTCAGTCACATGTTCACTTAGCAACCATTTTGCTTAGTGACCATTTTGCTTCCAATGCAAGGAACAGATTGCTAAAAGGGTTGAAATCCAAATTTTTCCCCTACCGGTTCTGTGGGCATGGCTTGGTGGGTGTGGCAGGGGAAGGATACTGCAAAATCTCCATTCCCTCCCCTCCTGGGGGAAGGATATTGCAAAATCTCCATTCCCACTCCACTCTGGGGCCAGCCAGAGGTGGCATTTGCCGGTTCTCTGAACTACTCAAAATTTCTGCTACCGGTTCTCCAGAACCTGTTAGAACCTGCTGGATTTCACCCCTGGACTGTACTAATATCCTTGTAAGTTTCTTGTTGTCATTTGCATATGTGATAGCAAGTGCAAAAGGAAGCAAGTGTGGTCCCTTAGGATAGCCAAAAAAAAAAAAAAAAAAAAGCAACTTGTACTGTAACCAGACTTTGAAAGAATGTAGAAAACTTGTAAGAGAGAAATCCTCTGGTTTTCTTTTTTAGGAACCTGTGAAATTGCTGAAAGTTCCTTTCTCAGAAGTTCTACTCTACTTGAAAACTTTAGAAAAGTTTTTACCTTAAGAGTTTGGACATTAGCTGAGTGCATGCACAGCATCTTCTTTAGGCTGGGAAGGAAGGAAGGTCAAATCTTTGGTCATAGCCCAGCAGAGAGGAAAAAAGAACAAAAGAGAATTAAAAACCAAAAATACGAAAAATCAAATACACGCAAACATAACAAATAAAAAGAACTCAATCATTTATTACCATATAGAAAGTCACTCAGCCTGACTTTTGAACAAACTATTATTTCATCATTACATGAAGTAATATTGATTAGTCTTTTCTATTCCAGTGATAGAGACCGGGTTTATAGACAGAAAGTGAATGCATTATCATTTATTTATTTTTAGTTGTTTTTATTCGGCTTTTATTATTGTTATAAATAACTTGAGTTGTTTTTGAAAATAATAAAGGTGGGATATGAATAAAAGCAAACAAACAAATGAAATAAATAACTCAAGGCAGCAAATATACCTAATATTTTTTTTCCCTCCTCCTACAGGTATTTTCCCTACCACAACAACCCTATGAGGTAGGTTGGGCTGAGAGAGAGTAACTGGCCCAAAGTCACCCAGTCAGCTTTCATCCCTAAGGCAAGGCCTCACAGTTTCCTGGCTTCTAGACTAGTGCCTTAACCATTAGACCAGACTGGCTCTCTAACACATTATCATAAACCCAAAATGATAATCCTAAACTGAACTGTCCTTACAGTGCTGAAAACTAATGTTGTTTTACATCCCCTATTCAGTAATTCCATACTATAATTCTGCATATACCATATTTTTCAGAGTATAAGATGTACCTTTTTCTCCCTAAATGAGGCTGAAAATTTGGGTGTGTCTTATACTCTGAATGTAGCTTTTTTTGAAGCTTTTTTTCAGCCCTAACAAGGTTCTAACAAGGCACTAGCGAGTGATCTCCATGCTTTGCTCCAACTCTCAGCTGTTCTTTAGAAGCTTTTTTTCAGTCCTAACTAGGCCTAGCCAAGTGAAGCGATCTTCCTGTGCTTTGCCTGCTTTTCTCATTGCTGCTTCCTCTCAGCTGTGCCTTAGAAGCTGTTTTTTTATCCCCAAGCAGGGGATAATAAAACCAGAAAATTAATGTGCTGAAGCTGACCAGACTAAAGACACTAGCCAGATGAATACCTGGTAGGCAGATTTCCCCCCCCCTATTTTCCTCCCCAAAAACTAAACTGCATCTTATACTCCGAAAAATACAGTAATTACCTTCTCTCTTTTTTTGCTATTTTATCCAAGAGTACGTTCACTTGTTTAAAGTGAATTCATTTTTGTAATTAAAAAAAACCCATGTCAACAAATAGATGGATATTAAACCAAAATAGGACAATAGCAGGACAAGCCCAAATCATATGAGTCTCCTTGCCCCTTTCTACCTTCGGCACTATAATGTTGATAGCTAAACCTTTTAAAATACTCTGTGAAATATCCAGTAAACATGAAAAATATTTTGTTGGATTAATCTCATGTTAAGATTGTAGAAGCATATTTTATATTCTTTAAAACTTTTAGCTTCTAATTTGGTAATATGGGGCATTCTAATTCTGTATTCCATAATTCATAAGGTAAATAACAAATAGCTACCTTAACAATACTCTATTTTTAAGAAAATGCTATAGCCATAAAAGCATCTATTAATATTGGCAATACTTCAGGAGTTTGAAATGCTGTTAATGGATGTGGATCAAAATCTGAGGTCAAAAGATGTTTTAATGGAGTATGTTGTTATTTCACAGTTTGGGCAGTAACTAAAATGCTTTGATTAGCAATGTGCTGGTCCAAATTATTAATATCCCTTTTCTTTTCTCTTCACCTCAAAAAAAAAGATGCCTTTTTCAAATTTGGATTGTCCTAAATGTAAATTTAATGTAGTGAATAAGGGTTTAAATTATGCCTCCACTCCAGCATCTTCTAAATATACCTTGCAGTTTTAATACTGCAAGACATAAAGGAAATGGGAAATGCAATAAAGCTTTTGCTATATCCAGTTCATTTCTATTCTATGTGAAGGTGTGTATCGGGTATGTGCAGATATGTATATCGGGTATATTTTTTTAAATGATCACTTACATTCCACATATAATTTGGGTCAAAATAGATGACCAGTGATAAAGCTGAAAATAAGGAAAGTTAAAACATTCATCATTTTAGGAAAGTCAAAATTTAGGTAACGATAATCTAGGAGTTTTTCCTTTTCTATGGAGAATTCCTTGATACCTTGACCACTTGCTTAAAACACCCTAGAAGCATTAATGTAGGAACACCTCTCACTAACTATATCCATCTTTAACATTCATTTTTACCACATCTATCTGATTTGCACTGCCTGCGTTGTCCAGAATATTCATTTGTGTTTTTTTAAAAAATGCCTATCTTCCAAGTTCCCTTTGGTAACAGCAAAGATCACATCAATGGTGTGAGGAAAAACCTCAGACCTGTTTTACATCTCATCTGTGAAAATGTTCCTTCTTTCAGCACTGTATTTTGACGGGGAGGGAGGGAAAACAACACCATTACCACAAGATTCATACCACGCATACAAGGAAAGAAACTGTACTTTGCTCATACAAGGGCTTCCAGTTTTCTAACAGGAAACCCTTTTGAAGCAGAAGAGTGTAAACAAGGGGAATGCACGCACCACTAGCTGCCAGCCTGACGCTGCCTGAATTGGCTAGATATGTTTGTGCAAGCAAATACATTTTTCCTGATTTTATTTTAAAGGTACAATGGCAGCCTATTGGTGCGACATACAACCAAGACTTTGTTGGCTTCTAATCAGAAAAGGAGAATGGTTTCGGAATAACAAAAGGGCTAAACGTGGGAGTATTTTGCATAGTGTCACCTAAAACAAAGCCAACACAGGTAGGGAATACACTTCAGGATATCTATACTGTTCCTTCCTTCTTTCCATCACCCCCAAAAGGGAAAGGGATGGAAGGGGGGGGCGGAATGCAAACCATCCAAGAGGTTATATATTTACTAGGAACGCAAGCCAGGCTGATGAGAGGGAGTGATGCTGAATGTCACTTGCATTGTTGCCCACTGATAGACTACCACTGACAGGGTGAGGCTGACAACATGACATGCGGTGTGCTAGCCAGCTCTGGGGGTCAGTAGGAGCTTAGGGATGGGTGGCCAACCAGGAAATCGGAGCAGAGAGAGAGAAAAAGAGAGAGAGAGAGAGGAGAAGAGAGAGAGAGAGAGAGTCTTTGGGGATTCTGTTCCCTCTGGGGCCAGCAGCCAAAAAAACCCTCTGTGAGCTGCCATCCATCTCCTGCTGAGAAAGTGTTGGTAAATTTTACTTCCAGAATAGGTTTGCTGTCACTCTGGAACAAAGACCAATGGTGGAAAAGGAAGAGGCGCTGAGGAAGGAAAACGGAGGAAGGAAAACCTTTGGCCAACATCCGAAGAGAATGTGATGAGGGGAGGCAGGGGGGAATGAAAAAAAGCAAAAATACATTCCCAGTTGAATTTATGCCTTTTATTCATTTTACAAAGAGGCCAGTTTGTCATAACAGGGACTGCAGCTAGATCTTTATGTTCCCTGAATGAAAAGCATACAAAGTTTAGGACTAAAGCCATTCTAATCTACGTGCACCCAAAGCTATGTGTCAATTACATATGTGCTGTAAAGTTGTTTAATTGCTTTTCTTTTGCCTGTTTTATTTTGGACCCGTCAGTCAAAGAGAAAGGCAAGGGTCATATACAAAATTATTAAGCCATAATTGCTAAAGATTTTAGAATCTTTCCTCACTGCTGAGTTGAACTGCTTTCCACCCATCTTTGAGTTGGCAGAAAACTAAACCGGCATGAAATCTGTTCTTACCAAACCCTCTTTCGCCTTTGCTTCAGGCCACTAAAGTCCCCTGACTTCCTTCCAAGGTTATGAGTGACAAATAGCATTCCAGACTTTATATATCTTGAGGCTGCCCTCGGTAAGGGGAAAAGCATGATTTTAATTGTTGGTGCAACTAATGATGACTTAAGCCTACCTCGTTGGTGGGCTGTGGATCTTATGAAAGCAGGTCATAGAAACACCGCAGAAAGAAAAGGATTTTTGCACTCTGGTTAGATGCAAATGGAAAGAGTTCCTCATTGCAACACTGCTGACTGTTCAGATATTATTCAGGCATGTTTCTGCAGACTTGGACTTCCTACAACAGCTCCTGTCTTAAATAATAAGTAGAGGTCTCAGGCAGCCATACTCCTACCTTCAAATGTTCTTTTTTTGTTTTTCTGTGCTTCCAGAAATCACAATATACCTCAATCCAGAGAGACAGAGATGGATAAATTGATTAGTCTTGCAACCATATTAAAAATAAATAAATAAATTAGGATCCAATTCCAGGATAAAATGGATAAAATAAAATAAAATAATAAAATATTTACGTGGTAAATTACAAAGAATCAACATTCAGATAAATGTTTAGAGGATATCTCAATCTGTTTAAGGTAATGGGTTCAACTGCCTTAACTATAAAACTTAGCAGTTTTGCTCACAATGTACACATTAGAACTCAGAAGGAAATAGGACAACTGCGATTCAGATCCCTGTGGGCTGTTCTTTTAGGTAGGGATGTTAAGTATTTAAGCCTAGGAGGGGCTTATAATTGACAGTCAAACAAAACTTGAGAATATCTTCAATGGCTGGGGAATCACCTCTGCATGACCCCTCATGAGATGGCAGGTGATGGAAGCACCTATATTTATTCATGGAATCCAATAACTCAAATGCAGCTCTAGAATAGACTCTTCTTAAGAATTGTGTCAAACTCATTGACAGGTATTTTTCAAATTGAAAAATAGTTTTGTTCTTAGCCAACCAAATGAAGGTTCTATTTTTTGCCAATAACTCCATGTCAGTTTGATCACCGATATCTAGGATTCTTTGTTTTAAAATTTCCCTTGCCTGGGAGGTAGTTGAGGGTAAATACTGGGTTGGAAACTGATTTCTAATATGTTTATAATGGAAAGCTAGAGTCCTTCTAGCAGGAGTCTCCAACCCCCGGACAGCATCCTACTACCAGGCCGTGGTCTGTTTGGAACCAGGCCGCAGAAGCAGCTGGGGAGCACACGTACATGTGAAGCTCCATTTGGGTGTGCCCACCGCTCACACAAATGAAGCTGTGTGCAAACCTGCTACTCACATAGAATCATCCCGCCTCCACCCCTCCAGTCCGCAAAGCTGGAGAGTTTGGAGACCGCTGCTCTAAGGCAGTGCTTTTCAAGCTTGGCAACTTTAAAATGTGTGGACTTCAACTCCCAGAAATCCCCAACCAACATGACCTGGGACCTGCTCAGATGGTTCCATTGTTGAGGTGACAATATTTTATTCCCATCTCTTGTAGCTTGTGTTTTTGTTTTTGTGATATTTATTAATACACTGTTTTTGTTTTGTTTTGTTTTGTTTTGTTTTGTTTTGTTTTTATTGTTCTTACTGATTCTTGTTTGCCATCCAGAGTTGCCTATGGTGAGATGGGCAGCTATATAAATCTGACTGATAAATAAATATAAATAAAAGAGCCCCGAGTACAAAGCCATACAGTATCATTATATTTAATGTAGATCTTGGACCCATCACAGATTGCCTAACTTACTTAGGGTGCCAGCTTTCTTGAAAGGATAATAATGGGGAGAACTCAATGCAGAAAAAGCAGGATGGAAATGTAATACTGTAAATAGTTCTCTAATTTTCTCCTGTCCTTCAAACACCCTAGCTAACCTATACTATAAAAATCTATATTCTCTCCTAGTTGCATTTGAAATAGGTGTCATAGACGGGAAGAAACCCTAAGATTTATTTTGAAGGATATGACCTAAAGCCTCAGAGACTGCTTTTAGCTATTTTAGGGCAAATCTTGGTCCATGGCCGGTATAGGCCATGCTTACTGCTTCCTGAACCCAGCAATGGAGGACATGATCCTCCTCCTTTTAAACTTGGGTTTTCCAATTTCAGTTCAAAACAACTGTTTTCTCATCAGAACTGTCTTAAGTCCTTCAAGCTTATGATTTCCAGACATTTGTTCCATTCTAGAAGCAGCCTCAACTCCAACTGGCTGCCTTGCCCCGCCTCTCCAGCATCTGGTCATTATTCTGTACATCCATTTCATCTTGGGTTTCCTTCCTTCCTTCCTTCCTTCCTTCCTTCCTTCCTTCCTTCCTTCCTTCCTTCCTTCCTTCCTTCCTCTGTCCATCTCACAAACATAATTCGGGGGGGGGGCATACAATAAGAAACAACCATAAAAAAGCAAACATTAAAAACAATTCATAATAAAAGCAGCAATAACCTGGAAGATGTGGGGGGAGGATATCTGGAAGGTTATGAAGATGGAGGCAGTCTCACTTAGTTGCCAGATGGTTGGCAGTTGTGTTTTTATAATCTGGTGATTGATTCAACAATGACCCATAAAATCAGTGAACTTGCCTGATCCCTAGAAGCTCATGCTCCATTCAATCCTTATATCTCCCTGTGGGTACCCTTTTGGTTTTTGACCTGACCAGGTGAAGTATCTTCCTCTTGCTGTACTCCCTTGTCCTCTGTTCCTTTTATTGTTTTCTAAAAACGTTTTTTAAATCGCAAGGCAGGGACATTGCTATTTTGTTTTAATGAAGCTGAGCCATCAGTTCTTTCTTGCTACAAAATTTTCATGGACTTAAAGAGGAATGTAGGAACCTGTGAACAGCCTGTTTCCTATTGCTTTGATTATTGTCGCATCAAAGTAATGATAGTACTATAAAGGAGAGGGAAAAAAAGAAAATGTCTGTGTAAGTATCTAGGAGATAATGTAGGAAGGGGGAGTGTGAAGGCATCCATGTGTTCAAACATCTGGGAAAGCAAAGTAAAGGGAGAGTGATTAAGTGAGGAATCCTCAAAAGAAAAAGGCAGGTATTGTTAGACCAATCCCCAAAGGAACCAGCCAGTGAGATTTGCCTTCCCTCACAGATGGGAAAGGCAAGAAGCAGAGGAACCTGGGTTTCGAATCAAAACCAGCCTGGCCCTGTTGCCAATCCACTGTACTCCAGACTGGAATTTATGAATTTCTGATTTAAGAAACAGCTGGGAAGATCATGGGAACAAGTAGCTGCAGTGCAGAATTACCTTTAGCCAAGCTGATGCCCTACAGATGTGTGGGCAGTGGGATTCCCAAGAGTCTCTTCAGCAAGCTGAAAGGAATGATGGGAAATGTAGTACAACACACTGTAGTCCAAATGTAGTCCAATCAGATTGAATCAGATAGTTAGAATAAGGCAGCGAGTCACAAAGTGCAGTATGTATTCTATTTTCTTTATGACTACTGAATGAAACTCTGAATAAGCAAATATGAGAACTCCAATTTCATTCCAGATACTATGGTAATTCTTCCAAGTAAGTTTCTTCTGTAGGTAAATGACATATCATTTATTTATTAGTATTTTATGCCAGTACCCCATACTTCCAAGAAATTATGTTCACATTTGTCCAGATTGCTGTGGTATTTCATAATGTGAAGCTATAGCAAGCCAACTCTCAAAAAAGTATTACATCAAATGTTGAAATATTAGAATTTTGAAATAGATATCCAATCTTCAATGCAAATCTGGAGAAGTTCGGCATTTAAAATTTACAGAGAAGAAAAATAAAATACTTTTTAGCATCCTATTTTGATCCATATTTTATTGCAGTTGCAAGTCTCTGACACACTATCTGGGCTTTCAAAAATACTAGTATTCCTTCTCTCTATTGCACATAAATTCCACAGAGAATGTTTGTAAATCTCTTCCCTTTCCCTTTTTATTTAAATTGTATGATCTTTATAGCCTGAGATTTTTTTTCTCTCCCTCAACATTACATTTTCTCTCCCTCTCTGACTGCAAAAGCTTTGAAAATAGCGGAGGGAAATATAGGGTATAGTTACTAACAGAACAATTTGATTAGATAGTTTTCTACAATATCCTGCCAAGTACCGGGGAGAATTGTGTCACTGTCCTGCTTCCTTAACTTTCTCATTGTATGCAGAAGATTGGTAAATTAACTTCACAGCTGAACAGGACATTTTAAATGCCTGATGTGGTAGCAAATATTTAAGGGCATCCTGTGAAAAGAAGCAACTTTTTACTAGGTCATCTGTATTTCACCTCCATTCTCACAGAAAAGGACTGGGCTACAAACTCTGATTTTAATAAGCAAATTCTAGAAGTTAAGGCAAAGTTGTGTAAAATGGCATAGCTTAGAACAGAGGTGTGGAACTACGGTTGGCTCAGGAATTCTGGGAGTTGAAGTCCACAAGTCATAAAAGGGCCATAGTTCCCCATCCTTGTTTAGAATGAAAATCTGAAGTGAAGTTAGGGGTTCCTCCAAGCAAAACCTTTGAAGGAATCTGAAAGGAGCTTGATAAATCCACTCAAAGCTCCTGTGAGGATTTTCTTGGCCAATATAGACTTCTCAAGAGTTGCACTAATAATACAATGCAAGATGTATGATGATTTCAGTTCATGAATTATAAGAGGGTGAAGGAACCATAGAAAATGTCAATAATAAACCCACTAAAATTTCTTGCAGAGATTTCATGGGGATGGTGGAGTACTGTAAGAAACGCACAAGCCGGGAACAACGTTCCAGTGTTTTATTTCCTCCACCCCAATTTTTATTTTTATTTTTTTTTTTATTTCATTTTTACAGTAGGCCAAACTTCAGTGCTCCTTTGCAGCTGCCCTACGCCGACTCTGACAGGAGGAAGGCTGGGAGCTGACAGTGCTTAAGAGGGAGAGCGTGGGGGGGCGGGTGTGAGCACCGCGTGGGGGGGCGGGTGTGAGCATCTCCAGTACCCCTCTTGAAGCTGATAATTAATAAATGAAATACCCTGGGACGCCACTAAAGCTTCTTGCGATGACATATCTGTCGTGAGCTCGGCAAAGCATTAAATGGCCATTTTCTGACAGAATGACTTCACTGCCTTGGTGGATCCTTGACTTTGTGGAGAATATTCCTCCCTCCCCTTCGTTTTTTTTTTATTATTATTGCCTTTTTCTTCCTCTTTTTCTCTTTGGCTTATTCTTTCTTTCTCTCTCTCTCTTGCTCACTTTTTCTCTCTCTCCCCGGTTGACGGCTCTAGTTCATTTCTGCCTGTTTAATTGGGCCCCGGATGAATTTACTCGACAGGGCCATTCATCATGTGGCAGCCGCTAGCGGGACGAGTCCAGGGGGAGCCCGGCTGACAGCTCCGGCAGCCTCGGATGCTGCCTGACTCTGGGAAGTTCACATATTTGGGCATTAGTGCAGCTATTAGTTTAACAAGCTTCGTTTATCCTTGTCACTACCACTTCAGCTTCCCATGTAATCATTTGAAATGTAGATTACTGCTAGACAAATGGGACAGAGCAGGAGTACGCAGGAGGGGAAAAAAGTGACATGGATTGCTTGTTACAAGAGCTTTTTTCTAAAAGGAAAAAAAAAGTCCTGTCCCCTTAATTTCCTTCCAGTGTGAGCTCTTTGATTAACTTAATATTCACATTATTTCTATGGTAAGCGGTTTGCCACCTGTGTATGCCCCCCTATATCAAAATTAGTTTGCTTTGACCCAGAATGAGGCTGGAAGCTGCTAGCCATTGTCCAGAGCAGGCAGAAAGTGGCAGATCCAGAGATCTCTTTCATTCCTTGCTGTTGGGGGGAAAAGCTTGAATTTTCCCTTGAAGAGGGAAGAAAAGGCAGAATTATACCATTATCCTAGTCAGCAGATGCAATCTATTGTATGTATATGAAGTGAGCTAAATTGCTTGTGGTGCCTCTTGTAATTCTTCCTCCAAATCTAGATTCTAGACAGAATCTAAGACAAGGAAATACTCCATTCTTATCTTGTCCTGTGATGCATAACTTGTGCACTTCCTCCTCCTCCTCCTCCTCCTTCATATCCTCCTCCTCCTCCTCTTGTCCTTATCCTTCTCATCTTCAACCCCTGACTGGGGAGGATTTTGTAGCAGTAGTTGATATTACCTAAAACTTGAAATCTATTTTCAGAAATGTTAGCAGAGTTCCTGTGATCCATACTTGTTTTTGGTTTAGTTGTTGGTTGTTTTTGTTATTGCCTATTGTTTATTTATTTAATGGCTTAGTTAGATATCTGATGGATAGTACAAACATTTGGCATAAATGTGCCCCCCACTGCTTTTGTACTATTAATAAGAAACAAATATGATAAAAGAGAAAATATGGTGTAAAGAGAGAAAAGGGGGGAAAAGGCACCAACTTCCAACTCTCTTTAGTACAGTCGAAGATAACCACATTACCCCAACTTTGTGTATTATTGTAGATATTATTACATTTATGCTAAAGAAAGATGCTAAAACATATTGTTCCATTTTTAGAAATTAGAAGTACTTTTTTCAGTCTCTCAATCTAACTCTCTTGGCTATTCCCCACACCTGTCATAATAAAAATTCCTCAAATATGATAAAATTGCATGGTTTGGGAATATAGTATTCTCATCTCTAAACGTGACAACATTTCTCCATAATTTACATATGTATGTCACAATGAATCCTTTTGTCCCACTCTTTCTAGTGTTATCTCCATCCATATTTCCCACCTTCCTGTCTGGAGCACTTGTAGGTGATCTCAAATTCTACTCACCAGCTCTTCATTCTGTCATGATCGTTGGATCTGCAAACTGTGAGTCATCTTCAGTTTGCCATTTTCCCCCAAAAAGTCTTATTGCAACAGCAATAACATTTAGACGTATATACCACTCCATAACGCTTTGCAGCACTCTCTAGGCAGTTTACAATGAGGAAGCATTATTCACATATTGCCCCCAACAATCTGGGTCCTCATTTTACCAACCTCGGAAGAATGGAAGCTGAGTCAACCTTGAACTTTGGCAAGATCAAACTCCTGGCTGTGGGCAGAGTTATCCTGCAATATTACATTTAACCTCTGTGCCACCAGGGCTCTTATGTAGTTCATAGTCTTATAAATAAAGATGTTCTCCTGAAAAGTATAGATATACATTCAAGATCATGTTTTGGAAATTGATTGGCTTGATTTAGTTTGACTTTATTATTTATTTATTTATTTATTTATTTTATTTCTATACCGCCCTTCTCCCGAAGGACTCAGGGCGGTGTACAGCCTAATTAAAAACACAAAGACAGACAAAATTTAAAAATAATTAAAATTATTAAATAATAGGCCCAATTTATAAAACCCCAAATTTAAAATCCCATTTAAAACCAATTAAAATCTTTACATTGATAGCCTTGGACCTTGCACGAGAGCACTTTGTGATCTTATACCCGATTACCAAAACTTTGCTGTTCTGACTGAGTTCTTCCATCTCCTTTTGCCAATAATATAGTCAATTCTTCTTAGACAAGGACATTTTTGGATGAGATTCCTAATAAATGTAGAGCAGCACCCCATAAAAATCGGGTTGAAAGCTCTTTAAAAGGTGACAATATTAGGGCAAAGAAGACCACAGCCACATTCCCTTGATTATTTGTTGCCCAGAGGCAGTTGCTGGAGGCACAGTGAAGATGTTTTTAAAACTTTCCCTTGAAGTAAATAAAGTTTATTTCCAAACAAAAAATTTAGAACTAGGTTGTAATATTTTGGCCCCAGTACCCCTTTGGTGTCTGAGTTAATGCTATGTAAAAATTAAGGTTGAATATATTGTACAGTAGTTATTTATTTTGTATTGTCTTGTGTAGGCTAGTTGAAATCTTCACGATGAAGAAGTTAGCATCATACATAGGGGGGCAATTGTGCATGCATAAATAAATAAGTTGCATTGAGTTTTTTAATTTTTTGTTTCCTATCCATTAGCAGTTTTGCAATATAGCAAGAAGCAACAGCAGAGAAGAAAAGTGAAAAATACATTGATAACTCCCACTCTCTGCAGCTTGGAAATGGCATGGTATAATAACTGGCAAAGAAGAAAAAGAAAACAATAATATTTAGACCGTTGTTTAAAATCTTTATTTTATTCATTTGTTTTATTAATGGTCAATCTGACAACTCTCAGTGGCATATACTTCATACAACAGAACAATGAAAACAACTACAGTTTCATGAAATCAAATAGTGGTATTTCATAAGACTCAACGAGTTTGCAGGAAAACAGGTGTCAAGGCCAATGCCATTGTCCTTAAACTGTTACCCAGAAATAATTTAGCAATCAGTGCAGAGCCCACAAAATCAGTGTATTGTGTTTCCAACAAAACAGAAACCACTAAGTACAGAGGTCACCGTATTTTGAACTGGTTGCAGTTTCTGAGTAGACTTTAAGACTGCTTTTGTAAAGCACATTGCTATATTCCAACTAGATATTAATAAAAACAAGTGTTACTATAACTAAACCATCCTGCATAAGGTAGGGTTGTAATTGATGCATCATCTGAAGCTGGGCAAAGGCCCATCTGTTTCCGCAGCTGTCACGAATCCAGAAAGTCCCACCTCCAACCCAAATCTATTCCTTCATGGATAGTGCTGGTTTGTCTAAAGCAGGGGTGTCAAACTTGATTTCATTGAGGGCAGCATAAGGGTTGTGTTCAGTAGTGGGATTCAAGTAATTTAACAACCAGTTCTCTGCCCTAATGATTTCTTCCAACAACCAGTTTGCAAAACTGCTCAGAAAGTTAACAACCGGTTCTCCCAAAGTGGTGCGAACTGGCTGAATCCCACCACTGGTTGTGTTTGACTTTGGGAGGCCGGGTTGGGGGTGGACAGGGTGGGCTTGGCCAGCTTGACATCACTCATGTCAGAGGTACCTGTGGTAACCCTCACGCTCTGCAGCGAAAATGAGCACAGGCTTCGCAAACTCCATTTTTGGCTGGGACTGCCTCCCCAGCTCCATTTTCTCTGGCAGAGGCACCGTGGATCAGTCCTTTGCTGTTTCTAAGGCGGCCCCATGGGCCAGATCTAAGCACCCCATGGGCCAGATCAGACCTGCAGATCTTGAGTTTGACACCCCTGTTATCTAAAGATAACTCTGGTATCAACAGAGAATCCCAATGTACAAATAGTAACTCCATCTTACTTGGATTCAGCTTGAGTCTGTTCTTTCCTATCCAGATTCTTACAGTCTCTAGGCATTGGGACAGAACACTGAGAGCATCTCCCCTACATCCTATAGCAGTATGTGCGGTTGTAAATCATCAGCACACTGATGTTACTCCACGCCCAATTGTTGAATGATCTAGCAATGTCATATAGCTATTAAAGCACAGGACACACATTACACACATGGCTTAGTATGTTTGCTGGATTGTCTGCTTCAATTAGTCATTTTTAGTTTCTGCTCTGTAATTGGAGGCTACAGCGTGTTAAAGATTTCCACATATTTGATATTATAATGCAGCTATAGTAGTGTTTGCATGACTTAGTTGAAGGTGAAATAGAGGAAAGGGTTGTTATGCACCTCAGATAAAGTGTTGGGTCTGGATGTTGCAAACAATTCTTTTTCAGAACTGGTTCTAGCCCTGAGTACTGATTCTATTCCTGGGCTACTGATATACTTCTGAGCCACACATGGACACCAACATCTTGTTCTTCAAACTGTGCATCTGATGTCAGAATTTGCCCTCCTTCTACAGTTTATATATGGAATTGTCCTTATGCTTCATAAGCATAAGTCCATAGCAGTCATGTACTTACAAAGGAGAAAGAAGTGCAACATTATCAAAAGAGGTGTTTCTTTCTCTTTTTTTGCTTATTTGAAACCCGTGATGCTTTCATGTATTAAGAATTAAGATGCTTGTTTCTACTTGTCTGTATTCTGAGCTCTGTTTCTTGAGGCTCATGTAGTGTGATGGACTTTTTTCAGAGCTCACTGTTTCCTGTATTCTGCACAATAAAGTGTAAGATTTAATAGCAATAGCACTTAGACTTATATATCACTTTACAGTGCTTTACAGCCCTCTCTAAACGGTTTACAGAGTCAGCATATTGTCCCCAACAATTTGGGTCCTCATTTTACCCACCTTGGAAGGATGGAAGACTGAGTCAACCTTGAGCCTGGTGAGATTTGAACTGCCAAATTTCAGGCAGCCGGCAGTCAGCAGAAGTAGCCTGCAGTACTGCACTCTAACCACTGCGCCACCATGGCTCGTAATGGTGTGTATTTGCACACAAGTAAGGGGATATCATAAGGCTTGCATGAGGAAGTTCAAGAATTATTCTTTGCACTACCTGTGTTTGTATTTTTTCCTCATAGAAGGAGATGCTCTGCTCCCCACCTTAACTAGTTTCAACCATAGTCATAATCTCCACCCAGAAGATGAGGCTGTTTAGGAATTATGAGAGCTAAACTCCAAAACTTCTGGAAAGCATCAAGTTAGAGAGAATTTCTTTATATCCCAAGCTATTAGTGGCCGTTTCTTTCCACAGAAGAGAAGTTAATACAATTTATCATATTATGGACAATTCTTTTTCCTCCCATATTCATACAAGGAGAGAAGATAAAATCCCACCTATTCCCAGCCAGATCTTTTCCTAGTCCACAGGTTGCCTTGCTCAAGACTTACATTTATTTATACTACTCAGCAACCTCGTGCTGTTATCTTTGGTGGTTTATTCTAGTCACTCACTGAAATGTCAGTCACGGTGCCCAACTTTTGTGGCTATTGGGGTGAATCGGTGAGTCACAACCTTTTATCCTTGTGACCACTGGTCATGTCGGGTCCGTGTTGTGCAGGCGCATAACTTTGCAAGCCTTCCTTTATTTCCCTAGTGGAATGCACTTTCTGTCATAAGCTGAGTTGGGTATTATTTATTCTTCATAGGAGAGGCACCACATCATGATGTAAAAACTAAAACCTTTGTTTTCTTAGCTTGTTTCTTTGTCTGTATGTATAAGGCTTCTTGTGGCCTAGGAGGTCATACTCTTTTAAGGACTGCTCTTAGTTGTAGGAACCTTCCGTGAAAATAAAACTACTGGTATATGCGAACAAACTTAATTCCGGCCTATTTCCTACTTTAAATTTGTTTTTTAAAAAATAAAGGAGAGAGGAAGGGATTTTAGAGGCAGGACAGTGTAACAGCAGTTACGAAAAACAAAAGCAATGCCCCTCATATACACATTTAAAACAAAATAATCAATTTTTTTTCATTTATCACATGTACTCTAAATACTAAAATTGCAGTTTACAGTTCTTTCAAAGAAGAACCCCCAAGTTCTGTTTCTCTAAAACACTGGATTCTATACTTTGTATAAATGAGACAAATCAATCCACTGTCCCTGTTGTCAGTTCTTCATGATGTAGCTGCTATTTTGAAGCACAGGCTATTCTATGTTCAGGACACTAGTTATCCTTCAAGTTTACTGACTGCTCTTTTCCCAGGTTCCAAACAAGTTATGTCATACAAAGCCTCACATCAGGTCTTTCCCCAGTGAGGGGCATTAATGGATCATCTTCCTTTCTCTGACTGAGATTTGTTTTTGTTTTTAAAGCGCTCAGTTAATTTCTAAAATACCTAGCTACAAACAAGTCTAAGCAATTCTAGAACAACCAACTACAATTACAACTAAAAGAACAACCATTCTTAAACAACAACATCCATAAAATAACAATCTTCCATGAGGAAAAAAACCCCATCTCCCTCCAGCTTAAATGGCCTCCAGGCACCGGGACATCACTTCAAGGGCATCGTTGGGGTGATCCAGAGTGGAGATGTACAGCTGGGTGTCGTCAGCGTACTGATGGTACTCCACCCCGAAACCACGGATGATCTCGCCCAGCGGGTTCACATAAATGTTGAACAGGAGAGGCGAGAGGACCGACCCCTGCGGCACCCCACATATGAGGGGCCTCGGGGTCGACCTCTGTCCCCCTGTAAACACAGACTGTGACCGGTCAGAGAGAAAGGAGGAGAACCACCGCAACACAGTGCCTCCCACCCCTAACTCTTCTAACCGGTGCAGCATGATACCATGGTTTGTGCGCACTTGACTCACAAATCATTTCCCCTTTCCTTCTTTTTCATCAAGAGAAAAAAAACAAGTCAAGTTTGTGAGCTGCGGTGGCACAGTGGTTGGAGTCAGTGGTGGGTTGCTCCCAGTTCGCACTGGTTCTCAAGAACCGGCAGTAAAAATTTGTAGTAGTTCAGAGAACCGGTAATAACATTGGCTGGCCACGCCCCCGAACCGGTCCCCAGCCTAGTCGCCGCTCGCTTACCCCGCCACCTCATCAGAGGCTTTTTTTTTAACTTTTAAAAGCATTTTTTCTACAACCTCTTTGGCCAAAAAAAATGCTTTTAAAAGTTTTTTAAAAAGCCTCTGATGATCGCACAGCTCAGCTGGGATTGTCAGAGGCTTTTAAAAGCACTTTTTCTACAACCTCTTCGGCTGAAGAGGTTATAGAAAAAAAATGTCTAGACTCTTCCAGTAATAAGTCACTTTAGTCAGTGCCATTGTGACTTCAAATGGTCACTAAATGAATGGTTGTAAATTGAGGATTATGTGTGTAGATGGGGGCTCATGACTGGCCATGATGATTTTTTAAAAAGAGAAACTAAAAAGACTTGTCATTAAATATTTCTAAAGGAAAAAGTTCCCTAGGTGAGTTAATGGAGAGGACTAAAGGGCAAATCTGGGTGCCAGAATGAGAGATTCCATTGTTTTTGCAGCAAAATAATATGTTGGCCTTGCTCTGGTTTGAGAGGGAAGAGATTGTCAGTGCTTTTAAATATTGTGTTTGGCTCTCATTAAAATCTTGGTTAATGAATACATCCTACTTCAATCCTAATGGTGCAAGCATAGCCACCTCTAGACAAGGGGGAAGCACACAAATCACAGACAGACAGACAGACAGACAGACATACCTCCTTTTCCTCAAAGTATAATCTCTAACCAAGAGGGAAATCATCTTGATCCTATAGCTTATAGATGTATGCAGGGTACATGTACCCTGTTTCCCTGAAAATAAGACCTATCCCAAAAATAAGCCCTAGCATATTTTTCCATGTATGCCTAATATAAGCCCCACCCCCAAAATAAGCCCTACTTAAGATCATGCGCAGCTGGCCGCCCACCCATTCCATCTGGTTGCTCATGGTGCCGCAGCCATGAGGCAAGGCGGGGGGGTGGAACTGCCCCACACATTCAGCACTGGCTTACCTCAGAAGCCTCACAGCCAGGCTATCCATGCCTTGACATTTGCCTCACAATGGCAGCACCAGCGGCCACATGGCCGCTGGCCAACTTCTTCTGCTTGCTCGCAGCTGCAATGGAGCAGGAGGCCAAGTGGTGTGCTGGTGCCGTGAAGCAGACGTTGAGGCATGGATGGCCTGGCTGCGGAGACCCTCAGGTAAGCCAGTGCAGGGCGTGCGGGGTAGCTCCAGCCCCCCGCCTCACCTCGTAGCCCTGGCACCGGGTCCGTTGCTCAGCCTCCTGCTCCATTGTGGCCGCGAGCAAGCAAAAGAAGTGGCCTAGTGGCCACACAGGGTCCTGCTGGAAAGTTGGACCCGTCGCCGTATTTGGGCCATTGATGGCCTGGCTGTGGGGCCCCTGAAGTAAGTTGGTGTGGGGCATGTGGGACAACTCCACCACCTCCACCTCACGGAGGTGGTGGCACTGCCACGCTCTGTGGCCTCCTGCCCCACCATGAGCAAGGAAAAGAACTGGGCCTCCCGTACATGGAAAAAATTAAGATACCCCAAAAATAAGTCCTAGTGCTTATTTTGGGGCCCAAAAGAAAATAGGACCCGGTCTTATTTTCAGGGAAACACAGATATATATTTGTGTGCATGTGCATGCTCAGACAAATGCAAATATACATATATACAAATACATATTTATACAATACATGCACAGCTTTCAGAGCACTACTTCCCTTTTATATCTCACCCTCCCCACTGCCTGCTCCTGCAAACCCATCCAGGTAGCAAATATTACAGAAGGTGCTTGAGGTTGAAGCTATTTTAATCTTATTTTTTTAAAAAAAACCTAAAGCAATTGTGCTCTGTTTATTAACGTAAGTTAGTTATAAAGGCCAACCAGAAGCCCATTTAAATATTTTGATTAATACAACAGTGGGAAAGTAGGATTGCATTTGTTACTTCTACTTCCCTGACTTCCATACATTCATCTTCATATCTGCACACTGTCAGCATGTATATAACTGGCTAAAAGACTTTTGCTGCCTGATTGAGAATGCTGCATAGGCGGCCCTGCAAACCGCAGTGCTAGAAGGGAGTTTCTAGAACCCCCCTTATTATGAATGTCAAGGTAAATCAAAAACCAAACAACAGCTCACCTGCTTCTTTACTGTCAACCCTATCAATTTACCACCCCTTCAACAATACTCAAGCTGTACTGATTCTTGTAAAGTCTTCTCTGAGTTTGGTTGTTCACTAGCAGACATTTCTTTACCCATCTAGGTAACATTATCAATGCTAACGAGTGTGGCCAGAGGTTCACATAATTTAACAACTGGTTCAGCCAGAATTGAATATGTGAGTGCGCACGCGGTCTTCTGTGTATGCACTTTGCTTGCACGTGTGGCTTGCTCGCATGCACGTGGCTTAAAAATGTGGCTAAATAGGACGGCATACTGCTGGGGCGGCCGCGGGTGGGCAGGAGTGGGCCCATCCATGGGTCCCAACTACAGGTGCTGGTGGGGATGTTCTTTTCTTCTTGGTAGTTCCCTGATTAGGACATTGTTTTCTGCTTGCTCAATTGATTGATGTTAATCTCTATTTATCTGGATGTTGATTGCGGGACAGGATGTGTTATGGTCTCTTTTGTTTCCTTGTTAGGTTTTATTATTATTATTATCTTTATTCATTAAATATGAAACTCAGTCAGCTGAACATTCAAAAATACATCACAAATACCATTGACTGGTGCTAATGGTTGATACGGGTTGCTGCCAGCATCCTAGGTATCAACCAAGTACCTTATTAAGATGTGCGTGATGTTCCAAGTAGCGCAGTTTTTTCCAATTCCGCTGGTGTTATTGCAGGAAGCTGCAATTTGCTGATGTATCTTATAAAATTCTTGGACATGGTACCAAGTGTCCTGATGACAATGGGTATCACTGTTACATGTTTCATCTATAGCCATGTAGTTTCGATGGTCAGATATTTCATGATTTTTTCCAGTTCTTTTTCTTCAACTCTGGCATCTCCTGGTACCGCAATGTCAATAAATTGTACGTTTTGGTTTTCGACAACTGTGATATCTGGCGTGTTGTGTTCCAAATGACGATCTGTCTGTATTCGAAAGTCACACAAGATCTCTACCTTCTCATTTTCTATCACTTTTTCCACTTTATGTTCCCATGACTTATTATTATTATCTCTTTTGAATGATGTGTAAATGTGGTTTATGTGTCTATTTGATGCTTGATTTATCTGAATGCCAAGCTTCCAGGAATTCCCTAGCATTTTTGGATTTAGCCTGGTCAAGGATGCTCACAGTTTCCCAGTTGAAACTGTGGTTGAGACTGTCCAAGTGTTCTAAGATTAAGGATTTTTCATCCTGTCTTCTGACTGCTAGTTCATGGATGTGCTCTGCTAGTCTCCTCCTGAAAATTAAGTGTGCTTGATCTTCTTAGGCTTGTATGAGTTTGTGTCATGTGGACACTAGAGGATACCATTGCATCCTTCACACCATAAATAAATAGCTTTATTCTTCTGGGATCAAAAATCTGAGGAAGGATAATAAACAAGGAAAACATGCACACACAAAAAATAGTCAAAGGGGATAATCTGTTTTCTCAATGCAGGACATTTTGGAGCTTCTTTACTTCTGCGTTCCAGCCAGCTATTTCCCTGATCCACATAGGAACCCAATTTCATGCTCCTCATGCTTTGACATTTTCAGGTTTAATTGTTTGGAAGTTATTAAAGTGCATTATTGCAAATTAACTCTGCCCACAGACTGAAGTTCGATCCTGACGGGGCTCAAGGTTGACTCAGTCTTCCATCCTTCCGAGCTTTGTAAAACGAGGACCCAGATTTTGGGGTGGGGGGGCAAGATGCAAATAAAGGCTTACATTATAAATCATCCAGAGAGTGCTATAAAGCGCTAAGGGGCAGTATATAAACTTAAATGCTACTGCTAAATGCTATTGCTATCTTCTCCAATCTGGTCTCTATATGATCAAAGTCATTAAGAAAAATTGCCCCAATAGTTTCTGGTTAGATTTTTTTTACAATTTCCAAAATATATGTCTTCCTTCTTTATTCGGCTGGCGGGCCCGCAGGGGAGGGCCTTCTCTGTGGCTGCCCCAGCTCTCTGGAACCAGTTACCTCCTGAGGTCCAGACCATCCCCACCCTATTGGCCTTCCGAAAAGCGGTGAAGACCTGGCTTTTCCGGCAGGCCTGGGGCCGTTGATCTCGCTCTTGTGATCTGGCGAGATCTGGCCATGAATGGTGTGAATGAGTTTTGAATGTTTTGAATGTTTTTAATTTTTCAATGTTTTTTTATAATGATTTTTTAAAATCTATTGTGAGCTGCCCTGAGTCTTCAGAGAGGGGCGGCATATAAATTTAATTAATTAAATTAAATTAATTAAATTCTTCTTTGAAGAACTCTTTTCAGCCCCGTTCCCTTTAACCCCCCCCCTCAATCTCTTAACATTCCATGTTTAATTACCAGACTGGACTTTACAAGTGGAACATAAATAACATTATATAGATAATTAAGATGTATCATTAATGGGAACTGCCTTCAGTGCGCTAATTGCATAAATCAGCTGTCAGTTAAATAGCTTTTCAAGAGTGAAAATGACCCATTTATGGGTTATGCTGGGTGAGTGTATCACATACCAACCATTACTCAATAATGCAAATCTGTTCAGGTACACATTCACTTTGCTGAGTTAACTTTCTCACTCTTTTATTAAGAAAGGACTTTGGAATTGAATACTGTAAAAATTAAGATCTGCCACTAGCTCTTAAGACAGGAAAAAATATACGTATTGTAGAATTGCCAGTTATTTTGCTTTTGTTTTCCAGCAGGATTTACACCTTTAAAAGTTTTTGCTACATTATTATGACTAAAAAAAAGACAAATTGAACATTTAGGTTTAACAGTATAGGAATCCTACCAGAGAACAAAAAGAACAATTTTTGAATCTATTCAACAATATTTTGAAATGTAAAAACAAAAGTTTGAGAGTAAAATAAAAAAGTTACTGCTGTATTTAAAAGGTAGAAAATTCTAACTTAATCCATTTTTTTCCTGTACAGAAGTATATATTTAATAGATGGACATTACGTTGGAATGAGCAATTTGTACAGAGGTAGCAATAGCATTTTATATACCGCTTCACAGCCCTCTCTAAGCAGTTACAGAGTCAGCATATTACCCCTTACAATTTGGGTCCTCATTTTACCCACATCGGAAGGATGGAAGCAGGGATGAAATTCAGCAGGTTCTGACAGGTTCTGGAGAACCAGTAGCGGAAATTTTGAGTAGTTCGGAGAACTGGCAAATGCCACCTCTGGCTGGCCTCAGAGTGAGGTGGGAATGGAGATTTTGCAATATCCTTCCCCAGGAGTGGGGAGGGAATGGGGATTTTGCAGTATCCTTCCCCCAGGAGTGGGGTGGGAATGGAGATTTTTTTTTTAATTTGATTTATATGTCGCCCTTCTCCAGAGACTCAGGGCGGCTTACAATGCGTTAAGCAATAGCCTTCATACTTTTGTATATTTATACAAAGTCAGTTTATTGCCCCCATAATCTGGGTCCTCATTTTACCTACCTTAGAAAGGATGGAAGGCTGAGTCAACCTTGAGCCTGGTGAGATTTGAACTTGCAGTAATTGCAGGCAGCAGATGTAAGTGGATGTTAATTAGTCTGCTGAGCCACCAGAGCTCCTGGTATTTTGCAGTATCCTTCCCCTGCCACACCCACCAAGCCACACCCTCCAGGCCACGCACACAGAACCGATAGTAAAAAAAAAATTGAATTTCACCACTTGATGGAAGACTGAGTCAACCTTGAGCCTGGTGGGATTTGAACTGCTAAATTGCAGCAGCCAGCCGTCAGCAGAAGTAGCCTGCAGTACTGCACTCTAACCACTGTGTCACTGAGGTTCTTCTCACTGAGGTAGATAAAACATAACTTTTAGGTATCTTCAGTTAGGCTACAAAATCTGGTAAATTCTAGTCAGTTTCATCTGAATCAGAATACAGGTAGTCGCTTACGACCATTTTTCATACTTATGACCGTTGCAGCATTCTTGTGATCACATGTTCGGAATTTGGATGCTTGGCAACTGGCTCATATTTATGACGGTTTCAATGTTCCGGGATCATGTGATCACCTTTTGTGACCTTCTGACAAACAAAGTCAATGGGGAAGCCAGATTCACTTAACAACTTTGTTACTAACTTAACAACTGCAATGATTTACTTAACAACTGTGGCAAGACAGGTTGTAAAATGGGGCAAAACTCAGTTAAGAAATGTCTCACTTAGCAACAAAAATTTTGGGTTGAATTGTGGTTATAAGTCGAGGACTACCTGTAATGGGCTTTTATCACTTTAGAAGCATTAATTAGTCTACCAATGCCAATACTTTTTCATTATCACCAACATTGCTTTGTGCCTTTTAAGCTTTTAACTACAAGTGTTTATTAACCCAATCATACAGGCATAGAGTAATTGATAATTAGAGAAGAGGATGTTTCAATCCCTTGATCACTTTTATTTTCTTTCTTCTCTTAAGGTCAGCCTTTAGAAAACAGGGCTAACTCTATGATAAACTACGAAGTGTGATTGTGATACACAGCAATAAAATCAGTGTCCCTTTCCCAAGAAATGTTGAGTTTTGCCTGGTACACTAGAATCTGCTCTCTCTCAACCTGACACCCTTTAGATTGTGAGTCCTATCATCCACTGCTAGAGATCCTTTACTATTGATATTCCAGAATTAGGCAACATTATTTTTATTCACCCAGTCTTCTGACATGTAGTGCTATTTGATGTTAATATGTGCTGTGTGTTTAGTGTAATTTCTGTGTTTTGTCTGCTTAGTGGCGTTTTAATCACCATTTTAATGCTGTTATTGTTTGTTTCCCTCTCAGTTTCACTGCAAGGTAATCTGTGTATATTCTAACCTCAACATATTCTCAATAAATACCAAAAAAAAAAAAAAAAAAGCACAGTGAGTCAAAACAATTTGAAAATTACCCTGCTGTCTAGTTGTTGTTACCTTGAAGGATAGAAAGATGAAAGAGAAAAGAGCACTCTTATATTTTATATAGGGCTTTGGTTTTCTGGAAGCCATGTTTTTGTGAAGGTAAAAAGATTTAGTCCATCAACTCTGTAGAAAAGCTGTAGCTCAGTGGTTTTCAACCTGTGGCTCGCGGACCACTGGAGGGAGGCACGTTGTTGTCATAGGGGTGTGTGTCCACGAATGCCTGAAGAAATGTTAAGATTTACATCTTGAGTTAAGTCTTGGGGGTCCGTGGCCACGGCCACAAAAGGTATTTAAAGGAAATCTGTGGTGAAGAAAAGGTTCAGAACCATTGCTCTAGTTGATTATGGTTTGAGAGAACCCAACACTTGTCTTTTAAGCATAATTTAAAAGGTCCCACTATTTCCCTCTGAGGAAGAATTTGATGTACTTACGTAGAACATAATTCCTGAAAAAGCTGAATATTGTTTGGTTCTCTTTTCTACTTTAGGGGCAAATAAACGTCAAAATATGCACCAAAGACAAATCCCTTGTGTGTCCAATCACACTTGGCCAATAAAGAATTCTATTCTATTCTATTCTTTAAAAAGTGTTTTTGTTTGTATTATTAACTTTTATTTTTTTTAAAAAATGACAAGTACAGAAATATATAAAGGAAAGAGACATAGAAAGGAAAAGGTGCAGAAAAGAGTTACCTGTCCAAGCGTTTTCCCCTCCTTCAGTTCCAACTTTATCAGGCGCAATCCTCAGTTTATCGCATGGCTGAGAAATTCCTATCGTGAACGGCCCTCAAATAAGAAAAAACTCGGAGTTTCCTGTTCACTTCGCCACCTTTTCCCCCCAGGCTCTGTGGTTTGTCTACAAGTTATTCTTGATATGTTCTAAGTAATGACACATCATTCGGAAACCAACGAATCGTGAATCAAAGCTGCTGGTTACTTTCATAAAAGAGACATTAAAAACCCAAAACATAAAGATCATTTTGTCTTTATTAACAGTTTAATGCATATGAGAAAGCTATTTGACATTTTTTACACCTCCAACTCTTTTCTTCATGCATTGCTGAGCAGACTGCTCCAGAGTTCATCCACAGAAATCCATTTAATAACTCAGTAGATTCTCTGTCAAGCTACAAGTTGATAGCAGTTTTTGACTCTGTGAACTTAACTAGCCAAAACTCTATCTAAATCTTGAATTAAATTGTAAAAATACTGCTAATAATTAAAGGATATAGTTGCTACTAGATTAAGACATAACGTGTCCAAGTCATTAAAAATAGTTTTGCTGCTTGAAAATATCAGTAAGGGCAAAATGATTGTTATCAGAACAGGGGAAGATTGATTACTTTTCCAGGAAAGTTTTCCTTCATCACAATTGTTGTATTGAAAGAATCCCACAGGAAAGATATTTTTCAACACGATCCTTCTGGAAATGAACTGGACAGATTCCCTTCCCATCTCATCCATAACTTTGTTAGGTGGCAGCCATTTAATCTGACCCATTGTGGTGGAATGCAGTCCAGAGTTATAGGAGGGAGTGGGCTTTTCCTCAGGAAATAAAGAGACAAAAAAATTGAATCTTTGTATGCAAGAAAACAAAGGCAAATCCTCCTCCCAGCAGTTTGCAGGATATCTAATAGTTGTGCCGTTTTAATCAGGGAAGATTTTTGTCTATAGGTGAGCAACAATAAAGGAACTACTCTGAAGTAACTCTTTGTGGTTGTTCTTGGTTCCTTGGGCCTGAGACCCAAGGAGCAATAGGAACCATTATTAACACTTCTGTTGTGCCTGCTGTGTTAGAAGTGACTCAGGGGCGGATTTCAAAGCCCGTTGCTACCGGTTCACCCACCGCCACCAATCCGGGGCGAACCACTAGCAACCCACCACTGATGTGACTAATACTTCTTTAGGCTGAAGGCCACTGTATGCCTTTATGTAGTGTGCTTCAGGTTAAGTGAAGGAAATCTGGAGGGCCAGGACAAAAATTAAATTTGACTTGATTTTTACCTGATTTTAAATCAAACACATTAGGTATAATTAATACCATATAGTTCAGATGAGTAATAATTTTACTGCCTGGTATATACATAATTATATTTCGTGACAATTGTTGTAAGAGTTCTGGAAACCTTGAATGATTCAGGAGCTTCAGAATAACAGAGTAACAGAGTTGGAAGGGACATTGGAGGTCTTCTGGTCCAACCCCCTGCTCAAGCAGGAGACCCTATACCATTCCAGAAAGTGGATGTCCAGTCTCTTCTTAAAAGCCTCCAGTGATGGATGTTAATGGAGATTCTCAGTCATCCAGGTCATGATTGTCCCAAAAGTGCTTTTTCAAGAGGCAACTGAAGAGCTGAAGAAGCTTCTTGGATGAGAAGCGAAACGTCTTCAAAGAAAAACAAGTAAGTTCAGTTGCCTCTTGAAAAAGCATCTTTGGGACCTCCAGTGCTAGAGCACACACATTTTCTGATGGCAAGCCATTCCCCTGGTTAATTGTTCTCCCTGTCCATTTAGACTTGGTGATATAGACCAGTGTTTCAGAACTTGCTGGCTGTGGAATTCTGGGAGTTGATGTCCACACATCTTAAAGTTGCCAAGGTTGAGAAATACTGTGATAGATCTTGAGGCTCAAAAGCAACCCTCACTGCAGATCAAACCTAGAATAGTTGGCAAAAAAGATCATCATTAGAGTGGGAGGAAAGAAAAGATGTGGACACAGCAGGGCATCCCAAATCACATAAATAATAAGGACCCTATCGGAAGAACTTGAACTAATCAATTTCCTGATTACTGAAGTCTGGATAACCAAAACAACAAAGTGATGTTGTGTCCCCTCAGAAGTTGATTGCAACCATTTGATGCACAACAGAAAATTACAAGGTGTTCTCAGCCTTATTTTGTGACTTCCTTTTTTTTTTTGGAAGGAGTAGATTTTGCCCCTTCATCAGTTTTATCAGTTGCAGCTCATTTACTTTGTCCCATAGAGCATAATGGTGCCTTGGGGAAATGAATCTTCTCTCATCCACATCTGCATTAATGGCCTTATCTGCATTGTCTAGGTCTCCATACAGCTCCTTGGTCACAAGGCAGCCGAATGCTGTTGGGATACAGCCAAAATGTAACCCTGGAATTTGCGTATATGGATATGAATGAATGATGCCTTTTTTTAAGCAGATAGTAAAGACAGTAACAAAGGACAGCTTTCTGGGATATTCCTTTATGCTGTTTAGAATGCCAGATCAATTACAAAAAAATAATAAAAATTGTACTTTTAGGCCCATAATATTCTTACCAGGTTGAATACTGACTTGTATTATTGTTGGCTCATGCAGTATAGATTGTTTATAGGACCATGTTTTTAAAATGCTTATGAATTATGTATTGTAATTATATATTTAGGAAGAGATTCTGATCTTTAAAGGTAGTTTATAAATATTTGAAGTAAGTAAACACGAAGGAAGAATATGCGAACGGATGGTTCCTTTCTATTTCTCCCTTTGAATAGAAAGACAGTTCTTTTCCCCAAATAAGTGCCTATGAATTGATGGTTCATATGGTTGATGATCTCTGGAGGGCTCGGGACAGGGGTTGCTCCTCTGTCCTGGTCCTATTAGACCTCTCAGCAGCTTTTGATACCATCAACCATGGTATTATGCTGCACCGGTTGGAAGAGTTAGGGGTGGGGGGCACCATGTTGCGGTGGTTCTCCTCCTTTCCCTCTGACTGGTCGCAGTCTGTGTTGACAGGGGGGCAGAGGTCGACCCTGAGGCCCCTTGTATGTGGGGTGCCACAGGGGTCGGTCCTCTCACCCCTTCTGTTCAACATTTATGTGAAGCCGCTGGGGGAGATCATCCGTGGTTTTGGGGTGAAGTATCATCAGTACGCTGATGACACTCAGCTGTACATCTCCACCCCAGATCACCCCAATGATGCCCTTGAAGTGATGTCCCGGTGCCTGGAGGCCGTACGGATCTGGATGGGGAGAAACAGACTCAGGCTCAACCCATCCAAGACCAAGTGGCTGTGGTTTCCGACGTCCCGATATAGTCAGTTGGTGCCATCACTGACTATTGGGGCAAGTCGTTGGCCCCCACGGAGAGGGCTTGCAACTTGGATGTCCTCCTGGACTCACGGCTGTCTTTAAAAGAGCACTTGACGGCTGTGGCCGGGAGGACTTTCTATCAGGTTCGCCTGATCCTCCAGTTGCGTCCCTTTCTGGATCGGGATTCGTTATGTACAGTCACTCATGCCCTCGTCACTTCCCGCCTGGACTACTGCAATGCTCTCTACATGGGGCTCCCCTTGAGGAGCACCCAGAGGCTCCAGCTGGTCCAGAATGCGGCCGCGTGGGTGGTTACAGGAGCGATGTGGCGCTCCCATGTGACTCCCCTCCTGCACGAGCTACACTGGCTTCCGGTGGTCTTCTGGGTGCACTTCAAGGTTTTGGTTACCACCTTTAGAGCACTCCATGGCTTAGGACCGGGGTACCTATGAGACCGCCTTCTGCCACCAGTAGCCTCTCACCGACCAGTACGCTCCGATAGAGAGGGTCTTCTCAGGGTGCCGTCGGCCAAACAATGTCGACTGGCGGCCCCCAGGGGGAGAGCCTTCTCTGTGGGGGCACCTGCCATCTGGAACGAGCCCCCCCCCAGAGATACGGAGGATCCTGGATTTGCGCACTTTCTGCCGTGCCCTCAAAACATTCTTATTCCAGCAGGCTGGTCTGGCCTAACCTCCCTTTTAAATTGTTTTAAATTTATTTTATAAATTGGAGTTTTAAATTTGTTTGTGGGCCAAAGTGTTTAATGTATTTTTAAATGGTTTTTTTAACGTTTGTATTATGTGTATTTTATCTCTTGGCTGTTCACCGCCCTGAGTCCTTCGGGAGTAGGGCGGTATATAAATTTAAATAATAATAATAATAATAATAATAATAATAATAATAATAATAATAATAATAATAATAATAATAATAAATGAATTGAGATGTTATTACAGTAGCTGGTAAATAGAGAAGATTCTGAAAGCAAGGGAAAGGACAAGGGCTTACTGTAATAAAGTGAGGGTGCCTTCAAAATTACTGAACTGCTTGAATCGGCTCTTTGGTGACTGTTACATCTTAGAGCAGGGGTGTCAAACTCAAGGCCCAGGGGCTGGATCTGGCCCACAGGGTGCTTAGTTCTGGCCCGCGGGGCCGCCCTGGAAACAGCGAAGGACTGGCCCGTGGTGCCTCTGTCAGGGAAAATGGAGCTGGGGCGGGCTGCATATGGCCCTCCCAAGCTCCATTTTTGCTGGCAGAGGGTTGTAGGAGGTCATCACAGCCAAAAAGGGAGCTTGCGAGGGCTGCCTGCAGCTCTCCTAAGCTCCATTTTTGCTGGCAGAGGGTTGCAGGAGGCTGTTGCAGCTGAAAACTGAGCTCGGAAGCCCGTTTTTGCTGGCAGAGCACTCAGGCCACCACAGGCACCCCCGACACGAATGATGTCGAGCTGGCCACACCCACTCTGGTCATGCCTACCCTGGCCCCTCAAGGTCAAACACAACAGTGATGCGGCCCTCAATGAAATTGAGTTTGACAACCCTGTCTTAGAGCATGGCTGGCTGAGGAATTCTGGGAGTTGAAGTCCATAAGTCTTAAAGTTGCCCAGTTTGGAGAGCCCTGTCTTAAAGAATTCGTTCTTTTTAGTTACTTATCCCATTATCCTTTATCCTTTCTTTCCGGTTCGGTTCTCCTTTTTTTCCCCCACTGACTTTCCATACACAGAGCAACCAGATCTTGAGAGACAATAGTCCAAATGACCAGTTGAAGGCAGGAAAAAGCTTTCTAGTATCTCTTTGCTGCCATCTAGAGGTTCTCTACATGTTCTGCAGCACAGATCTGGCAGCTCTACCATTGGAATTAAGTCTTCCCTCACCCGTGCCGTAACCTGTTTTTGTTTGTGTGTTGGCGTGGGTGGACTGGTGGGTTTCAACTGAGAATAACTTGTACTGGCAGAGGTAATGGTTGCTATATACAAATGGATAATTAGTTTTGTAAATAGGATTAATTTAATTGATTCCATATACACATACAATTTAATGTTACTTCTAGTAGGTATGCATATACACATGTGCATGCACATCTACAGACGTGTCACAAGCCCATATGTATTAGGTTTGGGGATCTCCAGCATTGGTTTCAGCTGGAACTGGCAACTCTTGGTTGACAAGTTAGAGAAACTACATTACAAAATACTTTTGACTGTATTTATTCTTCTTTTTTTGTTTGGCAGAAAGGTTGTCTTGAATTCTCTAAGATAACTACAGCCTATCAAGCATATATTAAACAGTTAAGTAAATCCATTTATCCAGCCATCCATAAAGAGACACTAAAAAGCAAGTGTCATTTCAACAGTATTTTAAGCCAATATCTTTCTATCAAGGAAGCAATCTTTATTAAGTCAATATAGCAAAGTGGACTATAAATTAACACATATTTACACACCCATACATACGCACACACACGTACATTATATATTACCTTTTCTAAAAACCAAATAGATTTATGTACATCTACTTACTAATATGTTTATTCTTTTAAACTATTTATCATGCTTCCTGTTATGGTAAGGCATCTAGAATAGATGAGAACATATCTTGCATACAATTAAAATAACATAAGAATAGTAATATTTCAGCAGGAAAGATTTTGGCTCCTCACTCAACTTCTAGGACAATGATGGCTAATCTTTTCTGGACAGAGCGCCCAAAGTGAGCACTCGCGCTCGTGCACCTGAACCCCCAAAATGCAATGCGGGCGTGCACCACGTGCATGCGCACATGGCCACACGCAGTGCCCCTCTCCCCCATGCATGCATGCACCCTGCCCCCCACACATGCACCTGAACCCCCAAAATGCAATGCGGGCGTGCTCTACATGCATGCACACATGGCCACATGCAGTGCCCCTCTCCTTCATGCATGCATGCGCCCTGCCCCCTACACATGCACAGCAGAGACCTGACCACCACCTGGCCAGTGGGAAGCACGCTCATGAATGGCAGAGATGAACTGGGGCACCAGTTCTCGTGTCCACAGAGAGAGCGCTGTGCGCCACCTGTGGCATGCGTGCCATAGGTTTGCCATCATAGTTCTAAGAGATGAACATTGTTGAATGATACCTATTGTGATGTCATTCAGAATAATGGTTTTAACACTGCCCACTGCTGCACTCAATCAGTATGACAATAGCTGCAGTGATTATAGGGAGGGGCAGTGGTGAAATGTAAAATTTGTTACTGTTCTGTGGGTGTGGTTTGGTGGTGGGGGTAATGTGACTGGGTGGGCGTGGCCAACTTTTTAAAAAACTTTTTTAAAGCATTTTTTTACAACCTATTCGGGTGAATAGGTTGTTAAAAATGCTTTTAAAAGGTAAAAAATGGCTCTGATGATCGCATGGCACAGCTGTGATCGTCAGAGCCTTTTTTTAAGCAGGAAGTAATGACATCTGGGTGGGTGGGGGGAGCCCCGCACCGCCATTGCTACAGGTTCTCCGAACCACCTGCCACAATTGCTACCGGATCATCCGATCCGGTCCGAACCGGGAGCATTTCACCCCTGGGGAGGAGTTGCTTTTGTCTGTGTGATTATGAGAGATGATGCTAAAAATGTTTGCCCTGACCTACACTGAGAATTGAGAGAGGAAACTTAAACCCACAGAAAGTTTCAGACATGGGAATTTAGGCGAAGACTATTCCTGAGTACCTTCCTTTGCATCTGGCTACAATTCCAGGGAGATCACATTACACAAAAGAGCACGAGACCGGCCTCGATTCTAAACCCCATTTTACAGTGGAAGAAAGACAAAAAGAATGGAGCATTTCTATCAAAGAACAGAGATTCTTCATAGCTGGAGAGTAATATAAGTTTCAAGCCAACATCGGCCAGTTGCTACAACCAAGAATGTAGATTCTCACCGTCTTATTAACCTTATTGACTGAAAGGGGAAAAGGGTGTTTAGGTTATAGAAATCTGGACAACTGGATACGTTGACTTTAGCACCCATTTATCTCTAAATTCATTAGGGTGGTGATTCCTTGAACCTCTTGCTAAGAGTATTTTGTGGGATTGGGGAAGTGGCTACCATTTGACTAACAAAAGCAGACTGGACATATATTCCAAATTTGTAACATTGTACAAAACAGCATCTTCGGGAAACCAATTACAGTTAAAGCAAACCTGATAGCTGGCCCTTACCAGTACCATTGTTTTTAAAAAAAATTATCAATCAATGAGTAGCTAAGCACCACTGATAAAATGTGATTGTAGCAAAATAAAACATGTATTTGTCTGTGCTGTGCATCTTGCAAAGCATTCTTCCTGACGGGCTGCTATAGGAGCACACTCAAGGGAAGACTTAGTTGGGAACTATTAACAAAGGTCCTCCCCACCCCCCACCCCCGGTGCCTTCTAGTCAATCTTGACTCCTGGTGACTGCCTGGACTAGTCCCTGCAGTTTTCTTAGTAAAATTTTGGAAGTGGTTTGCCATTGCTTCCTTTGGGGCTTGAGAGCGAATGACTGGCCCAAGATCACCCAGGTAACTTTGTGCCTAAAGTGGGACTAGAACAGTAGTGGGTTTCAAATCCTGTCGTTACTGGTTTGCTCGTGGGTCCTCACACACATGCATGACGCTTCTGCACATGTGCAGAAGCGTCCAGGCAAGTAGGCAGAGCCTCCCGCCACCGCCGCAACCCACCACTGGGCTAGAACCTCCGCTTGGTCTCCTGTCTTCTAGCTTGATGCCACACCCACTACACCAAACTGGTTTTCAACAGAGATACTGAGTTTTCTCAAAAGCCCTGTGCTCGCCATGGTTTCTGTGAAGGTGTGGAAAGATGGACTTCAGAGAAATATTCAGAAGCCATTTCACCAAAACAGCAGAAGCATTCTATAAGCCCCAGGAAAGAAGATGGTACAGGTAGTCCTCAGCTTATATCCATTCATTTAGTGACCATTTGAAGTTACAATGACACAGAAAAAAGTGGTTGATGATTGTTTTTCACACTTACAATCCTTGCAGCAACCCCATGGTCAGACACTGGGCAACTGGCATGTATTTAGCAATAGCAACAACAATAGCACTTACCATAGATTTATATACCACTTCACAGTGCTTTACAACCCTTTCTAAGTGTTATATAGAGCCAGCCTATCGCCCCCAACAATTTGGGTTCTCATTTTACCGACCTCAGAAGGATGGAAGGCTGAGTCAACCTTGAGCCAGTCATTTAATGATGATTGTAGTGTCCTGAGGTCTTGTGATCACATTTTATGACCTTCTGACAAGTGAAATCAATGGAGAAGCCAGATTTATTTAACAACCATGTTATTAAGTTAATAATGGGGCAAAACATAACAGCTATCTTGGGCCATAAATTGGTCATTAGTTGAGGGCTACCTACGTTAAGGAGAAAATCAAGCTGATTCTTCTCTTTCCCCCCTGAAGTTAAGGAAAAATACAAGCTGCCTTGCAAAATTCTGTTAATACAGACTATCCCAATAAAGATATTGAGATAAAACTTGCCTCAAGTCTTCTTCTTGAGTCTGTTTCCTGATCCAGACAGCCTTGAAGGATTAACTGAAGGTAATATTCTAGCAAACCCTGTGAAGTATATTATCCCAGCAAATATCCTGAGGGTATTCCTTGTCAGCAAACGCTTCAAAGTAGCATGCTAACAAATTTGCATTTGAAGGCTTTTCCCCTAGCTGGGCTGAATAAAACGCTAGCAGAAACTTGAAGGTTGGGACAGAGATATGTGGCAGGAAGTTTCTTCAATGGGAACACCAATAGAGGAGGAATTCATTAGAACAGAAGTTTCAATACTCTCTGAAGTAGAAGTCTGGCTGCCCTCAGCTGTAATCAAGTCTTATCTTATTATCTCAAACAAGAGAGAGAACGTGCTAATGAAGTTCTGAGGCTGACAGGGAGTCTAAGGTTTTGGAAAGAAGTCTCACATCACTGCTAGAATCTTGGACAACCCACGGCAGTGTGTGCAGCCCAACAGGTGGAATAATGTCAGCCTTATGTGATTAAGGCAGTACAGTACAACTCATTCTAAATGCATCATATGGATTGATTAGCCATTTATAGGATCAAGATGTAACAAACTATAAGATGGATTCCTCTATACATTTGCTGCAAAGCTCACAGTTTTCTTCAGTGCGTTTCCCATAGGTCCTTCTAAATGCTTAAAGCATAGAAATTATCATAATCATAATCATAAGTTTATTTTGTCAAGCGTATATAAGGTAACAGGTAAAAGTATAAACATAATTTGAATACATGAAAAGAGTAAGTAAAAAAGGAATATTCAGACAGGGAGGCACGCTGGTGCACTTATGCACGCCCCTTACAGACCTCTTAGGAATGGGGAGAGGTCAACAGTAGACAGTTTAAGGTTAAAGTTTTGGGGGTTTGGGGAAGAAACTACAGAGTCAGGTAGTGTTGTGGCCTGCCAGTGGCCTGCAAGGATCGTGGCTGATCTCGACGATGAGGAGGCTGGTGTGGGATCGTGCCAGCAGCCAGCGCAGCCGGCACTTGCGTCGGACAGCAAGGAGGCTGAAGAGGATGTGGTGCCAGAGGCAGAGATTCAGTCTGGGCCTTCAGAACCTCCAGAGGCTCCTTCAAGTGGAGAGAGCGAAGTGGAGGAGCCTCTCCTCAATGCTCGAGCACGCAGGGCTGCCAAAAGGCAGGAGGAGGAGGTCTCCTCAAGAGTAAGAATTGAGGATAATTGGCCACTCCCTTAGCCTATTTAAGTCGCATGCAGTTAGTAATTTCTTGCTGGAAACAACTTGTAATTATCATCAGAGCATTTTTGGAAAAGTCTTATCGTATTTTGTTTTCTGGGCTGGTTGCCAACCTTTGCCGGACTTTGGTTTATTCTTGCTACTTAATAAATTTGATAAGGACCGTTGGTATGTGTCAATATCCTCAAGAATCCGGAGCTGGGGCAGAACAGGTAGTGCATTCCAGGCATTGATCACTCTGTTACTGAAGTCATATTTTCTGCAATCGAGTTTGGAACGGTTTACCCTGAGTTTGTATCTATTATTTGCTCGTGTATTGTTGTGGTTGAAGCTGAAGTAGTCATTGACAGGAAGGACATTGTGGCAGATAATTTTATGTACTGTGCTTAGGTCAGACTGAAGTCAGCGTAGTTCTAAGTTGTCTAAGCCCAAAATTTGAAGTCTGGTGGCATAAGGTATTTTATTGCGGTTAGCGCAGTGGTTCTCAACCTTCCTAATGCTGCGACCCTTTAATACAGTTCCTCATGTTGTGGTGACCCCCAACCAGGGGTGGGTTCTAAATTTTTTTTACTACCGGTTCTGTGGGCGTGGCTTATTTTGTGGGCATGGCTTGGAGGCCATGTGACTGGGTGGCCATGGCTATGTGTATAGGGACTACTCAGAGGGCTGAAAAAAGTCATTTCTGACAGGTCCTCGCACTTTTGACTGGTCCTCACACTTATGACCATCCTCACATTTATGCCTGTGCAGCATTCTTAACAACCATGTCACTCATTTCACAACTGCTTCTCTTCAACATGGTATAAGATAGGGCAAAAAACGTAAAATGTGAGGACAGTCGTAAATTCAAGGACTGGTGCACAAAAGGTACCCAGAGGGCTGAAAAATGTGATTTCTGACAGATCTCTGCACTTTTGACCGGTCTTCGCAGTTAGGACTGGTCATCATTTATGCCCATTGTACCATTCTTAACAACCATGTTACTCATTTCACAACTGCTTCTCTTCACCATGGTGACAAGATAGGGCAAAAACATAATGTGAGGACAGTCGTAAGTTCGAGGACTGGTCAAAAGTGCGAGGACCAGTCAGAAATAACTTTTTCAGCCCTCTGAGTAGTCCATATGCATAAAAGGATACAGCAATAGAGAGGGATGAAGGAAGGGAAGGGAAATTAGAATAGGAGTGAAGGTAAGAGAGGGAGGAAGAGAGAAGGAGAAAGAGGAAGTAGGGAGAAGAAGAAGAGGGGGGGAAGAGAAAGTAAGTAAGAAAGAAAAGACAGAGGTGGTAGGTTTGAGGAGAAAGATTGCTGTACAATAAAAAAGATGAAAGAGAAGAAAGCCAACCCCAAACAAATATTAAGATATTAAGATAAAGAATGAATTGTTAAACTTTAAAGAATAAAAGAGAACAAATAGGAATAAATAGCAATAATTAGAAACACACATACAAACATACAACGTATTTTCTTTGAACAGAGTATTTGGCCAGTCCACAAATTTAAACAGTTGTAGGAGGTTAGCACCCACCCCTTTCCTAGAAGAATGAAATATTTTGGGAAATATTAAAAAGGCAGAATATTATATTTCCCTGGATGAGAAATGGAGAAGCATATTTTACAGACAAAGCAGCTCCCACCTTCCTGCCCCCCACCCTTTGTTAATGGGCCAGAGGCAGAAAGTCAATCCTTTGTCAAAGGACATTTGCAACACAATAGCAACAGAAACTAACACAATGGGCCCCATCAAGCCATGTGATCCTGTCCACCATTAAAACATCTTTCCAAGCAGTCTCCATGTTTCCAGTGTCTTTTTCCCCATTTGGACCAGAACCCAGAAGGATATTTCTTCCAACACAGTATTTAGTCATTTCAATTAAATTTACAATTTCTATATTTCCTTTTTACCATATTTATTCCTCATCTATTTTTTAAAAAAACCAATATTACCCTTCATCCTCATCTCTAATCTTAATCAAATTCAATTTTTCCCTTCTATTCTATATTATACCCCTTCTCATTGTCATCTATTTTTATATCCATCCTCACATTGGTTAATTATGTAATACAGTTGTTTAATACAAATTCAACATTTTAATATAAATCAATTAGTTATATAACTATCTTTTTTGTATATTAATCAATATGAACATGAATATTCCAATTATTTCCATGCAATCCAATTTCATAGAAATCAATTAATTATATTTACCAATAATAATAAACCAAATAATTTCCCCCATATATTCCTCCAAACCACAACATTTCTGCTTTCAACACAATATACAATTAATAGTATCTCAATTATTACAATTCCCTAGTTAAATAGAGCTTTTTTTGTTTTGTGTTTTAAAATCTTGAACCTCCTCTTGCCCTAAATTTCCCATTGTTTGCAGTTTTGTACCTACCTTTTTTGGTGAGGAAAAAGAAAAAGAAATCTCTCTGCCTCATTTTGTCACATTGCACCAAAGACCCTGCTTTCGCTTTCTCTTTTCAGCATAGCTAGGGGGAAAAAAATTTGCTCCAGGAATTTACCTCTTTGCAGCTAGCTCTTTGAAACCCCATGGCAAGAATTTAAAGTTTTTTTTCCCTCTAGCCATCAGCTGGGACTCCGGAGACAGCAATAGATTGGGAGTGGGCAGGGTAAGCGAACGGCGACCGAGCGATCCAACAGAGGCAGAGGGTGAGGGTGAGTGAAGGTGTGGGGGGGGTGAGAGAGGGCTTTGGCGACCCCTGTGAAATGGCCGTTCGACCCCCAAAGGGGTCGCGACCCCCAGGTTGAGAACCGCTGGGTTAGAGGAATGGGGGACTCTTCTCGTAAAATATCTCTGGACTCTGTTGATTGTATTTATGTCCGATATGCAGTGCAGGTTCCAGACAGATGAGCTGTATTCAATAATTGGTCTAGCAAATGTTTTGTATGCTCTAGTTCGTAGTACAACATTACCAGAGAAGAAGCTATGCAAGACTAGGTTAACAACTCTTAATGCCTTTTTGGCAATGTTGTTACAGTGGGCTTGGGCACTTAGATCATTAGAAATGAGTACTCCAAGGTCCTTGACAGAGTGAGGGTCATCTACAAGGTCATGTCCATCTAATTTGTATTTTATGTTTTGATTTTGTTTAACAAAAGTGTTATTTTGGTTATTTTGCTAGCATCTTCCTAGTTTTTTTTTTCCCCCTCCTAGGCCAGTTTTCACCTATTGAAATATAGGCAATGTACAGGATAAGCTTCCCTTTTTTCTAAATAGATTCTCTAGTTTTATAAATTTTTACAGGAATCCCTTTTATGTCTCGATTTTAAATGTCTCTTGGGACTTTATTCACATAACAACCTAACAAATTATTAGAAAAACCCCACCACTTTGCATTTTCTGGGATGTGATATCCTATTAGGCAAAGTATCATTTTGTGTCTTTATAACTTACACAATTACTGTTCTTGATTAACAGCTAAAACTGATGACTTGGCCTTTCACAAAGCCATAAGCAAAGTCAACCAAGCAGAAAATATAAGAGAAGGGAAAACAATTAAAAGTTATTTTGGTTGTTATGTTGCAGTTGATTATTGTATTTACATATCTCTCTCCATAAAACAAAAAAAAAAAGTGAAAACCTTCATTGCTAATAAAGCGCTGTTTTATAAATGGCATTTTTTTCCACAATATCATTAGAATTCACACAATTTATTTCATTCATTTTGGATTAGCCGAAAATCACATGATGTATGAAAGGACGAATTAAATTTGTGACAGGCATAAAAATTGTATTGCCTAATATAAATGTTTCTGGGTTTCACAATTGTAGAACTAATAGTGCAAATAAAGAGTAGCAGTCAGTGTTTAGCCTGAAGGGATAAGTACGCATGTCGAATCACTCCAGCAAGGGCAAAAGTTATGAAATGTGTTACGTGGTTTTGCAAACCCACAACTGGAATATTCAAAACATACCATAGAAATGATTAATCACTTCAACCAAAGGGCAGTGAGCGTTTTGCAAATGCTATTACAAAGTACCAGTGTTCTAAAAACACTTAATTCTGCTGAGGGTTATAAATTGGTGCTCACATTTAATGGGATTTAAAGAACCAAGTTACTTCTCATTTAAATTTTTATTGATTATATTGCAAAGGTAGTATAACAGACTGAAAATCATCTCGGCATCAGCCTGTGCGTCTTGAAAAATAAATGTATGGCAAAGAGAGGCAGTTGCTCCTACCAACAGGGTATTAATTGGTCTTGGGGCTCAATCAAAAATATTTGATTTTATCTGCAGCTGCTTACATGGCTGGTTGATAGCATGATGGGTGCAACTCATTTTTTTTTATGAATAAGAGACAACGATTATTGTTCTCTGTTCGGAAAACTTTTGGGAATCACCTCTCTAATATTCACGATACTAACGGGTGCTTGGTATAAAAATCAAGTGAGGAGAACTTATGTGAATTGGAGATTTAGGATTCAAAGAATCCTAAAGTTTCAAAAGCCTTGGTTTGAGGTTAGTATTTGCGGATCTAAATCAAACTCAGATTAAAATATATGAAGAACAATTGCAGAAATTGGATATGGCAAATCTAGTGAAAAGAAGGACCAGGGGTGACATGATAGCAATCTTCCAATATTTGAGGGGCTGCCACAAAAAAGAAGAGACAGTGACCTATTTTCCAAAGCACCAGAAGGCAAGACAAGAAACAATGGATGGAAATTAATCAAGGAGAGAAACAACCTAGAATTAAGGAGAAATTTCCTGACAGTGAGAACAATTAATCAGTTTGCCTTCAGAAGTTGTGGGTGTCCCATCACTGGAGGCTTTTAAGAAGAGACTGGTCAGTCGCTTGTTTGGAATGGTGTAGGGTCTCTGTGTGAGCAGGGAGTTGGACTAGAAGATCTCCAAGGTCCCTTCCACCTCTGTTATTCTATTCAGTTTGGGGGGGGGGAATTCTCCACAGGATGTAACAGGGAAGCATCCAACCACCTGCAGCTACTTCATTTGTGGCCAGAATGGGGGTGAAAATACCAGAAAGACAAGGCCCCCTTTAAGAGGAGATTAACTCCACCAAATTTCAGGGCATTCTTTCAAATGTTTCACTGCAATGCATATGTGCATTTATAAAACAGATACAGCAGATGGGAGGAAAAGACAGCATAGTCATTTCCTAATTATGCAGCAAGCAGCAGGTTCCATTCTAAAAATGGTTGGACAGAGGTGGGCAACCAATCTGAAAGTGGATCCAAACCAATCCCGCCCCTCAATCCTGAACCCCTTCTGGTGTAGTGGTTAAGAAGCCAGCTGGTTGGCTTTGAATCAGTCATTCTCTCTCGGCCAATCCCCCTCAGAGGGCTGTTTTTGGAAAATTGAAGAAGGAAGCAATAGATATGCTACCCTGAGATGTGCAAAATAAAGCCTGGATAAATATATAAATTTTAAAAAATGCCATCAAATTTGGTTGCATGATTGCTGAATATTGGCACTATTGTTTTCCACCATTTTGAGATCAGAAATGTTAGTGTTAGTGACTGTTAACGATGTTGAAAAGAGGAAATGATCTGATGTGGAGAATTCATACATCCAAAGTTATACTTATGGAAAAGCTTTGTCAAGTTTCGATTGAAGAGAAATATGCACTTGAGTGAGGGGGAAGGAAAATATTTTTATTAGATATCTCTAAAACAGAGGTCCCCAAACTTGGCAGCTTTAAGACTTGAGGACTTCAACTCCCAGTTGAACTGGGAGTTCAACTCTCGCTGGCTGGACAATTCTGGGAGTTGAAGTCCACAAGTCTTAAAGCTGCCAAGTTTGAAGACCTCTGTGTCTAAAAGGATGAGCCAATGAGTCACTGGTTGTCTAGTAACTCACAATGGCTTCAGGCTGGCCCTCTCAAACCTTCCTGTCTTGGAAGTGAATTCTGATGTTTCAAACAACAGCTTTGTTCTTTTCCTGAGTAAAAGCTTGAATGCTCTTTACTCTGACTGGAATGCGAATAACAAACTTTTCCTGAAAAGCTGAATTAGAAATGGTGTCTTGATCAGCATTTCTGCACCAGCCTGAAAATGGCAGTGACCTCAGACTACCGAGGAAAGCGTTTTTACCATTCCTGCCATGCTTAATCAAATTTGGACTGGATTGAAAAGCTAAATTTCCACTGGGCATTCATTGTGTTTAGGATGATCAACAGGCTGTGCAGTGTCAGATCAAGTGTATTGCATGGCAATGTTTTGTTTTAAATTCCATCAAAGTCAGCCAGACGTTTAGACTGGATTTGGCATTTTTATCCACCTATCGAATTTTTCCCAAGGAACTGGGATAACAGGCAGATGTTGTTATTTGGTGGTGTTAAAGGTACCACTGCAAAACGTTAAGATGGTCCAAGTAAAGCTGCCTTTTGCAATTGACTGATGGTGATTTTGTCAATGCCGATGGTGCTCAGATGGTGCTCCAGATGTTTAGAGATTGTGCTATTACTGCTGCTTTCTTTTGTCACTGTTGTGCTACTTCAATTTGAAGGCTTTTGTATTTTCTGATTTCCTCCACTTCTTTCCCTCCTATTCTGCTATCTCCAAGTGTTATCACATCCACTATCCAGACTGTTCTGTTTTTCTTATTGGTGATTGTTAAGTCTGGGGTGTTATGTGGCAAGCCCTTTCCTGTTCGAATTCCCAGAGCACTTTAGCTTCTTCATTTTCTATTACTTTGTCTATTTTGTGGTCTCACCTGTTCTTGCTTGCAAGCAAATGATATTTCTTGCAGATATTTTAATGCACCATTGTTGTCATGCTGCTGTTTGTAGTTAGTCTGTATAATCTTACATCAGATAGCAAAGTGGCCCACCATTGCTTCAGCTTCTTTGCAGAAGCAGCATTTCCTGTCTGTTGCTTATCCATTCTGGTTTTGTATGCCTTTGTCCTTAAAGGTTAGTCTTTTGCAGTCAAAAGTAGGCTCTCTGTGTATTTTTTTCAAATTTCCTGCTCTTAACCATTGCCAAGTCTTGTTATCTGCTTTGCCTTTTAGCCTTTTTATGCATTGGTCATGTAATATTTTGTCTTGCCATGTCTCTTTTCTATTCTTCATTTGGTCTCTCTTCTAGGCCAGTTTCATCTCTCCAGTATTCAGTAACTCTCAGCTCAGATATTACACCAAACAAGTTCTTTGTGAATTTGTATAGGCCTCTCTGAAAGCATTTAATAGTTAAGGAACATTCAAGAGTGTGCTATCTTCTTTTAACCAGAAGTGACCTTAGCCAGTAATCTCAACAATCTTGGTTACAACAATAGCATGATGTTAAGTTGCAAGCATAGGCTGATCATGTCAGGCAATCCACTTTTTCAGCATAATGGAAGTAGACTTTCCATTGATCTAGTTAGAAACTCCTTTCATGTTAGAGCTCATGCTGATTCTCTTAGCTGTAATAAATATGCTACTATTTGTATGTTGTAACAGTTGATTTTTAACATTTGGAAAGCAATGTGCAGTATCTGTGAACGCCTCCCATCAACAGGAAAGTTCTAATCTGCCCAGGTATTCCCATTGATTGAAGATATTTCTCCTGGTGCCACCCAGAAATCTGTGATAGAGTTGAGGAATCCTCTGGATAGGAAACTGCGGAATAGAGAATTGGGAAAGTCTGATTTTCCTTTTCTCCACAAGAGAAGTTTTGATCCAAGAGAATGAACTTGATGCAAACCCATTTTGACTTTACTCAACAACTTCCTCCTCCTCCTCCTCCTCCTCCTCCTCCTCCTCCTCCTCCTCCTCCTCCTCCTCTTATACCACTTTAGGTGTTGAGGGAGATACAAAGTTCTATTTCTTTCATTTCTTGTGGCCTCAACCTTTGTTATTTGATGCTGTTGTAGAAGGCATTCTATGAAGATCAAAAGCAACAACTTACCCCGATTATAACGGATCATCATTATATTGCTTTTTTTCTTAGAGGACAAAGCTTGGCATATCCTAGAATGTGGTAGTTTCCCCACCCAAAAACACCTTCTTTTGTTTCAGCATTTTTCTTTCCCCCTTTTTTAAAATCCTCTAGGCCTAATCAATATTCAAGTGGTTGTGTGTTTCTAATGTTCCCAGGCAGGGATGCTAAACTTATTACACTTTTCACCTTTTATAGTCATCTAATCAGAATTATTTTTAGTCAATGATTTGAGAACCCACATCCCAGAAGTGGGCAAGCCACTGAGCCAAACAATACGCTGCCTTCTGGTTTTAATTTTCCACTATTGTCATTAAAGCATGCCAAGCACGTAGAGACAAGAAAGAAGAGAGACTTCCAGGGACAGGGAGATGAAGGGAAGGGAATCATTTTGCATAATGGAAATAAAGTATTAATATGTCATGTTGTAAACAAGGGCGTGCAAGCTTGGTGAAGCTTCCAAATAGCCACTGAAGCATGGGGGATTGGGGACAAAAGCCTCAAGTTGTTAATCAGAATTCACACATCTATGAAGAAAAGAAGTGAGTCTGCATAGGAGGTCCACCATGGTTTTACAAGGCAAAGTGCAATAGCCATTCCAATAGCCTTAAGTGTGTTTAACTTGTTTTGTTGTGTGATGTAATATCATATTTTTCCATCTATAAGACGCCCCCATGTATAAGACGCCCCCATGTTTCATGTAGCTTCTTGTAGTAAGCATACTACCAGCCATCACTGTGCAGAAGCCACCTTGTTAGAGTGAGCAATACAACAAGAACAGGAAATGTATCACAGGAACAATAGAGATGAAACCTAGAGTGGCAATGTGATACAGGAAACAACTACAATAGAGAGGAATAATAGAGCTGCATATAAGATAAAGGCTTATCCAGAGGTGGGATTCTACCGGTTCAGACCGGTTCAGGTGAACCGGAAGCTCTGATGATCAGCTGGGAGTGAACCGGTTTGCTCCAATGATCAGGTCAGTCTACCGTGCCACCCCTGCACTTTACTTACCTTTATCTTCTCAGCTGGTTGGCATGACAGAGTGGAAATCTGCGCCTCAGCTGTGTTACTCTCAAGTGGTAACACAGAACGTTAGTATTTTTTAAACTGCGCACAAACGCAATCACCGAAATGGTTGTTACTGGCAGCATCCCACCACTGGGCTCATCCTGCCTCCTGTGTATTCAAGTAAATATTTTAAAGAAAAAGTAGCAGCTTATACATGGAAAAATACGGTATATTGTTTGCCGGTCTGAATTTAGAGAATGTATACGTGAAAGCATTGCTTCTGTCATTTCCTCTGGAAGCCAGTTTTACCATAAGCTATCAGACTTTTACTGACCACTCTACTGGCTGTCCAGTATGGCAGCGCACTGCATATAATGGACAGGACATGTGGGATTCCTGATTGGAGTGGCGCACAGGATCAAAAAAAAAAAAGTCAGCCTGTTATTTATATATTCTTTTCGCTTTTCAAATTATTGTTTGTATTTTCTGTTTCTTATGTTGGCCTATGACCTTAATAAAGATTTGATTGAACCTGGCAACATGACCACATAGTCCAAGCCCTGCCCTTTTTAAATTCAATTTTTAAAAAAGTAGTTTTAGCCATCCTGCAGGATTGATTCCTGGTTTTGACTACCGAGTGGGGGCTGGCACAATGTTCCATCTCAAAAGATCACCGTCATTTGAAGAAGAATGGTTGGAGATACTTATGATAGAGGCCAATGATGATCACACCAGCTATTTCCTAGTATATATTCAGTACCTGCAATGACTTCTCCATGGAGGAATAAAGTGAGTTTTCTTGATACCCAACATGCAGCATGCTTTGTTTTCAAGGCCACTCCATTTGAACAGGACTCTTTCTCATTTTACTATACATTGCACAGGTGAAATCCAGTAGGTTCTGAGAGGTTCTGGAGAACCGGTAGCAGAAATTTTGAGTAGTTCAGAGAACCGGCAAATATTGCCTCTGGCTGGTTCCAGAGTGGGGTGGGAATGGAGATTTTTCAACATCCTTCCCGTGCCACGCCCACCAAGCCACGCCCACAGAACCGGTAGTAAAAAAAAAATTGAATTTCACCACTGGTACATTGTCCATGGAGCAAGGAAAATCAGAAATAGGATTTAGACATATTCCTTCTCCTCTAATTTATTCACCTTGACACTTCTGAGGTCATCAGAAGAGTCATCTCTGACATGAGAAACATGGGCTGAGAAGGAGGGGGTAGAGCCCAGGAAAAAAAAGCTATTTATTTACACACACACACACACATATTGTGAATTTCAATCCTTGTGCTGCCTTTTTATCCATGCCAAAATGCTATTGACCTTGTCTGATGTATAAAAAAAAAAAAGCTCAGTAATTTTTCAGGGAATTATTATTTGGAGGAAAGACTGTCAGGAAATCCTAGGATTAGAAACTAGGCCAAAAAGTTTTTTAAAAAATGAAAGTGGAAAGGAAGCAAGGGCAAACTATTTCCACACTGTTGTTAAGAAAACTATAAGAATGTCTGTAATGATACACAGGGAGTCCTTGACTTACGAGCACAATTCAGCCCAAAATTTCTGTTGCTGGCTGAGTAAGACATTTGTTCAGTGAGTTTTGCCCTATTTTACAATCCTTCTTGCCACAGTTGTTAAGTGTACCACTGCAGTTGCTAAATTAGTAATATGGTGGTTAAGTGAACCTGGCTTTCCCATTGACTTTGCTCATCAGAAGATCGCAAAAGGGGTTCATGTGATTTTGGGCTACTGCAACCATCATAAATATGAACCCAGTTGCCAAGTGTCCAAATTTTGATCACGTGACCACAGGGATGCTGCAATGGTCGTAAGTGTGAAAAAATGGTCATAAGGCACTTTTTTCAGTGCTGTTGTAATTTTGAACGATCACTAAACGAATGGTTGTAGGTTGAGGATTATCTCTATGGATATCTCTCTACGTTAGGAGACAGGAGGAAAATAAGGTAACTCAGCCCAGTGGTGGGTTTCAAATTTTTTTACTACTGGTTCTGTGGGTGTGGCTTGGTGGGCGTGGCTTGGTGGGCATGGCAGGGGAAGGACACTGTAAAATCTCCATTCCCTCCACACTCCAGGGGAAGGTTACTGCAAAATCCCCATTTCCTCCTGATCAGCTGGGACTTGGGAGGCAGAGAATAGATGGGGGTGGGGCCAGTCAAATTTTTACTACCGATTCTTCGAACTACTCAAAATGTCCGCTACTGGTTCTCCAGAACTGGTCAGAACCTGCTGAAACCCACCTCTGACTCAACCTACAAAAAAGGAAAAGAAGTGTGGAAAGCATCTCAGAAAGGACTTCTCTAGTTTTCTGGAGGGCAAAAGTAAAGGAGGGGAGAGGCTTTTTTTTTTCAGATTTGCAAGGTTCTGTTACTGTAGTCTTACAATAATAGTAGTATTAGTAATCATGATTTGTGGTTTTTGTCTGGACTAGCTCAAAGAGCTGACAATATGTCCATAAAGCCTCCCAAAGTTTTCTTTCTACTTAGGGGGTTTTCCAGAGCAGCTAAAATAATAAATAGAAATTAAAAATCCATTAAAATGGCTAAAATTATTATTATTCCAACTTGAAAGTCTGGGCTTAAGTGGAAATTTTGATTTCTTTCCTGAAAGTAAAAAGAGTAGGCATAAAGTGCAATTCCAAAAGGATTTCCCCCCCCCCAATGTTCTACTCAGCTTTGGATGAAAAAGTCAAATAATTTGATGCTTGTCGTACTGACATCCTAAATTGTAATTAATATTGATAGAATACTTTTTTTCTCTCTTTTCTTCTTTCAACACTCTAGGTTATCTACATAATAGAATGTCAATAATCTTCAATTAATGTTGTATAAACATCGCTGTACTAAACCAATGCAATGTATCAAGATTTGGAACGATGTAATAAAAAGGAAAAAGGAAAGGACTTTATGCAGGAAGTGGAATATAGAAGACAGATCTCGCTCATGTGCTCATAAAATGGGCCTTCTGAAAGAAGGGAACAGCTTTATCCAGCCCTGAAAAATTGTAGGCCTTAAAAGTCCAAATGAACACCTTAAATTAAAAGCCATAGTGGCGCAGTCATTAGAATGCAGTATTGAAAGCTAACTCTGCCCACTGTCAGGAGTTCAATCCGGTTCAAGATTGACTCAGCCTTCCATCCTTCCAAGGTTGGTAAAATGAGGACCCAGATGATTGGGGACATCTGACTCTGTAAGCCACGTAAAGAGGGCTGTAAAGCACTGTGAAGCTTTATAAGATATAAGTCTAGTGCTATTGCTATTGCTAAATTATGCTTGCAAAAAAAGTAGCAACCAATGCTGGTTATTCAACTGGTATAATCTGACTGCTTATTCACCCAGCTACACTTTTCACATCAACTGAAGTCGCAAATACTCTTCTGGAATAGGTCTGATAGACTGAATGGCAGAAGTCAAACTGAGATGTTTCCAAGGATTGAATCACCATGCCACAGCCAAACAGCTTAGAAATGATATTGCCTGGTAAAGCAGAGCCAAACCCACCAGCAGCTACATCAGGAATTAAATGCCATGAATGCTCAGTGGAAGCGAGGAATTGTGGAAAGCCTGAGAAAGGATGAAAGAGGGAGAAGACAAAAGTAATTTGGGGTCAGAGTATGAGTCAGTGGCCAGTTTATCTGAGAGATGACAACTAAGACCAAGTGAAATGAAACCTGGAAAAAAGCATTTCAGTCATTTAAAAAGATGGTGCCTTAATTAACTCACTGTACATGAGGGTGAGAAAATCCTCTTAGGGTGGGGGAGGGGAATTATGGCTACTTTATGACCTGTGGACTTCAACTCCCAGAATTCTTGAGCCGGCCATGTTGGGAATTCTGGGAGTTGAAGTTCATAGGTCACAAAGGAGCCATAGCTGGCCACCCCTGTTTTAGGGTTTCCAAGATTCTACAGTTATCCCAGATTAGCAGTAACAAAAACACTAACATCCGTGCAGTTTGTGCTTCCTTGATCTTACCAATCTGGATTGTGCCTGACAGTGACATCTGTAGCAAAGAATGGTGTCACTAAAAAGATGGCACATGCATGATGAAATCCCCCGTGACCATGGATGTCTAGAGAGGGAGTGGGCTGGGGAAAATAACAGCATGCTTACTGTGACATTGTCACAGAAATGCTGCTGTGGCCTTGAGATGGAGCTTTTGCCTCACAATCAGGAGATTGTGAGTTCGGTCCTAGGTAGAGGCAGATGTAGGGTCTCCTGCTTGGGCAGGGGGTTGGACTAGATGACCTGCAAGGTCCCTTCCAACTCTGTTAATCTGTTAAATGACTTGATCATGTATTCATTGCATAGATGGTGCAATTACATCATGATGTGCATAACATCCTTATGGTGTCCCCTGTATGTCTATGGCAATTGAGATGTGGGCCTGTGAAACCTGACTGAAAATACAACCTAACATTGTGTTTGCAGTCCCATGTTCAGACATTAATCAACCACTATTTTCAAGATTCCTTTTGTAAGTATAGCTTCCAGAACTTTAGATTGAATTAGGAATTTTACATTACCTCTAAGTCCATTCTGTGATTTTTCAGCCCTTTCCATGCTGAAGGGTATTATTTTGAATTTAAATTCCATGGTATTAAGGCATCTGGTCCATTTTGTGTCATCGTCTGAATATTTGCTAAATATTCCTTCCATCTGCCCTATCCAAATCATTAATAAAAATGTTGAAGGCTCGAAAGGACGTTAAAGATGACGTTGTAACGTCCCAATTTGAAGGATGAGGCCTCAAAACTAAAAGTGAAATTTGCCAGGATCATCACTTGATACGTTGTGAATACCAAACCAGGGAGCGATGGCACCCTTCCTTCCTTTGTAAAGCAAAGGAATCTTCTCCCTGGTTTATCCTTAGCAACTAAAAGGCACTGCCTGAAACTATGGACGGATCGTTACTCTTAGATTTCTAAACTAACACATTAATTTTTTCACCCAATTTGCTCAGGACTTCAAGTTCTGGAATGCCTTGGGAGATAAATGAGACTGCTTCCTTTATATGTAACCTAGCCCTTTGAACCACTTCGCCGTTCTGAGTCCCATTATGTCTCATTAATAGGACATTGTGGAATCATGTGCTTGCATAAGCTATATGTAAATGAGCAGGACCTTAATGTGTCTGTTAATGAAAAAAGATACACTAGGAAATTAAAGAAGGGTTTGTTTAACTTAGTTTAATTTAAAGGCCACTTAACGCATGGCGCATTAGCAATGCCATGTGTTGTAAATGTATCTTCTCTGTTTTCCAACTTGCTGGGGTAGAGGAGGCAATTCCCAGGCAGAATTTATTTAAACATCATCAGAATGGTTACCCTATGGAATGGTAACACTGCTAAAAATTAAAGTTGAGCTTCTTGAACAAGAGGGCTATTTGTTCAGAGAAAATTTTCCCAGGAGTTGTTAAGTTTTTCTAATAGAGATCAGATATATAATTTTGAGGCTTAATTCTCATATTAGGGTTTGGGCATTGTTTTCTCTTCCAACATGTCAGCTTGTCTGAAATCTATTAAGTGTTTTGAAAATATTCACCCATTTGAACTGTTTGCTGACATTGCAGGAAATCTAGGGGTCAAAAAGGTCTTTGAAATTGTACCAAAAGCCAGAAACCACTCTGATGTCAGAAACTCTGACCTGATGGGTGATTGCACAGTAATATTTTAGATGTTCCTCATGCCATTTTGAAGCAATATTGCAGATCTATATTCCCATGGTTAAAGAAATTTGGTTATTACAGCTTTGGTATGAACATCATCCACCTCCCACAGAAATGGTCATTTTGTGTTCTAAATTTTCCTCTTTGAATAGAGATTCCATTCCATTCATCATTTCTCCCTCTGTCCCTCTGTCTGTCTGTCCCTCTCTCTCCCTCCCTCCCTCTCTGTCTCTCTCTCTGTCTCTCTCTCTTACTCTCTCTCTCACTCTCTCTCTCACTCTGTTTCTCTCTCTCTCTCCCCCTCTGTGTCTCTGTTTCTCTCTCCCTCTCTCTCTTTCTCTCTCTCTCTCTCTCTCCCTCTCTCCCTCTCTCTCTCTCTCTCTCTCTCTGCTACAAGCTCTAGTGCCAGCAAAGGTTCTTGAATCTGGAGATATCTTTTTGCCTCCCTCCCTCTTAGCAATATAGTAAAACCTGTTAAAGAGATTGGTATTATGCTCAATAACAATTTTCTTACCCTCACTCTTTATAGCCATTCAGGGCATAACATGTAGCTCTGTCTCTTACCGTGTCTTTGGCCAGAATGAATTTTCCCAAAGAGATTGGACTCCTTCTTTAAAATGAATAGATGATGTTAGTATACAGTCTGATCAATATGCATTTATTGGTTTATATACTCTGCTATACTATCAAGTAAATAAGCAAGAGACTAGACTCATTACTAATATCAAAGGAATCTAAAAATGGACAGGCCATAGGTAGAGGTAATTACAGGGAAACCACACTAATGGACTAATTAACTCAAGGGATATCTATTATTCCCTGAAATCTGAAAACGTAAACGGTGTATTGTCACAGCAATGCAGATTATATCATTTGTGCAGCTTACACTATTTGCATGATAGCATCATTATAAAGGTGACATCAACTACAATGGAATTTCACTCCTTGCATGGACAGTCTGTTTGCATCAAGATCTGGAAAATGGAGATTTCATTGCAAGCTGTGAAGGGGCCACACTTCTTAATAAGTGAGTTTGAACTTTAGCCATATTCTATTTAAGGTAGATATGGTATCAGTTTATTGTAGGGAAAGTAAGGACAACTGCCACATAGTGTTATAAAGGTCTAGAATTATAATTTTGAATGCCTTTATTAAAACATTCTCCCAGTTGAAGAAGACTGGGAAGACATGAAGAATTCTGTTTTGTACAATTGTATCAGTGTATAAAGAAAAAACAGTTCTCTGTACTTATGTATTTTTCCAAATAATGTGCAATCTAAGGGGACCTTCTGAGTTCTGTGAAAAACCAAATCAGTTTAGAAAAAGTGCACAGAAGAGCAACCAGGATGATTAGGGGACTGGAGGCTAAAACATATGAAGAACGGTTGCAGGAAATGGGCATGGCTAGTCTAGTGAAGAGAAGAACCGGGGGGAACATGATAGTAGTGTTCCAATATTTGAGGGGCTGCCACAGAGAGGAAGGGGTCAAGCTATTTTCCAAGGTACCGAAGGTCAGACAAAAATAATGGATGGAAACTGAACAAGGAGAGATTCAATCTAGAAATAAGGAGGAATTTTCTGACAGTGAGAACAATCAACCAACAAAACAGCTTGCCTTCTTTGTTGTGGAAAGTTGTAGGAACTTCATCACTGGAGGCTTTCAAGAAGAGATTGGACTGCCATTTGTCAGAAATTGTGTAGGGTTTCCTGCTTGGGTGGAGGGGTTGGACTAGATCCCTTCCAACTCTGTTAAATCTCTCTGTAAAATACAATTCAGAAAACTAAATATAATATCTAACAGTTCTTCAACTGGGGCTCTCTGAACATTTTTTTCTGAAGTCCCTTCAAAACATCATGCAATAATAGACAATTGACAATATGTTGCCTTCCATTTTAAAATGGGAAAACTAAATGGCTTTACACATATTCAGAAAAGACTTTCCATCTACCATAAACTGGATAAAGAAATGGAATATCTCAGTCCTCAAGAGGATCCCTTTTCTGCGCTAAAATGAGTGCAGCTCCCAGAATTACCAAAATGTCCAGTATTAAAATAGAAGACAGATCTGCAGCCTGCTTTTTGGTGTATTTCTTATTTTTATTAATACCCTTTTTATGCTGATGAATACTGAATGCAATTATCAACATGTAAAAACTAGAAGCGATGTAAAAATAAAAATGTGAATTCAAATTAATACCAACACAAATTCAAAATCAAGACTGTGTTAAAGATATGATATTCAATTGCAAAATTGCACTGTTCTTATTCTTATTGATAATAAAACACTTGGAAAGACACTTCACAAGGACTTTTAATACATCCTGGATGGAATATCATCAAATAGATGCTCTTCCACGATAGAAGGAGATGATACACTGTGCCCAGCCACGTAGTTGGGCCACCAACTTACTTGTATATGAAGGCTGAGTTTATTCCTCTCTAGTGATTCACATAGGCTTCAGTTGATGCATCATCTCTCCAGACTAATTTGTATTGATTCTGGATGTGATCTTGAAAAGCCAAGAGAGCGAACTGGATAGCACTGAGTCGCAGCCAATTTATGGTCATAGGGAGTTTTCTGCACTTGGATGGATTTTACCTTCCCTGAGCCAGACAATTATCAAGATCCATATTCCAGCTGCGATTCCAGCCTACTGAAATACAAAGGCTTCTTTGCTGCAAAAGATAGCCTAGTGCCCACCACTAAGGTCTAGAAAACATAGTAACTTCTGAGGACAAATGATTCTGGATTGCTAAATTATTGGGCGACTGTTTCTTCCAAAAGCAGAAGTATTTTCTAAATGAAACCTTGACAACTTGGTGTGAAGGAATACATTAAGTGCTGGGACTGATCTAAAAGCATTCCTAGGATGTTTGACCTAAATAGACATGTTCATAACCTCAAAATAAACCACACTTATTTTGATCCATGCCTGAGACAAAACAAAACACATTTTGAGTACCACCACTCGGTGATTAGCTTGTAGCTTTATAAGTTTATAAGTTAGAAATTTAAAATTTTTAATACCTGCATAGTCATCAGGAGATAGAAAAAGTAAAAAGGAGGGGGGGAAAGCTGATTAATTCCTCAAAGGCAAATATTGCTGATACCATTAGCTGATCTGCCTGGATCAAACAAGGCATTCATAATTGATTCTGAAAACTGGAGATTTTCAATAAGAGACTGGATAACATTTGTCCGAAATGGAATAGGGATTCCTGCTCAAGTAAGGTGTTAGACTATAAAACCGTGATGGGGAACTTATGGCACGTGTGCAAGATGTGGCACACAGAGCCTTCTCTGTGGGCACGCACGGCACTGGAGAAGCACTCCCCTCCCCTGTCCAACTGCTGAGCACAAAAGCCCAGTAGGGAGGGGCAACAGAAGCGCCCCCATTGGCGAGTCAGATGGTGGACCCAGCTCTTGCAGCTGTCCCGCTGTTCAGCACCTCCAGACGCAAGCTGCCGCCTTTGAAATGCACCGCACCTTTGAGGAAGCTGGGCAGCAATGGCTGGGGCCACAGGGGGGCAGCGGAGGTGTCAGGGCTGCTTCCCCCCCCCCCCCCAGCAAGCCGGGCCTGGAGAGAGTTGCAGGCCAAGCACTGGAGCATTAGAAGATGCTCTCGCACGTCACCCCAACACCCGTTTCCAGCGTGCGCTCGTCTGTCTTGAAGTGGGATAGAGTGGGGAGGTAGGGTAAAGGGAGCAGGGAGCAGGGGGAAGGGTAGGGGGGCTTCTAGGAGGAGAAGTCCGGATAGCTTTCCTTTTGGCGTGGGGGGGGAGAAGACCTAATAAAAACCCAATTTCCCCCAATAAATGGGAAAAATAAAGGCCTGGCGGTCCAGAGTCCAAAAAGAGGTGTGGGGTCTGTTCGTCAGAGGATTGGAGATGAAATCAGTTGAAATCTGGGTGGGAAGCTATTCAGAGAGGGATCTGCCTGGGTCTCTTCTTCCCTCCCCCTTAGATTCCCCCCTTCCGGCTTTCTTCCTGAGATAGCAAGGTGGGACAATAGTAGCTAAAAGGCTGCAAGGGAGGTTAAGGTTAGGTTTATTAAAGATGGGAAAAGATGCCATTCCTTTCCCAAGGACCCAGGGAAAGTGGAATAAAAATAGGGGTGTGTGTGTGTGTGTGTGTGTGTGTGTAAATAACAGCCCAGGATAGCTTCAGCCACAAAGAACAGCTGCTGTTATTTTTGCTGAGATCTTCTAAGCTACACAGCATTCTTTAATAAATACTAACAATAATGAACCATAATATTACAGGATTAAAGGAAGGAAGGTGAAATCAGAAGAGGGGGGAGGAAGGAAGGAAGGAGGGAGGGAGGGAGGGAGGGAGGGAGGGAGGAAGGAAGGAAGGAAGGAAGGAAGGAAGGAAGGAAGGAAGGAAGGAAGGAAGGAAGGAAGGAAGGAAAAAGAAGGAAGGAAGGAAGGAAGGGAGAAGGATGTGATGGCCCTCCACTACACTGCCATCATTCCTGAGTTGTGCTGTTAAAGAAATCCAGTGCCACCAGGGAGAAGTCAAGTTGTGAAAGAGTGATTGAAATTCCTCACAGAACCTCATTATTCAGGTTAAATTGCCATGTTGGCAATTTGTAATAAATAAGTGGGTTTTGGGTTGCAGTTTGGGCACTCGGTCCCTAAAACGTTCGCCATCACTGCTATAAGACTTCCAAGGTCCCTTCCATCCCTGTTATTTTATGTTCTATATCCATTTCCAAATCTACAATGAAAGCTTCTCTTAATTTCCTGTTACATTAAAAACTTCCCTTTTAATACAAATCCATTAGAATTTAGAATTTAACATCGATGAGCTGTGTTGTTATGTGTTGTCCTTTCTTTCGGTAGCGGCAAAGGTGTGTGCTGGTGTGAATTAACCAAGTGGTGTGTGGATTTGATGCTGTAAAAGGCAAACTTTATGCTTCTTTTGTTAGTTGTGCTTTGATGTGTGCATGCCACCATCTCTTGTTAAAACTGAAATTTCAGGCTGGCTGCTAAAGGTAAACATTATCTTGTTTCCCCTTTTTGAGTGCAAACTGCATGCTCTTGTGTAAATACCAAGTGTTCAGACTGCATGCTAAATTCAAAGATTATGTTGCTTTTCATCTATTTGTTGAGCTGTAATGTGTGCATTCTGTGCATGCTTTTGTTGATATTGAGTTTTCAAGCTGCATGCTGTGTGCAAATGCTAAATAGCTTTAGCTTGGTGACATGTTATCAAATGGAGCAATAATCACTCCATCTGAGCATTAAAAAAGAGAGAGTAGCTTCAAGATGATCATTGGAGAAAAGTATTTTTTTGCTCTTGCAGTTTATAGGTTACATTAAATCATGAGAATGTTTGTGTAGATAGGATGCAAAAAATTGCTCCATTATTTGCTGTGAGGATTTTTAAAATGCTTCCATTTTTTTCCCCTAGATCATCTTTTATTTTTTGGATTCCCACAGATAATTGCTATCCTGGATTGTCACCTCACTGATATTTATGATGCTGGATGAAAATTAAAAGCACAGAAATAGATGTTCCAGGATGGGGTGAGAGATCAAAGCAAGTGATAAAACGTGTCATTGTCATTACAACATTAATTCCAGCATTTATACAGTTGTATGAAACATCACATCCCAAATACAAAAAAGCTAAGCAAGTAAGGTTTGTGTCATAAAGTCATGGTACACATCTCAGCATCATTATGGACCCCTACAAGCAAGGGACTTGTTTTGAGTTTCTGTTCATCTAATGGTTGAACACTGGAGCTGTTTCAAGGTTATTCTGTAAGGAACATGAAATATTTCAGCTTTTTCTTGTCAGCATATCACCATCTTGGAATGACCTATTTTGCCATGAGCTTAAAACCTTTTATTTCTCTCTGTTTATTCAATGCATACCAGACAACTCTCTGTTCTGGATGCAGGATAATTAGTGAAATCGGGATAATGAATGAAATCGAGAACACAATGATTATGAAGCCATGATTTTGAAAGTAGTGCAAACTTTTCTGTTTATTTCTGATTCTGAGATAAAAACCAAATTAGAACACTGTCCAGATAGTCCAGATATATACCTCGTTCTTTAAGATGTGCTACCATAGGCATCAGGAACAAAGGAGCAAAGATTCTTGGCTCCAAAGTAAAGCCCAACAGAAGCCCCTTTACTGAACGCAAAAGAAACTTTTTAACAACTTCCTTGTGACCAAGGTTTCAATAATATGCCTATATGCCTTTGCATTCCAGACCATTTGTCTGGAATGAATTAGGCATATAGGCATACTATTGAAAGCTTGGCGACAAAGAATTTGTCTATGACTATTGTAGAAAGGATTAGACGTGCATCTTCTGCAGAACTTGGTTGTGTATTCCAGAATGACTTCTCCATCCTTTGGTATTTTGCACAGGTTAAGAGTGCTAATCTCATTGGATAGTGTTTGCTGGAATTTCTGGACTGAGAAATGAAAATAATGTTGTTCTCAGGAAGATAAAGGCATAATTTAGGAAGCTTGACCTTGGAATATTATCTCCCAGACTTTGACATATTAAATTGGTCTTTATCAAATTCTCTTGACCCAAGATGATAGAGCAGGGATGTCAAACTGGCAGTCCACGGGCTGGGTGCATCACATGCAGGCCCAGCTCCGTGAAGAGAAAAAATGTTGCAATATGTCACGTGAAGGCAACGTGACGCTGCGAGTTTGACAAATATTTCAAACTGCCTTGAGTCTTCGGAGAAAGGCGGCATACAAGTTGAACAAATAAATAAATAAACTAGCTTTTGACAGAACCATTCCCCATCCACTGATGAAGGAAATATCTGAAGGTCAAGATGGAAGCCATTAAAGGGGTGGGGCTTTAACCCCACAATCATAGCATTTTGGAGTGAGGTTTTGAACTCACAGTTGTGGGCAGCACCTTGACTATCTAAGTGTCGTCCCTTGTAGATATACAAAGTGGTTCATCAAGAGTTCAGGAAAACCATTGTTTGCCTTATTTTGATGGTTTTGTTTCCCAAAGTGACTTTAAAATTCAACAAAGTTGGCATTTGAATCTGTCAATCATATACACTCGATACTCTCAAATTAAAAGAATGATAGAACCTCTGAACTTAAAAAATTACTTTTATTTTTGGAACCAATAAAATTATGGTAAATATTTACAAATAATTATCTCACATAAAGGTTACATAAAATCAAAATGTCCACAAGTAACAGTCACTCTCATGAAGACACACTGATATCGAAACTACGCCAATCTTATTGCATGTTTCTTCAACTAATCTAAAATAAAATGTTTGCAGTCAACCATTTAACTTAGAATAAAAATCACAAAGTCCAGTATTGACAAGAAAATTCAGAATCAAAGCAAAACAAATGAATTCCTTTCCCAAATGCCCCTCCCTTTAACCCACATTTTAAAATACCCCCCCAACTCTTAAAAAATAAAGCCCCCAAATAAAGCCCCAAAACAAATTTAAACAAACAAAAAAGTTTGACATCTTTGGCAAATTGGCACTGCTGTCATTACATTCAAATATTATTACACACAAAAGCAACGCACGGCACTAAGAAAAAAACACCAAGTTTTCAAGTCAGTTCTTTTCCTACTAGAAAAAAGGATACAAAAACATACACATTTTAAGAAGCAATTTTATCTTGCGGAGATTTGTCTCCTACTTCAAAGGCAATTCAATTGTATTTTTATGGTTATTTTCTTTATTTTCCTTTATTTTGTCTATTTCGTTGGTCTTTAAAAGTAAGCTTCTAAATGGCCATCAGAGACTTTGGTGAATACAATCAAAATTTATTTCTTTGATGCTAGATATTTTTTTAATACCGAGAAGTCCGTCCTTGTTAATTCTATTTGCAGGGCAATGAGTCTGTATTTCAAAGGCCACTAGAAAGTGACAATTCAGGTTGATTTCAATATGACACTGAGCAAAACAAAAAAAGTATCTGAGGTTTAATTGTGCATTGTATTTTTGTAGGAATAATTCCAGAAGAAATGTTTACCATAGATTACACTGGACAGGTCCAAAGCATAAAGCGACAAATTCCACCTTCTTACTTTGGGACTTGATTTTTAAGGACAATTCCCAATGCATCAATGGTAAACTATTTTTGAAATGAAGGAAGGAAATGGAAGAACTTTAAAAAGCAAATTGTGACTGAGTATAAGATGTTCAAAGAAAAAGAATCTGTTCAGGACATGTCTGAGATCTCAGATGTATCTACAGTATGGTAGTTCTTTGGATCCTGGACATTACAGCTAAGCCTCTGTGATGGATAGATTGTTTTAGTTACAGATGAAGTCCCTATGTTTACTCGTTCTGGATAGCAACAGTTCAGACTACCACTAGATGGCAGCAGAAATACAAATAAACTCAGCCACCTAGTGGTTGTGTGCAGCCCAGCTCAGAAAGCACGTTTTCCATAAACTATTTAGAGATTGGCATAAATATATTGAGAGGTAATACAACAGTTGCCTCCTGATACAAGCAGTACAAACTGTGAGTGTGCAAAACCCACATTCAAGGGACTGATTTGATTTTAGTAACTAGTGTGAGTATTCCAAAGATTGGCAGCATAGTTGCAGACTCGACAAAATAACTGGGAAATTGCTCATTCAGCAATTCTGTTTTTACTCATTCCCAAACAAATGCAGACACACACTCTTTTGCACGTACAATACAAGGGGCCTAAAATGCCCTGCAATCTATATTGCCCTGGTCTTTATGTTTGAAACGCAGTATACACAAAAGTATTCATGGAGGAAAAAATAACCACATTAAGTGCAATTGTAAAGGTATTTCTGGTATTAAAGTCTCATGTATTACAGCTAGCGTTGCCATGTGATTCATGCTCATAGTCAAATAATTTTAGGTAGGTTGATCCTGTTAAAACTCCCCCCCAAAAAACACAAAAACTTTGTGTTTTGTGTTTTGTCTTTAATTAAAAACTTAATATATTTTTTTTAAAAAAAAAACCCTCCCCCCCCTTTTATTTAATCTCAATGGTATACAGCAGGGCTGTCAAACTCGTGGCCCATGGGCCAGATGCCTCACGCACTGGCTACACCCACGCCCAGTTTAACGAAGGGGGGGAAAGACCTGATACGCCACATGACACCACCATGATGACGCACATTTGACACCCCTGGTATACAGCAATTAACAACTAACAATTGGGGTTTTTTTTACTGTCATCATAGTCATATTTGCTTGTAGCCCAGTCAGAAATTGTTTATTCCTTCATGAGCTTCCTCTCCAAGAACATTTGAGTAAACCAAATTTTAAATTCAATGACTTCATTTAAAAAAAAAATCATCTGAAATTTGATTGGTTTGAAAACTGTTTGTAAAGGAGACCTATTTTGGGTAAACAATTCTAGAAATATATAATCTTAGTCTTATTTAGAAGAGACTTGTTGAATCAGCTAACCTTAAATTAGTTATAGCTATTCAAAACATGGCAAAGACATGATCCTTCCCCTTATAATTAATCTTGCTCCACTGGAAGAAGCTTTAAGGTCCAGAAAAACATTGGGAATATTAAACCTCAAAAGAACTGGAGATGCTTCAGATAAGCATCCACTCTTTTTAGGGCTTATCAAAAGAGAGTCACACCTCCAAATCTTTTGAGAGCGACCGATCAGGATTTAACAGATAGAAATGCTTACTGTTGTCATCAAACCATGCACTTCCCAGTTAAAGCTGGAGAGAAAAAGTCTCAGAGTAAGTGCTTGGGGGACTAGAACTCTACACTACTATTTTTTCCTTTTACTAGCTGTGTAGTCCTGTGTTTAGTAGTAGTCTGTGTTTAGGACAACATTATCTTTTACCCAGTAGCAGTGGAAGAGCATTGTGTGGCTAAATTTTTTTTAAAGGATTGTTTTCACCACCACATTGTTAAGGCAGAGGCTGTGGGACTTGTATTAAAACCCCATTTAGGCACATTTTCTGATTTTCCATTGATACACATTAAACTACTGTACTTTCACAGATAGGAGTACAGAACTAAACAACCAACAATATTGGGTCATGAAAAATCTAGCAAAATATTGTGGTTTGGTTTGTGGAAATTTATACCACGATTTTTTCCCCTTGACTGTCAGGGTTTTTACTGCAACAGAGTAATGAGGATGGCGCTCTTAAAAACACATGGATGAAAAAAAATTCCCTAGGTTTTTTTTAACACTGGAAGAGGCTAGTTCAGATTTTGCCTTTCTCATGATCTGAATCTTGAAGTCTTGCCTAGGCAACAACAGCCATGCTTGTCTCATCTCCCAGGTGGAGCTCAGCTGAACCTCTGATGAAAGCATAGCTGTGTAATATCTGGGGTGACTTCTCATATCAAGGAGATGGTACAGACTAAAATGAAGCTTTATTCAACAGTAGGAGAGAAGGTTTTTGGGGGAGAGGGCAAGTTGCCTACTTCCTATTCAATCCTTCCATGTCTGGGGAAAGCTGAAAGGCAGAGAGTGGTATTCTATGTGGATGGATAATTGGTGGACTCTCTAGTTCTGCTAGAACAGAAGCAGTAGTAAAGCTCGTATTAAGAAAAGACTCCATCTCCTGTTCTGTTTGGGGGTGGGAATGATTACTAGGAGGACTTTCCCTTTCTTAAAGAAAAAAGGGGCGTCAAGAGTATTATCTTTCCTCCCATTTGTACTTCTGAATTAATTCAGTAAATCTGTCTCTCTGTTTTTTGCTTTCTCATCCCTACAAGTTGGCACAACTCCTTTCTTCAATTTATCCCTGCAGGAGAGTTATTTTACACTAGCCCCAGTTTGTTTGGGTTTACAGAATAGTAAACTTAGTAGGAGGAGATTCAACACCCTTATTTACTGTGTGGACAATGAGTATATGCACTACTTATCACATGGATGTCATGTTTTCTCTCTCACTTTATCTGTATACATAGATAACATCAAATTCCTAATGTTTTCCTTTCTCTCTTTCAAAAAAAAAAGAGGAATCCAATAAGTCAGGTTCATTCTTGCTTGATGTTCTACCATCTATTTCACTAAATGCATATCCTTGCTACTCTACTGTGTTTTGGAGATTCCCAGATAAGTGATTGGCCAATTAGCCTTAAATATAGTGATGGATCTCTTGTCATCATTTGATGTGACTAACTGGTCGCAGATGAATCACCATAAAATAATGACATTGCCTAAAAGCAGCTTCTGAAATGTGTGGGACAGAAGAATGGTGACATCATGTCAACACTTCCAATAGTCATTATTTGACCGATTAGCATAAGAATAGATACTTTCCCAACATATGGAGCATTCAGGAATTGTAAAGTAGAATGGAATGCAGAGGAGGCATAGGGTTTTTTTTTTCTATTTATGATATTCGCTTCACCATCTTCATGAGCTTCTTTCCTATTCATAACCTGCATGAATAATCAATATCTGTGTACTACATATATGCATACATAGGGACACACATTATTGAATATTTATGCATGAGTGTGTGTATGATGACCAAGAGAGTAAAAGCTTATTCAGGTAATACCCAAAAAACCTCCCTGAAAATAATATAAAGGTAGGGCTCAGCGTGTGAACCACAGTAAGTTGCCTCTATAAATCACATCAATGATGTGTCAGTTGACCAAGACTGCAACTTACAAGATGAGTTCTCTACTTTTCTGTATCACATGCATGCAATATGCCAGGTGAAGCAGAGCCTCAGTTTTCAAGGGCTATCTGCTTGGGGCTCTTCCTGATTCACCAGGCTTTGTTAGATGTCATCATTTCATTGTGCAAGCTGTTGAAAATTGCTTGCCTAAGTACAAAATGCATTAATCTTTCTTAGATCCTTTGTTTCCTAGTCACATACACATTCTGTAGTAGTAATGGAAATGCAATGGTTTAATATTATCAAATATTATAGGAGCCTTGTCACAGAAGAGAACTATCTGAAGCTCTATTTCAGAAATTAAAACGAATGATTTTTGTTGATGCCTCTATTTATTGATTAACTGGCATCTGGAAATCCCTTTTATCTGGTTTTGCAACTCTTCTATGAACCTTGGGGGAGGGTCTTAAGTTAATATGCTGGTTATCTTTGCAATTTATATTGACTCAAGTCCATATTCCCGTAATTTCCTATTTCCTATAATTTAAATCTTAGACTCCCAAACTGGTGCCCTTTGGGTATATTAAGCAAAAAAATGTTGCTCAGACCAATTGGAGGGCACTAAGTGGGGAAAAGCCAATCTTAAATTATGGTCTCTCATATTATCTGAAATAAGATTATTCAATCATTTCTTTGAATTAAATATGCAAAAAAGATCCCTGGGGTTCTTTGAACCATCCAATGACCTGTGATGGAAATATCTGATTTGAAGGGGACATATAAATAAATGCATTTTGGCTTAAAAAAACTCAGAATGCAAGATACAGTAGACAGGCAAAGTATAAAGATAATTTCATATGAACTGCATTTTAAAGTGTCCCACTCATCTGAGCATTCTTAGATTTGGAGTTCCCTGTCATGCATATAATTTTATCCAAAAAATTTAAAGCAGAGCACAAGATTTTTCCCCCCTATACCTGAGAAGTACTATAAAAAGCACTCATCGTTGAATTATCTCTTGACATAAAAACCAAACAAGACTTAAAGAGTATTTTTCCTATGCAGGATATCGATTTGGGTAGGTCTGTGAAATCTCTGATATCATTACTTAGCTTCTGTTCTACTGATTTTGTATAAGAAAAGAGAACTTCTTCCAAGCATATCCTTTTGTTCAACTAGATCAGGGGTGTCAAACTCGCGGCGTCACATTGTTTTATTTATTTATTTATTTATTTATTAAATTTTTATGCTGCCCTTCTCCCGAAGGACTCAGGGCGGTGAACAGCCAGGGTTAAAATACATGCAGTATAAAAACTAAAATAATTTAAAAATAATTAAATCCAATTTGGCTTTCCAATTTTAAAACCCCTTACCCATAAAAATTAATCAATTAAAATTTTAAGCCAGCCCGGCTCGCTGAAACAAGAAAGTCTTCAGAGCCCGGCGGAAAGTACGGAGGTCTGGGATCATTCGTATCCCTGAGGGTAGCTCATTCCAGAGGGTGGGTGCCCCCACAGAGAAGGCTCTCCCCCTGGGGGTCGCCAGTCGACATTGCTTGATCGACGTTACTTTCCCCCCTTTGCTAAACCGGGGTTGGGCGTGGCCAGTGGCCAGTGCGTGGCCAGTGCATGATGCATCCGGCCCACGGACCACAAGTTTGACACCCCTGAACTAGATCATCACTGGTCATAAGATTTAAAAAACAAAAAAAAATGGATAAAATGAGTAGTTCTTGGAGTGAAGAGAATGTTATGGCAACATAAATAATTGAAGTCAATCTTTCCCCTAACATTTATAAACTTCATTCTATACATAGAGGAGTGTATATACCATAGGGAAAAATGTTAAAGCATAGAAATACTAATCCTTTCTTTTTATCCCAGGATAAGAAAACCACACTATTAATACACTTAAATTATTCTTAGTAAAATTATGTCAGTTACAGCTGAGGAACTTTAGGAGAGTCTTGAAATTTTTCTTATAAATAGCCCATGTCATTATATAACCCTGACCTTTGTCAACCTCTCATCTTGAAACTGTATGAAAACTACTTTATTAAGATTTGAGAAACTCAAATTATTCTTTTTGAAGAGAAAAAAAACCCCCAAATTCTACCTTGGGAGATAATAACTTTACTTCATTGTGTATAAGCGTTTCTTTCCCATGTACAGTGGTACTTTGGTATTCATCATTAATTGGTTCCAGGAAGCACAACAAAAACTTAAAATGACAAGTCCCCAAAAAACCATGTGACTTATCACATGATCCTTTGATTCAGCCTAAAAGAACTTCCCAGAACTGCTGACTTCCTGTCTACCCTATGTGGCCATCTCCCTCTTCATTTTGCAGCAACTTTCTTGGCATGGCCAACTTCCTGTCCATTCTCCATGGCTGTCCCCCTTTTCCATCACAGCACATTAGGTACCAAACAAACAACAAATATACTGGGACAACATTTTTGACTCAAAATGCATTGAGTACCAAATTTGATGAGTTTTGAAGCAGTCAAGTACCAAGGTACCACTGTATATAAGATTTTGGTCATTTGGAATTTCTTCTTTTATAGTGAGATGAACTTAAAGTCAAAAACGATATCATTGTTTGCGATTAAAAATAAACATAATAGTCAACAGTTAAAACGGTGGTAATAGGCTCATAGTTTCATTACCAAATGCTCACCTGACTGTCAGAATAGCATTTCTAGAAAGAACATCAGCCCCAGAAATGGCCAGTTAATGTTAACCTGGTTTAGAGTTGTTTTAAAGCTTACTGAAGTTTTAGAATCAGTGCACCATTATCAGAACACATTTTTCCAATGTATTTTAAGATCATCCTTTGTTCCATGTATTTGACTTATGCTAAACCACTCTATAGTAACACAAAGAAGTTATTTACATTGGTGCTTTGCTGTTTGAGTAGAACATTCGTTTTTCTTTTGTCTTTAATGCCCACTCACTGAATTAAGACTGAATTTGTGCTGTCCAAGCTGGAACTACATGTTGTATTACAATGCACACATTAAAGAGATACCCCATAGGGAATTGTTCAACATTAGAAACGTTCCTATTCCCCAACATGGCTAAAGGAACTAGATATAGCTTGTCAGTCCAAAGCAAGAAAACCGCATGTTAGACATGGCTACTGCATTTCACAAACTGCAGGAAAGGTGAGCATAACTAATTCTTTGTTTGCCCTGTTTTTTTTAATGGAAAATTCAATGAAGATCTCTAAAAAGTCCATTAATTAAAAACAGTGAAGTAATAAGCTGTTCACCTAGCTGAAATAATAATATTCTAATCATTGCATGGGTTGGTTGGACAATTTCTCTTATCGTTCCTTATAGCTTGATTTCAGTAGTTGCACTCTAGATGATTCCAGTGGTGTCGTCTGACGTGATGTGGTGAATGTGCTTCTTGGTTTGTTTTGTCAGTGACGATCATAAGCAGCAGCAGCTGCTGGGGGCGCGGCTCCACGGGCTGCAGCACTGTAATAGTAAGGAGAACCTACAAGGAAAGATAGCATTGTGTAAACATGTTACATGTGTAATTTCTATCAAGCAAATGAAATTGTTTGAAAACAGAAACAGAAAAGGTGATCTGAAACCTTCACTGGGTCTTATGCAGACCCTTAAAATGAGATAGTAAATTTAACAAGTCTTACACAGTAGAGGGACATCTTAGTTGCATCATACCAGATTACTATAGAGAACCCATGCAACTATTTTTTTTTATGACCCTATATTCCCTATTCGGCGTAAAGTGACCAGATGGAACTGAGCATTTATTGGTCAGATGCCCTTCCTGACACCTATGAGAAGTTCACAGCAGATATTTTTTCTTTGTGCCCTAGTTGAGAAACATTTGCTACTACCTAAGATTGAAGTCTCAGCCTTCCGAGTGGGAGGCAAGCATCTACTCCATGTCGGTTTTAAACCCATGCAACTAAAATTATGAGGCAGTAATGTCTCCTTCTTCAAACCATACACATTTAGAAATATTTTTTTGATTTACTTACATATCCAGATAGGATGTCTCAATTTCAAAGATACTTTAATTACCCAACAGAATAAAGACAAACTTAGACCAGTATTTTAAATCATTTCCCTTTGGTATTGTCTAAATCAGTGGTTCTCAACAAGTTCACCTTGTTTTTTTGGGCAACCAGAGGCTAACTATGAGATTATAGCTGATGGATAAATTAACTACATTTCCTGTAAGAATGTCTTATAAAAGGGGATGAGAAATGGAGATCTACAAAGCCTTCCAAACCCCAAGGAATTCCTTAATATTCATGTTCCATTTGCTCCATTGGAGACTCTGCCCCTCTTCTAGTCATTCCATGGAAGTGTGCTCACCAACTGGGAAGTGGCATATCATGGTAAGTAAACTTGAATGAATTTGGGAAAGAATGGAATCCCTTGACTGACATGACTTGGTCATGACCAAGAATAGCAAATTGGAGGAGTCCAGTACAGTAGCTTGGAAAGACCCATGGATACAGCATGTTCTCCAACTCTAGTTGCTGCCATACGGCCTTATAGATTCTATGGTGATGGAAAGATCGCAATGCCTTATGTTAAGGCATTAAATTTTGTTACTTGGTCTACTGATAAAATTGTAGATTTTCAAGACTGAAGAATTGAATGTAATGTATGGAAAGGTATGGGCTACAAAAAATACTGGTTAACATATATGTGCACAGAGTACCAGGTCTAAGATATTGGAATAGAAGAATTGGAAAATATTGGTAATGGTCAGGTAAGATGTCCCAAAGGTGCTTTTCAAAAGGCAATTGAACTTTCTCATTTTTTTCCCTTTGAAAATGCTTCGCTTCTCATCTGAGAAGCTTCTTCAGGTCCATCAGATGCTAAAATGACCATTTGAAAATGTTATAGTGTATCAAATTCCTAAAATCCACCGTAAATTATCTGAGTGTGCTGTGATATTTGCAAACTCTCATCTCTTATTCGGATGAAGTAAAATGTATTGTTTCTTTAGATAACACAATCCCAAATTATATGATTTCCTTCTTCTGTATACAGCCCTTTCATCAGTAAATCCAGTAAATCAATTTTCAGCCCCAAAAAAAGTCCAAAAAGAGTTCCCAGGTTTCTTTATAAAAATACTTATTGCTCTTTCCCTATTCAAACAAGCCAATTTAGCCATTTCTGTAAATTCTATCTTTTTCATGATCCACTCTTCCATTATGGGTATTTTGCATGTGTCAAAATGGCTATTTTGCTAATGTTGGCATGTAAAAAAAGAAAATCCAAGGCTAAAATTCTCAAAACCAATTCTCGAATACAGCTCGTTTGCCTGGAATCCACACTGTATATCAGACATTAATACAATTGAGCGGGTCCAGAGATATTTCATGAAAAGAGTACTCCAGTCCTCTACTCACAATAGAATCCCTTATGCCACCATGCTTGAAATTTTGGGCTTGGACAATCTTGAACTGCTGTGCCTGCAGTCTGATCTAAGCATAGTACACAAAATTGTCTGCTACAACGTCTTACCTATCAACGACTTCTTCAGCTTCAACCAAAATAATACATGGGCAAACAATTGATACAAACTCAACTGCTCCAGACTCAATTGCAGAAAATATGACTTCAGCAACAGAGTAGTCAATGTCTGGAATGCTCTACCCAACTCCGTTGTTACATCCTCAAACCCTCACAGCTTCAACCTTCAACTGTCTACCATGGACCTCACCGCATTCCTAAGAGGTCCTTAAAGGGGGCGTGCATAAGCACACCAGCATGCCTACCGTCCCTGTCCTACTGTCCCCATTTATTTGTATTCATTTCCTTCGTTCATGTCCATGTCTATAGAACTGGTAGTAAAACTGGCGGGAGGCTCCACCCACTGACCCTGATGTCATCAGAAGTCATCTGCGCAAGTGCAATCCCTTTGCGAACCGGTAGTAAAGGTAAGTAGAACCCACCCCTGGCACAGAAACTAGCTATAAAACAACTAATTGATGAGACACAGCAGGACAGAACTTAGGAGCCAGGAAAGAAGAATTAAGATGTTTCTGTTTATGAAAATAGTATCTGAGGAAGTTTTAGTAGAACCCTTATATTCCTTTTTCCACATACTATGAGATTTTACTGTGAGATAAAATTCAAACATAACATCTCCTTGTCAAATTGCAGCTTTACCTAGGTTGTACCTCTTTGAACTACAAACTGTTTTTCGGGAACAGATAATCCACACCCAAGATAGATCATACAGTGTATTAAATTCTTTAAAAAAAAAAACCCACTCAAACTCTTTCAAAGCCTTGTTTTCACATAAAATTGTATACACCTTCCCCATGCTGGAAAAGTAATGAAATTCCTAACAGCAAAACCATTCCTGTCATAGAAAACGCTGCTGACAGCATTAAAGGAGAAGAAACAGGGAGAAATCAATAGAGTAGTGACAGATATCATGAAGAAGTCACAAAGTTCAAGACATGTGTAAGGGGCCAATATTTCAAACAGATGAGCATGTGAAAATAGACTAGCAGTATTGCACAATATTGATGAAAAAGGTTTTCTACATCCTGTTTCAAGAGAGCCAACTGGTATTTTGGGAAGATGGAGGAGGAAGGGGGAAGGGGATAGCTTGGATTTCCTTAGATGTCTTTCTTGGTACAACAAGGGCAAGGAGAGAATTCTGTAATAAACGGATCTTAACTCATATTTTGAGGCTTGTTTAGATGAGCTGTAATCTTAGCAACCAATACAATAACAGCCTTAACCAAGTGCTTCCCAGATGAGTTGAATTGCAGCCCCTGTAATTGGCTTATGCTGAATGAGGGATTACGAAAGATGGTTTAAGATAACGTTGGGATAGGGAGCCATACGGCAATAGAATAACCTTGCTATTGTTGCTGCAGGGCGAGCAACACGGTTCCTATAGCAACTTAAATTTAAAAATGCATTGTAAGTTTTTATTACTAATGCTCTCTAATTTCATCCATTTAACAATTGCATTGAGATTGGTTGCTTATTCTTAGCACATGTGCATATATGAAAGAGTTAGTGTGGTAAAGGGGATTAACATGTTGGACTAGGAGAAAGAAGACCAAATTTTAGTCCTCCCTTAGAACCTGACTGAGTGAGCCGGTCATTCTCTTCTGGCCCTAGACTGGGAAGTTGGAAAAAAACATGAAAGTGAAAACCAGGTCATGGTTAGCAGGTCATGGATGACTGAGAATCTCTACAGACTTTTAACTATACAATTTGGGATGAACACCCTTTGAATGGTGTGGGAGTAGGAATGGATTTCCAGAGGAAAAATGGTAGACTACAGGAACCAGGAGCACCCTGAGGACAAAGATAAATCTCCTAGTGCTTCAAGGACCCTCTAAAAGGATGTAAATGACCAGCTGTCTGCAAGGAATATAAATCTTTCCATTCCCCACTATCCTGTCAGACCTGAAGAAGCTTCTTGCATGATAAGCAAAACGTCTTCCAAAGAAAAAACAAGAAAATCCAGTTGCCTCTTGAAAAAGCACCTTTGGGACAACCATGACCTGGATGACTGAGAATCTCTGCAGACTTATTGCATTTATTCTTAAGTCAGCAAAAAACAATAGTGCAATAGTGTTTCTGCTGCTGATCTTTACTGCATTTGTTTCCAATCCATTCCTTCAATGGACAGTAAACAACAGCCTTTGCACTACTCCAGACTGCTCTGGAAGATTGTTTGAATAACAGGGAAAACATTATCTTAGCACCTGTATAGTTAAGGATGACTTAAACCTATGCCACTGATACCTGGAAAGAAGAAAAAGGCAATGTCCATGAGGACAAGGGAGAAAAAAGATATTTGTGCTGTAATTAGATACAAGTAGGAAAACCCTCAGATTACCTACTGCAATGTATTGGGTGCTATTGCTGCTGCTGCCACTATCTAACTACTATTTCAAAATGGGTGTATCCCCAAATTGTACTGACTGCAAGAAAAAAGAAAGCAAGATTGTTTTTAAAAATGAGCATTTGCCAAATGACATTATTAAATTTACAGAGTCCATGGTGATCTTCTATCAACTACTAAGGAGAGGTCATTGTGGACATGGAAGAATTGCTTCTGAATTCCAGAACTGCAAAGAATCCTACTCTGCACGCAGAGTGGGGAAATCAAATTTACTAATTAATGATCCACATATGTAACTCCCAACTGTTTTTCTGTGTATGCATGCAGGCCTTTGTGTTTGCTTTTGATTCCTGGCAACTGCCTGGACAAGTTTTCTTGGCAAGGTTTTTAAGAAGTAGCTTGCCATTGCCTCCTTTCTAGGGCTGAGAGAGAGTGACTGGTCTCACGCTGGCTTTGTGCCTAAGGCAAGATTAGAACTCAGGACCAGAACGGATGCCTTAACCACTGCACCAAACTGGCTCTCAACTTTTGTGAGGGCAACAACAAAAGCCTGGTGCTATGCAACTGCAGGGAAATCTGTGCATTCCCTGTGGTATGCAATTTTCCAATGCACTGTCCATCATGTATTGAGTTTACGCATTCACTCATTAATCAAAGAACATAATAGAGTAATCATCCGAGAATAATTAAATTTCCATTCTCCAATTTTTAAACTAGAACAATATTCATATTCAATGGAAGGTCATCAACTGATAACAGATCAAATGCACAATGGTAAACCAATTCTCAGAAATACATAGATATTTCCCCAATCACTAGAATATATTTGATTGTATCTAACTTTTGCCTTCCTACTTGATTCCGTCAGCTTCTATACTCATAATTATTCATATGAATCCATATTACACAAATTACTCTAGACCAGTGATGGCTAACCTTTTTGTCGTCACGTGCCAAAAGTGGGGAGGTTGCGGGGGGGGGGGTTGCACACACATGTGCCCACACCCATAATTCAATGCCCCCTGTGCATGCACAAGCAACCCCCCCCATGCTCCCCCCCACTTTTGGCACATGATGGCAAAAAGGTTACAGGTGGGCCTATAGGCCCGTTTTTTGCTCTCCCCAGGCTCCAGAGGCTTTCTTGGAGCCTGGGGAGGGCAAAAATAGCCTTACCCGCCCCAAGGCCCTCCAGAACCTGGAAACGGCCTGTTTCCTGACTTCCAGTGGGACCGGAAGGCCTAAAAACCAGCTGGCTGGTGCACACATGGGCACTGGAGCTGAGCTAAGGCAACGCTCGCGGGCCCACAGATATGGCTCGGCATGCCACCTGTGGCATGCGTGGCATAGGTTCGCCATCACGGCTCTAGACAAAACCCTATAGTAAACAAAGAAAGAAAACTATTAAAGATCTAATTATATTGACCATATTAAAAACTTGGTTTTAAAAAGTAGAACTTCCTTCAAGAGTTTACAACTTTTTTCTTCTTCTTCTTCAAGCTGACCTGATCCATTTTTACTTCATGATGCTTTTAAAATAATCTGGCTGTTAACGTATAATTTTTCTCTGTAGCTCCCTGGCAGCATTTTATATATCTGCTGAGTTGGACTTTTTCCCCCATTCACATTTCTGTGCTGAAATCAAAAAGGTCTGTATTTAAAGTGAAAAATGAAAACATCACATTCCAAAACGTTCACTCTTTTGCCCTGTCATTACACTCTCCTCTAGAATAAATTTGTCCTTTCTTCTGTCATTTTTCCTTTCCAATTCATATTATCATCAATTTATTTCTTGACACAGTCATTTCTGACTTCTACTTGTTCCCTAATCCTTTCATAGAAGCCCTTAGAAGTACTGATTCTAATCCTAACTGACTGATTCCATACCTTTTCACCTCATATGAAATCATGCCAATATTGTCAGCCTCATGACACTGTCCTCTATAACAACAACTCTCTCTATAAATATATCTATAGCTCAGGTGTAGCCAAAAGGGAGCCCTGTCAGCCTTACTTACAATTCACAATGTGCACAAATCACATCAGCACAGAAGAGAGAACAGTGCATCAAATGAGATCCGCTATGATCAACATCAAGTCGAGAGTAATGAGTTAAAATGTTAAAGAAGTTATTACAACAAACCAGCATGAAATTGAATCATTTTTCTTCATTAGACTGGGTTGCTATTATCCACTTTTAACATGTTTGTATTAAGTAGACTTTAAACATGTAAGCTCGCTAGGCTTCAGTGGCTGAAACCTCTTGGGGTTGCAAGTATGTGTGTTCATACAAACTAGGGCAGCCATTACGACTTCAATGCTTGAGCTCCAAACACAGTTTTCATAAAGATTTATAAATGAACATTGTGTCAGCATTCAATTACACAAGCTAGAAATAAGAAAACACTAAAGTGATGTATTCTCTCACTCTTTGCCTCTTCTTACGGAGGAGAGCGTGTACTGTACAGAGGAAACAAAGCACAGAAAGTGGGGGGGGGGGAATCTAAAAGACCTATATGGTTTCAGTAACAGCATATTTTTAAGCTACATTCATTACCTTGTCTAGATCTGATTATATCCAACAAAGTTACAGCAGAAGTCCTACGAGAGGCAGTGTCAACTGAGTCTCGCTTTACTGGAATCTAAAGGGTATGAGCCTCTAAGTTATGACACATGGCAGATGTCAGTCAGGTCATTTAAGAAACCACAGGAAGGCGCTCATATACCATTATGATAAGTTACTGCAGTACCTGAATATTGCCAAAAAGAAAAAGAAAAAAAAACCTCCTAGGCCTACTGGCATCGGTACAACGATTTATGTCATCTTTAGATTTTCTTATAATTAATGTGCTCATCAGATGAAATTTCAAATAGTGTGAAAAACAAATCCATCTCAAAATTCTGATTGCTTGGTTTGATCCATTCCTCAGCTTACTATAGGTTTTATGCAGGCTGGGAAATAAACTGTGTTGTTAGAATCTATCATAAAACTGAAAAACTGATTGGAACATAGAAAGATCTATTAAAGTACCTCTAAGCTATAGAACAAATGTTCCTTAGGAAAGGAAAAGCAGAATGCCTCATAATGGAAAAGGTCACAAATTATTGGTATAGCAAGGATGATCAGAAAACAAAAGATATATTACTATAATATTTGCACTAAAATTTATCTTGTTAAAGAAAGACATTTAATAAAAAAAATTAAATGAAATTGAATTCTTTAATCAATAATCATTGTTAACGAAGATTGCAAACAACTTTTAAAACATTTGTCCTGATTTGTTTTTCTTTATATTATTCTTATTACTTGATATATAACATTGATTACATCTTCCTTGCTTATGGTAAAATAAAAATGAGCAGAAATCATTATTCATATGAACTAGGAAAAGATATTTTAGTCTACTTCCACCCCACCATTTCTATTCCTCCATCTCTTTTTTTGTTTGTTTTGTAATTTATTCCTGATTTGCCAATTTCTTCAATTCCTGATCTCAAAACCACCTAGAAACTCATTGATGGTCTCTCCAGGTTGTTCACTTGGACAATAGCTGCATTCAATCCATGCCCTATTCAAATTATTGCTGGTCCTTTATCCTACTCTACCTAAAAAAGTACAAGCTAGAATAAGGGCAAAATGGTTCCTCTTCTGAATATACAGGTAGTCCTTGACTTACGACCACAATTGACCCCCACATTTCTGTTGCTGTATGAGACAGATTTTTGTTAAATGTGTTTTCCTCTGTTTAACCACCTTTCTTGCCACAGTTGTTAAGTCAATCACTACAGTTGTTAAATTAGTAACATGGTTGTTAAGTGAATCTGGCTTCCCCATTGACTTTGCTTGTCAGAAGGTTGCAAAAGGTGATCACATGACCCCAGGACACTGCAACTGTCATGAGTCAGTTGTCAAGCATCGGAATTTTGGGGGAGATGATGCAATGGTTGCAAACATTAAACACAGTCATAAGTCATTTTTTTTCAATGCCATTGTAATTTTGAACAATCTCTAAACTAACTGTTGTAAGTCAAGGACTACCTGTAGTCAAAATCATGAGTGATCCTAGATTCAGAAGCTGAGCCAATTGGAAACTGATTCTTGAATTGGCCTAAGCAATAAGATTTCTTTACCAACTGAATACATTTGTCTACTTTATTTGTATATCTCCAGCCCTCCAACAAGATTCTGGTGGCAAGTATATATTCTGTTTGTAAAACAGATTAGGTTTCTGGCATATAATTCTTTATAGAATGTACTTTTGTAAAATTAAGCAATACTCATCTCCCCAATTTCTCCTTCCCAATCCCTTCTTTTATGCTGGGATGCATTTTGCCATAAGAACAGATCCAGCTCCTCCCACTAGATCCTAACAACTCTATGCTGTCAGGGACCAGGAGTTCATTGACATCATTTTGTGACATTGTTTGAATTCTGCTCCCTAATCCTAACCATTTTCCATGAAAGAAGTTATAAGAAATCCTCACTTGTCCTCCTCCAAAGAGAAATACATGTTTTACCTGGCCCAAAGTGCTTTTCCAAAAGGCAACTGGACTTTCTTGGTTTTTTTCTTGAAAACTTTTCACTTCTCATCCTAGAAGCTTCTTCAGTTTTGAGCAAGAGGAAGCTTCTTAGATGAGAAGTGAAACCTCTTCAAGGAAAAAAAACAAAGTCCAGTTGCCTTATGGAAAAGCATCTTTGGGACAACCGTGACCTGGATGACTGAGAATCTCCAAGACACGTTTTGCCTGACACCTGCATACTGAAGCTTCTGCACTTTGTCTATAAGGTGCCTTCCCTAAATCATTCAATAATAAAGTAGCAAACTTTACTAGCAAACATCCAATTCAGAAAAAACGTATGCCTTAACCAATATCCAACTGCAGCTGAAGACCGAGAAAAACCCAAGAAAAGTTTTCCTAAGAGCTTAAAATATTGAAGCTTGAAACCATCAGTTTCCATCCTATTTCGAACATGAGAGAAGAGAATTGTATTATATTTGTATAGTGCGTATTGAGTACCATTGTTTTCCCAAATCAATATAAATAATAATTTATCATATTATATCATAATAATTTGCAATAATATATTTCCTTATTTTTGACAACTCAAGGTGGTATGTACAGGGATTGTTTTCTAATATTAGCCCCAAAAGCAATCTGATTAAATCCAATCCCTACTCTTGCACATTAGCTCCCTTGCTTGAACAGTGATAAACTCAAGTGTTTTATAAATATGATGCTTCTTTTATTTCCTTGCATCAGCCTTCTCCACTTTAACAATAACATTAGATGCTGTCTTGCATGTAACTGGGGACAGTTTGACTGGCAAGGAAAACAAGGAGAATCTACAGAATGGATCAAAATAGATAGTTATGGATAACTGTAAGTAATCATGGCTTCAGTGAACTGATGTTTGTAAATACAAAGCATGCATCTTGTATGCTTTTTTAGGGGTGTTCAACTTTTTTTTTCTTTTATAATTTTGTGTATTCAAATTTCCTTTTGGTGTTGTTGTTTTAGTTAATTAATTTTAAAAGCTCTTCAAAATACTGCACAGAAAAAACTGCAATATTAATAACCGATTAGGGTTTGTATTTCATATACTACCCTAACTCTCAGAAATACTGTATATCAGACCCTATGAAATAGATGGTTTTAGGAGAAAGTTTTAAACATTTCTTGTTATATTGTCTTTTGTCCAGAAATTGATCATTTCCAATAAAACTGGGAAATGTGCGATAGATGTAGTAAATTCGCACAGACATAGCCCCCCCACCCCAAAAAACCACTCATATTTCTGGAACAGAAAATATAGGCAAGGAAATCTATGAAAGATATCTGGCTAGAGAAGCTGATTTGTTCAGATAAGATATGTTGTTGAATGTGTTTCAATTATTGCATCCAATTAAATACTACTCGTATTGTGGTTACTTATAAACAGTACTCATTGTATTCATTGCTAGCACGAGACAGACTATGAGATTAGCCACTTGCAGACAGCTTAGGGTGATAAAAATGATAGCTATACTAGGATCCAAATTGAGTTAGTTTAATCTACACCTCAGGAAGCTACTACTGTATTTCACTGTGTTGCATATGTAGCGAAACACTTCTTGGCGATCAGTAAGGAGTAACAAGCAAGTAACAAACAAGGAAATAAGTACTTGTATCTGTAGGAACAAGTCCCAAGAGGTATCCTTTATGCTTTTTGTAAGTCGCTATAGTCCATTTTATGTCAAGCTAGTTGGCCTTGAGTTGAGTATGTGCTGAAATAGTATTAGAAAACAGCTTCTGATCTGAGCTGTGAGCAACACCAGACCCTTAGTTACAGCACAGTAAATGGCAATTTTGTACTGTAAAAAGCAGTGTGACACAGAATGCTATAACCCATCAATTCCTCCCAAAGGATTTGTTTAAGGGCAAGAAATGTGATGGGTAGATCTTAGGTGGATCAATTACTTAGGGACTCAATTACTTAAAACAAAGAAACTGAATTTTAAAAAATGACAAAAATTCAAAATTATTTCTCTGCTAGAGGTCACACATAACAACCTTGCCATCCATAAATCTGAAAGTCTCTAAGGCACAATATCTCTCTGCTAGAGAAGTGACAATTAATTGGTATTTTACTTACCTCATTCACATAGATTATGCAGGAGAATTCTAATCACCATGTGCTACACACATGTAAGGTCAAGTTGGGCCAGATTTTGACAGTGGCGTAAAATGGATGTTGCTTATCCTCCTTATTAAAGGAGGGTGAGGGTGAGTTACTTAGGGACTTCCAAGGGTCTGTAAGGCAGGTTTTTTTTCCAGAATCATTTGGATTCTGTCTTATTGCAAAATTACATGTGTCAAAATCTCTCCTATGTGTCTGGATACTAAACATCTAATAAAGAACAAAATGGGAGGGAAACCAGTTTAAAGAGGAAAGAAGAGATCCTGAAGAAAGGCTATTCATTTGTAAATATAAATTATGCTGCTCTCTTCTACTGGAACAGCATCATCTTTACTGAATCCCAAAAGATCAAAAGAGGCATATATTCAGCCAGCACTATGATGAAACATATGCAAAAGTAATATAATTTCTTCTACATTAAGTTAAAAATTGAGACATGAATCCAGAAAACTACCCAGAAAACACTAAGGGGATGCACTGTCTTGGATTTGATTTGGAAGAGGTGCTTAGAACATGCAGTTAAAAGTAAAACATGCAGTGGTCTGTCCCTTCATGGAAATGACACGGTTGCTTTAATGAGTTGTAGACAGGTTCAACATTCATACTTCCAAACATTTTAATGCATTTCTTCAAATTAATTCCAAATCACAGTGGAGCCTTAATAAAGCCTGCAGGCATAACATGAATAAAGCCAATAACTTGGGGGAGTTAGGCATAATATGGGAATGGATTCAACTTCCCATAGGCTACATTTCTTTTATACCCCTGCCAGTTATGGCTAAATTTATTACACGGGGCTTTGCGCTGTTTTGTATGCTGTTTTGTATGCTGTGTGCCAAAAGCAAAAGGGGAAACAATTATATACAGCAGACTGCAGCAGAGATCGCTTTTTCAAACTCCTTTCATCTTTGAATAACCATGGCAGACTGAGAGTGAACCACAGAAAACCTTGGCAGATGCCATCTGAGATGTTTGTTGTGATGTCAGAATATGAATATCTTAATTATGGATTGTTGAAAGAAAGCAATTATATACCCAGTTGTAAATCCATTCCTATCTCTCACATTTACATTAAACAACAAGAAGTACTTGAAAGTGAATTCAACTAAAAACAAAGAGACTTCAGGTTAAAATTTAAGAGTGAAAGGGTTGTAAATTAATCAGTTCTGGTCTATGTAATTTGGTGATTAAACATTGCATATACTGTTTAGCTATAGAGAAGGCACTCCAGAACATTTCAAAGCAAATTATTATTATATCCAGCCCTATGATTCTATGTTCTATTATTATCAGAAACATCATTATTAAAATGTTATGCATAGATATAACTACAGGCACAAGAACATAAAATTTAAAATATAAAATATATAAAATATAAGTGCAATAGCACTTAGACTTATATACCGCTTCACAGTGCTTTACAGCCCTCTCTAAGCAGTTTACAGAGTTAGCATATTGCCCCCCCAACAACCTGCATCTTCATTTTACCGACCTCGGAAGGCTAGAAGGCTGAGTCAACCTTGAGGCAATCAGGATCAAATTCCTGGCAGTGGGCAGGGGGCTAGCCTGCAATACTGCATTAGGTGGTGGTTGCATGGATTGCATTCTGTTGCATGGTCATAAGGTCCTCAAGAGTACATTGGGCAGGGGACATGGGGACAGATTATTGCTCTCCTGAATTTTGGATTAGGCTGTGGCTTTAATGGTATGACAACAAACTTACCTAACAATCCAGGGTTAGGAAATCTCCAGGAATCATTGTATGTTGAATATTGTGGGTGACTGTACGGACTTCCAGAAAACTCACTCCCTGAAATAAAGAGAAAGGAAAGGTGTCAATAAAGATCAAGTAAAATAGCAGAGATGGTTAAAAAATCATCTGAATTCTAACACACGACTTAATGCAGTGAATGAAAAGAAAGACAGTTCTTGGTTGTGACATGTTGTCTACTATTACAATCCGGATGCTGCTGGTTTTATTTATTTTATTTTTTATTTATTTATTTATTGAATTTCTATACCGCCCTACTCCCGAAGGACTCAGGGCGGTGCACAGCCATGAAATAAAACACATAGATATACAAAATTTAAAATCGAATAAAATGAATTAAATAAATTTGGCTGAATTAATACCCAATTTAAAATACCCATATTTTAAAATCCATTAAAATTTAGAATTTACACTTTAGAAAGGAGGAGATTTAGGCGAGGCCAGCTTGATGAAACAAAAGCGTCTTCAACTCGCGGCGGAAGGTGCGCAGATCCGGAATCCTCCGTATCTCTGGGGGGAGCTCATTCCAGATCGTCGGTGCCCCCACAGAGAAGGCTCTCCCCCTAGGGGCCGACAGCCGACATTGTTTGGCCGACGGCACCTGGAGGAGCCCCTCTCTGTGGGAGCGTACTGGTCGGTGGGAGGCTGTTGATGGTAGTAGGCGGTCCCGTAAGTAACCAGGTCCCAAGCCATGGAGCGCTTTAAAGGTGGTAACCAGAACCTTGAAGCGCACCCGGAAGACCACCGGGAGCCAGTGCAGCTCGCGCAGGAGAGGTGTTACATGGGAGCTCCATGTTGCTCCCATAACCACCCGCGCGGCCGCACTCTGCGCCAGTTGGAGCCTCCGGGTGCACCTCAAGGGGAGCCCCATGTAGAGAGCATTACAATAGTCCAGACGAGAGGTGACGAGGGCTTGAGTGACTGTGCGTAACGAGTCCCGATCTAGAAAGGGACGCAACTGGCGAATCAGGCGAACCTGATGAAAAATCCTCCCGGTCACGGCCGTCAAGTGCTCTTCTAAAGACAGCCGTGAGTCCAGGAGGACGCCCAAGTTACGAGCCCTTTCCGTGGGGGCCAATGATTCGCCCCCAATAGCCAGCGATGGTGCCAGCTGACTATATCGGGACGTCGGAAACCACAGCCACTCGGTCTTGGATGGGTTGAGCCTGAGCCCGTTTCTCCCCATCCAGATCCGCACGGCGTCCAGGCACTGGGACATCACTTCAAGGGCATCGTTGGGGTGGTCCGGGGTGGAGATGTACAGCTGGGTGTCATCAGCGTACAGATGGTACTTCACCCCGAAACCACGGATGATCTCGCCCAGCGGCTTTACATAAATGTTGAACAGAAGGGGCGAGAGAACCGATCCCTGCGGCACCCCACATATAAGGGGCCTCGGGGTCGATCTCTGCCCCCCTGTCAACACAGACTGCAACCGGTCAGAGAGAAAGGAGGAGAACCACCGTAAAACGGTGCCTCCCACCCCCAACCCTTCCAGCCGGTGCAGCATGATACCATGGTCGATGGTATCAAAAGCCGCTGAGAGGTCTAACAGGACCAGGACAGAGGAACAACCCCTGTCCCGAGCCCTCCAGAGATCATCAACCAACGCGACCAATGCCGTTTCCGTGCTGTACCCAGGCCTGAAGCCCGACTGGAACGGATCTAGATACGACGCTTCATCCAGGTACTGGGGTAGCTGTTGCGCAACCACACTCTCAACAACCTTCGCAGCGAAGCAAAGGTTGGAGACTGGACGATAATTAGCCAATACTGCCGGGTCCAGGGAAGGCTTCTTGAGGAGAGGCCTCACCACCGCCTCTTTCAAGGCGGCGGGAAAGACACCCTCACCCAACGAAGCATTTATAATCCCCTGGAGCCAGCCTCGCGTCACCTCCCGGGAAGCCAGCACTAACCAGGAGGGACACGGGTCCAACAAACATTTTATGCTGCAACTGTCCTTAGATTCTTTATTCATGTTACTATATCTTTATTCTTGCTACTGTTCTTCACATTTTACAGTAAATCTTTTTATCATTGTCATACTCCTAATAGTATTGAAATTAAAAGGCAGGATTAAATAATGAATTATTGTGATTGTGATTGGTCACACTGTCAGCCAGATGGTCAGACTCGATTTGGCACTTTTATCCACCTGTCAAATCATTCCCAAAGACCTGGGAGAGGCGGATGTTGCCTGGTAGCAGTAAGAGGATCATTGCAGAATGTAAGCTTTTTCCAAGGAAAGCTGCCTTTTGCAATTGACTGATAGTGATTTTGTCGATGCCAGTGGTGTTCAAGTGGTGCTCTAGATGTTTTGGGATTACACCAAGGGACCTATTACTATTAGTACTAACTTTGCTTTCTTTTTTTTTTTGTCACAATGTGTCTGTTGATATTTACAGAATACATTGGGTTTTTTACTGTTTTCTGAGAAACAAGTTCAAACAAGCTAAATATAAATGTTTTTCTCTACAGAGCTGTTTAGATGGTAATTTTGAATCAAATTCAACCATGTTCAATTTCAGTTGTGCTGCATTGATTCTTAATTGCCTGAATTCTTTTTTCATTATCCACAACATTTTTGGGGAGGAGGGTTCTTTTTATCAACCAATTTAAAGAAAATACATTTTAAAGATTTCAAAAAGAGACATAAAAAATAAAAGAATAAAATAAATTTAAATAAAGTAGGGATTTAGAAAATCATAAAGGTTATAGGTCTCTAATATGTAATAGAAAAACAGTTGGGAGGGACCTTGGAGGTCTTCTAGTCCAACCCCTGCTCAAGCAGGAAACCCAAACCATTTCAGACAAATGGCTGGTCCAATCTCTTTTTAAAAACTTCCAGTGTTGGAGCACCCACAACTATTATGATTAGCTTTAAAAAAATCAATAGATTACTTACTGTATCACTTTAAAGGACTAAGAATCCTTATTAAACATTAAGTATGGCTGAATATAGTGGTGGGTTGCTACCAGTTCGCCCCAGATCGGGCAAACTGGTAGCGGTGGCCAGAGGCTCCGCCCACCCGCCCAGACATCTCTGCACATGCGCAGAAGCGTCACGCGCAAGCACGAGCGTGTACACGCCCACAAGTGAACCAGTAGTGGCTGAAATTGAAACCTACTACTGGCTGAATATCAAGCATTATAGTCATTACAGCATAAATCACCAAATAAAATTATGAGTTGTAATAAATTCAATAATTCAGTCTATATTACTAAGAATATTACCATTCTGATACAGAAATTTTAAACATCAATTCTATGCAAAGTGAACCCAAACTGTAGACATGATATGCAAAGTGCACCCAAACTGTAGATGTGGTATTTAGATGTAGGTCTAAATGATGATTTCCAGTTTGAGTTTATTTAATATGATTTATAAGCTGCCCAACTGATAAATGATTCTGGGCAGCTTACAATTTAAAAAACAACAAACAACTTTGAGGGGAATCAAACCACCTTTTAAAAAGAAAACATATAATATCCTTGCAGTACTTGCCATATACAAGTTAATTCAGTATATTTTGAAGGGGTGTCTGAGTGGGTAAAGTGAGTTGAATAAGAATGTTGCAGGCTACCGTATCATAACTGAAATGTGAATTCACTTTTTTAGAAGTCTTCATCCCAGCATCAATCATTTTCCAGAACTGTTGAGCTTTATCATATTGGCACCAAATATGAAAAAGTGATTCAACTTACTCATTACATTTCCAGTTTTTTGAAAAATCAATGGTCCATTTTAACAAGCAAGACTGGAGCCATATATTAACATCTTATACCAATTTGCTCTGAGTATAATAATCCAGGTGAATTTAATGTTCCTCCATTAAAATTCCCATTATTATATCTCTATTACTGCATTCAAATGTTATATCTATTTAATCATGCGGTCTTTGACTTGCTGAGATTCTGAGTGATGCTTCACTAGTAGTTTATAAATAAGGCCCAGCAAATGTTCTGAATTGCAATCAAGTCTTTCAATATTCCCAATTGTTTCTGCAATTATGAGCCATGGTGGCACAGTGGTTAGAGTGCAGTACTGCAGGCTACTTCTGCTGCCTGCCGACTGCCTGCAGTTTGGCAGATCAAAATTCACTAGGCTCAAGGTTGACTCAGCCTTCCATCCTTCCGAGGTGGGTAAAATGAGGACCCAAATTGTTGGGGGCAATATGCTGATTCCGTAAACTGCTTAGAGAGCACTGTTAAAACAGTATATAAGTCTAAGTGCTATTGCTATTGCTATCTTAACAGTATGCTACATATTTGAAAATACTGGAAGAAATTAACTAGGCTGGACCATTATGGATTTTAGAGTTCCAGAAGATTTTATTTTATTAATCATTAAATCATGCAATCTGAACTTTTAAGTTAAGATTAACTTAAATTAACTTTCCACTGAGCAAACTAATTTCTACCTCCCTTTTCATAAAAATAATCATTTAATAGCAATATACCCTGTTTCCCCGAAAATAAGACATCCCTTGATAATAAGCCCAATCAGGCTTTTGAGCACATCCACTAAATTAAGCCCCCCCCCAAAACTAAGCCCTCCCTGAAAATAAGCCCTCTCTGAAAATACTTAACTGCATGGGCAGCCGGTCCCCACCATTTCCTTTGGTTAGGATTAGGGAGACAGAGCTGGAAAGATGGCAAGAGGAGCCCCGTCTTGCTCTACATGCCCAAAAATAATAAGGCCATCCCAAAAATAAGGCCAAGCACTTATTTTGGGGTTCAAAAAAAATATAAGACAGGATCTTATTTTTGGGGAAACACAGTAAGAGGGTAGGGATCTGGATTGATTCTTTTCTTGTGTTTATCCAGGCATTCAATATTTGACAACAGCTCAATTACTTATTATTGAATAATCTCTTATAAATTATTTGGTTCAACTATGTTAACCCAGACATACTGTATTTATGCAGATTGCCCCTTTTGTGGTTTTGGTGATTTCAAAGTATTTCATGATTGCATGTATGCTACTTGAGGAATTCCAAAAATAGGTATGTGACAACTTCGATACTGCAGATACAAAACCCCTTGCTTCTCCCTGAATTAAAATTTTTAAATAGGTAATCTTAATATCAGCATAATTTGTTTGTTGAGCAGAGGGGAAAATATTTTTAAATATTCTAATAAAAAGAGAGCTTTATAGCTACATCTCTACTTTGGCATCTATCGGCAGAAAATATTTAGGAAGTCAAAGCTTATTTACCTATATCTTCCTCCTCTGTCAATTACTTTGGTATCATCTATTCACTTCAGCAAAACAGAAAGAAAGGTGGTGGTTGTTTTTTTGCACTATAGTTCTTTTGGGAAAAGTTTAAGTATTAAACTTCAGTGTTGTTTAATAGTAACATTGGAATAAAGTGGCATACAGTTCCTATTGTTTTGATGTGTGCCACACTCTGTATGAGGGAAATTGTTAGATAATAATCAAGGGAAGACATGGTTTTTCCTCTATCTGACTACTTTTCTCTTTATTAGAAAAGGCATTAAAAATATTCTGACCCTGTTTAGGTAATATATCTCTATGAAAATAAATCTTATAAAGAGAAGACTTGCACAAATTTAAAACATGATGCCTCTGATGTTTAAATCTATTAGAATATCTACATTATGAGGGTCCTATTTTAAGATTACATGTTTATTTTAATATAGTATCAAACAACTGGGTTTCTGAGAGAAAAAAAAACTCAAGACAGATGCCATATAGAGGCCTGGTTGCCATATTTTTACTATTTCTTGTCTGCTTTTTTGTGGTGTTTGACAGTGAATCGATGTTACTCCCCCGCTGTGGAAAGTAATGTAATGAAGTTCATGTAGGCTAGCTTTCAAATAAACATTTCCCTGTCCCCTCCTGAAAATTTAATTGGTACAGACCCACCAGGAGACTGGATCATTTTGTGAAGTGAATGTGAGCCTTTTCACACTTTATCTTCTAGCATGATTTCTACTGAACGTGAAGATTATGTAGGCTCTTAATAAACTGACTGATTTTAACTACTCTACAATATCTGCTACCCCTGGAGGTAGTAGTGAGAGGGAAATTAAAAATCAAGTGTTTAAATTAACCTGCCCTCTTTATGAGTTACTTCACACATAGAAAGCAACCATCATACTTTTTATCTTTTTCACTGCTAAAACTGCATTGAGGAAAAAAAATAGGGTTTTTAATCAATCCTTACTTTCCTTTAAATGGAAAATAACACCTGGATGAAAGATCTTGGAGTATAACTTTAAACAGAATCAGATTAAGCTTTTTATTTTATTTATCATTATTTTACGAATGGTTTGCTTAGCACAAATATTCATCTGAATCTTCTTTGTTATAGTTGACCCAAAACAAACTCTCTCTGATTTCGATTTTGTTTTAGTTTAAGAATAGATGCATTTAATAGTTTCAATGTGTATAATGACCAACAATTTATGATGAATATTATTTGAATTATTTGAGGTTTTTTTAATAGCAGTTCTAATAACACCATACCATACAGATGTTATACTACTGAAACGTCATAAAAAAATTCATGGAGGCAATACGACCTATCTCCATCAATTTACTACATCCTTGAAGCATCTGTATTTGTAGACCAGGCCTTCTCAACCACTATATACATTGTCCAGCCGTCATTGAAAGACTAACATTAAATCAAAATTAATGTAACAAAATGCCTGTAAACATCTAAATGCCCTTCTTGGAAAATTGTTTATATCATGTTGTAAACCAGTTTTTTTCCGGTGATTAGCAGCACATAAGATACTAAAGACTGAGAACTAAAGACTTTGATACATACATCTATTTTGCTACCGTACCATTTCCGTATGTGGTGAGATTGGATATCACATATTCATATTATTGAAAACATACTTTTTAACACAACCAAACATTTATAGCCAAAATCCAGTGGATTCATGGCTTTAGTACAAATAACTTTGCTTGTCTCACATGGTCCAATAGTACAGGCATGCTATGGGTCCCAATGATTAAAAATGGTCACGTTCTAGTGGGACCCAGAAAGAAAAGACCCTCTTCTCTTGCAACTCTTGCCCCTAGAACATCATACTCTCAAGTTGCAACTTGCACCAATCCTGTCAACTTTTAGGAAAGCTATAATGCTATTAAGACCAGGCATCAGAAAGTTAGTAGTTTCAGCCATGAAATATTATGGGTTTTAACTGTTCTTTTGTGTATTGCTAATGGTGCCTATGTAAATATAGATGTTGTGTATTTGGGGTGGGGTTTATTCTTGTTTATTGTTGCTGATTTGATTTAAGTTGGTTTTTTCATGTGCTGTTGGTCACCCAAGTACTGAATTCCCAATGTTAATATTAATTGAATCCATGAATATTGGGAATTCTGTGCCATTTTCATCTATGTTCTGTGACTCAGGAGGAGGATCCTGGAACAATTGCTCTACAATCATATAGTGTAGAAGAAGAAATCTCATAAACTTCATTTCCCTTGTTCAGGTAAGTCTTCCTCCATGCTGTTGCAGCCAGCTGTGCTATTCCCCTGCTTCAACTGTATGTTGTTATTTCCTTGCCTCTATGGAGAAAGATGTTGTGTTTCCAAGAATAATCAGCACTCCTGCACAAGTATCAGTAGAAAGAGGCTGCTCTTCTTCCCACTATCTCTTCCACCTCTACACGCACACACATACAGAGAGAGAAAGAGAGAGAGAGAGAGAATTTCCAAGCCTCTCTGGGGGATGCTCTATTGCCTGACAGGCTGAGGCTTCCAATTCTCTGTTTTTTATGCCTCAGTGGTCAGGGTGTCAGGCTCCTGCAGTACAGACTAGCCAGGAGCTAGAGGAGTCACTGAATACCATCAGTTTGGTGACAGTAGCGCTCGCTTCATCCCTCATACTCTGCATATCCATCAGCCATGCAAAAGGGTGGGAGGAAAAAAAAGGGAAAAGAAAAACCAGCAAGCCACAGAGCGGGTGGGAAGAGAGTAAACGGAGAGCCACCAGCCCTACCATTAACATCCCAGGCCTTGGACAGATAAATGGAGCAGGAGTGCTGCGAAAGTAAGCGAGATGAATGAACACTGCATGAGTGCCTCGTGATTTCTACCAGCTACTTCTGCACCCATCAGATAGACTTCTTGACAGCCCTGTTTAATGATCAGTCCAATCCAGAGCAATACTATGCATCAGCTACCCAGGGGAATTGTGTGCTCCTGTCTGGGAGAAGAAGGCGGGAGGGCAGATGATTAGGAAGATGAAATATTTCATAAAATGATAGTTCAATACATTGTTTTTTAATGATTACATGGCAAAGCCCTTAATTAAGACTGCTGCTTTTTACAAATGATCCCATCACCTAATTGCATTGCAGAAAAATGCTTCTTCAGCCAACAAGACACTAAGAAGCCGGACAATGATTTCAGTGGTTGATACTGCATGTGATCTGGGAAAAGGGGGAAAAAAGAAACTATGGCTTGATAATAAGAAATATTTATTCCAGTCTAAGGAGGATTGGATAGCACAGCTTTGCGTATACATATTTAGCTAATAGTAGGGCTGCTTGGCCTGAATAGGTGGTATGTTGATTCATGTACTTTTCTCTATTTCTTAGTTCCTGGAATTTAAAGGAACCATTACAAACACAATTAGAATATGCATGTATGTGGATCAACTAAAAAAAAAAACCCACAGAACCTTGAAAGTTGGCTCCTTCGTTTGTTGCATTTTGATTGGCATGGCCTAAAGTTTTGAATCATGTATTTGATAAATGTCTTTGGAGCTGAATAATGAGAACTCTGAATATTTACGAACCTATAGGTAGAGCAAGACAAAAGCTGTTCTGACATTGAATGCTTCTTAATAGATATAATCTACTAGGTAGTGAAATATCCAGGCACAGACACACACACCCTGCTAATATGAAAAACCATTGCTATTTATACAGATGAAATTACATTCATGGCAGCTAATAATGGGTTCTAACATATCACTGAGGTAGAAGACACCTCCACCATATGCTGCAAAATACATACCTAAGCAAAGAAACATTTTAGAATATGTACTGTATAAACTATAATTATTTTTCAAAAAAAGTTTTTCAATTTCTTTTTTTAAAAAATGAAAACATGGAATTAAAATTAGGAGGTGAAGAGCAGTTCTCTATGAAGAGTATCAGTGAAGATTGTGATTACTGCATTCATTGTCAGCTTCCATTCCCCAATTTTTTTATTTTACTTAGATTGTACAATGCAATCATGACAGAACCCAATTCTTTCAGTTTACAAAAGACTCGAGTTATTACAGTAAAAAAGGAACTCCTGATTATAAAGGAAGGAGAAGGAACTCAAAGAACAAAACTGGATCTACGAAACTATGACCTTTTCTTCCATCACACAGGTCACATATCTATCCCCCAGATTTGGTGTTATTCACCTACAATAAATAAATACTACACTGGACCACATTTTACTTTCGTTGCCTCATTTATATATTTACAATATTTCTATGCTACCTCAAATGAAAGATTGTACATTAGTTTTATTAGAGATGGATACCAGCATAAGGAATGGCCAAAATCTTTCCTTATCAATGCTTTCATGAATACATACGTTATTTTAATTTGAGGAGGGGTATCATAAGTAGTCTAAAGTTAGGACTTTTGGTCAACATCTCACTCTAGTTGCATAGGTTAGTTTGTTCCAGCATCATCTAATGTTTAATATTCACAAATTATTTAAATGTCACTTTTGGAACTCAAAACAGGTAATATTTATTTATTTATTTGGATTTTAAGTTCCTTTTCATTATTTGGAATATTGCTCAAGGCAGTTTTACCAGTATCTTCCCATTACAAGTGGCAATTTTTGAAAGGATGTGATTTTTGCTCTTTTGGGAGGGAGATAAGTTTTAAAAAGATTATTGATTGTATAAGCACCTGATTGGATTCATTTGAGAAAAGAGTATCTCCATTCAAACACATGAATGTGTTTATGACTGATTTACTGAAGAGTAACAACATCCTTCAAGGACAAGAAATATCTTTACTGTCTTTAACATCTTAGTCTTGCTAGTCCAATTTGCACATGGAATTCTAGAAGAAGCCCTAATTACCATTAGCTCTGTTAGATTAGCTACTAATCAAGTAGCTACTAAGAGGACTAACTGTGTTCCAGATTTTCTTTTTTGACTGCTGGTAAGTGATGGCCATTAGAAATTTCTTATCTTTGCCATGGACAGATGAATTATTGCAAATACTGCAGTCCATTCAAACAATTGAACAGGGAGGAAATAACCTTGACTATGTTCTTTCAAGATTATACTGATGAAGTCCAACAATTTAGGAAGATGTACATTGGTGTAAGAATGATGACTCATGAGAAGCAGTTTATTAGTCGCTATACATCTTTGTTCTTAAAAGTTTGGATGGAGACCAGATATTCTTTCACTGTCCTAAAGAATTAAAAAAAAAAAAAACTCTTTACTGAAGTTTGGCTGTAGTTTTTATGGATGATTGAAAACCTTCCATGTTTTGCTGCTGGGCCTACTTGAAGCTGGCCACCACCAATTTTATATCATTTGCTCTAATTAGATATTTTCTGATTTTACTTAGTTCATCTTGTTGATAGAACGAAAATATTTTTGAATTGTATTTCTTTCCAAATACAATTTGTTTCCTCTTGTTCCCCTCTAATCTGCTTTCTTTCCTTCTTATATGTGGCTTTGTTTAAAATACAGATAAGTCAATTAGCAAAAAAAAAAAATCTGCTTTTTATCTAAGTTGGTTCATTTAATAATAAATGAATAAAGACAGTAAGGAGTATCAAGGAAGCTTAGGGTAAGTTTGATTGCCAAGTCAACAAGAAGTTTTAATTTTTGCTTTTATCATCACTCACTTTTCTTCCTATTTATTTTTTTACTCTTCATTTACTTGAAAGTTAGTCTGGCATAGTGATTAAGATACCACACTAGAAACCAGGATACTGTGAGATTTAGACCTGCCTTAGGCATGAAGTTTACTAGGTGATCTTGGGCTTTCTGTCAGCTCTAAGAAGAAGGCAATGGCAAACCATTGAAATTTTGTCAGGAAAACTGCAAGGAATTGTCCAGGCAGTTATCAGGGGTCAAGACTGACATGAAGATCCAAAAAAACAAAAGACACAAAAAAATAACTTCTATATTAGACTGGACTGGCTAGGACTGGTTCCGTGGAAAGAGGTTTTTTCACGGAACAGAGAGGACGTGGTTTTATGTGCTGCCTCCATCCCATGGATGGGGCTTTGCTTGTTTGCGTGGTACAGTTACTGACATATCACGGACCGATGCCGGTCCATGAACCATGGGTTGGGGACCCCTGCCGTAGAATGCCAAGAGTCAGGGGATTATCTTCAGACTTTGTTTTTAACTATGGCTTTTATACGATTGCATGGGTTCATTTGTAAACCAGCCAGAGTCACACAGGTCAAATGGACGGTACAGAAATATTGTCAACGTTCAGAAAACCCCCCAACTCCCAGTAAAGATGCGGAAGCAGGCATTTTCCAAAGTTGTCTTTACTCGAATAGGTAACTGGCACATCTGGGAAATCCTGAATCTGAAAAGCCCGGGCTTTCCTTCAAAAATTCAAAGCTCCCAAAACCACCCCCTTTCTCCTCAATCGATCACATGCTCCAATCAACGGCCGTTCCACCTCGACCCAGCCCCTGACCACTCCTCCTCCAGATGCTGGATCACCCTGATCTTGACCAGTAGGAAGAATGCTATTATGTCTACTAATTCCCCTCTCCTAAATCCCCCCTCCTACTTTCCCACACATGAGGAGGTGGCAGCATTGAAGCTTCCGGCCTAATATGGCTTCCAAGGCTTCCAAATACGATAAATACATAAACTGCTTATTTGCTTGTTCCACAGTTCAACTTAGGCTAAGATAAATAGTGATATCCACTGAAATAAAAAGAGTATATAATGAAGCAGGGAAAGGCTGAATAATCTACTGTTTTTCCACTAATCTGCTCTTTGGCCCAATTTATTAAAGGGGCATATTTTTGCCTTTGTTCCTCCAGTATTAAAATTCTGCAACCTATTTCTACTTTTTTTTTAAATTGAATTAAAAAACTAATGTAGCATAGAACATATGAGAACTGTTGTGGGGAGGGGAGAATTCCCTGATTTGTCTTAGAAAAAATAGTGGTAGCTAATACATTAGATTTTTTTTTTAAAGAAATGTTTATAATTTCAGATAGTCCTTGATTTACAACAGTTTATTTAGTAACTGAAGTTATAATGGCACTGAAAATGTGACTTATGACCGTTTTTCACACTTAGAACCATTTAAGCATCCCTATGGTCATGTGATCAAAATTCAGATGCTTGGCAACTGACCCATATTTATGACGGTTACAGTGTCCCAGGGTCATGTGATCATCTTTTGCAACCTTCTAACAAGCAAAGAGAATAGGGAAGCCAGATTCATTTAACAACTGTGTTACTAATTTAACAACTGCAGTGATTCACTTAACAATTATGCAACAAAGGTTGTAAAATGGGGCAAAACTCACTTAACAAATGTCTCACTTAGCAACAGAAATTTGGAGCTCAGTTGTGGTCATAAGCCGAGCACTATCTGTACTCACAATCGTTGATTAATATCAATCAAGATTGTGAAGACTATTAACTTCTTTATATCTGAAATAAAGTTATACATGTCAAATGTTCTTTCCCCAATGTTTGAAGGCTTAATTTACAATGTTGTTTTTAAATGCTTTAAGAAATTAATATTTGTTCATCTTTAAACCATTATCTTAAAGTAAATTTATATAGTTGTTAAACTTTATAAAGAATCTATAACAAAGGTTCATAACTGAACAGTTTGAAAAATTTTTAACTTTTTTATATTCATTCTATAATGTCTCATTTTCTGAAGAAGATGGTTCATAAATTTCTTCCAATAACGATCATTAGTTAGAGTGTTAAGCTATGCTTCACTGTATGAAAAGCAGGGCTAAACAGTACATTTAGCAAACAAAGTGAACAGAAGCAATTTGCATTTTACGTAATCTCATTTCAAAACAGCAGTTAAAGCAAAAATCTATTACTAAAAGTACTGTTTGCAAAAGGGCTGAAATGCAAAGAAAGTGTGTTTTTCAGGTCAAGAAGAACCTAATTTAATGCAATTAATAATATGAACTCCTGGAGTTTAAAATAGGTCCATTTATTTCACAGAAAATGCTAGAATAGTGAATATTTCATATTTTATATTTTAATGTGCTTATTTTATTCTATTGTTGTAAGGTACTCAGAGTTGGAGTGAATCCAAATTGAATTTTTAAAAATAAAAAAAGTTAATAAGAATAACAAATACTAAATAAAGCAAAATCACAATGTTGTATATTATGAATACATTTTTGATGCAAGCTATAGCCAATTGGAGGACAAATTGACAGACACTGGTCACATCTGAACATCATACTATGAATTTCAACTTTGAACAGACTCCAGCTTTGATTAGTTAGAACAAACTGAGTTCATTTTTTAATACCATAATACCAAACAGACAACAGAAAGTTATTTTCTGAATTGTTTCTCCTGGCAGAAAGAACCAAACCAAAGCATTTGAACAGAATGTAACACAACACTTTCAATGTTTCACATTAAGCCAGAATTCTTCAGAATTTAAGCATGCAAATATGGCCTATATAAGCTACAGGATCCTACCATCCATTTCACCAATTGTGTACTCATTCTGAGTGTGTCAACTTTATCGTTATTTATAAAATTTATATCTTATGCCAGATATCATCAGAGACCTCAATTTACAATTAAAACATATAACTAAAGCTATAATATCCTTCTTCATAAATCTCATATTCTAAATGCTGCATTTGTCTTGGTGGGGTTTTTTGGGGAGGGGGGAGATTTGATAGGATGCCCAGTAGCATCAACTTCAATCAATATATCTATTTCACCAAGCTAAAGTCATTAAAATGTCTTTTAAAAATATATTACTACAAGCTCCATACAAATAATAATAACCAGTTCAGATTTGATTCCAAAGCAAGGTTTGGTAGACAACACTGGAGCATCTCTCTAAATTTTCTAGATCTCAACATTACCTAAAGCTTTTGAATAATATTAGTTTCTAATAAGAAAAATAGCAAACTTATTCTCCATTCTCTTCTTTGAGCATTATACAATATTTGATTTTGTGATTTTTATTTAAGCAGTCTATCAAAAGAACATTGTCAATATTTTTTTAAAAAATGTTTAAAAAGCAATAAATTTCTTTCATTGTATCAGTTTATAATTTAGTCTACATTTACTACCCAAAATTGTTGAGTAATTTAACAAATGTCCTCAATATTTTCATCAAAAAAACTATAATGGGCATCGGGCATCGTTATCAGCACTAGTAATTATGCACTAATTTTCTTACAATCCCTCTGACACAGACTGAAAAATCTTTAATTAATATAATCCAATTTTAAGGAAAGAATTATTGATCATGATTAAGTGAACCTTGATGATCCATTCAATGAGTCTCCTATTCTTTTGAAAGCCTTCTAAACAAAAAACACTCAGTTCACCTCAACAACTGAAAAATTGCACAAGCAGCCTTTTATTGCCCTATCGAAGGTCATAGTTATCCAAATTCAGAAGCTTTATCCAGGGAATTTACAGCAGCGCCCTGCCATTATCCAACCATAAATAAATGGTTATGCCTTTTTGTATTTTTAGTATTTACTTTAATGGAATATTACTACTGTAATTGGAAGAAGGAGCATATTTCATGGAAATATGTACAGTAGAAGGCCTTTTAGCGCCATAACACCTTGTTCCACTGGAAATTCAGGCTCTATATGATAAACATATATGAATCTCTATATGTTATTTAGAGAGTAAAGCATAGGAAAAGGCTGCAAATTGAACTGTGCCATCATAGGTTGAGAGAAGTCTGGGGAAAATATTTATTTATTAATCCAATTTATATCAGTCTTTCCTTCTGAAATGGCATTCAATCTTTTAATTTCTTTTTATTTATTTCCATTTTTTTATTCTGCACATACAATTTTAGGTGGGAAATATTCGAATAGAAAAAAAGAAAGAAAAATGCAATGACATTCATTCATGAAAAGAAACATATGGATGCACCATGAGTACCATTGCAATCCGCAAAGGCTAAAAATGGAAAAGTGTAAAAGATTGACTCATTCATTGTTTCCACAAAAGAAAAGATAATCCTTTAGTCAGTCAGGTAGAGAGTCACAAAACATCGTATTAATTTTTAGCAACAGGGGTCAAGCACTCGGCAAATGCTTAAACTTTCTCAGCTTATCTTTATTCAGCCCCATCCTGAACCCAACACAAAGGCTGTGATTAAATAAAAAATAAGAGTCTAGTCATAAGAATCACTTGGATTGTACTGTACTGTGGAACTATTAGTCATTGAGCCCATCAATCCCATTTATTCCCCATGCAACATACTCACAAATCATTAATATAATTTTGAGATAAAACTAAGAGGATAACTAAGTCTTACTGTTTGGATAAAGATTAGACCCTGCACAAGATAAAGTGTTATAGTGTCTGTGTCAATCAGTGTTGACTCCTTGAAGTTGTTTGGACCACTGTCTATAGTTCTCTTGACAAGATTTTTCGAAGTGTTGCCATTGCCTACTTCCCAGGGATGAATAGAGGGACTAGCCTACCTGGCTTTGTGCCTAAGGTAAGACTCATGGTCTCCCAATTTCTAGCCTTGTGCCTTAACCACTATACAAAACTGGCACATCAGATAAAGTGAATGTTTATTCATAATGAATATTCATAATGAATATTCAGTGTTTGGTGGAAACTCCCCCACAGATCTTCATTATTTTTCTTTTATTGAAACCTTTCTGCTGTAGGAATATGAATGCAAAAGCAATAATTACTATAAAATCTGATGCAGCAGTGTTTAATCACAGTGTATACTATAGATTAGATTTCAAAATCAATCGAGAATTTAAGTAAACATGTTTAATTTTTTTTAAAGAATTGCAACAAAAATCTATTAATTCCATATGCAGCCTATGTCTTTCCCACTAGCCACTATGATCATATATGATTACTATATCATTATTCAGTCATCAACATCATTATTCAAATATAAAGGATCAATAATAATGATATTTCACATCTGCAAAGTAGTTGACAATATTCAGACAACTTTTATATCTTACCATATTGGCATTAATTTCCATTGCAAACATTTTTTTTTTACATTGCAAGCTTGGCTGATGCTGTATTATTCCCATATTCTCAAATTGCAGAATTCTTAAGGTGCAATTCATTGGCCTACTATTCATTCATATACATATCTACTCAGATGGCTTACATATATGAGTGAATGGTTGGTCAATGGATACCAAATTTATGCTTAATTTTATAATCAATTCATTAATCATATCATACTTTAAAGAGGAGGCAAGCACGCTTTATAAAATCAATCAGTCAATTTTTGGATTGGTATGTTTCCTGAAGTTTTATTTAGAAGAAATTAACAATTTTTTTTAACGCACGAAGGTTTGATGAGTAGAACATGTGGAGAAAGTAAATCATCACGGTTTAGCATGCACTCACAGTAGACTTTATGGCAGGCATTATTTCATCATTCTGTTAATTATTTCAATTTACATATTTAATTAGCTGTAATCTATCTTTCTAGACAGTCACTTTGGTGTAATGGTTAAAGGCACTAGACTAAAAACCAGGAGACTATGCATTCTAGTTCCTCTTTAGACATGGAGGGTGACTATGAATCAGTCATGTGCTCTTAGCTTTAGGGAGGAAGCTAAATGGTGAACCACTTCCAAAAAACCTTTCCAATAAAACTGCAGGGACTAGTCTAGGTAAGTGTCAAGGGGAAGCCAGCTCCCCCCCTCCCAGAAAAAGTTATAAAAATATTAGCTGAGAGTCAAACTGGCCAATAGCTAAGACTATTTTCCCCCACTCCTGTAAATAAACAGCTAATTGGCTTCCAGAGCTATTAGCAGGCAACAAATTTTCTGTGCTAAAACATGTAGATTGTTCACTCGTGCTAGAATAAGCATTGATGGAAGACATTCAATAACCAACATATAGTACCGTACAAACCAGCTAGGTTCCTGTCAGTGATGGAATATATGAAAATTAAGAGCCATAGTGGTATTGTGGTTAGAATGCAATATTGCAAGCTTTCTCTGCTCTTATATTTTGTTATTTTCAGTTTTAATTGTTTGGAAGATATTTATGAGCCCCAAGGGTGCAGTGGTTAAAGGGCAGTATCCCAGGCAAACTCTGCCCACTGCCAGGTGTTCGATGCTGACTGACTCAAGGTTGACTCAGCCTTCTATCCTTCTGAGTTCGGTAAAATGAGGACACAGATTATTGGGGGCAATAAAATGACTCTGTAAACTGCTTAGAGAGGGCTGTAAAGCACTATGAAGCAGTATACTGTATAAGTCTAACACTATTGCTATTGCTAAAATACATAGCAAGAAAAAAGAAAGAAAGAAAGAAGTGCATATAGCTCTTTTTCCATTTTTTTGTATGTGTTTGCAATACAACTTGCTGGTTCTTTTAATTGCCATCACTAAGTGCCATCATCCACTGCAATCTTACTCTGGCATTCAGAATTTTCTTTGACTTTCTTTTCTTCTAATGCAGGGCTTATATTATTCAGCTGCCAAATCAAGAAAGTATGAAGTCAGTGGATGAATCTTTGCTTTCTGGACTGTCCCTCTACCTTGCACTAAGAACTGGAAGCTCAACTTGCCTCACAGCTTGAGATGTTTCACAACAGTGGTGGCATGATTATAGGAGGAAGGCCAGTTGCAGAATTGCTGGTACATAACCAGTGGTAGGAATTTAGAAGGCCATAAAGGTTCGCAACCACACTGTGAGTTCAGTTACTGCCTGGCAAGTGAACACTGATAGGGTAAGGAATTTTAGTGCCCAGCTACTGGAGAGAAACTAAAGGTTGATTACCTGGATGATGGGTTTTTTTGGCAAGCTCTAGATTTGCAAAGAAAGAAAGAAATCCATGCTCACAGTGTCCTCGTAACATAATACATCCAAAATAATTTAAGTACTTAGGTCTTAATCAAGCTTAGGTATCCTTGAAACTGAAATTGCTTAATCATTTATTTTTATTTCTAGTTTTTATTTTTAAAGCTATCTAATTGTCGCGTAACTCAAGCCAGTATATGCGGCAAGCAAAAACACAATACAGCAAGTTTTTTTTTAAAACAACAGTCCAGGGAAATATAAAACTCACATACTAATGAGTTCACAAAACTCTACCACTTGCTAGAACACGGGTGTCAAACTTGCAGCATCACTTTGCCATCATGTGATATATCACGACGTTTTTTCCCTTTCACGGAGCTGGGGTGGGTATGGCCTGCGTGTGATGCATCTGGCCTGCAGGCCGCCACCTCTGTGCTAGAAGATCTACACCTCTATGATTTTCCTAAATGACAGTAGAATCAGGACCATGCACACCAGAGGTGGGTTTCAGCAGGTTCTGACCAGTTCTGGAGAACTGATAGCGGAAATTTTGAGTAGTTCGGAGAACCGGTAGTAAAAATTCTGACTGGCCCCACCCCCATCTATTCTGTGCCTTCCAAGTTCCAGCTGATCAGGAGGAAATTTATTTATTTATTTAATTTATTTATTGGTTCGATTTATATGCTGCCCTTCTCCGGAGACTCAGGGCGGCTTACAATGCGTTAAGCAATAGCCTTCATACTTTTGTATATACCTGCTTAGTAGGGCTTTCGCCTGCCCCCAAGCGGTGTTCTTTTTTATACAAAGTCAGCTTATTGCCGCCACAAACCGGGTCCTCATTTTACCTACCTCAAAAGGATGGAAGGCTGAGTCAACCTTGAGCCTGGTGAGATTTGAACTTGCAGTATTTGCAGGCAGCTGGTGTTACTTAACAGCACTTTAGTCTGCTGTGCCACCAAGGCTCTTGTTATGGGGATTTTCCAATAACCTATCCCTGGAGTGAGGAGGGAATGGAGATTTTACAGTATCTTTCCCCTGCCACGCCCACCAAGCCACACCCACAGAACTGGTAGTAAAAATTTTTGAAACCCACCACTGATGCACACTTTCAGGGGAATATTTTTACAGAGGCCAGGAGTGGGAAAAGAGGAGAAAGCATGTTTCCAGGTTCCACAAGAAGATATTTCTTTCATGAGTTAACTTGGAAGTGCCAAGTCAACTGGATCTAATGGGATAGGTAGAGAAAATTGGAGAAAGACAGTCTTGAAAATAATTCAAGTGCTTTAGGAGACAAAAGTTGCATATCTGGGCGGGGGGGAATTTCCTTGACTGTTCTGCAGTTTCCTGATCTTCGTTTGTTTGTTTGTTTGAACACTCACATTCCTCCAAGGAGTCTAGCATTTTACCTGATCTCCAGGTTTTTTCAAACATAATAAGTAACAAGACCATCAGTAAGTTTTATGTTGGTAAGCCGCACAGAGTTACCTTGAGGTAAGATGAGAGGCCTATAAATTTTATGAATAAAATAAATTATTTATTATTTTATTTTATTAAATTTGTATACTGCCCTTCTCCTACTGGACTCAGGGCGGTGCACAGCCAAAATAAAAACATCCCAATACAAAATTTAAAATTTGTTAAAAGAATTACACAACTTTGGTCTAAATTTAAGCTCCTGACTAAAACCCATAGACAATTAAAAATCTAACATCTCAAAAAAAGGGGGGGATTACGCCAGCCCTGCTTGGTGAAAAAGAAAGGTTTTTAGGGCATGGCAAAAAGCCCAGAGATCTGGTATCATACGTATCTCCGGGGGCAGGTCGTTCCAGAGGGCAGGTGCTGCCACAGAGAAGGCCCTCCCCCTGGGGGTCGCCAGCCGACACTGCCTGGCTGACGGCACCCTGAGGAGTCCCTCTCTGTGGGAACGTACTGGCTGGTGGGAGGCTATCGGCGGCAGAAGGTGGTCCCGCAAATACCCAGGCCCAATGGCATGGAGCGCTTCAAAGGTGGTAACCAATACCTTGAAGCGCACCCGGAAGACCACCAGAAGCCAATGCAGCTTCCGGTGCATTATTTATTTTATTTATTTATTGGTTCGATTTATATGCTGCCCTTCTCCGGAGACTCAGGGCGGCTTACAATGCATTAAGCAATAGCCTTCATACTTTTTTATATACCTGCTTAGTAGGGCTTTCGCCCACCCCCAAGCGGGCGAACATAACATAAAGTAAGTTCCTCAAGTGCTCTGGGATGCATTTACCCAGAATTTACTTAGGTATCTGAATAAATATTTAAGTGCATGGATTGTAACTGAAGCTTTTGAAATCATCTTTTTTTGGGGGGGGGGAGAGAAGGAAATATTAGCTTAAAATGGTGATCAAATGTTCGGTGGGTGGGATTAATTTAACTGGGAGCTTTACACTTCACACAAAATCCATTGTAGTGTGTTCTTGGGATAGACCTCCTTAAAGTAGCTTAGCTATGGATGGGGACAGGCCAGGGTACCAGTGGTGGGATTCAATTATTTTTACTATGGCTTGTAAAAAGCCATGGCTTGGTGGGCGTGGCAGGGGAAAGATACTGTAAAATCTCCATTCCCTCTCCACTCCAGGGGAAGGTTACTGTAAAATCCCCATTTCCTCCCAATCAGCTGGGACTCAGGAGGCAGAGAATAGATGGGGGCGGGATCAGTCAGAGGTGTATCTACCAGTTCTCCAGAACTGGTCAGAACCTGCTGAATACCACCTCTGCAGGGTACCAATGCAGGGGTGGGTTCTACTTACCTTTACTACTGGTTTGCAACAGGAGTGCATGCGCAGAAGCTTTTGCGCATGCGCAGATCGTCAATTATGACATCCAGGTGAGTGGGCAGAGCCTCCCGCCGCTTTTACTACCGGTTCTAAAGAACCAGACAGAACCGGGAGCAACCCACCACTGTATCTTTTTGATTTAGATTTCGAAACTCACAGGTGTGCTAATGTATAAGGAAAGCAGTTTGATAACTTAACAGCTGAATGCAACAAAAGAAGCCAGGGATCTTCAATATGGTTCAAACAGAAACTGTCCCTCATTTAGCCTTGAGCACCTGTGAAGTCCTTTTGTAATGAATGCAGTGCCTTTACTCTATCTGAATATTAAAATTCTTTGATTCCCTCTCTCGTCTCCCTCCCTCCCCCACTCCCTCCCTCCAGGTAATGTCTCACACAAACTGCTCCTAGCTTGGGTTTTCTGATGGACCATGGAAAGTTTGTGGAATTGGGTCTGCTGGGGGACGGGGGAGGAAGAGAAATGGGACTGCTGGCCTTTCCTCTCCCTTCCCCACCAATGTAGCTCGCTCACTGCTGCTAGTTGACACGACTGATTTATTTGACTGAAGCTGGCCAAACTGTCACTCAGAAAGTGCCCCCTTGGTGCCTCCTCTAGCTGGAAGTACTAGGAGGTGGGATTGCATCAACTGCTCCTGTCAGGGATTTCAAATGGAAACAAGCCACTGAATATGAATCTGACAGCTCCAGTACTGAATTAGGGCTATTTGCATGCTAATTTTCACCATGCTTAACTCACTGGCAGTCCTAGAGAGAGGAGCAGCCTCTGCATGTTTGGAACAATGCTTGACTGATCTAGCCGCGTTAACGAGCAAATTATGGTAATTTTGTTATTACAAATGCATAGAAATTTCCAAAAGAGTGGAGCAATACAATATGTTTTTCTCTCCTCCTCCCCATTTCTAAATATGGAGCCTTTTGTTTATACACACTTTGCCTTGCTTACTTATGTTTAGATATGCATAATGTTTCACTTTAAAAAGGGAGGAGGAGAAAAATGAGAATATTGAGGGTGGGGGGAAGAAGATGCTTCTGTACATGTTGCCCAGCCACTGAGTAGTGTAAATCAAGCCAGGTCTGCAGAAATGAAAACAGAATTACACCAGGTTATACTAGCTAAGAATCCATCTCATTAAAAGTAATCTTGTTGAGTTGTCCTGCTTATTCCTATCAAAAATATTTTAAACCCATTAAATGCAGGAGAATTATACTAAAGTTGGTATATTCTGCATAGGTATGTTAATGACATACCTGGGTCTTAAAAGCCAGAATATCACAAAAAAAAAAATGTTTTCTCACAATAATTCTTAATAACCACAATCGTGTAGTTAAGTTATATAAACTGGCAAAAGAGAAATGCTGACATCCACATAATAACGAGCAAAGGAATTTGCCATAAGAGTTAATTAAGAAGTTTATTGCTATGGGTTAATAATAACACCTATAATTCTTCCATTTTTTATTTAAAGTACTTATACATTTATTTCTGACTTGGTTCACAACCTTCGTTGGAAGCATCATCAATATGAACACCCACAGAAAATTAAAATGGAAAACATGAACTGCAAATTTAATTTAAATATCTATCAAATAAAAATAATGCAATATTATATTAGGACGTAAGTTTCACTTAACACAAAGAGATATATTTCGAAGTAAATGGGTATAGGACAGCGGTATGAATCCCATTTAATGCCTTGGAAAATAACAATGGCTTCAATTAACATCTGAATGCCATCAAAGCGTGTGTCAGAAATAGGGGGGTGGGGTGTTATAATTCTATAGGCCAAATAGGGCAATTGAAAATCACTTGTCTCTAACAGTCATCTACCTTATTTCAAAAGGTTGGGCTACTCTGTTATGCCATAGGTCTATGGTTTTCTTTAAAGATTCAGGTACATTCTTATGGCTGTGTGCCTTACTTAAAAGCCAGTGTGATCGTCTCTCACCTCTCATCTCCAACCAAAAATACCCTTTAAAAGGGAGCTTTTCTTCAGGAGCAGCAAGAGAGAAAATAGAGATCACATTCCAAGCCTAGTCAAAGTCTGGGAATTAGTTTCATCACTCCAGCTAATGCAATTTTCCTTTTTTAGCAAACATGTTAAAATCAAGTATGTACCAGAAGGCAAGGCAAGAAACAATGGGGGGAAAGTAATCAAGGAGAAAAGCAACATAGAACTAAGGAGAAAGTTCCTAACAGCGAGAACAATTAACCAGTGGAACAGCTTGCCTTCAGAAGTTATGGGTGCTCCATCACCGAAGCCTTTTAAAAAGACATTGGACAGCCATTTATCTGGAATGATATATAGCAGGGATGTAAAACCCGCGACGATACATACCGCAACTTTTTTCCCCTTCGCTAAAATGGGGGTGGGCGTGGCCAGAACAGGACACATCCGGCCCATGGGCCTCGAGTTTGACATCCCCTGTTATTCTGTTATTACTTTTATTCTGGCCTTTGTTTATAAAAAAAAAATCCCCATACCATTTGGGGAAAAAATATTACAATATACATTTGTGACTAAAAGGGGAGAGAGAGGGATGTGTGTGTGTGTGTGTGTGTGTGTGTGTGTGTGTGTGTGTTTCTATCGCACCTGCTCTACCCCAACGTGTGGGAGGGAGCATGCTGCATCCCTTTCGCCTTTCAGCTCCAATCCAGGAGCCCTCAAGCAGTCACATTCATGACAAATCATTTTATACCAAATTTATATTTTGCTGATAAAAAAATAAAGGGAGTCTAGTATAGATCTATTTCAAGCTATTTAGCTCTCATCAGCTAGCCATACCCTTACTTGGATTCGAACTTGGACTGCCTGCATGTTAGGCAGTTGTATTAACCTCTGAGCCAATATAAATTTGGTATAAAATGGTTTGTTGTTAATGCGACTGCTTGAGGGCTCCTGGATTGGAGCTGAAAGGCGAGAGGAATGCAGTATGCTCCCTCCCACACGTTGGGGTAGACCAGGTGCCTTGATAGAAAAACATTTAATCTCTCCCCTGGCTCAAGCTGATGAAGGGAGAATTTGTGGCTCAGAGGTTAATACAACTGCCTAACATGCAGGTAGCCCAAGTTCGAATCCAAGTAAGGGTATGGCTAGCTGATGAGAGCTAAATAGCTTGAAATAGATCTCTACTAGTCTCCCTTTATTTCTTTCTCAGCAAAATATAAATTATATATATATATATATATATATATATATATATATATATATATATATATATATATATATATATATATATATATATATATATATATCACCCTTCTCCCTCAGCTATATAGAGATGTAGATAGGCATATAAATATACATATACATGTTGACATAATACAAAAGCAAGAATTTATCATCCAAAGAGTTAAACCTGAAAGAGGTGAATCCAGTTTCATCAAGGTCTGCACTTCTGGAATGAGATGCCTAGCCTATGTTGGTAAACATCTTTGACACTCACAGCTAGTCTGTTCTCATCTTGGCCAGGCTGCAACGTGAATCAGTAGGAAAATACTATTCACAAAATCTTCACCAGTGGCTTTTCCAGCCACACCCAGCATCATTCTTTTAAGAATTCAAGAACTGAGCACCTGACATCACATTACCAACCTGCTAGAATTTTTCTAAATGACAAAAGCTTGCTTGAGTAACTACAACTTTTGGCATAAGCATATTTTCCATCGTGAGTATGGCACGGCATAAGATGAGTGTTTAGTATAAAACATAACAAAACAGGAGCTTTGTTCCCAACACCACTTGATGAATTTGGGAGACAGATAGAAGAGTATCAGGGAGAAAGCAATTAAGATCTAGGATCCAATCTGGGTCGGTCACTAAACTCACAGGTTTGTGCTGGATCCCATCCTCAGGGAACTTCTCTCTAGCAGAATGTGCTATACATTCTCAACACATTCTGCTAGAGAGAAGTTCCCTGAGGATGGGATCCAGCACAAATCCAAAAGCTCAGAATACTAAATCTCTAGTCCCAGTGACTGACCCAGGTTGAATCCTGCAACATTATCCTGGGACATGTTTATTTGCCTTCATTTCTGAATTGAGATCTAGGATGGGAGACAGCAAAATTGCTTTGGCTGAACAACCAGGGTCTGTTGGAGGGCAAATTTTGCCAGGGACTTCTTAAACTTTGCAGTGCTGCAAATGCCAATGTTCAAAGCAACATTCCCAGAAACAGTACAAATGATGCTAAGTATTGCAGCTATGAGTCTAAAGACAGGTAACAAACCTCTTGGGTCTAACTGCTGCTTACACCTCCAAGAGAAAACAAAAACCAAACATCATACCGAGGTCATGTGTATTGATTGAAATTCTCACTAATGTTACATCATATTTTGATCTAGGTTTCTGAAAGGGCATCCTATTTATTGAGGTTTTAGGACATCCTTTTTTTTTTTTTTTTGCCTCCATCCTATCAATTTTCAAAGAACCATATTCTTTTCTTTTCAAAAAATTTTCTTTTAATTTTTTTAATAAAAAGAAAAAAATGTTGAATGAATGCAGAAGAGGGTATGCATGTCCAACTGGAACTTTGTTGGGACTTCACTGCCCTGAATTCTTTTTCCCAATCCCCATCTAGACAAGTAGGAGAGGAACTAAGAGCAGATTATAACTTATTTCTGTCAAGCAAGAAGAATTTTTTTGTGTGTGTGCTTTAATTTATATGCCGCCCTTCTCCGGAGACTCAGGGCGGCTTACAATGTGTTAAGCAATAGCCTTCATACTTTTGTATATTTATACAAAGTCAGCTTATTGCCCCCACAATCTGGGTCCTCATTTCACCTACCTTTGAAAGGATGGAAGGCTGAGTCAACCTTGAGCCTGGTGAGATTTGAACTTGCAGTAATTGCAAGCAGCAGATGTTAATAACAGTGCTTTAGTCCACTGTACTACAATACTACAATTATTAGTATGGTGGCAAAAACAAGAACCATCTTGCCAAGAAAATATAATCTGCTTCAGGACTGTCAGAACAAAGTGGAATATAAATGCTACATAATTTTTTTCCCTGAAATGCTGTGCAGTGTGAGGCACATTAGATACTGTAGATACAATTGTTATATGCCACCCAGAGTCCATGAGATGGGCGATCATATAAATTTGATTATTAAATAAATTAAATGAATGAGTAACCACTGTACCACTGTCATCTTTTTAGATAGTTCATGTTTACTTAAACATCACCTATATACAGCATCTAATAAACTGGAACACATTTTAACCCCTAACAGCATAATGTTTTTAGAAAGGAGGGATATGAAAAACATATTTGAAGTCTAAGGAGCCTTATTCTTATGACCAAAAAAATGCATTAATTGATTCTGCTTGGTTTTAAATCAGGTTTGAGTTTGCTGGCATTGTCCCAATTTTTAAATGAGCAGAAAACAATGGTTAGTGGTGACCATGGGTTGCTTATCATTTTCTAGAGCAGGGGTGTCAAACTTGCAGCCCATGGTCCAGATGCATCACGTACTGGCCACGCCCACCCCTGGTTTAGTGAAGGGGCGGGGAGTTGTGATACATCATGTGATGATGATATGACGATGCGAGTTTGACAACCCTGTTCTAGAGCCTTATATTGAACTGCTTTGGACTGAATGCTAAACTTAGGCATGATCCAAGAAGATATGTCCTAAGTTTCTATCTGAATGCACTCCAAAGACTAGTAGCAAGTTACTTAAAGAAACAGATACTCCTTGACCATGAATCTTATGCTCTTAGTCTTAATAGAAAATCTATCTAGAGCAAATAAAAATGAGAGAAATACAGCTTACCTAGTTATTGTTCAGAGCCTGTAAATGTTGCCTTGTTGGAACACAACATTAGCTTCCCACCACAAGTGTTGAGAAACCATTTGTCACACTATCAGTTTATGAAACAGAACTGAAGTAGAGAACAGGTAGATTGGAAAAAAAAACATGTATCTTATTCCATTCACGTCTGTGTAATTCTAAATTCAATCACACCTGTGTAAAATCTCTGCAAGTCAGGAGGAACATTTTTTAAACCCGCTTCCAAATCTGTTTCATCAGAAGGTAAATGGCTGTGCTGCAATCCTGCAGCTGAAAAGCATGTCCTATTCTGAGATCTTTTAGTAGGTTTAAAGGTGATTTTAATACCAAGTAGGACTAGGACTTTGGATTCAAGCTCCAAAAGAATCTGTAGAATCTAGCAGCTGTTAGCAACACTTTCAGGAGCTACATTTTTTCTCATGATGATGCTAAATCACTGGTTTTATCTAGTTGGTTTGGTCCTGTTGATGTAAACTGATTGCAATTTGTTTTTGTTTTTCTAATTACCAAATGAGGAAAGGGGAGCAGTATAATCCAGCATTTTAATAGCACACAAATGGGATGCAGATCAGTGGTGGGTTGCCCCCGGTTCAGACCGGTTCGCAAGAACCAGTAGTAAAATCGGCGGGAGGCCCCGCCCACTGCCCCAGATGTCATCATCGGCAATCTGCGCATGAGCAGAAGCTTCTGCACATGTGCAGAAGCAAGGCGCATGCGAAAGTGAAGCGAATGCACACACGCGATCCTGTTGCGAACCGGTAGTAAAGGTAAGTAGAACCCACCCCTGATCCAGATGCATCTAGACTCAAGATCTCTTCAATAGACTGGGTGATTCTCCACTTGGACTTTGGAGAACAGAACAGAACAGAACAGAACAGAACAAAATTCTTTATTGGCCAAGTGTGATTGGACACACAAGGAATTTGTCTTTGGTGCTCTCAGTGTACATAAAAGGACAAAGAAGAAAAAAAATAGATTCATCAAGAATCATAAGATACAACACTTAGTGATACATGGTGGACAGCATGCTTAGAAGAATGAAGGAGGAGCAGCACAGCCTTGCAATGGTGCTAGCCCAGAATGCCAGGATTAAGCCCAAGGCAAGATGCTGTTCTCACTGTCAAGAGGATCAAATGAAAGGAGGGGCTATGCCCACCCCCCACTTCAGGAAGCTGTCTTGAAGTGTGTGAGAGACATGCTGGCCCAACCTTGTACTTGTCTGTTCACTTTATAATATGTTGTTGCCTCATTTCGATGCCTCTTTCTAGATTCAATTTTATTTTCACATTTATGTATGAAGAACTGCTCCCTTTTTTCCTGCAATAACTTAGGTAGTGGTAGTCCTCGACTTATGACCACAATTGATCCCCAAATTTCTGTTGCTAAATGAGACATTTGTGTTGCTAACTGAGACTCAGGCAAGATCCTAATTTTGCCCCATTTTATGACCTTGCTTGCCACAATTACTAAGTGAATCACTGCAGTTCTTAACTTGTGACACAGTTGGTAGGTAAATCTGGCTTGCCCATTGTTTGTCAGAAGGTCACAAATAGGGATCACATGACCCCGGGACACTGCAACTATCATAACATGAGTCAGCTGCCAAGCATCTGAATTTTGATCATGTGACCAGAGGGATGCTGCAACAGTCCTAACTATGAAAAACAGTCATAAGTCACTTTTTTCAGTAACTCTTGTCACTAAACGAACTGTTGTAAGTCAAGGACTACCTCTTATATGTTTCTTTGCAGGATTCATGGAGTTATTCCCACAAATATTTTTTTTAGCAAATATTTTCATCACCAGTAATGATGAAAAGAAGCATTTTTAATTTAAATGTGCTTTCTGGTTAAAGTGACTTTCTATTTAAAGCTTTAACGCAAGAACTATTTTTAAGATTTACAGAGAAACCTCTGAGTTTCAAAAGAGAATAATACAGCTAATAGAGCAACGTTCTTAAGGACCTACATCGTTCTTCCTTAAAGCATCAACTTTATACATTTTATTAATGTGGCCTTGTGAATGTTTTTTTGACCCAGCAACTCACACAAAACTCAACAATATCTAGTGTATTTTTAAAAGTGAAACCTGAGTTTGAATTTCATCATTTTCAGATCCCTTTAGTTGGGTAATTGCACACATAGACTTCATATAAAGGAAATTCATTTGTTCAGGGTCACTGCATGGTTTTTCATTAAAAACAAATTACCAATGTTCGGAAAGGACATCTGGGTTTCCAGAGTCCCATTAATGACTATATTTTCAGCATTACGATCCCGGACAGTCTATCCTTTCCTGTCACCCTCCGTTAAGCCCCAAGAGGACAATGAGAATGACAGTCAAGTGAAAGGCAAACCATGAGGGATGAGGCCAGCATCTCAGCCTCCAGGGAAAGGAAGAGATATGTGAATACTCTCACGCAGGCACACGCACACCCATAGACATACAAATAAATATGATTAAATATAATTTCACCTGTATCTTTTTCTTGTCCCTAAGGCTTTGTACCCATCTGATATTTTGCTTTTATATCTCCAGAAACTAGGAGGACATCATCTGACATTATCTGATGTAGCCTTCTCACAGTCTCATTGCCCACCAGATACATTGGGACCACACTTCCCATATTCCTTCTAGCATGGGGATTCTTAGAGCTGAATCAGAGGTTACCAGATAGGAAAATTGATAAGAACTGCAGAGCCAGTGTTTATATAAACAAGAATGACTGCATCAGCTTATTCCACTTTGAAGCCTCCTGGACAAAACACAAGGTTAATATTTAGAAATGTTGTTGGAAGCAAGCTATTTTTGCTTTGTGTAATTTGTTTGAGCAAAATAACACTTAGAAAAGAATCTGAATCATGTGGTTTGATTAAGCTAGACTTAAAGTAACTGTAGTGTCTGCTGTGTGAAAATGTGAATTCACCGCACCCATATACAAACAGAACAAGCTTAGTGGGCCCCAGTCTTTCTCTGACTGGGCAATATCCAGATTTGCTCACTTTGTCAGGTTGAAGCAATACATTGCTTTATAAAACATCAGTATATTAAACCCAAACAATACACATCCCATTATATCTGCTCTATGTTAAACCAGACAACATGGTAATTTAGCCATGCATTATATTTTCGTATAATTCTAAAATTGAAAAAAATCATATAATTGTAGAACATCTTAGATCATCTTTAAAAACAAAATGCACAGGTACTGTATATGTGGTAGCTTGCTCAATAGTAGTAACTGTGAGAGGGATCTTGGAGTCCTAGTGGACAACCATTTAGATATGAGCCAGCAGTGTGCAGCAGCTGCCAAAAAAACCAACATAGTTCTAGGCTGCATAAACAGAGGAATAGAATCAAGATCACGTGAAGCGTTAATACCATTTTATAACGCCTTGGTAAGGCCACACTTGGAATATTGCATCCAGTTTTGGTTACCACAATGTAAAAAAGATGTTGAGACACTAGAAAGAGTGCAGAGAAGAGCAACAAAGATGATTAGGGGACTGGAGGCTAAAACATATAAACAATGGTTGCTGGAATTGGGTATGTCTAGCTTAATGAAAAGAAGGACTAGGGGAGACATGATAGCTGTGTTCCAATATCTCAGGGGCTGTCAAGAGGGAGTCAAGCTATTCTCCAAAGCACCTGAGGGCAGGACAAGAAACAATGGATGGAAACTAATCAAGGAGAGAAGTAACCTAGAACTAAGAAGAAATTTCCTGACAGTTAGAACAATTAATCAGTGGAACAACTTGCCTCCAGAAGTTATGAATGCTCCAACACTGGAAGTTTTTAAGAAGATGTTGGATAACCATTTGTCTGAAGTGGTGTAGGGTTTCCTGCCTGGGCAAGGGGTTGGACTAGAAGACCTCCAAGGTCCCTTCCAACTCTGTTATCCTATTCTATTCTATATACAGATACATACTGTATGTATGTATCTTTTGTGGGAGAGTTCTTATCTATACACTAGCCTTAAATATAATAAAGTTGAATTGAGCTGAATCAGGCTCCTGCATTTTTCCACTCAATAATTATTATTTTGGGGAAGGCAAAACAATCTTAAAGTTCAGTATGGCTTGAATGTTCAGTCACTGCTTCAAATGTTGCAATCATGAAAAAACATATACTGTTTCGCTGCTATCATATTTGAATTATTTTATAGTGTCTTAATCAGATTCTTGTGAAAGAATGTAGATCTGGCCTTAGGAAAGGGGAAAGAGAAAAGAGAAACAGCAACTCAGTACTGAAAAGGGGGGAAACATAAGAAAAAAGCCACATTACTACAAATTTTGAGCAGAAATCCCACTTTTTCTCAATGAACCTTTTCCTGATTGGTTTATTAGGTTCCCCTATTTTGGAGAATATTTTCTAAAATTTATCCTCATTGCATTGAAATATGCATGGGCTTTCCCAAGATAAAACAATTATTTGGTCTGTGACAGTGGTGGGTTTCAAATTTTTTTACTACCGGTTCTGTGGGCGTGGCTTGGTGGGCGTGGCATGGCTTGGTGGGCGTGGCAGGGGAAGGATACTACAAAATTTCCATTCCCACCCCACTCCAGGGGAAGGTTTCTGCAAAATCCCCATTTCCTCCCGATCAGCTGGGACTCGGGAGGCAGTGAATAGATGGGGGCAGGGCCTGTCAGAATTTTCACTACCGGTTCTCCAAACTACTCAAAAGTTCCGCTACCAGTTTTCCAAAACTGGTCAGAACCTGCTGAAACCGAGCTCTGGTCTGTGAGATTACCAGACAATCACCATTTTTCTCACAGTACTGTACATGTTGAAACAAGTCAGAATGTTTTCAAATAATCTTGACTTTTTCAGATTTGAGTACCGATCAGTGCTCAAGCTTGTTTATTGCATGCTATCCAGCAACTGAATATACTATGCCAAGTAAATACAAAAATACCTCTTCATCGTTCTGCCACAAACATACTAGGGGTGAAATCTACTTACCTTCCCTAGTAGTTCGAAAGTGCACGCACCGCATCATATGCGTGCACGGACCTTCTGCGCATGCGCAGAGGGTAAGAAACAGGTTACTTCCTGGTTAAAACCAGGAAGTAACAACGACCGGGCAGGTGGGCGGGGCCTCATGCTGCCGTCGCTACCGGTTCTCCAAACCACCCGCCGCCATCACTACCAGTTCAGCCGAACCCATCCAAACTGGTAGCATTTCACCTCTGAAACATACCCACAAAAACCTTACTAACATTCCCTCTTACATGTGTGCAATCCATACTTTAATATGCATGTGCTTTTGTATATTCATTTGGTGGTTTGCAAAAGAAAAAAAGAAAAAAATATTTCCCAAGAACCACTATAAAATAGTGATCAGATAATATCAACTACAAAAAAACAAAAAATGTAAACAGACATATTGAAGAACAGCTGTTTTTGCCATTTGGGGACTCCTGAGTTTCAAATCCTAAATAATCTGAGTTGTACAGATGGTATGCTTGCAAAGTTTCATTCAAAAGCCTTGACTACCTGAATAGGAAAAATGGCATCATCTTACCGAATGGAAGCAAGCTGTTTAAACTCCGTATATACCGATTTTCTTCTATAGTTCCATAATGGAAATCAAATTCTTAAACAGCATAAGAAGTGGGAGACAGTAAGAATTTTCTCTCCAGTGAACAACAGGTGGACACCATTGGCTGCTAATGCATGGCTAAACTTCCTAATATACTAATGTGGCAGCTAATGGTGGATTTTTAAGGTACAAGTTACCCTTCACACTAGATACACAACATGAAAACTCCATTACAGGTGACGTGTTCTGTTGGCAGATTGAAAAACAAATCTGGAACTCCCCATAGATTGACTCCGAGTGCCTGATTTTTTACTGTCAGGGTACTTCAACATAATATCAGTGATCAAAAGAAAACTTTGCAAAGAAAATAGATTTTCTAACATCAGTTTATAAACTCTGTGTGTATGTGTGTCTTTGAGTCAGTCTTGACTCCTGGCAATTGCCTGGACAAGTCCTTGCAGATTTCTTGACAAGGTTTTTTGGAAGTGGTTCTCCACTGCCTGCTTTCTAGGGCTGAGAGAGAGTGACTGGCCCAAGGTTACCCAGCTGGCTTTGTGCCCGAAGCAGGACTAGAACTCAGAGTGTTTGGGTTTTTAGCATGGTGCTTTAACCACTACACCAACCTGTAAACAAATAATGTCGCTAATATTACCATCTGTAGCATTTCTATCCTTGTTATCACTTCTTCTACACAGCCTATATTTTAAAGACAACTTATTCCATCTGTGTACTTTGATTGAACTACTAGCATAACTGATGCACAGAAGCAAATCTATTGCTTTGTTCTTTATGGTTCATTGAATTAATCTCTTTGACCATTCTTGCCTTCTGTGTTCACAGTAAAATACAAAAAGCATACAAAATGTGGAACATTTCTGTGGGACATATTCAGTGATTCCATAAAAAAAATGTATCCTCAAACCTTGTTAACCTGTAATAGAACTCATGCTTTTACATATCCACCCATGAAATGGCTTGACAGTTTCACTGTCAAAATAGACATCAGAGAGAATAGAATACTAAGAGTGAAAAAGATATGAAGATTAACTAAATCTATCCCCCTAGCTTCAAGGAAGGGTCATCCACAAATTAACCCTTATTATCACCATACAGATCAATACACAACTTCATTGCAAGACGGAACAGAAGTAAACAAAAATTTTAAAATTTTTTACCACATAATCATTTTTTGACTATATAAGATTTTTCTTCCTGGAACATAGGAAAAACCCAGTTTCCAATCAGAAGTAAACATATGGAATGTACATTACTGCAATTTCTTTAATAAACTGTGCATGAAGGTGCCATGTATGTTAGGCCAAAGTAATAGAAATAGTTCTTTGCTATGCAAACATATTTCCCCGCCCCCCCCCCACACACACCACTCAATCTTCCTCCAAATCACTCCAAAAACATACAATCTGATTATTTTATGAACATTCTATGAAATTGGAATTGGCTGTAGCCAGTGGTGGGATTCAACCGGTTCTCACCACTTCAGCCAAGCCAGTTGTTAAATTCCTGGCTGGCCCTGGCCCTCCCTTCCCCGCCCCTTCCAGAAGTCCCCATGTGCCCCATTTTGGCTCCCAGGTAAGTGCAGGGCAGCCAACTAGGCCCAAAACGAGGCACGGGGTGTGTGGTGCGGGGCCCCCGTGGCCTGTTTTTGCTCCGAGGGGGTTGCAGGGAGACCTACTAGGCCCAAAATGGGGCACAGGAGGGGGCACAACCCCCCTGCAGCCTGTTTTTGCTCAAGGGGGTGCAGGAGGCTGAATGCTGCCTGTCACACCCCCTGGCCACACCCACCATGGCCACGCTCACCCAGCCAGTCATTAGGGCAGAGAACTGGTTGTTAAATTATTTGAATCCCACCACTGGCGGTAGCTATCTAAAAGCTCATATCATGTGAATAAGTGTAACTCAACCTTAACATCACCTTCCACAATTGTACATACAACCGCATTTTGTTGTAGATGCTTCCTATGGTCAGCAAGGTGTTGGGAATCAACTAAGAAAATAATCATGTTGTTACTCATTAAATAAACAGTGATGGTACCCATGAAAATACAGAATGGGGGAATAAAGTATGGGAAGCATGACATGAGTTAGGCAACTCAATTAATAAGACACCATGGAAAGTTGCTAATAGGAAGAAAAGAATCAGACTGAAAAGCCATTAGATGCTTCTAGAAAACTCACAGAACTTAAGATAAAAATAGGTACGTCATCTTGTTTGCAGTCCATATATATAATTATATTTTCAACAATCATACTTGATTTTCTGAGTCCAGGAAACTTTATTGTATTTGAATCTTACTTTTCCTTTAGAAAATTCAGTGAGACTTCTCAGTGTGACTTATGTTGTATTTCTACAAGTTTAGTACACACACCCACACACACACATGAAATTTGTCCTGAAAAGAAATCAAGCATTTAGGGCTGTTTGACCATTTTTTAAAAAATCTGCTGTACTGATTGATATACTGGGCCATGTTACAAATTTTATATTATTTCTCAAAGAGCAGGTTTAATCATAATGCTCCTGAATGGAGAGGACTGTATCTAAGGCAGGGGTCACCAAACTTTCAGACCTCAGGAACCACTACATTCATAATTTTAAATTCCACAGACCACTAATATGAATTTTTAAAAAGATAAATAGTATTTAGTGCAATATAAAAATGCAAATAATTTTTCTGCGGACCACCAAAATGTTCTCACAGACCACTGGTTGGTGACCATTGATCTAAGACAATGGTATATACTACAGAAGAATTTCTCAACTATGGCATCTTTAAGACAGATGGACTTCAATTCCTTGAATCCCTCAGCCAGCATGGCTGGCTGGGAGATTCTGGGAATTGAAGTCCACCTGTCTTAAAGTTTCTAAGGTTGAATAATCCTATATTAGAGGACAATATTTTTTTTAAAAAACCAGCATGGTCTGGGGACGCAGCATGAGTTATCCTACAGGAGTAATCCTTCATCATTGTTGTGATGAGTATGCATTTCATACTGGTGACTACACACCGCACATTCTTCAATTGTCCTGGCTTCACAATGATTTAGGAATGCCAATAAATTCAATGCAATTCTCATTTTCAACACTAAGGAGGATTATGACAAATATTACCCAAATTGATCTTGGTTCTGATTTTCTGCTCATAATATATCTTATTCCAAGATACCTGCCTCCAGATCTGATCTTTATGGAACAAATCCTACATAATATTTGACAGATATTATACACACTGAAAAGCTTACAGTGTTCATTTCTATATCTTTCCTTTTACTAGCACGTTTCAGAACAAGATTCTACAGTAGAGTATATACTATTGGCAGAAGACAAGGAGGAAAAGGATAAGGAGCTTCTCCTTTACACTTCCTTTATTTTATATTTTTTTCTCTACTATGTTCATTAATTATAGCCCTCCCTTATGGCTAATTATTAAAAGATTTATTGCAGCCACTTTTTTGCATGTTTTGAAAATTATTACAAGAAATCAATATGTCTAGAAGTGAGTGTCTGAGAATTGGTAAAATGAATTCTCCCTGTATAAATGTCAGCGCAGAATAATTCAGTCATATCACACTGATGTGTGTGTAATAAAGCTGATCTGTCGTCTGTTGCACAGCCAAATGATAAAAGACTGCAATGCATTCATAAGAGATTTCTGAAATGGGCCCTCCAAATGATAAGTGACAAGAGAGGATCAGTAAGTTATTTTGGATGCTAGTTAGCCTAGTTTGAAGGAAGAAAGGGGATTGAGAAAAATTATAAACAATGTTCATTTTTTAAGATCAGGATATTATCATTAAAGAAAGAGGGAAGTATGCAAATTAATCTACATGGCTGCTTCTTTATATATATATATATATTATTGTTTATCTACATGGCTACTTCAAGTATAAAATTGAATATGTTCAGTAATTTAGTTGTATCTCTACTATTGCACCTACTGTATAATGAGTGTAAGATGATGCAGCTTGTTCTCTTTATGGGAGTGAGGAAATATTTCAGGAAACCACTACAGAATTCTTTATTGTTTGTTCCAAATATATGGGAAGCTGGTAATTTTCAATTTTCAGTTTACATGATAAACTGGAAATGTAAAAAAATTATTGATTCCATTTAACTGTCTTAGGAAAAAAATGATTTTGCAAGAGGTGGATCCAGGGGTGAAATGCTCCCGGTTCGGACCGGCTCAGGCAAGTAGGTAGTGATGGCGGTGGGCAGTTTGGAGAACCGGTAGCAAAAATCCCTGCCCCCACCCCCCATGCCCAGCTGAGCCGCGCGATCATCAGAGGCTTTTTTTCTTTTAAATGCCTCTGAGGAGCCAAGCTCTGACGATCTCAGCTGAGTTGCCTGCCGATCAGGCAACTCAGTTTGAATCATCAGAGCCATTTAAAAGAAAAAAAAGTTTTTTTCTTTTAAATGGCTCTGACGATCCAAGCTCTGACGATCCCAGCTGAGTTGCCTGATCATCAGAGGGTTTTTTAAAAACCCTCTGCCGATCAGGCAACTCAGCTGGGATCGTCAGAGCCTTTTGAAAGCATTTTTTTATTTGGTTTTACATGTAAAAAAATGGTTTTAAAAGTAAAAAAAAAAATTGGCCACACCCACCCAGTCACATTACCCCCCACACACACCAAGCCATGCCTACAGAACCAGTAGTAACAAATTTTAGATTTCACCACTGGGTGGATCTATTATGTATTTTCTGAATAAAGAATTGGTGAGAGAGCACTGACTGACCAGTCAAAATCATTTTTGCTTATACAGATTAAAGCTTAATTGGCTAAATAGTAAGAGAAATTCAGATATATTTGCATAGTCAGTAAGATCAGCTCAATTTTCTCCTTTCAATATTAGGGTCTGATTAACACAAGTGGCATTGTAATTTTGAGTGGTCATTAAACAAAGTGTAATGGTTACAAATTGAGGACTACCTGTATAGGTTAAGCATATCACTTCCAAGTATGAGAACCCACAGGTACAATTGTGAGACATGTTTATAATCAAGTTAATTTAAATGATTCACATGCTAAAAATGCAACGAGCAAAGTAATTCCAAAATTAATTTTACATATCTCTTGTCATATGTATTCAACAGGAAGCTTCCTTCCGGATATATTTTGACTGAATAACTTCCCTTAGTACCCATTCTACCAGTTCTTTTAAATCAGTCTCCCTCCCATCAGCTTGATGTCAAGGTCTAAATTTCCAGGAGTTATATACATCATTGTCATAATACAATTACAGAGTCAGAGAAAGGCAGTTACTTAATTTGTGTGTTTAGCATCTCTCCTTGCCTTCAGGTTTGTAAATCTAGATGCAGCTGGCAGGTAAAAGGAGCACAAAGGAAATATTGGGCTTTGTCATATTTGGCTGAAAGTCATTGCTTTCATTCGTACTTCCCATGCCCCCCCCCATCTTCTCTTTCTTTAATGAAAACTCACCAGGCACCATCCCTGTCAGCGTTGGAGCAGAGTAGCTGCCCTGTCCAGCAGGGGGGACGTGTGGAGGGTATCCAGGGAGGGTTGTGCTTGCCAAATCACGACCTGAAAAATCAAACCAACAAATCGCCACGTGAGCATTCACAAGATCTAGACATATTTTTACATTTCCCTTAACACCCAAAACGCAGGCCGTGCATTTGTCAAAACTCAACTGCAAATACCAAAGTGGGATGCCCCCTCCCCTCCACCAAAGCTTAGCTTTGTCGCGCATAAGAAAGATTTTCCTTTATTTATAAGCACCACAAGTAAGAGACTAGCAGCAACTGCACACAGTGTTACAAACAAATTAGAAGCAACACAATTTTGAACCCAACTTGTTTCCCCCTCCCCTTCTTTTTAAATATATAATTCAGTAACACAAAAAGGGAAGCGAGTGATTTAAAAAATAAATCAAGCCACGATCTGCTCTTTTCAGTCCAAGTGCAGTGTGGTTAAACAATAGAAGTAGTGACGGATGAATTGAATATGGCCGGTAAGTAACAGGATGATTACCCCAATGGCTTCAACAAGACTAATGAACAGATGATAGATGTACACTGTTTAAGAAACATTATCACTGCTCTGTTTAATATTGTTGGGTAGCATATATTCTGATGTATTAATTCAGCTTCCCTACATACAGATAGATATTCTCAATTTGGGCAATGCCAGAATATCTGGAGGGCACCAGGTTGCAGAAATCTGGTCTGAGCTGATGCATTTACTTTTCTGACAGGACTATTTGCCTCTCTCTTTAATATGTTCAACATGACTTGGTGAGAATACTACACCTTTTGCCTATTTCCACTCAAACTGTCAGTAACAAAAATGTGACAAGCTCATTGTGAATCAGATCCTTACATGAACCATCAGATAATAACAACAAAACTAATTTTGGGTCAGGACAGGGAGGCAAAGTCTGTTTTATAATTTCAGGTAGATATTTTACATTCCAGGTGCTTACACCAAAGTAAGATTTTTCTTGATAGTTTCTCTAGGATCCCTGTTTGAATAAGTGATTAATACAAGACATTCTCAATAGGATGAGCTACTAACATTGCGAGAATTTCAGTGTGATTTCCCTGAATGGTGAAAAACAGGATTTCAAAACCAGAAAGAGTTATCCAATAATATTAATACATTAATACAGAAAAGAAATGTACACCTGTGTCTATGACAGTTATAAAATATCTGATCATATTTATTGTTTGTGCTCCAGTAATTTGATGATTTGGGCTTGATGAGTGATATATGCTTTACTGGATACTATTTTTTGATTAATGTAAACTACCTAGTTATTGGGATCTGGGGAATGCATGAATACATTATTATTATCTGCTGAAATCAATCCACTGTAGGATGAAGGGCACTTTATTGAAGGTGATGTACCATTATCCACCACACTAGTCCAGTGAGTATTAGTAGATAGATGTTGTTTTACTTACTGGTCTAGGGCTGATAGAGAGTGATTGGCCCAAGTCACCCAGCTGTCTTCCATGTCTTTGAAAAGACTAAAATCTGTTTCTCCTTGTTGCTAACCCCTCTCCTTAACTACTGCACCACAATGGCTCTGACATAGCAAATAGATAAACATTCATTTTTGGTTTTTTTAAAAAAATATTTTTTTTGGAACTTTGAAAAAAGAAGATTAAAAGCTAAAGCAAGGAAGAAAAAATAAAAAGAAAGCAAGCAAAGAGAAAGAAAAAATGCAAAACAAGAAAAAAGATACAAAAGAAAGATAAAGGACATAGGAAATGCTTCATAAATGCTTCATATTCTTCACATCAGTTATAAGTACTATTATATTTCAAACTTTCTCTAAAATATGATATTATAATGTTCTTCTTTGTATTATCTATCCTGTCTAAATCATCAAAGCCATGAATCACAATTTCTTTCTTCTTTTTTTTTTCATTTTCATGCCAAAAGTTCATAAGTGGTTTCTAGTCACCAATAAATGTAGATAGTGTCTTTTCTCTAATCAAAAAAGTTTGATCAGAATAAATATTCATTTTTAACACAGCATACATAGACTGGAGAAAAAGATACTGCCTACCTGATCAATTTACACCCAATTTACAGAATCATATCAAAATAACCCCCTGTTGTGGTTTTCCTCTATCTGTTTGTGATTGCCTGAATTCTGTGCTTCAGTGTCACCCTATTCTATCTTCCCACCTGTGGAGGAATGTAGATGTGGGCTTGGGAAGGGGTGGAAAGAGCAATGAACTGTTAAGAGAGGAGAAAAAGCAACTCAGTCCTGGGAAAGTAGAAAGTGCAAGAAAAAAACCTCAACTCTACCTTCATTTGTTTTTTTAAAAAAATAATGGTAGTCCTCAATTTAAGATTGGTCACTCAGCGACCATTCAGAGTTACAATGAACCTACCTGGGGTTACTTATGACCCAGATTCGAAGTTCTAATGGTTGCCCCCCCCCATGGTCATGTGACCAAATTTCAAGTGTTTGGCAACTGGAACTTGCAGTTCCACGGTAATGTGTTTTATGACAATTTGGCCAAAACCTGGTGTTTCCAGAGTTCGTTTGTTTTTTGGCAAAACTGAGCTTATAATGAACCACTGGTACACTTAATGACCATGGCAGCCACTGTATTATTGTTGCAAAAAATGTTGTAAAATTATGTTGGTCACATGACTGGCCCATTTTATGATGATCACGACTTATGACTCTGATGGGCAGGGTCCATTAAAGTCCTAAATCAAGGAATATCTTTATAGGAAATCTTGATAGGTTTCAAGATTCCATTAATCTAATAAAGAACATTTTTTTATTCCCTGCAGTTTCCCTTTCTTTCCTCTGAAACCACCTTTCGTTCTTCTTTCTTTTCTTCTCTGTTGTTCCCAGACCTTCTTCTATTCTTACTCAAATTCTAACATTTTCTTCTTTTTTGTGTTTCAATCTGGAAGGAGGGAAGAGAATGAGAGAAGGGCTTGTCTTCAGTGGCGGATTAAGGCTCACTGGTGCCCTAAGCACTGACAAATAATTGGTGCCCCCCTCCTTTGTACATCTTTTTTTTTTTTTTTACAAATCTTCATTGGTGTTTTTTTTTTCCCTTTCTAAACTTTGTGGTGCCCCCTTTGGGCCTGGTGCCCTAAACACATGCTTAGTCTGCTTAATGGTTAATACACCACTGCTTGTCTTGCATGTGAATGAGTATGAGAAAGAGTGATTTGTATGTATACTTTTTAAATGAGATACCTTATTTTATAACTTTCTAATCCAAAGTTACCAATTAAATTATTTATTATTTTTCATGTTTTGTGCGTGCATGTGTATTCATTTACATACATACATACACACACACTTCAGAGGAAAAAAATGGTATATAAACATATTTTTTAGGGAAAGGGAATTTTTAGTTTCAAATGTAGTTGGCAAACCTAAATTGACAATGCATGGAATTTGGGCCTCCCACAATATCTTGGTTTGCGTTATTTGTTTGCTTGTTTGTCTATTCTTCTTTTTGTAAGGGGAATATCTTTAAATCCAGCTCATCCTCCTTGTCACAAAATATTACTAAGAACATATAGATTGCCACAGTAACATACCAACTACTGTAATTTCCTCTGGATGCAACATACTTTAAAACCTAACAAAAAGGGATTCAAAATTTCAGTTGAGTTCTCATTAAAGATTTAAATGAAGTTCCAGTGAAGAATTTGAACATTATGAGACAGTTAAGGATAAAACAACCATCAACTCATATGAAACAGAACTAATGTGAAGCCCAAGTTACAAATTTGGTTCAAGACCCTCTTGAATTCTCTCACTTCCTGCAGGCAGAGTATTGCACACATAAATATATAATATACACAAATATTTGGATCATAAAAGATTACTAAGTTGGGAAGATCTCTGTTCTTAATTTCTGATGCTATAGCTGTACAATGGGATTACTGTGGATAGAGTTGAAATTCAAATAAACCTCCCATTTTAGGCCCAATGTTTGGGAAAGCCATATGTCTGGACCCTGATAGCCGGTAACCTTCTGGCAAACGCTAGGAAGAAGAAGGGTTGAGATAAAGATATGCATCCTTTCTGTGTCCATAATTATGCGATAGAGTTGCAGAATACATTTTTATTAAACAAAATTGACCCTTGATAGACAATTTCTTGGCTTTCTAAAAATAAAAAAGCTTAGGGAATTATTGTGAGCTATATACAGTCTGATTGAAGAAAAAAGTCAATCATTAAAGACCTGAATGGAAAGGGCTAAATACCTTTTCTAAACTATCATTACAAGGTATAGCAAGACCTGGACATTATCAGGGAGAAAAAAAGCTGTGGAAGCAAAAAGGTTTTATGTGAAATAGAGTTCTAATGAACCGATAAACTGATATTTGCTTTGCAATGTTTATGCCACTGCATTCACTAACACGAGGACTTCCAGTGTATTATAACAATAATGACAATAAATTATTCCATACAGGCATACCTATAGTTTCAGAGGCAATCAGCAAGAGGAGGCTTTAAATCAGCCAGCCAATCAACAATGACCTTCTTTCCTGGCATGTGGTGTTAGTAAGTACCTGCCATATTGCTGATGGCTTGACTGAATGTCTTGTTTTGAAGGTCTAAGTAGGTGAAACTCATCCCATAGGGTTTTTCCTTTTTTGTAAAACAAAAACATGCTATTAAATATTAGTCAAAGGATAATTATAACTGATGTATTCTCTTCTCCTCCCCCAGTACTGGCTATTGGGAAAAGTGAAAAATCATATTTTGAAATAATTTGGAAATTGTGCACTAACTGCAAAACAATCCAAGATTTTTGTTTTATGAAATCTGAAACAATGTGGCACCACGTGTATTTGAAAGTAGACAATATGTAAAGAGAAAGGGATGTTATACATTTAATGGCTATGTACAAAAGGAAATTGCAACAGGCATAGCTTGTCATGTGTACAAATATAGACTGTCATGCAACACAACAAATTAATTGCCTTTTATATTCTAATTAACAGATGAATATCCAGATGCTCAGTAGTGGTATGTCCATCTCTTTATCATACTAGATGGGACCATATTTGAATGGGAAGACTTTACGAGTTATGAAATGATTTTAGCACTGCTCAGATGATTGTCAAAGAATCAGAATGATTTCTGTAAATGTCGCAAGACTTTTTTTTCAGACAGCTTCAATGGTGGAAATGTGGGTTAATTTTAATTTTTTGACAGGTATGGATATACATATAGAAGACTAGAGCATGCAAAATACTAAATACCTCCACTTTGAAAAAGGAGAGTGTCTAATTTAGGTCACCTGGCAGCTTGAAATAGGAGCCAATTAATGCTGTGTAGGTGATAGATCTTGGCTGACTATATTTTGCTTTGGAAGCAAAAGTGATTCTGGCCTGGTTTGTACTTGTATGACAGAATATCAGGAAATCCCAGGGCCACAGGTTAGACCTGGGAATTTTAAAAAAACTGTGGGAGAACAGTGACAACGTTTTTTGCACTGTTGCCAAGAAAGCTGTGTGGGCACATCCATCCATGATGAGAACTGAAATGTAGCTTAAAGGAGACTTTACAATTTAGTATTGATTAGGTCCAGAAGTCTCTGAAGAGTCTGACGTTTTTGTCAAACTCTTGCAAGGAGGGTTGCACAATTGCATCACAAACTATGCCTCTTTCAACACACATGCCAAGTCACAACACCAGGGCCAGTTGATGGTTATGGTATATGGCGTCCCTAGGCCACATCGACAGATAGCACTACCTCCTGCAGATGCAAAGACCTGCATTTTTAGAATAGATTGGAAGAAGGATACTGTTGGTGTCCCTTAAGGTATGACCACCCTAGGCCAGTGTCTATTTAGCCATCCCTGCACAACACATGCACAGAAGGATCACTGATTTTGTCATCTGCCTTCTTCCTCTGTTTGGAGCTCTGACTATGGCGTTATTATTAATTCAATCATTGTTTCATGTGCACTGGGCAGATGGGCATCCTTTTACAAAGAAACTGGTGGCTTCATTTAGTTATTGAAAAAATACATTTCCTTAAAATAAATGCTGATTAATAAAATGTGTTCATATGGCAAAATGGCAGACATTAAACAGTTTGTTACTGTCATAAATCAAAATAATAAAATAAACAACATGTCCCAAAAGGGGAATAAAGCGAGTTTTAAAAGATTTTTAAAATTACAAAAAATTCTAAATAGATGAAGCTACGCTGTCACCAGCAGGGAATTGTGTGGTCCTAAATCAAATCTGAATCCAGGATAGGTAGGTAGGTAGGTAGGTAGGTAGGCAGGTAGGGAGATAGGGAGAGAGAGAGAGAGAGAGAGAGAGAGAGAGAGAGAGAGAGAGAGAGAGAGAGAGAGAGAGAGAGATGGGGCAGGCAGACACATATATGCATGCATTTATAAATTAACTTCTACTACCAATGACCATACTGAGACTGATAGACTTAATGTCTAAAATCTAATTAAATTCCTTTCTTTCAAGCTAGTTGATCCAGGAGTTAGTGTCGAGGAGAAAAGAGAACCTGGACTAAAGATAAGTTTGGACCAGGATCTAAGCCCTATACAGGTCAAAATAGAAGCTAGCTCAGATTCCAAGCATAGTGAAGAGTGATTAAGTGATTAGAGATTTGGTCCAGACCAAGAAGTCTTATCAAGTACAATCTGCAACCTGTTAAGCAGGCTAACTTCTGTTAAATCAATATCTATTTCTGGTTGCCCCTAAACCAGAGCTGGATGGGAGGTCCAAGTGCATTTCTGATCTAATCATTCATCTATTCTCACAGGGGTTGATGATCCTAGTTTCTGCTACAGGCTGGCTGCATTCCACCTGTGGCAGCCTTTTCAGCAAAATCAAATCTTCCACTTAATTAACTTAATTAGAAATCCCAAACTCCATACTTTCCCTTTAATTATATCTGGAAAACATCAACAGACAATTGCTCTTCTGAGAGGGTAACACATACCAAATTGAAGACAGAATGTATGGGTTTTCTTTCCTTTAAGAATCACCAGTATTATTTTGATTTCTTGACAGAGTTAGAAATTATTGTCAGGCATATTAATATATGTCACCAAGTGCAAAAGTCTTATGTTGTTATTCAAGTATTAAACAAAGTATTAGTATTCTATTTGATGAAAAGCACAGCTAGAGAAATGGCCCAAGTGAAACAGTGAATAAATAGCTGTTTCACAGTAATACTTTTGTTTAAAAAAGAAATAAGTGTAAGTTTACTGTCATAATCTAATTCTTCCGTTTTCTTCGTCTGAAACTCATTAGAAATTTTTATAGCAATGGATAAAAAATCTTACATTCATTGTAAGTCCTATTTAAAGTTTCATCCTATGCACTTTATGGTGGGGGTTACTAAAGTTTTTGCCATTACCTCTCTTTAGTCTACTCTTAATGTACACACACCAAAATGAACACAAATGAAACAGTAAAATGAAATTTGGGGAAGGAAGGATTTCTTGTAACAATGTAACTAAAAGATTCTCACTTCCCCTTGACTCTACATCTCCCTATTTTATGGTGAGAATAAATGAAACTGAACCCAACAGAATCCCATTCTGATATATGTATATATGTATGGGAGTGTAGTTTTAATCCCATGATTGTTGCTCCCATTGAAACCAATGAGTCCAAAGTTCTTTAGACTGGATTGTGTAGATTGCTGTACAGCCATTCTGGCTGAGATCTAGAGTGCTTAAAATCTTTTAAAATCATACAATATAAATTTTATATTGTACAACTCTGTTTTGGTGCAACTATTGTGAGATCAGCTCTGGATGTACTTCGCTGGATCCTTTGTCAGAAATTACCTTTTATAGATTGTGTGCGGCACCAAGAACCTAAAAGTTTTCAAACGTTCTTTCAAACCAACAAAGGTGTTATATAAAAGAATACAATTGTGGAATCATTGATCAAGAGACAAAGCTGTACTGAAGGAAAATTGGCTGGACTTGAGTATATTTTTCCCACGTAGCCTTTCACAGAACCCCGTCAGGTTTTTATGCACAACCCTAAGGATCTGCAGAATATGGTTTGAAAGACCCTAATCTACAAGAAAGAGTTTCATATTTAGTTCCCTGTAATTATTTATATTGTAGTCTACCAAAGAGCCCTTTCTAAGGCCATATTACACAAGCAAATGGAAAGACAGGCAACAACCATTGTCTCTGATGTGACCCAGTCCACATGGTACTACAAATACTATAAATTCTGATCAATAATAAATGGTTGGCTATTTTCAAACCCTCATATGCTTGTGTTATTAGCATGTCTTTTCTATTGGCAAAAATATACTGGATGTAGGAAATAGAAAACAAAAATAAAAGTTAATAAAAGGCAATTATCCATAATCTGCCAATGAGATATCATACAGAATGGTGGTTAAACTCAAAGCCCCAAAGCTCACTGATAGTCCATTAATAACCGAACTTAATATTTGTTTTCTACAAACCTTTTTCTCTTTGATGAAAAATGGCTGACATATTAAAAAGCAATCAAAGTAAAAGCTTTGGGCAAGTAATCTTTCTTATGCCATGAATTTACAAAAACCACCTTAAGATTTCAACTGAACCATGATATTCTGATGTTACGCTAGTGTATTTTGATAGTAAATCATATAGACAGGAATCATGAAGTTTTGATGGGCTGTGTCCAATACAGCTTTGCAGCCCGCTCAGATTCAAAGGGGAAAAAAAGCATTGGAGCATGCAGAGGTACAAAGCAGTGTACCTTATAGCAGCTATACGTTTTCTCAAGCTTGTTTGTGTAATCTTGGGAAAAGTCACAGGCAGTTTAGGGACTAACAGAGAACGTATCTTCTTTGCCTTTGAATTCCAAGCACCAAATAGCATCCAATTACTATCTATCCAAAAGTATAAACCAACCTATGGGTATCCTGTCTCCATCCTGGCCTTTTCCAGTGCTTTAATTCCATTACTGCATTAAGTCTTTCCAAAGGTCATCATCATCATCATCACCTCCATCATGTTGCTTATGCTAATTGTTTCAATACTATTTATACAGCACCTCACAGAACATATGATTCCCTGGCAATAAAAATCTCATATTGCACCACACCTTGTACATGCTATCTTATGTTCAGAAAAGTGTGTGTACTACATCAATGTAAAAGTAGAAATTTCAGCAGCACCCACTGTTATAGTACTAAATTACTTTTACTCTACAGCCATAAAACTAGCAAGCCACCATTATTCTAAAATCACTTAGGATCCAATCAAAAGTCAAAATCCACTTAGCAAGGTACGATTCAGTGGGACTAAGAGGGATAAAAATTGATTGCCAAAGTGATACCTATTAGCAGCTCTTAATTAGATAAAAGCTGGGAGCTGAATCAACAGTTAAAGTGTTGTCTTTTGTTTTTTGTTTTCCTGTAAACTTAAGTCAGAAATACAAAGCTTAGAAATTAGGAGCAATTCTTTGACTCGGTCTTCACCAGCTCAAGAAACTCAGGAACAAAGGAATGTAAAACAGATCACAGGAGCCTGTGGAGTTTGTAATATCATAGTTTAAAAACGTCAGCCGACAGTTTGTAGATGCCCCAGTCTCACTGGAGAGGAAAATATGACCTTATGTCAACTCTAACAGGGCTGACTGTATGTCACTGTCAATGACAGAAGGAACATATACAGCTCACTCTTGTCTGCTGGATGCAGGGATATTGTCAACAGTTAGCACCGAACACTCCAGATAATTAATTAGCTGAAATTTGGCACTTTACATTTTGCTAATAATCAATTGTTTGCAACCTTCAGTGGATAACTGAATACGTGGCTGCAGTACTTATTTACTGCTTTTCTCATTCTAATGTGAAGCTTAATAAAGCTTCTTTCCTAGACACTTGAGTGTTGGTTGTTCATTTTGAAAAACGCACTGGGATAGAAACTTATGATAAACATTTCCTGCATAAATCATAAATGCTGCTAAGAAGGAGGAAAAAAAAAACCTTTGAATTCCAGGATGCTTTGTCAGTTTATGCCACTATTTCTTCCAGTGGTTTCTGAACAAATGTTAGTAGATATACCCATTTTTCCATCCTAATAGAAGCTTGGTGTCATATAGGTATGATTGCAGTCAGAGAAATCTGACCCTGTTGTCTGTGGTCATTAATCATGTCCAATATGTTGTTGCAAAGACCACAGGATGCAGCAAGAACAGACAACCCCTTGGAGTGGTGGACGTTCTCAGAATCTTGAGAGCAGTTGCCGACATTCTGATAAAAATGATTGTCATGATAGGTGGCTTTTACATTCATGAAATGCTGCCGTGGTGACATAGCCAGTCACAAAACCTCATTTATCAGAAAGCAAACTGGCACCCACAAGACTACCAATTGCCCTCTTTTGATCTCCAGAATGTTGTCTATTGCTCCATAAAATCATAGAGTTAGAAGGGACTCCTTAGGCCATTGAATCAAATCCTCTGCTCAATGCAGAAATGCAAATTAAAGCATCCCTGACAGATGGCTGTCTAGCTTCTACTTGAAACTTTCAGTGAAGAGAAGCTCACCACATCTCTAGGTAATTGGATCTACTGTCAAACTGCTCTTGGTTTCAGGAAATTTTTCTAACATTCAGTCAGAATCTGCTTTCCCGTATCCGAAATCCCTTCTTCTACACATCCTGCTTTTTGAACAAGAGACAATAGCTTGCTCCTCAGTGACATTATTTCAGACACCCTGTTTAAAGAATCCAGTTTGCCCTTGTCTTTCTTCTAAAAAGGTGGGCAATTGGCAAACAAAATAGTTATCCAACATTTTTATTGTCTGTATACAGTATCTAATCTACAGAATCTACATAAAGATCAAAGATATGCTTGTAATAGAAATTATGTGGGAGGTTGCAAGAGAAGAATCCACAGATTACAGTGGTGTTCATATATATATATATGTATATTGCCGCTCTACTCCAGGATATGATCCTCGTGGATTCAACAAATATTGTAACAAGCAGCTATTTGTTAACTGGCTTTGAACAGATAGAGGGACCAAAACTTAGTACAAGAAATAAATGACACATAGATATGAATATGAATAATGCAAACTCACTGAAAAACTTAGGTGGGGGGAAGGAATAGTGGTAAAGTTTGCAATTACATTGTCTTTCAAAGGCATTTTTGCACAACTACTCATTTATGGATAAATTAAAATAATGGCAATTAATTTTTCAATTGTCTGTCTACTGGAGGTTGAAATCAATGGTCCAGGTTTTCTATATAACTGAAACAACAATAATTCTGTTACAGAAACAGCACCTTCATGCAAAGCATGTGCATGTGGGTGTGTGATTGTATGTGCATGTGGGTGTAAAAACAAGAGTTAAAGAACATAAGATGAAGCTTGCATACAAGGAGTAGGCTCCTAATACAAATTTACTCAGGAATAAGTCCCGCTGAATCCAGTAATATTTATTCTGTAGATGTATTTATTTATTTATTTATTTGGATTTATGTGCCACCCACCTTGTCTGAAGGCAATGGGATTGCAGGCTAATGTTCAAATTGAATATTGATAAAAGAGTAAGAAGAGATCAGGGCAGCTTAGCAGAAGCTATGCAACTGACTCAGCCTCTACCTCTACCTAGTTTTGAGGATAGAATGATGAATCTCATTAATGCAAATGTTCTATTTATAACAGAGCAGCTATTATAAAAATATCCATAGACAACATAAAGTTCTCTGAAGCAACATTATAAAGAAATTGAGCTGACCTTTTCTAGATCTAAATCAAACATTCTCTGCTCCATAGCTATAACAGGGTCCAAACTAAATAACAGAATAACAGAATTGGAAGGGACCTTTGAGGTCTTCTAGTCCAGTCGCTGCTCAAGTAGGAGACCTTATATCATTTCAGACAAGTGATTGATTTCTTCTTAAAAACCTGCAGTGACAGAGCACCGACAACTTCTGAAGGCAAGCTACTCCACTGATTAATTGTTCTAACTGTCAGGAAATTTCTCCTTATTTCTAGGTTGGTTCTCTCCTTGATTAGTTTCCATCCATCGCTTCATGGAGAATAGACTGACTCTCTCTTCTTTGTGGCAGCACCTTAGAAATTGGAACACTAGAGAGTAGTGTTGTTGACAGACATCAATAAGCCATGTTAGAAGTTGTGTGTTTTTTCTAAGAGGAAGTAAAATCTATAACCCAGGTTAAGTTGTATCAGAACCTACGTAAAATAATTGTCAGAATGGTGAAAGCAGCATCACACCACAAGGACATCTGTTTTCACATGTGTGAGGCATTGTAACACATGTAAACAAGGGATGAGCATATATTGTGAGACTGAAATCCTGCTTTCATCAAACTGATTTCTCTCCCCTCCCCTACATTGCCTTCCCTGAAAATGTTAATGCTTTTGGATTTGATTTTAAGAATTCGTGGGGAATAAACTATATTTCTGATACTTTGTCATTCTTCAGTTGGGCTATAATTCTAAGGACCTCCAAAGAAGAGATGCCAAATAAGTAAAGGATCAAAGAGGGGTAGGTGCACTAATTTATTGAATTAGTGCACAACTCCTTGGATATGCTTGCAAGTTGGAGATAGTAAGCATCAGAAACTAGGACAATCTTATCATTGGACATAATGAGACTCTGTTCCAATAACATACGTATAGTTAGTGTTGCAATATTTAAAGGGCTGCAGTTTTAGATTCAGATCATAAAATTTATCAGAAAATCCACTCTGGTGTGTTTTCACAGTTCTTTTGTGGTGGAATGTAGTCTGGATTCCTAGGAGGGAGGGGCTGCTTTCCAGTGGCCAAACAGGCAGCAGAGTTTAGAAAGTTTAGACAGGAGAAAGAGCATTAAAATGACTCTGTCCTAGGTATTCCCAGAATATATCAGTAGTTGTGCAAATTATTGATTTAGTCTGGCAAGAGTCTGACTACAGGTGGAAAACAATAAAGGAAGCTACTCACATGTCACTCTTATGAGTTACTCTTATAAGTCATTCTTGGTTCTTGGGATTTTTCCTGTTCACATTCCACACAATCAAGAACATTATCTACATAACAGACAGACAAACCACTGTGATGTAATTCTCTAAATGTCTCCCGCTAAAATGAATGACTAAATAAGACAGTGAAATGTTTGCTGAATCACTATTGTAATCTTTTTTAAAAAATGCATTTATAATGAAACATGATAATGAAATAATGACGTCCATAATAAAAGAACAGCATCTGTACTCAGAAATATAGATTCAAAAATTGATAGCAATAAGAAAGTAGCCCTAAACTTTATTCACATAGTGGATAGTGTTTTCTTGGAATACACTTCTAGAAATGTGCTTAATGTAGACCGTGTTTCATATATGTCTTCTAAAATATCCTGAAGTGACTACTGTTTCAAACTGGACAAACCAATCACCAAATCAAGCTCTCTGAAATGATTACAATATTTCACGAGGACTATAATTTGCTTAAATCGCTTTAACTTCCGTGGAATTTAGTCTGCAAAACCTTATGTACACTTACTTGGAATAATCCCTTTAATCTCATCAGGACTTAATGTCAATACACCAGCATTGTTCAACAGACTAATTTTATGCAGGACTGCATCACAAGCTTTTATAAGAAAATCTTAAAACAAATATATAAAAGCATGTAAAAATACAAAAGTTAAGACAAATGGGCAGGGAGAAAGTCTATAGCTTGCTTATGTACAAGTTTCTTCTCACAAAGAATTGCCTTTCTGGGTCTATCTTTGTATACTAATGGGTGAAAATGTGAATCCAATTAACTTCAAATTTAGCTCATAATGAACTTATCTCATTTTGCTACCAGCTCAGCTCTCATCCATGGCAGTAATTAACCACTGGGGGTTGTCACTCCCAGACACATGACACAGAAAAAGTTCCCCATGCTCAAGTACTTCAAACCCTTGCAGCATTCATTACCCTGACAGTGTGAAAACCCTTCACTTTTAATACCATAGGGCACCAACAATTTTTTTCACTTTATCTACGTGATTGCCAGCAATAGTAGGGAAGAAGGGAATCCACAAGAGATGTAATTAATTACTGCAAAAGATACATTAGAAAAGAGAGGGGGTGCAGGTGAGCCACATGGCCCCTTACCCATCCTTCAGTTCCTTACACAGCTTCCCCACAATTTCTGTTTGACTCCTTGTCATTGTAAAATACTTCTTTCCCCAGTATAGGAAATGTGAGCATTTGTTCTTTTTTTTCCCCTCATTGGTTACCCAATGAGATTAAAAAGACGATCCATGATCAGACACTACAATGGTGAATTGGGTTAAGGGACTACCCACCTTTCCCTGAAGACCCAAGTTCAGATTTAGAATAGGTCAGATATAAAAGTGGTTTTGATTGTCACAGATTAATCCCTGATGGATATTTATGCAACTCACAACCATTCAAAAGTTGTCAGCTTCTGAAAGAACCTGATTTGATAAAGCTCCTTGCTCTTGCATGTAATTAGAGCCAATAAAACCACATACAACTAGACAAAGCAGAGAGGTAACACTATCCTAGTAAAGCTTTAGAAGCAAAATATCTCTTTACAATCTAATCCATTCTGTATTTTGTCTCCACTGTACCATATAAGGAAGTGAGACTGATTTTAGTGGAAATTGTGCCTCAGACTTTAGTATTAACTTTCATTTCTATTCAGGTAGTCTTCAACTCACACCACAATGGAATTTTGGTCATAGGTTGATGCAGTCATAAGTTGAGAAACCATGTGTTTGGACTCAATGTTATGACCATTTTTATAACTGATATATAATGGCTTAATCAACTTTTTGATATTCTCTTGTGTCACTCCCACTTTCATTCTTATTAACTAGCCCAGTAACTTCTCCTCCTATCAGCTCGTCATGGTAGTCCCGACGAGGAAACTAAAATCATGCAGGCTAATATCACTTTTATTATAAGGTTATAGTAAAAGAATCCTGTAGGTCTGAATGCACTTCCCCCTTCCCTCCCTTTATTTTTGTAAGAATTAATGAGGGTCTTGTGTGAGGTGTTTTCTCAAGTTACAATGCTGTCCCAAATTCAGGTTTCCTTTATCTTATGTTCTTCTGCCCATTACACTTCCATGGATCACATTCATTTAGAATTTTGCATATTTTTTTCCAAAACTCGTATCTGGTTCTTTCATTATAACCATTTAGTGGAGCACAACATACAACCATCTCCAAGTCATAAATCCCTACTTTCATATGCACTAAAATAATTTAAATGGGATTGCTTTTTAGACATACATTGTAGCTCCTTAAACCATAATTAAACCTAAGCCTTCATTTCCCTGCTTGTATCTCCCATTCCTCAAGATCAAATCAAGATCAAATCCTTTGGATTTATTGTATCTTTCCTCTTTCTTACTTTCACAGATACACATAGTATCATATTTTTATTGCTTTCATCTGTTAATTATTATTTAATCCTTTTACATGTCAAAATTTCCATATAACAACATGGAATTAAATATTGGCTTCAACTATCCCTCATGGTTTTAGTCCTTCAAGGTTTTCACATAACTTTTTAGTAACAGAAACTGAGTATAGGCTTAATTACCAGGCTTAGTCAAACTAGCATGCTTGTAGCACTCTCTGATGTTAGCAAAGTCAGTTTCTGTATATTTTGGTCAGTATGCACAAAGCCAACCAAATCCTAGTTTTACCTTAGGATAGCAAAAGCAATGGCACTTAGACTTATATACCACTTCACAGTGCTTTCCAGCCCTCTCTAAGCAGTTTACAGAGTCAGCATATTGCCCCCAACAACCTGCATTCTCATTTTACCAACCTCGGAAGGCTAGAAGGCTGAGTCTACCTGCAATATTGCATTCTAACCACTATGCCACCACAGCTTCTCAAAAAGATTTCTAGAGTAGAGTAGGGTAGGGTAGGGTAGGGTAGGGTAGGGTAGGGTAGGGTAGGGTAGGGTATGCTAACATACTGTTGACTAAATCCCATCAACTCACAGATACATGCAATGTAATAATACACTCTCAAAATATGTTTTGGGGGGAAATGGGGGGAAATTTCAGTGCCACGTTATCCTACCTTAAGAAATGGATTAAAGCTTAGGAAAAAACACTTACTGGAAATGAACACAAATGCCAAGAAAATTTATAAAGCTTAAGCTCAGAAATGTAGGTCTGGAAAGCATAAACAGGAAATGAATTTGTACTATTAACAGAAGCAAAATCCATCAAGAATGTGGGGTTTTTTCCCCAGATATGATGACAACAGGAAGAGAAAGGAAAAGTGTGTTTATTTGCTTTAGGTGGTAAAAGTTTTAACAAACAACTAAAAGAAATGAATGCCTCTGCTTTACATCTAAAGGAAATAGTGACTTGAGTAGAATAGAGAGGAAATGAACACAACAGGGGAGCATATAAGGCAGTAAGGATGTGGGAAAAGATCTTCTAGCTCATTTGAATGCATTCAGGTCCCCAAGCTGCAATGAAATAGAGAGTACAGAAGGAACAGGCTCAAAAAGCTGACAGAATTTCTGTTAGTTAGTTTTGAGAAGTTCTAAAAACTGGAATGTGCCAGAAGACTAAGGAAGAACATAAGTGTTCCTCGTCTTCAGGAAAGGAAAAAAAATGCAACCCTGATAATTATATCAAGAAAAATGTTAGAGCAGATAATACCTGGAAACATGTTACAGCAGATAATAAAGAAAATGGTTTTCTTGTCTTCAAGAAAACCATTTTCTTGAAGACAATGCTTTAATTGCTGGATGTTAGCATGGATTTGTCAAAAATAGATCATAATGATGATAATCTACTTTTGTTTATGAGGTAACTACTACAGTGGACAAGGAGAATTCTGTAGATATAAACTACCTCAACAGGCCTGTTCCCAACTGATAAGTTTCCACATTATAATCCAATGGACAAATAGTTAAAATGTGGTCAGACTGCACCTCAATAAGGTGGGTCCACCATTGGCTTGCTAACATTCATGGCTCTTCGCTGAACTGGAGAACAAGAATCAGTGGGATTTCATGGGGATTCGTCTTTATCAATCTACAAATGACACAAAATTGGGAGTTTTGGCCAACGCTCAGAAAGAGACTGCAGCCTAGGCTGGACTAGTATGAAAGACTGTTTTAAGAGGAATATGACATGTAAATGTAAAATATATTTAAGGACCAAAAATATAGAGCACACACATTCATGACTTGGAAGCACTGCATCAGAAAAGGGCTTGGGTATAATTATTGATAACAAGCTGAGCATAAGACAGCAATGTAAAGACAGCTGCTAAAAGGGCTAACATAATTCTGGGCTGCATCAGAAAAAGTACAATATCAGAATCATATGAAGACCTTATTCCCTCTTCTCACCCTCTTCATTGGTGAAACCACACGTGGAGTACACCTGGTACTTCACACCTGGAGTACCCTATATTTCCACAGTGATATTAAGGTTTATAGAAGGGTTGCAAAGATGATACAGGCTGAAAGAATTTGGGATGTTCAGCCTGGAGGGGGGGGGGAAAAAGCTGAGCTAAGGTATCAGTGTCCAGATAAATAAAAGATGCATAAGATAGGTGAAAGCTAGGATCAGATATAAGGAATATAATTTGGATTATTGAATTGAATAAGGAATATACTAGATTTCATTTAAATATAAGGAAAACATTCCTAAAATAAGAGCTGTAAAAGAGCAGAACAATCTACTGAATTCTCCACCCTGGGGATTTTAAGAATAGGCTGGATATCCACTTCTCAAGGGTGATTTGTTTTTGTTTTTCTCACGTTATAGGGGGTTGGTCTTGGTGACCCTTTCATTCTATAATTCCTGGGTTAATGGCTATAATGATTCCCATTCCAAATAAAGAATTACTGGTATTTCTGTTCAGTTGTTCTGGCTCATATTATATGCAACATAAATGATGCACTTAATTGGTTTTGCACTGTCTACCATAAAACACTAGATTGAAAGGAATCTTTTAACCAAAAAACCCTCCCATTTTTAAATGTACTTGGAAAGAGACTATCTCCCTAATACCAAGTTAAAAATATCAGTACTTTGGCTGTGAAAAAAGGACATTGGATATAAGTTCATATTTGTTTCATTTCTAGAATTTATAAACTGAATTGCATATAACTACATATAATTTTTCACTAGAGCACTATAATGATTGAAGGTTAAAAGGTGCATTTTATTAAAGCAGACAATTATCTAGATATTTGCAAAAGTCTCGTGTTATATCACAGTTTACCGACAATGATAAATATATATTTTTTCTAGATTTCGACCCTGAAGGTATTATACAAATTAAGTGACATAATTGTGATTACTTTTACAGTTGATTTGAAGATATTTCCCAGTTTAACAAGTCTAAAAGGGGCAATTTTAGCAGGGGCAGCAATCTGTCATGCAGAAATGAGTCTGAAATGCTATTAATTTGTAACTTGCCTTATTATTTAATAATAAAGCTTAAATGGAAGGCTTAGCTTTTTTAAAAACCACCTGCTTGACATTGTAATGAATGGAATATTGGATTCTGTGAATAAAAGTCATGCAGGATCCCTCTATCCAAAGGAATGTTTTACTCCAAAACTTATTTCCTTTCTTCTTCTTTTATATCCCAGTACAAAACAATTCATTCTTGCATAGAGCCTTCGTTTCAAACTTTATAAATAGCACAAAAGGGGAAGAGGAGAGGATATATTTTTTAAAAAAAAACAAACACCAATGTCTACTCTTTGTCAAAAAGAATAGATAATTTGTCCTTTGTTGGTTACTGAGATACAGTATAGGTGCAACTCAAATCTAGTGGTGATCTCTGAGCTCCCCTCCACCTAATTAGGGGAAAGATAAAATAGTAGTAACATCCAGATCAGCTGTAATGATTTTGTTAACTCGATTATTCTTCTGACAATTAAGTCTGGCTGCCATGGCCTCTCAGGAATGTCAAAGCCTTCTTTCTACAGAGCAGGTAATGTCACAGGTGTGACCGTGAAATCAATAATGAGGCACAGCTCTTTGCAGAGGGCATCCAGGTCAGACAGAACAGCCCTTAAATTAAACATTGATAAGCAGAACACAATTATCCATCATGTTTAAGTGCCTGCGTGAAATTAGCAGCCAGGGAATGGGAGCAGTGGGGGGAAAATTACTGGAGGATGCGCTGAAATGTAGAGTACCCACCAACACTGTTGCTGTTTGTCTCTGACAGCAGTATGGGGATCTGCCATTTAATGCTGTAACATTCAAACCACAAATCTTGCTGAAATCGTAGCCCCTTACTGCTGTAAAGCTGTAATGCTAAGACATCGATTCCCGTCTCGGTCAGCATTGCTTCTTCTACATATAAATAGAAAGCAGCACGGAACAAATGTCTCTCACCGAAAGCAGAACTAAGGAGAATAAAGATGTATCTGCAAATACACCGACTTTGTGTAGGTTTTTTTATTTAGTTGGGTCAATGTTCCGTGTGGGTATCATATTAACTAGACAAATGCTCTTGTAGTGAGCTTCAGTAACTTTCCTGAAATGTTAATAAATTAAAACACGGTTGAAAAAAAACCACAAATATTTACCTGACCTATGTTTTTGATAAATATATTGTCCATCACAATTTAGGGAAGCTATAAACAAGTAGGACTTAAATCTATAGTGCAATCTCACACTTGTGTTCCATAACACAGTAAGTAAGTAATAAAATACTAACAAGTGCTATTGTGACTGAATATTACAAGTTTGCAGAAGAAAGGAAGGAAGGAATAATTTGGCCAGTTAAATATGATAAAAACAGAAAGTGTCTACCTTTAACAAAAGCAAGTAAGCAGAGATTCTCAGGCTTATATACAGAAGTACATCAGTTCCATTTTATCCCTTTCATAATTGGATGGGTACAACATCACGATCGAAACCTCACAGCTTTTATTAATATCCAATGGTATAGTAATCCAAGCATCCACTGTCTAACTGTGCATATCAATATCCCAATTTCTCTAGCTTTCATCATCAGTCATAATTTTGTATGTACCCATTGTCTTCTGATCGACGCAATTTTATATGCAATGAAGAGCTTATGTTCAACCCTAGGAATTAGTCTAGACACAGAAAATTAAATATATTAATTTTAGCCAGGTTAAACCCACGTCATTTATTATATTTATATCAGCTCTCTTGTCTGGATCTAAAAAATAATTTCTTTATTCTTTGCTTTCTAAAACCAGACACGTGTAGCTGAAATAAAGGCATATTTTCACCTCTTCAACTGTATTTATACTGGCTTTTTCCAATCTGAATTAGAGACTATGCATCCCTTGGGACAATAGTCACTCTCCTTGTAAAAGCCATACAGGTTTAGCACCCTTTCAAAGTTATAATGTCACTGGAAAAAGTGGCTTGTGACCAATCCTCACATATACAACCATTGCAGCATCCCCATGGCCAAATTGGTCAAAATTTGGGCACTTGGCAAGTGGCATATATTTATGTCAGTTATAGCAGTGTGGGGTCATGTGATCGTCTTTTGCAGCCTTCTCAGCCAGCAAAGTCAATGGGGGGGAGTCAGATTCGTTTAACGACTGCATGATTCACTTGGAATCTGGCTTGTCAGAAGATTGGAAATGTTTAAATGATCACATGACCATAAGATACTGCAACCATCATAAATATGAATCAGTTTCCAAGTGTCTGATTTTTTATCACATGGCCATGGCAATGCTGAAAAGGTCATAAGTGTGAAAATGGTCAGAAGTCACTTATTGCAGTTTGTTGTAACTTTCAACAGTCACTAAATGAACTTTCTAAGTCAAGGGCTGCTTCTACATGATTATACACGGTGGCTCAGTGGCTAAGATGCTGAGCTTGTTGTTCAAAAGGTCGGCAGTTCAGCGGTTCGAATCCCTAGTGCCATGTAATGGGGTGAGCTCCCGTTACTTGTTCCAGCTTCTGCCAACCTAGCACTTCGAAAGCACGTACAAAATGCAAGTAGAAAAATAGGGACCACCTTTGGTGGGAAGGTAACAGTGTTCCGTGCACCTTTGGCGTTTAGTCATGCCGGCCACATGACCACAGAGACGTCTTCAGACAGCGGTGGCTCTTCGGCTTTGAAACTGAGATGAGCACCGCCCCCTAGAGTCGGGAACCACTAGCACATATGTGTGAGGGGAACCTTTACCTTTACCTTTATAAATAAAATAATGAATGAATGAAGCAAATAAACAATGAATCTGCGTATATTTTACAGCTAATCTACTTTTTTTCAGAAGTTAGCTAGTTTTTTAGTTTATTTATTTATACATGGCTTTACATGCCACCACTTATGATGGAGTCAAGAAGGTTTACAGTACAGGATGTTAATATAATTAAATACTAAATAATATCAGAATGCAAACACAAAACAAAAACCTAATTTAAGGCAGCACATGACCATTAATTCATACCACTGGAGACCCTCCCACTTAAGGAACAGTGATTCCACTCATATTGTAGAAAGTTTGTCTGTTTCTGAATAGGTTATTGACCAAGAAAGCACATATGAATCTGAATAAGGATAATAAACATTGGTTATAATTGTTTGTTAAGAAAATTTTATATACTACAAATATTCTGCTGTCAAACCTCTCAGCTTTCTAAAGAAAATCCTCCGATTTATTTACTTATTTACGTTCTGGGAAGAGGCTTCATGGTATCCAAAGAGTGTGGGTGGGTGTGGGTGTAGGTGTATGGGTGTAGGTATATATATATATATGTACCATATCCATATATATATATACCTACACCCATATACACACACACACACACATACACACACACGCTCTTCGGATACCACAAAGCCTCTTATATATGTTTGTATGTATATAGCATTTGCATATGTGTGTTATGTATGGATAGATACATACTTTCTTTTGAGAGCAGGCAACAGAATTTCATTTTCAATGTGTGCCAATGTGTCCACAGTAAAAAATAACAATATATCTTATCTTATCTTATCTTATCTTATCTTATCTTATCTTATCTTATCTTATCTTCTTACCTATCCTATCCTATCCTATCCTATCCTATCCTATCCTATCCTATCCTCTTGTAGATTTTGCAATTACCGTATTTTTTGGACTATAAGATAAGACACACCTAGCTTTTGGGGAGGAAAACAAGAAAAAAAATCTGCTTATGCCTCCCAGCAATTTGCCTCCTTGCAGCAAACAGCAAATAGCCTGGTCAGTTTCAGCACAGCCTGATTTAGCACGAGCATCTGATTGGCGGTTGGATTGGCCTCCCAGAATTCTGACGATCAGCTGTTCCAGGCTGTGGGGATTGCCGCTGCCATTGCTGCTGCCTATTGCCGTCTCTGCCCACCCCATTTTTGGCCTCCATGTGCCCAATTTTTGGTCTCCACACACCCCATTTTCAGCCTCTGCGCGTCCCATATTTGACCCATTCCAGGCAGTGGGGATTGCTGCTGCTGCCTGGAATGCGCCAAAAACAGGATGCGCAGAGGCCAAAAATGGGGCATGCAGAGGCCAAAAATGCGTCATGCAGAGGCAGCGATAGGTGGTGGTGGCAATGGCGATCCCCACAGCCTGGAACAGCTAATCGTCGGTATTCCGGGAGGCTGATCCAACCACCAATCAGGTGCTCATGCTAAATCAGGCTGTGCTGACCAGGCTGTTTGCTGTTTGCTGCAAGGAGGAAAATTGCTGGGAGGCAGAGGTCAAAGGGTGGGAGCTGGCGGGTGGGTGGAGCTTTAGCAACATTCACTCTATAAGATGCACAGACATGTCCATTCACTTTGGGGGGGGGTGTCTTATAGTCTGAAAAATACGGTAAATTCATCATAGAGAAATAGTAGCTGAGGCTGGATTCTGATCTCTGCAACTTTTAGAAAGGAAGCAACTGTATTCTCACATAGGAACAGGAGAAGCTGCCTTGCATCTGCTCTGACTTCCACTTTTTTCAACTCAGAATTATCTGCACTGAACTGTAGGCACTTTCCAGGGATTCAGATTGGATCTTTCCAGTCCTATTTAGGGATGGGATGGGATGGAAGAGAAGAGAAGAGAAGAGAAGAGAAGAGAAGAGAAGAGAAGAGAAGAGAAGAGAAGAGAACAGAACAGAACAGAACAGAACAGAACAGAACAGAACAGAACAGAACAGAGTACTTTATTGTCATTTTAAATCAGTGGTGGGTTGCCCCCAGTTCGGACCGGTTTGCAAGAACCGGTAGTAAAACCGGCGGGAGGTTCTGCCCACTGACCCAGACGTCATCAGGAAGTTTATGGGCATGTGTAAAAGAGCGCACGCGCAAGCAAGCAAAGCAAGAGAGCACACGCGGCCCTGTTGCGAACCAATAGTAAAGGAAAGTAGAACCCACCCTTGCTTTAAATGTACACTAACCAGCATACATTAAAATGAAATTTCATTGAATTCAGCTCTCAAAAGATAACTATTATGCATATACCATATACACACACATATTTAAAAACAAGGAGTTAAATCTTGACCAGTGGTATGCAAACCACATGTGCTCACCTACTAGCCTACAGCACATTCAGATGCTTAAGGCTGCACTTAGAAGTAGATGTTACAAGATCAATGATATCATTTCCTTTTATTTCACAAAAGGTTAGATGGTTCTATTTAATAAACTCAAGGCCATTTACAGTTCTAGAACTCATAAATAAAACAGTACTGCAAAGAACACAAATCATTCTTGGTCCCTACTTTGGAAAAATCCTCCATGTCAGTTATGCCAAACTACCAGTTTGCACCATTTCAGAAGGAATCCTTTCTTGTCCTGGGTGTTTTGCTTGGTAATCTGTGTTAGTTTTGAGCTGACATCAGGAATTATCTTCAGAGTTCAAAGAACAAAAACCCGATAACAATGTATGGATTTATAGAGTTCTTCTACTCTCGTTTTTTTGGAGACATATTGAAAACTGAAACAAAACAAGTCTTAAAAATAAATAGCTAATCATACCATGAAGGATAAGTTTAATCGTCTCAGATATATTTGCTTTACAAAGAGCAAGCGACGTTCATTATAGAGCTTTGCAATCAGGAATGAAATGAAAATTTCATTTAACAAATCACATCTACAAAGGCATAAAATATTAATAACTCAGAAAGTATTTTCTGCTTAGGTGCAACGTATACCGTTCCATTTCATATCTACTTCCATTTCAGTACTGAACTGCCCTGATGCACCTCACCAACACCACCAAATTAAAGATGGGCTTTTTTCACCCCATTATTTCTGAAATGTACTGCAGCCAGCATGCTATACGCATTGAATGGAAGAACTAGGAGAATTAAAACCATGCAATGAAACAGCTTTTTGACGGATAAAGCTATGGAAATTTTAGGCTCCATTTACTTCTCAATCTAATTTTGCCCTCTGATGCACATTATGCCCGAAATGGGATCTCATGTGGTTTGATCAGTGCTCTTAACGCGTGCCAGAGCAACACATTCCCTCTATTGTTGTTTCTTTGCAATAGCATAGCAATACTTTTAATAAGAGCAGCTCAGCAGGCACTTAAAGGCCATCTCCCTAGTAGTTCTCTACTGATATTAGAAAATGCAAAATTATAAAGACCACCTTCCATTTGGAATAACAACTTTCAAGTATTCCACAATTCTGATCCAATTATTATGATTTAGTTTACAAGGTTATTCTGGGGTGATAAACTGTGGAAAATAATTTAAACAAATCAAGAGCCTTATTTTTGTTTTATTAAAAAAGGGGACTCAGAATTACCTTAGAAGGCTTTTGTTGTTATTGTTAAATGGAAAATAATCCATATTTCTAATTCCAAAATGACTGATAAGGACTAGACATTTAATGATTAATTTTGATACACCTCAATACTGTCCAGGATTTTTTTTAAAAAACCTTAAATTTTAAACAGAAGAGTAATGCTACTAGTGTAAGAACTAGTAGTCTATATTATTGTGCTACACGACTATAACACCCACAAAGATGCAGTGCCCAATTTTATCACCACTTCTGGAAAATGACTGAAAAGTAACAGCAAATGAGCTTGTAATATATCAGCTTCTATGGGGTCAGTTCATCCTCCCTTCTTTGTAAATTACCTTTTGAAAAACCTAACTAATCCAGTATTTAATGGGAATATTTGTTCCTACTATCATGACAATTATCATAAAAAAAAGATATCTAATACAGGTCAGTATTTAATATCCTGACACCTTTCATGTGTGAAAAGCTTCAATTCCAGCATATTTCCATCACATCTAGAAGGCAGCAGATTGGGAAAAGTTGTTTTATGTCTTGTAATTTCAAAGTAATCTTCCAAATGTCCTTTGTTATACCACCAGTGACATCTACTCATATTAATAGAAACTGACATAATCATCTGGCATAAAGCTCTATATGGCTCAGGACTCTATTTGGCCTCAAGATAAACTGAGGCATGTATGAAAAGCTTAAAAAAATCCTTGGTCTGTAAATCTTATCATTTGCTTTAGGGCACTCCAATTTCTCCAAAAGACCTTGCAACAAAATTTTATCCTTTTATTTTATAGAGCATGTGGTAGTATGATCTCGGGGTGGCTCTGTCATTAGTTCTGGATGTATGACCTACTTCCTTATTAATTTATTAATCAGATTAGCTGTTATTGGCATTAATGAGTTATACCAAATATTATATTGACCAAAACCAATATTATGTCATTTTGTAGATATCATTCTCCTTGCTAAGTGAGCAATTTGTTAAGTGAGTTTTGTCCCATTTTTTACAACTTTTCTTGCCACGTTTTCTTAGTACAGCCTTTATTGTCATTGTACAGCATGTTTGTTAAGTGAATCACTGGAGTTGTTAAATTAGTAACACGGTTGTTAAGTGAATCTGGCTTCCCCATTGACTTTGCTTGTCAGCAGGTCACAAAAGATGATCACATGACTCCAGGACACTGCAACCATCATAAATATCAAGCAGTTGTCAAGCATCCGAATTTAAATCATGTGACCATGGGAATGCTATAGCAAAGGCCATAGGTGTGAAAAACAGTCATAAGTCACTTTTTCACTGCCATTATAACTTCGAACAGTCACTAAACAAACTGTTGTAAATCGAGGACTTCCTGTATATAAATGGAAGTAGATGAAAGATTATTATGATGGGCCATCTTCATTTCCTTATTCTTTAGTATACTGTTGATTTTTATAGGTATCTGGATATTATCCTTGACAATGTCTTCCATTTTCTTGCCACTGCTTCTTCCATGTTTTCTCAGCTTTCAGAAAACCTTTTTTATATGTAAAATAAAGAATAATGGAACAACCTCCAAACATAGATTTTTTTCATGATAGTATCTAAAGAAAACACCACCTCTATTTTCCTCTATTAGGCAGGTGAATCAACCCAAACATTATAGCATTGCTCTTTCTCCTTAGTGTTCTTGTTAGCACATTTTTAGCTGTAGTTATATGGAGGGAAGCAGTATGCCCTATTACACTGTTCCTAACATTAAAGTGACTGATATTCTCTGTGTCCTGTTGGCAGTCAATTAACACCGTGAAATCCAATGTTTTCTACTTTTTCTGATACTTTATTCCTACCTTCTAGAGTTTCTGGATCAGAGGCACAGTAATTATCTCTTCAGATATCTTTTCAACCCAACCACACAATTTCCAGATCCTTTCCTTGACTACTTCTCTATATTAGAACTTGGGCATAATGCTGGAAGTGCTGTCAGAAGAATCTAATCTTATATGTGTTTCCATAACTTCAGAAGACAAAACTGATGCATCAGATGGCTGCTTAACTTGGAGTTTTTTTAAATATATACTTCTATATTTTATTTGTGCTCAAATTTAAAAACGGTAGATTGATAATCAAAACATTTATTGTAAAAAAATATGATGTCATTCAGGCGATTGTGATTTAATCATGGTATTTGTTTGGAGAGTGGATGACATTTGCCTTTTTAGCTATTTTAATGTATAGCTAGTTATAAGGGAAAGGGAAAGGTTCCCCTCGGGAAGGTGTTCATCTCAGTTTCAAAGCCGAAGAGCCAGTGCTGTCCAAAAATGTCTCTGTGGTCATGTGGCCAGCATGACTCAACGACAAAGGTGCACAGAACACTGTTACCTTCCCACCAAAAGTGGTCCCTATTTTTCTACTTGCATTTTGTATGTGCTTTCGATCTACTAGGTTGGCAGAAGCTGGGACAATGGGAGCTCACCCTATTACGCGGCACTAGGGATTCGAACCGCTGAACTGCCGACCTTTCGATTGACAAGCTCAGCATCTTAGTCACTGAGCCATATAGCTAGTTATATATTATGATAAAAAAATTAAAATGCTTAAATGATTTCTTAAAATTTTTAACATTAGTACACACAAATGGTACTGATGTAGAAGAGAGAAGGGAAGGGAAAGTTTATTTATTTTGTTTTAACAGAAGAGTTTGAGATTGTATCAGTATGTCCTCAAATTGAAAATACAATATGAATAGCCCTGGCTGTAAAGCGTTGTCATTATTTAGAATTTGCCTCTATGACTGCTCCTTATTTAAAGCAGTGGATGTTTTGCCTTCCCTGGAGATGTATGTTTTGAAGAAGTGAGGGAACATAAAATGAATAAGTCCTCAAAAAATTATATTAGCATAAGAAATTCACCAAAGAAATCTTTCATAATGCAGACAGATAGTCAAAATTATGAACCAGAAAGATTTATTATAAGTCAATGATTAAAGTAACAACAAAAGCCAGGGGAATGAAAACTTCAATTGGTTTATGTCACAGAGGAGTTAATCCCATGTTAAATTTCCTATTTCACAAAATCAATATTTATGATCTGCATCTCTGGAATTAATTTGGAATGGAGAGACATCAGAATTCAAGATAATTTTAAATGCGGAGAACAAGGCTTTTATTAGGGTGTATAAAGATAATACTTACTTCGTCCTGACCTAAGCAATGCCCCAAGAATTATTGCAATGCCACAATTCACAAATAAGCATCACCAAGTGCCTCTTTGCTCTTTAGCAAGCAAGATATAAGTGATATGGTAGAAAATAAATGGCAACTATTTATTTTAGATTTTTGTAATTTAAATGCAGAAGAAAAATAAAAGTTACTGCTTTCCACAATGTAAATCACTATGTTTTTCCAATTGCTTTATTTTTTTTCTCAATAAATCTTTACGTGCTGTTTCTGTCCATTTTGCCTGCACCAGAGAAATATGTATTTCACTTCTTGTTTGCTTTCTGCCTTGTTATCTGCCCATAAAATATTTCAACATACATTAGGATGTGAAATCAAATAAAAATAACATAAACCATTCATATGGTACTTTGGGAATTATTCTTATATCATTCCAAGGTCTATGAAAAGCAAACCCAGTTACTGTCCCTTTAATTTTATATTATTACAATGTATATTAAACTGTCCTGGAAATTGTGAATTGTAAAATACGGTAGGAAGATATAATAAATACATGAATATATGTTTGTCACTTGGATTCCGATTTCTAAACATCAAAGGGACAACAAAAACTGATCCTGCAAAAATCCTGAGAAACCTTTCATGAAAAAAAAGTAACCAAAATAGAGAAATGCTTTTAAAAAGCTATCCAAGGTTATTTTCATACTAAGGCACAGTACCTGAAAGTTTGGCTGTTGTTGTTTTTTTAAATTAAACATAGCCTATATTATACTAACAGGAAATTCTTAAGGTTATAAATTATTCTGGGAAGCAGGGAAGAGAAAGGAAGGAAATGAAAGTCATCAAAAGTCAACCTTGACTTCAAGGAATACTTACTAATTTTTAATATTTAGGAATATATTCCATGACAAAGGCTGCCCACCTTATTCTATAACGTCCTCTTTCACTGAAGAAATTCCATGCTCATCTTGGACAATCATACATTTGAGGTGATCCCTGCCCCACCTCTCCTTCCTATTCTCTGCCTCTCCTCTTGAGCATCTGGTGGAAATTTTGACTGTTGGGGACTCCCATGCTTTTAAATTACACTCTGAATGGTACCCTCTGATGAGTATAATAGTGACAGTCAAGCAAAGAGCTTTGAAAAAAGGAGAATCTATAAAAGTTTAATGAAGACAGGGGTGAAGGGAGGGGCGGCTGGCCAGTGTAGTTCATTCTGCTGGAGAGTGGGTGACGTCAGGATTTATAACTGTATTAAACGCCATGACAGTGAGCCATGATAAATCAGTTCCCCCTTCTTCCCAAATCACAGACAATAAAAGCTTTGGCAGTGAAAGTCATTCATCATCATAAAGACTGGAGACGTTCTAGTCATCAATTTCACTCACTTCCCTAATACTCTGGAGAGGAGGGGAAGGAAAAATAACATGAAGAAAGATTGAACAGGAATAATTATAAAGGTCAAAAGAAAAGAATCCCTCCAGGAAGCAAGTTTGTATTGTGGCAGAAAGAAACACTGCAAACTCCTACCAATCCGACTCTGTCAACAAATTTTGGATAGCTTTGTGGACTACCGGCCATTTGTCTTTGCCAAGCTCCTTCCCTGGGGAACAGGATCCTCTCCCTGATTCTACACTGTACTTCTAAAACTCACTGTGGGGAGCCATTTTCTACTCCCTTCTCTGTTTCTAAGTTTCTTGGGTGAGAAGAAGCTTTCAGCTCTCCTGTCCAAATTTGATGAAAAATATCCAATATGCAAAAGATATGCAACTACGGAAAGATGTTAGAAGCCAAATACAGGTACCCCTTGACTTACAACCATAATTGAGCCCCAAATTTCTGTTGCTGAGACAGTTGTTAAGTGAATTTTTCCCCATTTTACAACTTCTGTAAAAGAAGTTAAATGAATCTCTGCAGTTGTTAAATAACATGTTTGTTAACTGAATACGGCTTTGCCATTGAATTTGCTTGTCGGAAGGTCACAAAAGATGATCAGATGACCCTGGGAAACTGCAATCATCATAAATACACGCCAGTTGCCAAGCATCTGAATTTTGATCACATGAGCATGGGGATGCTGCAATGGTCATAAATGTGAAAAATTGTTATGTCACTCTTTTCAGTGCCATTGTAACTCTGAGCAGTCATTAAATGTACTGTTATAAATAGAGGACTACCTGTACCATTCTTTCACTTCCAAACTCAAGAGAAAGAATGGGGATGAACGCATAAGAGAAAGAAATCACAAACACCCTCTCTAGCTCTATAAAGAAGGTTTTTGGATTCTGTATATCTTGGGCTTACTAAGTATCCATGCTGTTCCTTCCAACCACCCAATTTCATATAGGATGGGCACTATCTGAGGATTTCACCGGCTCCAGAAGTGCAGAACAAGTGGAAGCACAATCCTTTCAAATTCCTTACAAGTATCAAGGTTGGAAAATTTGGTTGGAGCTCTTCCACAGAAGTAGCAAGTAAACTCTGTGATCTTACAATATTGGTAGTAGACTCATTTTCAAATGTAGATGGATTCCAATTTAGCCCAAACAGGTTCATCCATAAATAAAAGACAAGTACTGGCAGACTTGCAAGGTTTGCAATAAAAAGTAGTGGAGGCTAGATGGGAGAGCACCAAAACAGCTAAGCTCAGCAGGCATACAGTGCTGACTGGTTCTTGGGAAGGAAAATGGTGAACCAGATGACTGAGTCTTTAAAAGGACATTGCTGGCTAGAATTCTAATGCCAAAGTTACCTTTGCAGACAAAAATACAAACTAAAAGCAGGTTTATTAGGAAGGGGATACCCAATTTCTTGTGAAAACACCAGAGAACCTTGTAGGGGGAGAGCTGTGTTAGTCTATGAATGATATCCAAAAGTCACAAAGAACCTGGTAGCAGATCTTCAGACTTAGCATGATTTTACAAGCTCACTTCATCAGATGCATGGAGTAGCCAAATTGAAATGTAAATAGTTATAAGGAGAAAGGAGATAAGGTGTTGGTGATCCAGATGTCCAGTTTAAGAGAAACTTAAATATATCTTAATTGTTCCATTGTAATATTTGTTTTTTCACAGTGTGAGGAGCTGATCTATTATGGTGGGTTGCAAAATGCAAGATAAAAGTTCCTTCAGTACTTTGGACAGATCATAGTGACAAATTCCAACTGGGACTATTTCATGAAGAACTATGATGCTTATTTCTGAGCTCTAGCTGGTCTAGACTTAACTACCTAACTTTCTCTGAATATTAAGTGACTTTCTCTTGGGGTATTCCCTTGGCCATTAAACCATGTGTGCAAAGAATTCCTGGCATCACTCATTATTACTGATGCCATTTACACCTTCACAAAATGTTTTGCTGTAACTTGAGGCCTCTAAGTTGTTAGTGCAAATGTGCTTTCTGATGCCTCACATAGTCCTCTACCTTTTTTTAATATTTACATATTTACAAATATGTAAATGTACCAAATATGTAAATGTACCAAAGAGCCTTGGTGGCACAGCAGACTAAAGTGCTATTAAGTAGCACCAGCTGCCTGCAATTACTGCAAGTTCAAATCTCACCAGACTCAAGGTTGATTCAGCCTTCCATCCTTTCAAGGTAGGTAAAATGAGGACCCGGATTGTGGGGGCAATAAGCTGACTTTGTATAAAAAAGAGCACCGCTTGGGGGGGCCGAAAGCCCTACTAAGCAGGTATATACAAAAGTATGAAGGCTATTGCTTAACACATTGTAAGCAGCCCTGAGTCTCCGGAGAAAGAGTGGTATATAAATCGAACCAATAAATAAATAAACAATAAATCAATAAATAAATAAATAAATAGGAAAGTAGCATGCAGCAAAGAAAAATACTACCTCAAAGAATAATTCAAACCAATGCCCTATGCCACATCTGGATCCCAGATTCATCCTTAGAAAATAAAATAAGGTGGCTCTAGTCCTATGCTTTATTTGGAAATACGCCTTCATGTTCCCCTCATCCTCACCAAAAATAAAAATAAGGTTTTGGATTGTTAGATGAGATGGTGTAGAATAGAATGACAGAAAGAGGTGCCTTATAATTGGCCATACTCCACATAGCAGCCAAATGTACCAGACTAGGAATCACTGCATTATAACTATACAAGTTTTTAAGTAAGAACTATATTCACTGACTTCTATAATGCTCTTGTCTGAAAAAGAGACATAGATTGCTAACTCATTTGTTGCTAAAATCATCTAATCATGTAATAAAGAAAGGTAAATTAAAACACCACATTCTGTGTCATGGGACTAGAGAGCATTCCTTTGTCTATACATGCATATCTGTAGGTCAAATAATGCTGCTATTAGATCTGGGCTGCAAAAATGAGGAGAGCCACTAGATAGCAGCACAAAGACATTTTCTGCATATCTTTGCTGCCATCTAAAGGTGGTCTGAATTTTTGCAACCCAGATATAATAGGCCTAATAGCCCTAACCTCTTGGGAGTGCTTTAATTAGAAAGGTGATCCCTTTAATTTTACTTTAGAAAATTACAGGGAGGCAATGATTTGCTCTTTAATTTATCCCAAGAACCCACTTTTGAAGGGCTTGCTGATTGGATTTGCCTCAGTGATTATTATATTTCTATGCCCAAAGAATCTTAGAACATGCATTGTTCACAGAAATGTATCTGCTAAAACATTTTGACAGTTATGCCTATACATCACAATGCTTATAAGCTAATTGCAGCCTTCATGGGAATCCCAAGTATCTATTTGCAGAATTTCCATTTCTTTATGGCAATATATTTAGCCATGCAGGTCCATCAATACTGGGGTTGGAAAATATCTTTATTATAGTCTAGCATGTATTATTTTCTAGGATTCAGAGGTGTATGATTGAACTGGCAGTTAGGCTTATCCATATTTCCTAGTTGCCTTGTCACCAGTATGAGCTGGCAACCCTTTCTGGATGACAAAACAGACATTGCCTCTATCAATCCCTCACTCACCCTTAAGGTGACCTCAACGTTTTTTCTTACTACCCATGTTTCCCCGAAAATAAGACCCTGTCTTATATTTTTTTGAACCCCGAAATAAGCACTTGGCCTTATTTTCAGGGAGGTCTTATTATTTTGGGGCATGTGGAGCAAGATGGGGCTCCTCTTGCAGTCTTCCTTATTTCCACCTCTGTCTCCCTAACCAGAGGAAATGGTGGGGACCAGCTGCCATAAATATTTTCAGGGAAGGCTTATTTTGAGGGGAGGGCTTATTGTGAGGGGGGGTATATATTAGCACATGTGCTCAAAAGCCTGATTGGGTTTATTATCAGGGGATGTCTTATTTTCTGGGAAACGGTATTAGTTTGTGCTAGCTTTTATCCTCTCATTTAAAAGTTTTAATACAATTTATATTTAAAAAAGTAAAGTGATCTCAGCATGTATTTTTCTGCTCCAATACAAAAATATACCTGTTATTAAGTATTATAAAGTTATATATTCAGCACCCATCAATTTGTTTGAAGCTAACCTACTAATTTCATAGTTATTTCCAGAGGTAGGACTACCCCTTCTGTATTGCTTCCCATTGTTGCAAATACTTTTCAGAGCTATGTTCACCATGACTTCTATAATATCATGATGGTTACAATATTTGCTATTTTATAGGTTATGAAACTAATGACAAGTAGAACAACCAGCCTTCGTACCGATAATGAAAATATCAGTGGATAGCTTCTGTCTTTTAGGATCAACTGTAAACAGTAAAGGAACAAACAGTCAAGAAGTATGCCACAAATTAGCATTTGGTAGAACAAGCAGTTGGACTTTGAAGAAGCAGGATAGGAAAAATGTTGATACATTTGAACATTGATGTTAAATAAGACTCCTGAGAATCCCATGGACAACCAAGAAAACAAACCAATGAATCATGAAACAATTCCACTTGGAGTTCTCACTTGAGATTCAAATGATTAGGTTCATATTATCCTACTTCAGACACATTACATGAAGACTGAGCTCTATGGAAAAGGTTCTAATTCTGGAAATGGTGGAAGGACAGAGAAGAAGGTGACAACCAGAAACAAGGTGGAAGGACTCAGCTACAGTGGCCATGAGTGCACCAATGGGAGATGTGAAAGAACAGGTGTAGAAAGATCATCATGGAGAAAATCTACCTATGTAGATTTAGGTTATGGGAGCTGAAAACAACTTGAGAACATCAATCAACATTATAAGTTATTTGGGTTGCTACATATAACAGCCAGGAAGACTCACACTCTCACAGGAAAGAATGGATTAGCAATTGCTGTCTCTGGAACAGAAAGGTGGAACAACAGTACCAGGGGAATTTTCCAATGGCAAGGCTGTTAGTCTACTATCTGGGGTGTACACCTTGCCAATCATTCTCAAAATATTTCAGTCCAAACAATATTTTCTTAAATCAGTTTAAAGCTGGCATGACCACCTGAAAGAAACAACTCAAACACAAAGGGTGCCTATGCTTACATTTCCAATATTTCATTTGTCCCTTGATTTAATTTTCAAAACTTCTAAATCTAAAGTAAGCTAATTTTGAATTTTACTAAAATTCATAAGATTCTGTATTATTTAAATGGCTCCTTGAAATGAAACATGTGACTAAAGAGATGGATTTGCAAGATAGTTACAGCCTCTTGTCTCACTAGTTATAATATATCTCACCTGATGTTCCCTTTTCAGTCAATCACAATGACAATTTTAATACGTTAAAACTTTTATGTTTTTACTAAACTTTCTATGCCTCTAGTATAGCTTAACTTTCTTTTTCATTTTATAGTTTATTTAATATTGCATCTTCTGTCTCTGTCCAACTAGATTTCTTCATTTAAAACTCATTAAAAGGTAGAATGTCAGTCTGCTAGTTTATGGCATAATCCTTCCAATGGACATGTTGAACTTTAATTATAAGATAGGTCACTATTTAGTGGCTCAATTTTGAACCAGTCCTTGTGTGTTACTTAGGACTTAGTCACAGGTGCCCTTTCATTTAGTGTGCCCCAGAAAGTAATTAGTTCTGTTGTCAATAAATTGCCTTTCTTAACAGATTAAAGTCACAGCAGAACATAGTTATTTTTGGGGCAATTGAATTCACCTATTATTACTTTCCAGTGTAGATTTTTTAAAAATCTCTCTCATTGCTGTCATCACAGGGAATTTTTATTGTTCTCCTGATCTTAAGGTTCACTGTTAAATATTGATCCAATGAGTCAGCGTCTGTATGCCTAATTTTTTTAATGTATAGACCATTCTATCCAGAAATTTTATTTCAAAGAAACAATGGAATCTTTAACCTTTGCACCGTGCTACAATTTTCTTTCAGAAACTATCATTCTGTGCTAATTTCTTTATTAGCTAGACCATTTCTTTTTATAGTTCCTTTATTTCCAGCCCAGGGAATGCAAGGGAGATTTACTTTGTGACATAGGGCCAAGGTTGGCAAAAACTCTAAGACTGCATTCTTCTCCTCCTTCAAACTCCAAAAAAATTTTCTCCTAAGGACTAGAACTTCAGGTTTCATGCAAACTCTATGCAGACTCTATGCAAACTTCATGCAAACCCATCCAGGCTTCTATACCAATCTGCAAAAGATGCCACTGTTTTCAGAGTCACATTAGAGTTGAATGGCTTTCATTATTCCAGCATCTTTTTTTCAGGTATGTACAGTAGGAAGACTGAAAAGCCTCAGACCAGTCAAAGTAGGCTATTCCTTAATGAATACAGAGAGAGACCCAGTTTGTAGTGGTTAAGGCACTGGATTAGAAACTGGGAGACCATGAGTTCTAGTGACCTTGAGCCAGTACTTTTCAGTATTAGGAAGGAGGCAAGGGCAAACCACCTTTGTTTGCCAAAAGGATTGCAAGGATTTGTCCAGGCAGTCATCAGGAATCAAGACTCACTCAGAAGCATCAAAAGGGGGGAAATGAATATACCTGGCCTTCTTTCACTACAGCTGGAAGAGAATTGGCCACTAATCTGTTAGCAGATGAGAGCTGCCATAGATATGTGAGACTAGTTCTGCTGGGGTACTATGTTAATCATTCATAAAATTTTGAGTACCATTCAAAGTTCTGGTTTAACCTAGAATGACCTATGTGACTTGACTCCCAAGTACTTTCAAACCATCTCTTCTAAATGTGTCAACTCTGCTAGGCCAGGTCAGGGAACAGACGTTGCAGGGATGCCAGAAATGCTATTTCATTGTTGGAGATATAGATAACCTTGAAATATTGTCTCCCTTTTTTAAGAAATACACAATAAAGGCCAGAACTGTTTTGCATCTTTTTCTCATGCTTTCTACTTTCCCAAGACTGATCAATGGTTTTGCCCCTTCAACATCCTTCTCAAGGTCAAAGCTAAATTCTTCTATAGAATGAAGCCCATTCAGTCTATTTTCAGCATAGGAAGGGGATGCTTCAGATAATCCTTCTTCATGTGGTTTTGTGAATAAAACCAGAGAAGGCTTTTTAAGTAGCGAAGCGCGTGCCCAGCAAACAGGTTGTTACACTGGTTGAATCCCACCACTGGTTAGATGGTTAGCTTCCTTAGATATAGAATTATAACATCTATTCCATTGCAATACTATGGCCCCATATTATGGTAATTTTATTATGGTTTTAATTTAATATATTATCTCCTACATTGCATTGCCCACCTGTCATCTATCACACACACACACACACACACACACAAACACACACACAAATAGATGGTAGATAGATAGATAGATAGATAGATAGATAGATAGATAGATAGATAAACAGATAGATAGATAGATAGATAGATAGATAGATAGACAGACAGACAGACAGACAGACAGACAGACAGACAGACAGACAGAGACTGAAACTAAATTTGTATATCAGTGGTGTACCTCTATAGATGCAATACACAAAATAAATAAAATCTAGTTTAAGCTATAGTCCGGATACCAAATATCTCCTGTCAATACCATTTGCTGAACTAACTTTTAGTACTCCTTTTTCTTTTTTTTCATCTTCTGCTATAAACTAGAAGGAGACAGGTAGTCCTTGATTAATTTACCAAACATTCTACAACAGATCTGGTTCTGGAGTTCCAATGGCTGCACTCACAAACACACACACACACACACACACACACACACACACAGAGTCACATGATCAAATTTTGGCAACCAGCTCAGGGGTGGGTTCCACTTACCTTCGCTACCGGTTTGCAACGGGAACACACGCATGCGTGTGCTCACTTTGCTTGTGTGCAGCGCTTCTGTACATGCGCAGAGCATCCGTGATGACGTTCAGGTGAATGGGTGGAGCCACCCACCGCCGTTACTACCGGTTCATAAGATCCGGACTGAACCAGTAGCAACCCACCACTGAACCAGCTCGTATTTACAGCCCTTTGTAGTATTCTGTGATCATGTGATTATGGGTTTTTTTTATAGATTTTGGCATTTACTTCCAATTTCCGGCAAAAAAAGTCCTTTGAAGAAAATGGATTCAGTTTGTAAAATTAGACATGGTCAGATGGCAATCCACTTAACAGCCAGCACAACTTACAACCATACTTTCAAACTCAATTACAGCAATGGCTGTGCAACACCTGTATACAAAAATTCCACCTGAGACCCCAGAGTGATTTCAAACTCACTTATGATATAGTTGTAGCTGGGTTTTTTTCCCCCAGGATCTTTTGTCCTCAATTATATCAGCAGGAAAGAATAATTGTCAATGGAAGTTGTTCTGTCACTTCCTTGAATCCTTAATCTTGGCACACAGCATACTTGAAAAGTCAATGAGTACAACTGATTTTTTGCCACACTTCCTAATAGCATGGCTCTTCTCTTTTTTTGTCCAAAATCCTTTTTCCTTTAGGTTGAATGAAGATTTCTTTCACATTCAAAGGGTTGCAAATTGTGCTGTAAAATGACTAAACTATTACCTCAATACAGACTCAACTTAAAAAAAAAGAACCTTTTTCTACAGGATGGTATTTATTCCTTTGTACATATATTATGCCCCAGGCAAATAAAGGTAATTCCATTCTGGCCTGCAATCATGACTCTGTTATGATTTTCAGGACTGTTTTGGGGATAAAATGAAAAGCGATGCCTTTCAGGTGCGCCACCTGGAGCTCTCAAAGGAAAGATGGAATATAATTGTGGTGCAACTTTAAACTCGCTAAAATGAGTGAGTTTAAAATCTGAAGCTGCATCAGAATGGCAGCTGAGGGATTTTCCTTGTTCTAAATTATTGTTGTTTTTAAAAGATCAGAATGTAACAGAAGTTCTAAAGCATAGAATTGGGAGTAAGAAAGAGAAAAAATACTGTTACCTCTATGATTCACATTTGTGGTATAGAGATGGTGAGTATAGAATGGCCCAAATCATTGTGCTAACTGAGGCAAAGGAACAACTGGTGCTCAATTATAGTAGTCAACAAATGAAAGTGAAGCTGTCAAAATAGGAGGTCAGAACAGATTTTAAGGATCTTTTATGGGTCTACTCAGGAAGTAAGCAAAGTAGGGATGGTTTGCTTATTTATTTTATTTATTTATTTATCAAATTTATATGGCTTCCCATTATAGGAAAGGACTCTGGACAGCGTACAATAAGCAAATAAAAACAAAATATACATAAAATAATAATTACAAAAAAATAAAAGTCCATATTAAAGGTTGAATATTATTAACATCAAAATATACAAATGAGAGAGAGGGAGGAAGAAGGGAGGGAGGGAGGATTCTGCAAATCTGCAAGGATTAAGGCAGTGATGGCGAACCTATGGCACTTGTGCCAGAGATGGCACACAATGCCCTCTCTGTGGGCACATGAGCCGTCGCCCGAGCTCGGCTCTGCTGCGCATACGCGTGTGCCTCCTGCCGGCCAGCTGGTTTTCAGCTCTCTGCCACACATGCGTGGGAGCAGGGCTCATGCGGGGGTCATGTGCATGTGTGGGGGGTATGCGGGGGGCATGCGAATGTGCATGAGTAGGGCACATGCGGGGGACCACATGCGCATGCACGGGGGACTGGGTGCATGCGGGGGGGGTGCATGCGTGGGGATGGGGGGCATGCACGGGAGCCATGCACGCATTGCATTTTGGGGGTCGTGCACTTGCATTCACATTCACCCGTATGTGCTTTGGGCACTTGGTCCCGAAAAAGTTAGCCGTCACTGGATTAGGGTATTATAGCAATAGCCATAGCACTTAGACTTATATACCGCTTCACAGTGCTTTACAGCCCTCGCCAGATGGTTTTACAGAGTCAGCATATTGCCCCCAACAATCTGGATCCTCATTTTACCGACGCAGAAGGATGGAAGGTTGGGTCAACCTTGAGCCTGGTGAGATTCAAACTGCCAAATTGCAGGCAGACGGCAATCAGCAGAAGTAGCCTGCAGTACTGCATTCTAACCACTGCTCCAATATATGAAGGAACCTTGACGTTTTCTGAGCTTGGCTGTTTTCTTGCACACATTTTATTACCCAAACTAGGTGCACTGATGATGTTATCTAGGTTGGATAATGAAAGGTCTGCAAGAAAACAACCAAGCTCAGAGAGGACTAAGGACCCCTCATTTCAACCTTGAGCTACAAATATTCGCCTTTATTGGTTAAAGCATTATAGTTACCAGGAGTACAATTATCCATGGTCTTGCAATCCTGGCACTCTCCAGAACCAGAAGGTTTATTAAGCTATATGTGTGCTACAATAAATGGCTCTCAGTCTGTTCCCAATGAGCAGTTATGCTCCTGTCAGGAGTGTCACAACTGATTCTGTGTCACTTTTATTATTCCAGTTGCAGTTTTGCCACTGGTTATATGAAAGGATTCTCAATAGTAGTTTTCACTAAAGGGCAGCAGAAACTCCATGCTGACTACACTGTTGCTTTTCTGAGGGGGAAACCACAACACTTAAATATCACACAGAACGGGAATACTATATGAAGTGAGTTTATGAGCCTCTTTTTAAAATGACAGACCCTATTCGGAGTGACAAATAGATTATTGGAAAATGCATTGTCACTTTTATCTATTACGTACAGTGAAAAAGAATTGTAAATCTAGCACTGCACAACTCTTGAAGAAAATATTTAATACTTAACTGTATAGATCAACATATAGATTTTACAGATTATGAAGGAAACAGCTGTTTGGACAATTGTACGGAACTAAGCTCTTTGCAAATCGTAACAATTAACTATTGCAAACCCCAAACTTTTTAAATGCTTAGTAATAAGAGAATGCTGAACCATATTTAAACATAGAAAAATATCAGATGATTTGTGGTCACCTCAGCATCTTTTGATAGTTATATTAAAACCAGCCATCTCTATATTTCCCAGCTTGGATTACTTGGGGTCAGTGGCTGGATCTAAAGTTTTTAATTGGAGGAAGGGCATGATTGTAGGTATTATGAATGAGAAAAGCAAAACCTGGAGAATGACAAGTAAAAATGAAGAACAGATTCTTAATATGTATGTAGCATATTAAGCATATTACTAGCTAAACTAACCAATTTGGGATTTTCCTACCACCAAATCACTTAAGAGATATTCCAAGCTCTACTTCCTTTCCAAGCTTTGAGATCACCTGTAAAACTATGATTCCTTTTAGAGACAATGTATTTATAGTTACTATGTTTAAGCTGCCTAATAAATCACAGATAAGCGGGTTAAGTGGGTAGGCAGACAGACAGATTTTCCTGTGTACCAATCTCACTTACTTTTCTTTGGAAACGACACCGGGAAATCTGTCTGCCTGCCTACCTACTTACCTGTTACTGAACTATCTGTGATTTAAGAACTATCTGTGCATTTTATAACAACAAAAACCACCCTTAAGAATAACACATAGATCTATCCTTAAATAGTTGCTAAAATATATTCTTTGCACTTGAGTCTCAATGCCAGATTACATAAAAGCTTCCTTATATACATGAGGATATAAGGCTCCTAATTAAACTCCCTTGTTCATCTCCTTTCATTTAGTATATTCTTTCTTTTTCTAATAATACCATGAGGCAGATATAGGCTAATATAAATTATGGAAATCGGGGCAACTCTATTGTTAGTGCTATTCTATATGAGAAGGCATGAAAATAAGCAGAATGGAAAATGCTTGAAATGAAGAAAACACAATACTTGAAATTAAAAGAAGTTATCAAAATGATGATTTTTTACTCTTCCCTTGCTTTCCTTTTATTTCTTTCCCTTGAAATTTTTTTTTCAGTTTGACACAAAGTAAATTCAGTACTTTTGGATCATCATCCATTGCTGATCATGATCTATGATTGGACATAAAAGCAGGTCAAATAAGGTAGCCTAGTTAAAAGATGAACAGCCCTTTCTTAACTCCTTTGGCATCAGAAGGGTTGAAGGAAGCAGAGCATTATCTGTTTATTTAACTTTCTTCTTCTTCTTTTGCCATGACTAGAATGAAGAAGAGGTGGGGTGGAGAAAGAATTATGATGACATGGAATGATCTTATTGTGAAACCCAACAATGAAAGAATAAAAGCATTTACCATAGGCAAACAGTATTAAATGTTTTACTACTGTTCCTGTATGAGCCTCTTCCTTGGAAACCATGCATTCTTGCCGATATCTTAAATCATAGTGCTTTCATATGAATGACCACAAAGGTTTCAAATCATATGAGTGATCACAAAGGTTTCAAAATGCTTTATGCCACCAGCAATAATTTTGGTCTCAATGCAGTCCATTATTGTACCCTGATTTGGTACACACACATCCTCCTACAACTTTGACACAAAATGAGATACTGAGTCAGTCTAAACTGGTGGATAACTATCCTGGGAACTTTTTCTGGCTGTGCAAAAATTTAAAGCCAAGATGCCAAATGCTCAAGTAAAAATCTCCTAGCACTATATTTTGTACTTTTTTTGTCAGGTAAGAGTAAAAGTACTGCCTAATGGCTTGTTTACCAAGATGCTTTATGTCACAGTCACTGAGGTGCATAAAAACTACTCAGTATACCTTATAATAACAGGCCATCCTCAGAGCAGCAAGACAATTTCTATTCCCAAATAATCTCTGAAACCCAACTCCATTGATTTGAAATGGCCTGCTCTAGCAAATGTTATATTTATTTCATATGTTACATAATTTTATAAAATAAATTTGCTTCTCCTAAAAAATAAAATAAAACCTGGAGCCTGGTCATAGTTACTTTCTTTTTTTAATTGCTGCAACATGCTGAACCTGAAGAGGACAGCCCAAAGACCATGTGGAAGCTGCAACTGCTCCAGAGTTCCAGTTGTTGTGGTCCGCCAGCAGCCTGCGGAGCTGGCAGTGGAGTCGGACAGTGAGGAGGCTGGGGAGGACAATGGGCCAGTCCTGGAGTCAGAGGAAGGGCCAGACGAGGGCTCGGCGTTGGAGGCAGAGATGGGTCAAGGGCCATCTGGGAGTGATGCGTGGACTCTGGAGCCTCCAGAGGCAAATAGCAGAGAGGCAGATGAACAGGAGCTTGTTCCTAGTGCACGCATGCGAAGAGCTGCCAGAAGACAAGAGGAGCTAAAGCCAAATGGACAACTCGGGAGTAAGGCCAGGAGATGATTGGCCCCTCCCAGAAGGCTTAAAAGCACAGCAACGGCTCTTGGGATCTTTGTAAGAAAGCAACGTTGCTACAGTTGTTTCTTGTCGGCGTCTCTTGCTTCTGAACTTTGTGAGGTTTTGCCAAGAAAAGCCTTTGGCTTTCCAAGTGCAATTCAAGGTGTTCATTATCAGCTTTAAAGCCCTACATGGCACAGAGGCAGGTTATTTGCAGAACCACCTCTCCCTGCCCCATACTACTAAGTTAGATAGGATGGGTATACTCCAGGTCCCTTCCCTTGAATGTTATCATTCAGTGTGACCTTGGAGGTAAGCCTTCTCACCTAATTGGGTGGCCACCCCACCCTGAAATCTCAGGTTTTCCTACCCTTTCAGCCTTCAAGAAAGCTGTGAAGATCTGGCTCTTCAGGCACTGGACTAGGATGGAGGTTGAGTTAGGAGGCAGTTTGGTCTGGTGCCTGAGAGAATGATATTTTTAGTTTTTAATCTCTTTTTTATTGATTGCTATGAGCTGCCTATAAATGTGATATGAGACCGTATAAGTCCTGTACATAAATTAAATATAAATAAATAATGTTTGTTTAGCTTCCATAAATATAATAGTATTTCTATTACCCATAAATATTTTGTTCTTTAAGGATGTGATCACTTGGGTAGGTTGCCTTCATTTAATACTCTGAAGAGAATTAAGAAGTGAAATTATTAGTCTTTTTAAATAAACCATACAATTTCTTACTAAAACCACAGAATGGACTGTTTGCCTCAAAACTATTTTACCTTCACTGAGGAAATGAAACAAAACAAACCCCATAACCACCACCACTACCAGTTAAATCACTCTGAAATAGTCAAAACCCTTTACATATATGATTTTGATAATTTTAACTAGTGTTCTGTGCAATAACTTTAATACCCAAGCATATGTTGCTGGGAGAAAATGAGTTTTAGCCAGGTGCAATACCCTCATTGTTAGACAGCGTAAACTGAAGTTTGAATGAAATATGGTAGATGACTAGCACCTTCTCCATAGAAGGTGACTGAATATGATTGACATGCAGCTAGTCCTAACCCTATAAAATATGAAGTGACATTCTTCAAGGGGACTCTGCTTCAGTCTTAAAGGTAGTTTTTCTGAATGTATGTTGGTATGTACAAAGCATATCCTAAAGAGCTTGGACCAGGGGTGGGTTCTAAATTTTTTTACTACCGGTTCTGTGGGCATGGCTTATTTTGTGGGCGTGGCTTGATGGTCATGTGACAATTATTTAGGATTTAGCAGAGGTACTGGTCTACCAGGCTTTCAACTGCTTGCAGAACTGTACCCATCTACCTATTTATTTTTGCAGGCACTAATCTACTCATGTATTTTTGCAGGCACTGATCTCCTCATGAATTTTTGCAGGCACCGGTCTACCCATTTATTTTTGCAGGCACCGGTCTACTCATTTGTTTTCTTTTAACACTGATCAGCTGTAGGGCGGCCCTTTGAAGCCCCGCAGCAAGAGTTTAAACAGTTTTTTTCCCTCTAGCCATCAGGAGGCAGCAATAGATTGGGGGTGGGGCCAAATAAAAGGTAAGAATAATGCTGGGAGTGGGGGGGCGGGGGTGGGGGCGGGGAGGAAGAACCGGTTAGGTGATGTCATATTGTCACCGCTACCGGCTCAGGGGAACCGGGCTGAACCGGGAGGAACCCACCACTGGCTTGGACACTCCACACTGGAGACACACTGGAGCAAGCTTTTCTTTTATAAGAATTTTTTTTCTATGTATAAATTTTAAAAACTAAAGAAAGAGTAAGTCTTAATGCTTTTTAAAGGGGGAAATTATGTAGAAATAGAATAGAACAGACTTAAGAAGGGCCACTGCTGTTGTCATTTTCTTCATTTTCTTGAGGTCTTTACTGTTTTATTGTTTTTTTATTGTTTTACAGTTTTAAAACTGTAAGCTGCTCAGTGTTACTGGGTTGAGTTAAGCAACTATAGAAATTGAATGAATGAATAAATAAACACATCCAATTTTTCCCTATTACTACTAGTAGTAATAGTACAGGGAGAAAAAGTTTGTTCTACTGCTTCTATATCCACATTTTAGAAAATTTTCTCTCTTAAATATCTTTTCCAGGAAATAGTTTTCTCATTTTATGGCTGGGAACCTAAGAGGTTTATGTGATTGCTCAACCATTTCCATACATACAGCATTAATCTCCTTTTTCCTTCTTCTCTTCTCCTACTTTATGTAACTTTTACCTAAGTTTTCGATTGGGTTCTGAGGTAGCTGCCAACAAAATATGTACCAGAACTTTACCACCCATGACCATACCGACCCTATACAAGATAGCATCTATTTGATCACGTATCCATTTTTATTCAAGGGGGGAAAAAATCCATGCATACCTATTTAGGCACCAGGTTTTTATTGCGCTTTATTGTTTTATGGTTTTTTAGTTTGGGTTTTTTATTGTTGCTGTGAGGGGCAGACACAGGGGTGAAATCCAACAGGTTCTAACAGGTTCTGGAGAACCAATAGCGGAAATTTTGAGTAGTTCGGAGAACCAGCAAATACTACCTCTGGCTGGCCCCAGAGTGGGGTGGGAATGGAGATTTTGCAATATCCTTCCCCTGGAGTGGGGTGGGAATGGAGATTTTGCAATATCCTTTCCCTGCCACATTCACCAAGCCACATCCACAAAACCGGTAGGGAAAAATTTTGGATTTCACCCCTGGGCAGACATAGATATATTTTAAGTAAAATAAGTAATATCTACAGTTGATTAAGAAAAAGAATTCTAAACTTTTGTTTATGAAAAACATGTCATCCAACAGATATACAGCAGGGTGCATAACTTTAGTTAACTATGGTTGGACATGGTTAGTATTTAGACAGGGCACTATTAAGAAATTCCAGGATAGCAGATTAGGCGGGAAATTGAAAAATATTCCAGAAGCAGAAAATTGCTTATTTATTTTTTTAATCATACCTTTATTCTATCATACAGGAAATCCTCAACTTACAACAGTACATTTAGTGACCATTCAAAGTGACAACAGCACTGAAAAAAAAGTGACTTATGGCCCTTTTTCACACTTATAACCATTGCAGCATGCCCATGGTCGTGTAATCAAAATTCAGACACTTGGCAACTGACTCATATTTATGACCGTTGCAGTGTCCCGGGGTCATATGATCACCTTTTGTGATCTGGCAAGCAAAGTCAATGGGGAATCCAGATTCATTTAAGTTAACTTACTAACTTAACAACTGCAGTGATTGTTGCACACTTAACAACTGTGGCAAGAAAGGATACAAAATGGGGCAAAACTCACTTAACAAATGTCTCACTTAGCAATATAAATTTTGGACTTAATTGTGGTTGTAAGTCGAGGTCCTTAAGGACTCCTGGTTTATAATGTGAAATTCAGGAATATTACAACTTCATTACTGTTGCCAAGAAAATTACTGGATTTGTCTATGAAGTCACTAAGAGTCAAGACTAATTTAAGGGCAAACGTCACATTCAGATTATGCATACCTGGATTTTATAGTATTTTAGTGCAAGAATGTGCTAGGATTGTGATTGTGGGGCAGATCCACATTATTCAGTCATTTTATAACCAGTCTACAAACTTTAGCATGTAGTATGGAAAGCAAGTTAGGGAAGAGGATATTTTTCAAATATTGCGTGTCATTCTGACACCTACAGAAATTCAATTTTATTTTTTACTTTATTTCATATTGCTTAGATAAAATATTTTATATTTTATTTCATATTGTTCAGAATTGTCTGGTATCATACCGAAATGGATATTTCTGAAAATCTCATTTCTGCTAGGTTGTTCAGCACATTTTTGGCAGAGCTAATGCACAGTGACTTGCCAACCAAGGGCAGTGGGAATGGCCTATGGTTTTGTCACTCTGCCCCTCGTGCCTTCCTGGAGAGGCAAGCAAAGGTGTCAATTTCGGTGCCACTTTGTCCTCTCCGAGTGATAGCGACCGAGCTGAAGTCAGCACAGCCGAGCAAAGAAAATGCATCTGCAGGTAATTAGTAACAATCAGGGTCTGCTCAGGAAATGCTGACTATAGCAGTAATAAGCTGGGCACATGTCATTGGCTTGCAAATGGAGAGCATGCTTATGAACCGTGGCAGCAGGCAGTAAGAGCTAGGATTTTTTTTAACTTAATATTTAATGTGGCATAAAAACGATGGAGAGAAATCAACTAGTTTTATAATCAGATGTTCAGCCACTGGTCCATAACCACAAGCAAGTTGGTGAATGAAGCGGGCTAGAAAAGTGTCATCAAAATTTCCTTTCACCATAATTTAGGTCTAGTTTTATGGACCTGCTGATGTGAATGCCAATGTCTAAACAGTACTTTTTTTTTTTCCCATTCAAATGATATTACCGCAGATCAGATCTGCAAATCTGCTAGGAAATGCAAAGCCCAGCCTGACACCACAGCTGCACTGGGGATCTTTTACATTATTATTTCTCAGTGCTGCTTTCCTACTCCAGCCTGGCTTGAAAACAAGAACAATGAAACACTGTGGCCATAATTCTCTTATCTGCATGGTTCTCAGCCTATTTTGCATTGATTAAACTATTTTATGAGTTGGCTTAAGAACTCAGGACTCACAATACAAACTAGACGTAGGTCAGTTTGTGAATGGAAGCCAAGCTCTGTCCCTAGACATTCTCATAAAAACTGCTGAAGCTTGAACTGCAGATCTCAGCACTATCAAAAGAACCAGATTAGTTTTCTTGGCCACAATAAAACCCATTTCTCAAACTCTCTTCATCCCAGAATATGGGGGCTTTTAAGCATTTCACACATTAATATCCTGCTGGGTGTTGAATTGTGAAGAACTAAGGAATTGAGTGGTTTTATTTTCATGAAACAGAACTATTTCCTCCATTGGTCAATGACTTCTTCCGCTATTTACAATTCATTTGTAACCTTTTTTTTTTTAAAGCATAATACTACATTTGATTTTCCCACACAAAATGAAGATGTCCTAGCACATATGTGTTGAAAGACACAATATTTGTGATGGCTCAAACTATATGTTATGTACAACATTTAATGAGGATATGGCAATTTTCAGAATTTCAACAGGAATTTGTGGGTGGGTGTGATTGTAATAGATATATAAAAGGATTGGTTCATCAATCTTATCTGGTCTATTCTATTTTGTTAGATTCTTTCTCTTATAATTCCTATAGTCCTCTATTTTTAATGTACAAATAAGATATCTAAACAGAACTAATGCTATGCTCATACTTAAAATTACATTTGCATTTAAGAACATTAAAATGACCTGCAGAATTAAATGTTGGCCTACCTAAACTACATTTCCAGCAACTTGAAAACAGAAAGTGGTCTACTGGATACTATCTGATAGTTTATACTTTGCTCATTGCATATTAGCGATGCAACTTCAGAGGCACTAACTCTCCAGTATCTGACAGTTACTGACCACGAAAGACAGAATGAGCAATTTTCTGTCTGTCTGCTTTGTTTCTCATTCCGCATACTCCTTATATTAGACTGCTAATCTTGAGCTATTAGTTTGTCTTTGTCCCAAGTATACTCAGAGATCTGCTGTATGATTCTTCTCCAAGCAGAATTAGATGCTGAACATTGCCTTTTCCTATCAAGAATTTCTTTAATTACAAATTTATAAATTTAATTATACATTTATAAATGTATAAATTATAAATTTCTTTTCTCTTATAGATATAAAACCTCCTTCATTTATCATTGCTCAGATTAGATTCTCATTCTCAGGAATGTTCATATGCAAATACAAATATTTTACGTCCAATATAAAGGTTTTTATTCTGATATACAAACATAATATTCAAATTTGTTCTAGAAGCATGTCATCTATTTAGGAGAAAAGGCTCCAACCATCATGACAGATTTGCCCGTGGATTTTTAACTGTGATGGGTGACCATCTGTCAGGAATAATTAAGTCTACTCCTATACTAAGAGGGTTCGACTAGATGACTTGTAAATTCTCTTCACACATTTTTTTATTCTATTGTTCGAACTAATTAAAAAAACTCCCTTTTTTCCTTCAGAAGAAAAAGAACATTGAGAAATTGAGAATTAGTATAGTATGGTGATAAATTGGGAATTCCCCACTTCAAAGTCCATGTCAGTCGTGAACTTAAGTTCACCAAATCAACATATGTCACTGAGTCAGATCGAGAGAAAGATCATCATTTCTATAAAATGATTAAAAGTGAAACAGCTTTGTTCTCTTTTGTGTCTAATTTTGCCTTCACTTTGTTCTTTAATTTTGCCTTCACTTTGTTCTTTAATCAGAAGATGGATTGCAAGTAGTGACACCAATTTATCAGTTCTTTAATATCAATAGATGAAATGATCTTAGGCAAGATAGTATTTATTAAGACTAATACTGCTGCAATTCTCCTTAGTCCCTTAACCCCATTCAAATTTTCCTGGGAGTTACAACAAAATAAACATGAACAGGATGAAATATAAACCAATAATAACACAGTTAAAATAGTTATTTAAATGAATTTAAACTTAAATAATTATTGTTCCCTTATTAGTTTTCCAAGCTGAATGTTCTCCATCAGAATGAAAAGTTTTGAATGTTACTAATATTGTAATGGAGATGGAAAGAATGTTTGTATATGAATGGGGATATATGTTTGTGTGCACACTTGGGCGTGCTATGGGGAGGTAAAGACTCATTTTCAACTCTGGCCAGACTTACGTACATGCCTAAATAAATCATATGCAAATTAGCTTTGACAGTTTTTTATTTCCCTTTGGAAGAGGTGGCAACCTTAATTTACTTGCCATTTTGATGGGGTTTTTTAAAATTATCTATGGTATTTTTAAGGTGGAGAACTTAAGACCAAGTAATAATTCAGCATATTGAATACTAATTTGAATTAATATTATGCAGTATAATTATGATTTTCATTGAAGTTACCTATAAAATTATGAGCTTGGTTATATTAAATACTTTGTCTCTATTATTTATTATTACAGCACCTATGTCTCTTTCCAGGTAAAAGCATATATGGGTAATTAAATGCCCAAGATAAATTTATATATTCATGAATTAAAATATACTTGGGTATTTTATTGAAAACTGCTTGTGGCTTTCAAGAAATTGCATACTGTTAAGAAAACAAACATTATTATCTGGGGAATCAAATTCTATGTTCATACTAATGCTAACTATTCTCTTTTTTTGTTTATTTAACGCAGGAGGAAAGAAGGATGCAGTATTGCTAAAATCCAAGATTTATTACTTTTCTTCCTTCTAACTCAGAAAGTTAAAAATGAGAATTATAAAGGATCCAGAAAGAGAGTAAAATATATGGTATCAGAAATCTAAGAGCAGTTGAGACATGGAATGATGAATGCATACTATGAAAGATGAGGAAAAACCCTAAATAAAAAGAGAAATAATTGGTTTGCTTGACCCCTAGTTGATGAGAGCATTAGCAGTGGTGAAATCCAATTTTTTTTACTACCGGTTTTGTGGGTGTGGCTTGGTGGGTGTGGTGTGGCTTGGTGGGCGTGGCAGGGGAAGGATCCTGCAAAATCCCTATTCCCTCCCCACTCTGGGGCCAGCCAGAGGTGGTATTTGCAGGTTCTCTGAACTATTCAAAATTTCCACTACCGGTTCTCTGAACTGCTCAAAATTTCCGCCACTGGTTCTCCAGAACCTGTCAGAACCTGCTGGATTTCACACCTGAGTATTAGTGAATAATTTAGTGCATTCCAGATGTTTTGGACTAAAAACCCTAATAATAGACCACAGAATCTTTTGAGGTTTATAAAACTCATGGCCCAAACCTCTAAATGACATTAAATTGTGTCTCTTTGACTTATATCATCCTAATGAACATTTGAAAAGTTGTACCACATAAGCCTTTTTTTTTTCTTCAAAATCTATCGTCCTTCCTGCAATGAATTAAACTTTAGATTAAGGACTCCTGGACAATTTTGGTTCTGAGGCATTCAGTCTGAAACAGCAGCACGGAAATAGTTCAGAAGGAAAGAAAGTTGTCCTCCAGAAACCCTAAATATCACTCTAATAGCATTCTAAATTATCAAAGTATTCAAGCATCATTTTAATGTGTATTTTAAGTTTAGAACAAGATATGCATAGCCTAAGCCACTCAGGGACACCATAACACTAGAAACCAATTAAATACTTAGTAGGTTAGTATAAATATTTAGTAATAGAGCTTATTAGATTTTATGTGAAAATGATTTCAATTGTTAAAATATTAATCCTGTATTTACTTTCCAGTTTAACAACTAATATATAAATCAAATGTGCAAGCATGGGATCATCTAGTACAAGGACTGTAATTTGATCTTGCAGTGATTTTCGGATTCCTCAGTTTAGAATACTTCAGGACAGAGTCCTATTAACTCTACACTGTGTTGCTTTATTAAACACTGCTGAACATGATGCATAAACATACAGTGGTACCTGGGTGAGTACCTGGGTGCTCATCATTAATTGGTTCCAGGAGGTACAATAAGTACCAAAAATGATGAGTACCAAATAATTTTTCCCATAAGGAATAATGTAGTGAGTTGTAAGGCAGCCAACACTGACATGTTCTAGCTTGTGTGTTGAATACTAAACAAACAATGAATAGTGGGACAACATTTTCACTTCAAAATGCATTGAGTACCAAATGTGATGTGTTTCAAAGCAGTTGAGTACCAAGGTACCACTGTATTAGAAGACTTTCACAAACTTCTTTTTTATCAAGCACATTCATCTTTCTTGTACAACTCCTGTTATCTTTCTTCCGTGTATTTGGCTTCCTGATTTCTTTCCCCCAATTATTGGTCATAATATTTCATCTTTCACATGTTTACTTCTCCCGTTTGTCCAGCTAGTTTGTTCCAAACTCAAAAAGCACTGACAAGAAGAGTTGAAAATCTTTCTGACCATCGAGCTGCCTCTAACTGGTAGTACCCTAGACAGCTACAATGTTGAAACCAATTGATAGTTTATGACAGACAAGAGATGAAGGTAAACCTTGCCAAGGACTTCTATCAACAATACCATAGCTTGCCTTAATGAAGTATGATACAATATACAAATAATCCAATTTAGGTTTAATATGCCCCCTCCAGGAACCTCCAAAATCAATAGAACATTTTGATTGGGGCAAAGAATCACAAGTGCAACAATAGAAAGTAAAACCATTCTAACAAAAAACTCCCAAAACCCTATTTCTCTGTACTTGCCCTAATTTTCATAAAGAAAGAAACTATTGTATGAATGGAAACCCTTTCTTCATTTCTCTCCTGGAGGGCTGGTATAATGGGGCTCCTGTGCAAAATATGTTATAGTACAGAGCACCATTTAGGTAGATTGTGTGCTTAGATGATATTGATGATTTAATGGAAATGGCTTGCTTTCCGGTAAAGTTGATCAAGGTGAGATAATATGTTAGTTTCAGTGCTACTCTGGTTGCTCTGTTCTGATATACTGTAAGTTTCATCCAGTTATTAAAGAACATTGGAACAAAATCTGATGCACAAACAGTGACTATAAAATACATGAAAATATCACTGAAAAGCAAAAGGTATTGTAAAAGAATTAAAAAATAGGGTTGAAAGAAAAGCAATGGTGTGAAGAACAGAGCTGATTCTTGTGTTACATAAATGAATTTCATACATTATACACTGCATTTTATTTGGATATACTGCATATGTTTGGGTCCTTTTATTATGCTTATGTGTTCACAATATTGATAAACCACGAAAGTTTATGAGGACTTAAACCTTCGGTTCACTTCTTTTCAGTTAATTCTGATCTAACACTAATGTGTCACGTATCCACTTGTCTGCAATGCATAGAGTTACCACTAGTCTCCACCTCTACATATTTAAATTCAACATTTTTATCACAAAAGGATTTCAATAATCCAATATTCTTTTAACAATAACCACATTCAGATCACACCAAATGCAAGCTAAGGACTATATCTCCAAGCCTGAACACAGAGCTATTTCTAGCTCATTATCAGACTTGGACAGAAATTCTGTTCCCTTCCCCCCACATTCACCCCTATGGTCATCATTTGTCATGCAGTGAAATAACCTGCATAAAACATAGCTAATTAAATCTTCTTTATCTTCTACTTCAGATCCAGGTATACGACATAAATGCAAGTAAAATCTTCATTGCTCATGTTGGGTAGAATATTGTACAAATTGGGTGAGAGGCAGAAGGAAAAGACAGAGGTAAATTTTGTTCTGCTATGATATCATGTAAGTCATATATTTATATCAGCTGCAAACCTGAATATTTGAATTGGAAAAATACCTTTTAATTAGTTGAGTTCCATTAGCCAAAGTTAATACAAATGAAATTATTAGTTGACTCACTGGAATGTTTTGTGGAATCTGTCAAGAATATCTGTTGTCTCCTTTTACATTTAATTTAAATTTGGAACTTCTGACCTGTTTGATTCAAAAGCTGAAGGGTATCTCGGGCAATAAGACGGTTGATGGTAAACATAAATTGTTTTTATATGCTGTTTGAGATAGATAGATGATAGATAGATAGATAGATAGATAGATAGATAGATAGATAGATAGATAGATATTAAAAAAAACATTAAAGTTCTTTATCAAAATTGGTGTAGTACATTTTGGTAAGTTATCAAAGTATTCAATTAAATGGAATAATTTTATTAATATGTCCAATAGGATCTAATGTACCTATTGAAAGATATAAAGATTGGGACCTTATATAAGGTTTGAATTCTTTTAAGAACCTTGGAATTATTGTTTCTAGGAAGATCTCCAGGTCAGTAAAGGTATGTATTTCAAAATGTTTACCACAAATTATGATTGAAATTAACAAATGATTACATGCTTTTATGGGAAAAAAATAAAGTATGATTAAATGAATACTTATTTTTAGAGGTATGTGGATGTTAAATCTGTTTGGATATTTTAAGGATATGAAAACGTTTATATTGATCTGACAGTTTCCCAGTTTTCTTTATCAAAATAACAATTTTCTTATAGAGAAGGGAGTTTTGATTTTCAGATTTAGTTTATCACTGACATATTTTCATATCTCACTGAATAAGTCATTCTTTTCTAAAGTCTTCATGGACACATTTTTATTATTATTTGTTCCCCTTGGTATCTTGGCAGGGGTTTGGATCTATTTTTATTCTGTGTATCTATGACAGGAAATATTTGCCATTAAAGACTGCAAGATATATTTGAAATATATTGAGAAGAAATATTTTATTTCTAGTCTCGTAATTGATATCTGGAACAATCTGGGATAGGGTATTGATACTTTAACTAATAATCTTATAAAGTATTTGCAATATTGCAGGAAGAACTTGAAAACTGATGAATGGAAAGATATCCAATTAAAATGTTTTTTATCAACTGATTAATTGAATGCATTAGCAGCATCTGAAACTCCTAAATATTATGATTTGTCACCCTTATTACATTATTAGTATTAACTTAAGAACATTAAAATTTAATTAATCATTAAATTATATTATTGTTATTATTGAAGGATTACCTATGTAAGATTCTAAAGCTATTATTGTTTTAATTGATAGGATTATTATAACAAAGAAAGAAAACTGAGTTGTAATACTTTATGTAAATTAATCATTTAGTTTTAAATGATGTGTTTGTCTGATTGCCTCTTGATCTCCTGATATATTTGTAGTGTACTAAACACTTAAGATACTTACTAAAGACTGGATGCCAACATTAAAATGTTGGAAATTTGAAATTTTAAATAGTGGAAAGAACTTTAGTACACATTTTGAGCCTGTCCCATTGATGTTCCATTTTGGTTCAATGTAATTCAGTTTCTCAATTCAACATTGAGAAGAGAAAATAAAACATAAAGAAGTTAGTGTAATGTTATACCATAAATTTATACCATAAATTTAGAACTTAACGATGTATGAAGAATCTAGATTTCCAGTGGACTGTAGTTAAAATCACTGCTTTCTTTATCGAAATGAGTCTGCTAAACCAGATTTTAAATCTCAGATTGTTGATCTGTGTTTACTTTCTATTTGTCAATTGATTTTATATCGATTAAAGAAAAACCTACCAATTTTCATTTTCTGTATAGTCAAGATATAATTTGTTGCTTAGAAACTCAGTTTATTTTCTCTTTAAATACATAATCTAATACATATTATTAATTGATATTATCTATGTATTTTTTCCTTTTTTGTTTTTTATATTTCAGTATTTTGGTCTTTGTATCTTTTTGTTATATTAAGAGACATAGAATACTATATTTACAAAATAAAATAAAAAATTAATAATACAAAAATTTTAAAATCAATAATTAAAAAGTAAAATTACAAACAATTTATCAGATACAGTAGGAGCTAAAAATGCTACTGCAAATTAGAATAAACACCTATCAAAACAGCTAAGAAAAATTATTAAACCAAAAAACAATCTTCAGTTAGAGTTGTTGTGTTGATAAATAATCTTCCCCTTCCTGAGTGGAGGATTGAATAGAATAGGCACAGTGCAGAAAATTGTGGGGTATGTGTTTATTTGTTTTGAACAAGATGGCATGAAACTTAGTTATACCCATTGAACAAATTTAGTTCTAGGTCTCATGCAAAGAATTTGTATACAATCCATCCATCCAGTGTACTAAAATAGGAAGCTACAGAAAAAGGTCACTCCTGTTCAGCAGAGACAGGAGTAGAAAACCGGATTGGATCAATTCACATGCTGTCTTCCAGGCAGCAAAATGACCTCTACAGACAAGGACATATATATTCCTATGTTGCTTCTCCCAGTGCTGCAGCCACTAAGTTCATGCAGCACCCTGGGAATCCGTCATTTAGTTTGCCTGGAAAGTCTTCGAGCAATGGCTTCATTCTTCCCTCATTCTAGGGGTAAGGATGGAATGAAGCTTCAGACAGCCTCTGTTCAAGCAGACCAGTAAAGTCTTCATTCCACAACTCCCTTCCTTCCTTCCTTCCTTCCTTCCTTCCTTCCTTCCTTCCTTCCTTCCTTCCTTTCTTTCTCACAAGAAAGAATTCCTATAAGGAGTCACCAAGAGTGATGGGGCTTTCTTTTGGTCCTTTGGATATCTCTTTGGTCCCTTCCATCTTTCCCATTCAGGTATATTTTTTTTTAAACAGATAGGGACATATTTCTTTCATTCTTTTTGATGGGTCAAACCACAAAGAAGTTAGTGCTTCAATTGTGTGTTGCTAGACTTTTGGGGAATTTTGTTTCTTAATAAGGTGCTTTCACAATTTAAAGGCATAATTTCTGATGCCCAGATAAGCTTTGTGCTGCATATGGTCCCTCAAGCATTAATTGTTCATTTCTATTATAATTACAACAAAGTTATTTTTTTTGCTATGGTGTATCTCACAAATACAAAGCAATTATTCATAGAAATAATAAACAGGTAGAACATCTATATAGAATACAAGCTACTAACGTCTCTGAATGCCTTCAGTACCATGGCTTTCATTTTATTTTTAAAAAACTAGCATTTGTTCAATTCATATCGCAAACCTTATACACTATATCTGTGATGGCGAACCTATGGAACAAGTGTCAAAGGTGGCATGCAGAGCCCTCTCTGTGGGCAAGCGCGCTATCACCAGCTAGTCTTCACGCAAAGACCAGCTGGCCAGCACACATGCACGCAACGGAACCCAGAAGAGCAGTTGGCCATCATGCTCATGCGCACTGGCCAGCTGCTTTCTTCCGGGTTCTGGTATTCCTGTGCGCACGCATGCGTACACGTGTGCTCCAGTTTCAGCACTCGGTGCCAAAAAGGTTAGCCATCACTGCACTATATCATCACAAGCATCAGTTTTGACATACATTCTTTTTAAAGTATCTAGCTTTCTTACCTGTCACAATAGGATATGATTGTGGTCCTGGGACACTGGCACCTATATCTGTTGATGTAGGGCTTGTTAAATTGGCCTTCATTTCGTCTAATCCACCAGCTAGTGATGTCATGGCTGAATATTCTGTTGACTGAGTTCAAAGAAAAATGAGATCATTTAGTAACATTTTCCATATATTAAATTCTAATATATGATGAAACCAAGTTAAGTGGTTCATTCCTATATTGGCAGTGAAGGCCTTGGTGGGGTCATAATGGTAATAATGGTGATTTTATATCTGGTGATTGATTTTACTGTTCAGATGCAGCGTGAAATGAAACAGTTTGAAACTATGGTGAGATGTTATGACAACATGAATCCTGCAAACTTCAGTTATTGAATTAACCAAAAAAATGTTAGTTTCTCAGATTATTTGCTGGACAAATCACCAGCACTTTCTAATGTGAATCACAAGGTAATCTCAAAAAAATACTTCTAATTATTGGGAGGGGGGCATGGGAATCTCTGTATTGCTTCTACAAGCTTGAACGTTTTGACAGTTTCTTTCTATAAAGCCATGAATTATTAAGCATGACCATGATATTTTTGCTTTGTTTAATGATGCACTAGAAGTGTTTTTTAAATAGTTTTTTAACTGCAATGCATCCTCTGTTGGACTGTCCATTATAGAATTATCATTTAACAAGTTCCCAAACAAGAAAAGTATTGTGAGACTCGAACACTTTAATCTTAGAATATGTCCTCATTACAGTATAATGGATTAAAATAAAATTGCATTTCACAATTATAGTGCATCTTACAAGTATATAAAAAGTTGATAAATGTAAACTGATTCCTTCAAATAATGAACAGGTGGCAATCTATTGCCAAGCAGAAAATTAATATTAGAACCAATAAAGAAATTAGCAAGCCAACTATATACATGACTGTAACAATTATCAAGCAAGATGCAGACTGCCCTGTTTACCTGACCTTTTGGTTAATGGTTTGTGTTGCATTAATTATGTTTGTCTTTGGCTATAGTTAGAGTTGTTTCTTGTGATTTATTGGTTGCAGATATCACTTTGATTTTTTTTTTAGCTGTTGCTTTGGGTATGTCTGTATTTAAGCAATGACCTTAAGGATGTGCCACTGTTGTATTTTTGTTTTATCTTCTCATGCAGGACAGCAGCATAAAATATTTAAATAAGTATAAAATAGCTCAGAGAAAAGCTAACAAGCTCCTCCTGTGCAAGGCAGTATTGAAAAAAACTGTCTTGGTTTAAAATGACATAGATGTGCATTCCCTTGCATGTTTCCCTGGAAATTAAACTCCTTATTTCAAAGGGATATTAAAAGAAAAATGGTAGTACATACATACTTAGAGGTATATAGGCAGCAATGTATTATCTCTGGACTTTTATCCCAAACTGCCCACTCTGTTCAGAAGGGAGGATACTGTAGAACAATCCCTTGTTTTATAATTCCATCTTTTATTTTCATTGTGATTTCTTTAAAAATGCATTAATGATTTGTAACACTTCAGTTTTTTATTGGGGTAAATTGGAATCACCAATGTGCAGCTGATACTTTAGCCAGACTGTTTTAATGACCACCTATTACCCACAGAGCATAAAACAAAATGCTCTTAGCATTTGTAGGATTCTTCTCTTCAGAAATGTATTTTTAAAATAAATAAAGATAACAAGCCTGTCCATTTGTTTGTTAATAAGAATGCATGCTATATTTATTATTTGTAATCGGATACAACTTGGTTGCAGCTTGAAGTGAATCCTAACTCCAGGTGATGTAGGCAATTTTGGACATGTTTTGTTTGTTTCTTTTGATATTTTGTTTTCTCTTATTCACTGAAGGCATGTCTGATGTCCCAAATCATAATTCTGCTGCCCCCTCCCCAGTTTGTCTTCCAGCTCTTCATTGAAGTATAAATGCAGCCATAGCCCAACAGAGGACAAAATCAGATTTTTTTTTCTGTTTGTTGATGTAAAATAGCCTGTTGCAATCCATCTTTTTTTATACAAGTAGTCCTTGACTTACAACCATTCATTTAGTGACTGTTCAAAATTACAACAATACTGAAAGAAAGTGATTGATGACCATTTCTCACACTGAAGACCACTACAGCATCTCCATGGTCATGTGATCAAAATTCAGATTTATTTATGAGGGTTGCAATGTCCTGAGATCATGTGATGCTTTTTTGCGACCTTTTGACAAGCAAAGTCAATGGGGAAGTCAGATTCACTTAATAACTGTGTTACTAATTTAATAAACCGTAGTGATTAGCAACAGTGGCAAGGAAGGTGGGGCAAAAGTCACAATAATTCTCTTGCTTAGCAACGGAAAGTTTGGACTCAATTGTGGTCATAAATTGAGGATTAAAAGTAGACCAGCCTGGAAATAGCCAGGCTGGTCTACTTTTTCTAAAGATTCTAAAGATCTCACAGTCATTCAATACAGGAGTCATATAGTCTGGTACTTGAGGTTTTCTATACAGAGAAATTATGAATTTATATAGAGAAATTATGAATAAAGGCCAATATATGTGTCCCAGGATAATGTTGCTATCATGATAATGATAGTGTTAATGTTAATGTTGATAAACTGTGGATCGTTGTGTCTCTAAGAGAGAAAGGAGAAAGAATAGATATATAAAGCTCTAGAGAAGAAACATATCCCTGAGGCAGATAAGGATATGTATATGCATTTTTTAACAATTTAAAGACAATTCTTCTAGCAGCACAAGGTGCACATGCTTACATGCCTGTCATGCTAGTTCTTTCTGAAGTAAACAACTTTATGCAATGCACAGAAAAGGGGTGAGAAAGAATGTAAAGAGATGAAATAAGAAAAATTAGAGGAAATATAGCTAAATCTAGTTTGCACCAATACCATCCTTATATCTCTACACACCTCTCCATTTTGGCAAGCTATCTTTCCTTCAACTACATCCGTTTGCTGCCTTTTGTTCTTTGAACTCGCTTTATTTTTGTGGACTTTGTCAACTCTGTTCAACCTCTAGTTTCTTGGTCCTCCCCTTCCTTTGAACCCATTCCGTCTTCCTTCACATATTCGTTTTGCTGTGCTAGCCTTGTTCATTCTATCTGTATGACTAAATCACCTTAGTGTACTTTTGCATTTAATTCACATTTCAACCAGCACAGAATCATTCTTGATCCTCTCATTTCTTGAATCTCCACTCACTGTTCTTAACGTTACCAAATCCTGCTGCATTTAAATTGCTTGTATGTTTTGCCCGACATAACCAAGTCTCATTTCCACAGAACTAACTGGGTAGAAGTTTGCTCTTTCAACATTCATTTCTCCCAACAGATGGTATCTTCCCACCAGCTTTCTACCAGCATTGGCATAATTTAAAAATTCTCCATCCATTTTCCTATCTTTAATAAACATTCTACTGAGGTATGTAAACACAAATTTATTTCCTCTAGTTTTTGTCATTTATGTATAGCTCATAATCCTTCACCTTTTCTTCCTGTTTAACATATCTATCTAACTCTTTGATACATTAATTTTCAGATTCATACTTCACTTTGCATCATGTCTAACATTCCCTACAAATTATTCAGCTTCTCAGCCAGCAATCTGCCATCATCTTTATGTGCCCTAACCAAAACACTTCTTATATCACTACAAATATTTCTTATACATTTTTCCATAAATAGATCAACAAGGGGACATCACATATCCTTGTTTTTCTACCTAGTCAATGCTGAATTGTTTATTAACCATTCTATTTATTCCCATTCATGTTTTACTTCCATCCTTTTCTATTCTACTGGCATTCGGCAATCAAATTTCAAATCCGCAGCTGGGGAAAACATTCCATAATTTAAATATATTCATTTCGGTTCTTTTGTTTAACCATCATACACCAAGTTTTCTTTTTTGCATTCATATGTTCTCAATGACCTGTTGAAGAACAGAAACTGGTCTGGCATAAAACTGTACTGTACTTCCCAGATTTTTTTTTCTACCTCTTGAACACTTTTAGTCAGATTTTAGTCAAACCCGTAACCAGGCCCACTAATCCCCTTGTAAATTTTGTATTCATTCTTTCAACATTTCTCCTTGGTAAAGGGGAACAATAAGAGCATTCTTCCCATACTTACGCAACATTTGTAGTATTTGTTTCAGCTCTGCTTTTCAACATATCAACATATATAGTAGTCCTCAACTTATGACCACAATTGAACCCAAAATTTCTGTTGCTAAGCAAGACATTTGTTAAGTGAATTTTGCCCCATTATGACCTTCCTTGCCACAGTTGTTAAGTGAATCACTACAACTATTAAGTTAGTACCACGGTTGCTAAGTGAATCTGGCTTCCCCATTGACTTTGCTTATCAGAAGGTTGCAAAAGTTAATCACATGACCCCATCAAAAATATGAGTCACTTGCCAAGCATCTGAGTTTTGGTCACGTGACTATGGGGATGCTGCAAGGGTTGTACGTGTGAAAAATGGTTGTAAGTCACTTTTTTTCAGTGCTGATGTAATTTTGAACATTGAATAATAATAATAATAATAATAATAATAATAATAATAATAATAATTTGTCCCGATTGTAATTGGAGCCCTCGGAGCAATACCCAAAGGGCTACCTCGCTATTTAGAAATCCTAAATTTGCCAGACTTGAACATTTTGACTCTACAAAAAACCACCTTACTCGGAACAGCTTACATCCTCCGACGATACCTTAACAGTTCCTAGGTCCTTGGTTAGGACTCGAGCTGCTGAGCTATTAACCAGCCTCAAAGGCTGTGAATCTCACTAAAGATTAACCAATAAATAATAATTTTATTTCTATACCGCCCTTCTCCCGAAGTACTCAGGGCGGTATACAGCCTATTTAAAAACAGAATCAACATCAATTTAAAATAATTTAAAAATATTAAATAAATTTGGCTTAATTTAAAACCCCAAAAATTTAAAACATCCAATTTAAAATTATGTTGCTAACCCAGCCTGGCGGAACAACAGGGTCTTGAGTGCGCAGCGAAATACCCGGAGGTCAGAAATCTTACGAATTTCCGGGGGCAGTTCATTCCACAGGGCTGGGGCTCCCACAGAGAAGGCCCTCCCCCTGGGTGTCGCCAGCCGACATGACTTGGCCGATGGCACCCTGAGGAGACCCTCTCTGTGGGAGCGGACAGGTCGGTGGGAGGCTATCGGTGGCAGAAGACGGTCTCGAAGGTACCCGGGTCCTGTGCCATGGAGCACTTTAAAGGTGGTGACCAACACCTTGAATTGCACCCGGAAGACCACTGGAAGCCAGTGCAGCTCGCGCAGGAGGGTGTCACATGGGCGCAACGGGTTGCACCCATAACCACCCGCGCGGCCGCATTCTGGACCAGTTGGAGCCTCCGAGTGCTCTTCAAGGGGAGCCCCATGTAGAGAGCATTACAATAGTCCAACCGGGAGGTAACAAGGGCGTGAGTGACTGTGCACAGGGCGTCGCGGTCCAGAAAGGGCTGCAACTGGTGAATCAGGCGAACCTGATAAAAGCCCCCCCTGGCCACGGCCGTCATATGCTCTTCTAAAGACAGCTGTGCGTCCAGGAGGACACCCAGATTGCGAGCCCTCTCTGTGTGGGGCAAAGATTCACCCCCAGTAGTCAGCGATGGCACCTGCTGACTATATCAGGACGCCGGAAGCCACAACCACTCGGTCTTGGAAGGGTTGAGTCTGAGCCTGTTCCTCCCCATCCAGATCCGCACGGCCTCCAGGCAGTGAGACATCACATCAAGGGCATCGTTGGGGTGGTCTGGGGGGGAGATGTACAGCTGAGTGTCGTCAGCGTACAGATGACACTTCACCCCAAAACCACGGATGATCTCACCCAGCGGCTTCACATAAATATTGAACAGGAGGGGTGAGAGGACCGACCCTTGCGGCACTCCCCATGCGAGATGCCTCGAGGTCGACCTCTGTCCCCCTGCCAACACAAACTGCGAGCGGTCAGAGAGGAAGGAGGAGAACCACCGCAGAACGGTGCCCCCCATTCCTAACCCCCTCAACCGCTGCAGCATGATACCATGGTCGATGGTATCAAAAGCCACTGAGAGATCTAATAGGACTAGGACAGAGGAGCAACCCCTGTCCCGAGCCCTCCAGAGATCATCCACCAACGCAACCAATGCCGTTTCTGTGCTGTACCCCTGCTTGAAGCCCGACTGGCACGGGTCCAGATAGATAGCTTCATCCAGGTGTCGGGGAAGCTGTCGTGCCACCACGCTCTCAACAACCTTCGCCACAAAACAAAGGTTGGAGACCAGACGGTAGTTGGCTAATTCAGCCGGGTCCAGGGAAGGCTTCTTGAGGAGGGGCCTCATGACCACCTCTTTCAAGGCAGCAGGAAAGGCACCCTCGCTCAGAGAAGCAGTTATAATCCCCTGGAGCCAGCCTCATGTAACCTCCCGGGAGGCCAGTACCAACCAGGAGGGACACAAGTCCAATAAACACGTGGCGGCACTAATCTTACCCAGAACCCTGTCCACATCCTCGGGAGCCACAGGATCAAACTCCTCCCAGATAACATTCTCAAGACCTGCCCCTGTCTCCTCCCCTGGACTCATCCAATCGGAGTCCAAGCCATCCCGAATCCAAGTGACTTTATCGTGCAGGAATTGCACAAAATCCTCAGCACAACCCTGCAAGGGATCTTCCCGCACTCCCCCCCGAAGAAGGGAGTGGGTCACCCTAAACAGGGCGGCTGGGCGGTTCTCTGCAGATGCTATAAGAGCGGAAAAATGGTTAGATTTTGCCACTTTTATCGCCACTAGGTAGGTCTTGATATAAGACCTCACCTGTGTCTGGTCGGAATCGAATTGACTAGTCCTCCAAATGCTCTCTAGGCGTCTTTTCCGACGCTTCATCTCTCTCAGCTCCTCAGAGAACCAAGGAGCCAATTGAGATCGGCATCAGGTCAGAGGCCGCAAAGGCACGACGCAGTCCAAAGCTCCAGCGGCCACCCTTTCCCAGGCGGCCACCAGCTCTTCAGTCGAGTCGTGTGTCAGAGGCCCAGGAAACGGCCCAAGCTCCGTCAGGAACCTTTCGGGTGCCCATCAGGTGCCTGGGACAGAACCATCTGGTCGGTTCCGTCTCCCTGCGGTGGGGGAAAGCGGTAGGAAAGTCCAAGTGGAGGAGCGAATGATCTGTCCATGACAAGGGTTTGATGTCTAGGTCCCCTCTACCAAGATCATTCAACCACTGACCAGAGATAAAAATCAAGTCCAGAGTGTGTCCCCCTATGTGAGTGGGGCCTTGAACTACCTGGGTCAGGTCCATGGCTGTCATGGAAGCCATGAACTCCCGAGCCACCTCTGACGCCTCACCCGCAGATGGAAGGTTGAAATCCCCCATGACAATAAGTCTGGGGGTATCAACCGCCACCCCGGCAATGACGTCGAGTAGCTCGGGCAGGGTCACTGCCACGTGGCAGGGAGCCAGGTATGTGGTCAGCAAACCCATCTGCACCCCACGGCCCCACTTCACACAAAGGGACTCACATCCGGCTATCTGAGGAACAGTGGTCTCCCTCGGACAAAGACTTTCCCTAATAATCACCACCACTCCCCCACCCCTCCCCTGGGCCCTTGGCTGATGAAATGCACGGAAACCTGGCAGGCACATTTCGACGAGGGGGACCCCCCCTCTTGGCCCAACCAGGTCTCCGTAATACCTGCCAGGTCCGCACCCCCCTCCGAAATAAGATCACAAATGTGGGGGGCTTTATTAACCACTGACCTGGCATTACACAACATCATCCATTCAGATTTCCAAGAAAATTGCACTGCATCTTCACTGCCTCTTTTAATTTTAATTAGTCATTGCTTTTTTTGCTACTTGTTTTTTCTTTTACATATCATGGAGTCTTTCTCTCTGATCCCCATTTTCACAGGAGTCATTCTATTATTTGCATTTTTCCTCATCCATCTGATCATCCCACCAAGGATCTCTTTTCAAACATTCCTACATTAATATTCAGAAAATTCTGTGATACTCTGATGTTACTGAGTGACCTCAACAGCATGTCTGTTCCAATGTTCCCTTATTTGCTTTCCACTTTCCAACATTTTGTTAGGAATTCAACAGAAGTATTAGAAGTTAGTAGTTTCTAATATTTTTTCATAAAGTATTTGCATTTTCTCTTCCTACAATAATTCAGCTTTCATGCTGATTTTTCATTCTTTCCTTTTTTCCCAAAATTTGATCAAAACTGATCTATCCTATATTCAAAGCTTTTCCCAATATTTCATAATAAACAATGAAATGAATCACACATTTAAATGCATATTCATTCCTCAGCCACATGAAACAACATATGAACAGATTTATTCTTACATTGTATTCAGAACAAATAGGCTTTTTAAACAGATGTTCATCTAACAGTCAACAGTCTCATTCATGTCCAATCACACTTTTTGATTTCCTATTCTTATTCACCCTTTCATATTTCTTAACTAAACCTTTTCTTCCCTTGCATTCTTTCAGAAGGCTTTATAATTTTTTTCCAAACTCATCTCTCAGTTCTTCCAATCTTAACTTAACTTATTGAAGCATTACACTGAACATATTGTCAACTTATGGAATTTTACTTCTATACCCACTCACAACAATTTAGAAGATGCCATTTTATATTTTTAACATACATTTTAGCTTTTTCATTCATAATTAAACCTGCATCTTCATTTGTCTATGGGAATTCATCAACTCTATTCTGTAAGATTAGTTCACATTCGTTCAGAGTTACTATATTCTTCTCCTCTTAATTGCACAGACGTCCAACATACTCATTTTTCTATATCTCATTTCATGTGTGTATCCCTGCTTCTTATGAATTTCCTCCTCCTACTTTCCAAATTGCAATCTTTCTTAAAGTATGGTCATCATGAGGTCAGTCAATAAATATTTATTTATTTTATTTATTTATTTATTAGATTTCTATACCGCCCTACTCCCGAAGGACTCAGGGCGGTGCACAGCCAAACAATAAAAACACATACAATACAAAATTTAAAAAATAGAATAAAATCAAATTAAATAATTTTGGCCCCGACAAATTTAAAACCCCAAACTTTTAAAACCAATTTAAAATTGAATATATAAATACTAAAAAATATTTAAAATTTTAAAAAATCTTTTATAAAAGAGGGGGAAAATTAGGCCAGGCCGGCCTGGTGAAATAGTAAGGTCTTTAAGGCGCGGCGGAAGGTGCGCAGATCCGGGATCCTCCGTATCTCTGGGGGGAGCTCGTTCCAGATAGTAGGTGCCCCCACAGAGAAGGCTCTCCCCCTGGGGGCCGCCAGTCGGCATTGTTTGGCTGACGGCACCCGGAGGAGCCCCTCTCTATGGGAGCGTACCGGCCGGTGGGAGGCTATTGGTGGTAGTAGGCGGTCCCGCAAGTACCCGGGTCCTAAGCCATGGAGCGCTTTAAAGGTGGTAACCAAAACCTTGAAGCGCACCCGGAAGACCACCGGGAGCCAGTGCAGCTCGCGCAGGAGAGGTGTTACATGGGAACGCCATGTCGCTCCCATTACCACCCGCGCGGCCGCACTCTGCGCCAGTTGGAGCCTCCGGGTGCTCCTCAAGGGGAGCCCCATGTAGAGAGCGTTGCAATAGTCCAGGCGGGAGGTGACAAGGGCATGAGTGACCGTGCGTAAAGAGTCCCGATCCAGAAAGGGACGCAACTGGCGAATCAGGCGAACCTGATGAAAAATCCTCCCGGTCACGGCCGTCAAGTGCTCTTCTAAAGACAGCCGTGAGTCCAGGAGGACACCCAAGTTGCGAGCCCTCTCCGTGGGGGCCAATGATTCGCCCCCAATAGTCAGTGATGGCGTCAACTGACTATATCGGGACGTCGGAAACCACAGCCACTCAGTCTTGGATGGGTTGAGCCTGAGCCTGTTCCTCCCCATCCAGATCCGTACGGCTTCCAGGCACCGGGACATCACTTCAAGGGCATCGTTGGGGTGATCCGGGGTGGAGATGTACAGCTGGGTGTCGTCAGCGTACTGATGGTACTCCACCCCGAAACCACGGATGATCTCGCCCAGCGGCTTCACATAAATGTTGAACAGGAGAGGCGAGAGGACCGACCCTTGCGGCACCCCACATATGAGGGGCCTCGGGGTCGACCTCTGTCCCCCTGTCAACACAGACTGCGACCGGTCAGAGAGAAAGGAGGAGAACCACCGCAACACAGTGCCTCCCACCCCCAACTCTTCCAACCGGTGCAGCATGATACCATGGTCGATGGTATCAAAAGCCGCTGAGAGATCTAACAGGACCAGGACAGAGGAGCACCCCCTGTCCCGAGCCCTCCAGAGATCATCAACCAACGCGACCAATGCCGTTTCCGTGCTGTACCCGGGCCTGAAGCCCGACTGGAACGGATCCAGATACGTCGTTTCATCCAGGTGCTGGGGGAGCTGTTGCGCGACCACACTCTCAACAACCTTCGCAACAAAGCGAAGATTGGAGACCGGACGATAATTTACCAACATTGCCGGGTCCAGGGAAGGCTTCTTGAGGAGAGGCCTCACCACCGCCTCTTTCAAGGCGGCGGGAAAGTCACCCTCACTCAGCGAAGCGTTTATAATCCCCTGGAGCCAGCCTCGTGTCACTTCCCGGGAAGCGAAAATATTTACCTTTTTTGCCCATAATGACTTTTGTTACTCAAGACTTTCATATTATGGTTTCTAGTAATATGATGATGCAGACTTGGTTACAGCCTTAGTCATACCTTGCAGTATTCCCTCTGAATGATAAAGACAATATATTTTTTAAATTTCAGCACACATTTATACAAAGAAAACCAACCCCCATTTTATCCCAAGTGTGTTTATACTATTTTCTGCAAGCTAGGATCTCTACCATAACTACTGTACTTCACAGTCAACTTATTGTCACCTGTATCTCAGTAAATCATAGAAACACTCAATGTACTGATATATACATGGGGTTCCAAGCAAGACCAGAACGTCATTCACCAAAATCTGACTACAGAATCAGAAACTAATCAGAATGGATTAATTCCAGCTTAAAACTAAGCTGGTCTGATTAGTTGTAGTGCATCAGATCTAGTCCTCAAAACATGTTCGGAAGTCTATATATATATATTCTTTCAGCACTAAACAGGCAACCTTTCTCTGAAAGGCCTGAAAACACTCATGAGAATGGGAATATACTTAGGAGTGACATTAATCAAGCAAAATGCTGCACTGATTTAAACATCAAAAGAGAAGATGCACAGAGCTAACTACATTTTTATAAAAATAGCTTGGGCATTCTTATGCTTAAAACTTAAAAGACTCTTCTGGAGAGCTGACACAAGGGGGAGCAGTAACATCATTCAAGGGGGTCCAAGGCTCAAATAGTTTAGCTGGGGAGGTTCTGACACCCTCCCCACCACCACCACCAAAAAAAAAAAAATCTGGAGAAGTTGGCAATGTCTTCTCCAGATCATGTGACATAGCAATATAACCATGATTCCAAGTCAGAAACAATGTTCATGTTACAAACTGCATTTTAGCAACTGTTTTATTATTTGGGAACATATAATAGCATTTTTAAAATATTGCAAAATTCCAATTAAAATATTGAAAACCCCATTTAAGAATGATCCCTATTTCTTTTTTTTCCTGCTATTAAGTATAAGCATACCTCCAACATAGAAATTCCATTTTTAAACGATTTCTTTGAAAAGATCAAAGTGGCATATACAATGTAAAACATTAACCATGTTCAGAAAAATTAAATCATCAAAGGTAGTTTTAAATGTTATATGGGAAATACATTTTTACATTTTAAATCTCAGTGTGATTTGTCTGTTTCTTATTTAGAATTCATGACTGCCAGATTCAGTAAATATAATCTTTATGTTTCAGACCATATGAGAAATTACCATATGTAATTTCACATATTCACATAAATACTTTACATTTTAAAAACATGCCCATTAAATTCAAGGACTCATTTAATATCACCTTTATTTGGGCCTTAGATATTTTAAATATATGTAAGTTTGGGGTGGTGGTGGAAAAAATAATAGAATCACAGTGTCAAACCCCTCATCACCCTAAAGTGATAATCTCACATTTAATACATGCAGCTTTTTCCAACGTGGTGCTTTCCAAGTGTGACTCCCACACTATCTAATCCACACATATTCCCAATACATTTGAAGGGCACCAGATTGGCAATCCATAAATTATGGAACTAACTTTTTAAAGGAAATGCTACACTATCATAGTGGATTGAATTAGAAGTTGTAGGTCAGCTCTACAAGCCAACAGCATCAATGCTGACTATCTGGAGTCAGCATTAGTCTGTAGCATATATTTAGTGCATTTTTGACACTAAGGAACAGTTTGGAATGTAATCAAAAAGGAAGGAAGAATTGGCTGTCCTCTACAGATTGAAGATATTAAACCTTATAATCCCAAATGACTTGACCCAGTCATTTTCTGTATGTTAAGGTAAGCAAAATACTGAAGAATATTAAAGATGTGGAATAGGTAAATCTTGACCCAAATCTTGACCCATTACTCCAGGAATTCCTCAGATGCACAAGCTTATTCAGTTTAACTTAAAACAAGTAGATTCAAAAGATACTTCTATCGGTATTGCTCTTAGGATAGATACTTGCAAAGTATCTTGGAAAACTGATCAGTTAAATTTCTCTCCTGCTTTATCAAAAGATTATAGTACTGCTTGTCAGCTCTGAGAAGAGGCAACGATGGCAGGAAACTAATGCCAAAATTGGCTTGCTTAAACTGCTACGAAATCACTACACACACACACACACAAATAACTGTACCTACTACATTACATTTGCCTACATGTCCTGTATTATGACTCCTTAGTCCCCTTCACATAATGTCCATTCTATTCCCTGTATTTCATTCTCCAACGTCATATGTGAATCTGGTCCGAAAAGCTTTCCTTAGCAGTGTTGCTGTTTTGCATAACCTATTGCCAGCATTTTTTTCCCCTATTCTGCCAGAAACATTACTTTATGAAACTCTTTTTTCCGTCTCCGCTTCCATTCTGAAGATTATATGCCCTCATGTGGCAGCAGAAAGATAGATCTTGGCTCAGTACATGCTTTCCTAGCATGGTATAATTACAATGCTTTAAAACCTGCAAAGTGTTTGAGAAAAGACAACACGTAACAAAACAAAAAAAAAAGAATAGTGGAAAAAGGAAACACAGATGAGGCAGGCTGTTGTTAGCCTTCAGAAGCATCACATAAATAGATTTTGTTTTAGGGACAATCCTTATTAGTGTCAACAAGAGAAATAACTAATATCATTGGAATGGCTAAAATGGCATGGCCAAGAAAAGGAATCTGTAAAGATTGCTCGTAGTAGTCTGGTTCCACAAAGAACTATAGAATAACAGCCACCTTTATTGTTCATCATTAAGATAATGTCCAAAAATAATGCTTTCCGTTCTACCTTTCAGTCATTCTCAGCAAAACTTGAATTTCTCTACAGTCCTTGTCTGCAAAACTATTTCACTTCTTCCCCGATTCTCCTCTATGCAGAAATGTATCACTTCAAGCTGTTATTAGATCTATTTTTAACTGACTTTGTCAAAATGTAATTACTTTTCAAAGAACTGAAGGTAGTATAATAGAAAAAATCACTTACTCTGATGTGCACACATATTCCTTCTTTCCTTCTACCAACTCTAGTCAAGTAACTTTTGTAAAGTTTTGTAGCACTGAATGGCAAAATTTGTTTGATCAAATTTTGGGCAAAAGCAATGAGAAAGGACATCTTGCCTCCAACTCTTTTTTAAAACTACAGTTTTTGTAAACTAAGCTAAACTTAGTTTGTTTTCAGCTTAATGTGGTGTATGAACGTAAGTACTATATTCTACAAACCATGGTTTATCTTTTAAAATGTTCCATGAACTTAGCCTGTGTGTAAATGTTTTTGTCAAGCTGTGGTTCTGAGCCTAGACATGATCACAGCAAACCTAACCAAAGAAAATTGTGCTCAAGTCCCAGTGAAATTAATAGGGTGCATGCTAATAAAGATTAGCTTGTTAAATACAATATTAACTATAAGTAACCTAAATTTGTCCATGTAACCCAATATCTCCTTTGTATTCTAGTCATAAAACCATCCACAGGCATTTTGTTCTTTTTGTTGGTAGTAGAATTCTGATTGTAAACTAGATAATACCTTTTCTCATAGACAATATTTCACCTAGGAAAGAGGAGGAGTCGCTGTTGAACTGGCAGACTGGAGTCATCTGAAGAACTTTGAGGAGGAGGACAGTTGAAGATTTAAGGTAGATAGAAAACCATAATAGATTGTAAACACCTTTGCCTGTTGAAGGCTGCTGGTTTTAGAGAAGAAAAAAGATGGCAGACCAAAATCAACCCAGCAGTTTTAGCCGAAGATGTGTTAGTTTGAGGGGAATTTATAATCTTGTAAAATAGAGTGGTTTAGAGAAGAGGGAGGGAGGGAGGGAGAGAGAAAGAGGGAGAGAGAGAGATCAGCCTGTATAATTAGCCTCTTATTTCTAAGTAGGAAGAAGGAATAAAAGGTAGAAATAGCAACATCTACATTAGCTGATACACATGACAAGGTAGACTTTGCCAGAAGCAGGAAGCCTTAAATGACTACTGAATAATACTTTATTGAGCAATGCTTTCCCAGTTGAAAATAACTCTAGCCTCAGGTTTATTATTCCTATCTTTCTCTTTGCAGTTTATCAGTCAAGCAGGTACAGAGACGGTAATATACATATCTAACACTGGCAAAGGAATGCTGATTAAAATCAAAGGTAGATACCTGTTTCACTTGTTTTGCTGTGTTGTTTTAAAAAAATTCACAAGAGGTATTTGGAGTACTGTATATCAGATTCTATGAACCCACAGAAACCCAAAACATTCTCCAGACTGAAATACATTTTCATTTTTTAATATTTATTTGCGACAAAAAACACCAATTGGTCATACACCATTTTGTATTGTATTGTCTTATTGCATTATAGTTATTTTACTTGTCCTTAATTAGAAATGTTTAAAGGTACTTAAATTCCACCAGAGTTCAATACCAAGAAAGGTGGAATATAATTGTACCATACTTCCTTTAGTATGCTACAATCCTATGCATGTCTACTTAGTAGGAAATCCTGTTGTGCTTTGTGGAATTTACTGCAATAGGGGGGTTGCATGCATTAATACAAAAATAAAACCCTTCATTTAATGGAGAAGAAAATATAAAAATGGGTTGTCAGGAGGACTTTTGGCTAGGTTTTTTGCAGATGTATTTTTTTATGGACATGGGTTGCAGAGCAGGGGATATTTTACTGAACATTTATCAACTGTTAAATGGTGCACTTGATGAAACCATTTCTCTCGATTCTGCTTCATATGTAGGACTAATATTAACAAATCTGAAAGGGCATGTCTGTATTTGCATGTGTGTAAATACATGAGCTATTTTGCTTTGGCAGAATTTCCAATCATGTTATGTTATGAAGATCCAATAATGTTATTAAAAACAGCAATCAATATAATACATTTCTGGACAAGCAATGGAAAAAAAATAGGTTCCTAGATTACTTTGTGGGGTGATCTACAGTCAGTGCAAAGCCACAATAAGTGCCTTCAGAATAATATCAGCTTCGGTTTCAGATAAGAAAGAATTGCTCTGAAAATCCTTGTCAGAGCTTTGACAGTTCATCCAATTCCCCAAATTCTAAAGGTTCATGACCAGTTTATTTCCAGGGGTGTCAAACTCACATCGTCATGGCAGTGTCACATGACATATCAGGACTTTTCCCCCCTTCACGAAACTGGGCATGGGCATGGCCAGCGCATGACGCATCCGGCCCACGGGCCAGGAGTTTGACAGCCCTGATTTAGGCTGATTTAAAAGATTTACTTCACTTAGGAAGGCATCTAAATGCCTTTTCAAGTATTTTTGACAGTAGCAGGAGCTGTCATGTAAGTTGCTTTCTCACTAGGTCTACACAACATCTTGATTACAATAGTATCACCAAGCAAATACTGAAATGACATAAAGCCTGCCCACATTGGATTGGACACAACAATGGTGGGACATTCCCAGATGACAATAGAAATCAGAAGTGGGGAAATGACCACAGTAATTAAATGAAAAATCATTTAAAACTTTGGAAAAATAAAATAAGATACTGCCTTGGATTGGAAACAAAATGGGGTTTGCCTGAAGTGAACTGAAATGTGCAGATTGGTATTCAAAGCATCAAAGCGGCTTCCCCCCAAAAAAATTTTTTTTCTGTGCAGCCCAATAAAAATTGAGTTGCTGGATCAGGCCTAATCCATTTAGTCCAGCAATCTGCTTCTAATATTAGCCATGAAAGAAAATATCCCCTCCGATTTAGTCTCAGCATTAGACTTAGGCTGTCTCTAAACATGATTAGCTGTCATAACTGTTATTGATATTCTAATGATAAGTTCAAGTTTAAACTATAATTCCAATAATAATTCGTGTTTTTTTAAAGCCATCTCTGTCCTCATTCTCATTAATACCAAATCACCGTAATACTATCCACATGCTACATCTGAATGAGGCAGTTCAATGGAATTTTATCAAAATATACAAACCACCGCTACACTTGTTTAGCAACTATTGTGTTCTTCTATTAATGCAAAGAATTGTTGCCATTGCTCACTATATTCTTTCCCAAATGGGTTTACAATCAGTTTTATTTTATCTCTCATCTCCATTTCCAGCTTCACCTCTGTCCATTTTCAATGATACCTTCACCTCAGCTACAGTCATCCTTCCCCTCTATCCGGCTGTAACAATTGCAACTGTTTAATCGCCAACCAGCAGACTCTTTCTATTTCCTGATATAATAAGCTTTGGAGATGGTTACCAGGCGAGCAAATAGGAAAAGGAAAGCTTTTGTCAATAGTCATTGCCCCAATCCTTGCTTTTTATCTCTGATCTATTTACCCGTTTCTTTAAGTTAGTCTGAGTTAATGAAGAAGATTTGTGCAACAGTTCCCAGTGTCCAAAGGCAGGAGATCCCCGAGTTATTTCTTGATACTATTCCAGGAAAAAGGAAGATTTTCAGAGTCCTCTCCTAAAATCCAAATTCAAATTTTTGGAAATTTCAGAAGGAATACAATTTTCACCCACCCTAATTGATAAGATCACTTTCTTCATTCTATAGTAATTAATGGCCTTCATCAAATGAAAATTATATATGCCATTCCATAGATCCTGTATTTGCCCCATGTATTATAATAAATTGGAAAAACCATAATTTATTTTAAAATTTTCAATTATTTTTACAATTTCTACAATTCTACAAAATTGTATACTATAAGGAAATAATGCAGACAGATTATTGTTCATCAGCATGCACCTTTGTAGAATCAAGCCACACGTCAAATTAAAATGTGACTTGTTTTTTCAACCGAAAATTGTATTTTTATTTTTTAATCCAACTGTTTACCCTTACATGATGTATTTCAGCAATTGTATCTTCTATATTATGAAAAATTATTTGAGGCTTTAAAAAACAAGTCAGTTTATTATTTTTTTATGCAAGTTTAGGGTTTTAAATTATGAAAATATTCCAATTCCTCTTTAACTTTCATCACTCTTCCTCAAAAACTTTTCCATTTTTACAATATTCCCTCTGCATATAAAATTTAGGGGGTAACTTTAGTGCAAAAATAGGAAGTTTGCTTGTAAATAAAAACAGCAGTGGGCATTACTATAAAGAGCTACAGAAACAGAAGGCATATTACAGTATTGGTGTTAATGATAATGTGTTAATGAGAAGATCTGTGAATTCTGCATGTTGTATACTGACTGTGCAGACAATGCATTGGTTAAAATATTCAAGTTATGTTTTACATATTAGCATTTAAGGTAGAAATTGCAAAAACAGAGACTGCTAAGCATCTGACAGGCTGCATTCAAAAGTTCTGCATACCTGACACTAGTGCCCGATTCATATTATTGTCCTAATTCCTTAAATATAAGCGGCATCTGAAAATGTTATTTGTTTCTGCTGGCAATAAGATCTGATATAGCCATGATCAGAATTATACTAAGATACAGTCTACTCTACAACCAAAGAACACACTCCATAATTGGGGAAACTGACCTGTTTCATACCTGAAAAAGTATGAGTCAGGTATTTGGTATCCTAAGAAATTACCTGAAAAATGATTGCCTGGGGTTGCACCAAGTATTGTCTCATCAGCATGGAGCACCACTGCCATAGCATGGAGGAGAAAAAAAACAGAAATATCAGGAGAATAGTTTATTTGCTGTTTTAAGAGTGCAGAGAACTTTAAAAAATGCTTTTAAATTCTATTATTGGAGGCACTCTTTTTTCTGCAATTCCTGCTAAATTCTACATGATGGCAGGACACTGACATGTAGTTAAGTATTGCATGATGATCTAAGGCAGAAGTGCAGCTGTGAAATACATGCTTGGCTCTCTAAAGGTATCTAGGCCTTGTGACAGGAATCTCACTCAAATACAATAGACTGAAGAACTGGTGAAATTCAACAATGTCCATCAGCCATGAATTGTGATTTGCCAGGTGCTTAATTGTGCAAGTAGGCAATGAAGAAATCAAGAGGTTTACCAAGTCTTTGGTAGACTACTATACTTGATTAAAAATAGGCCGCAGTTTGGCTTAGTAAAGCTCAGTTAATGCAGGCCCAGTGTACAAGTTTTTTAAAAAGTCCAAATATTTATAAAATGGGGGTAAAAGTAAGAATAAATGAGATGTTGAAGACATAATTAGGTAGCAAAGTGCTCTTTGGATGCAGCCCTGATCAGTTATTCCTCCACTTAAAAAGATTTCACATAGGAAAGTTAGCAAGACCTCAACAGCAAGATAAGATGCTTGAGAGCGACTACCAGCCATTAACACTATTCTAGGTGTGCTAGACACACTAGAGATCCAACTAAGGGTTATAACTCAGATTTGTACCTTTATAAACTGGTGGGGCTGTTTACAAATCATTCCTGCATACCATGTGATTTACAAAGGTATAATCCATCAGTCAGGTACGGTGGCCTACCAGGTGCCGGATAACTTAATCTTTGTATCTACTGTAAAACAAGCAGCAAAAATACGAGATAAATCAACTCCCTGTAGGGAAGTGGGTTGATGGGTGCATTCTTTGGTTGATTACAATATTTGCACAATGGTTTAGATTCAGAAGGTTGATCAAGAATCTGCTCTGCTTAATAAGCTTCCCTCTGTTCAGCCCCCTTCACCTAATCAGGTTTCTGTAGATTGTGGCAACAAAATGCAAATAGAGGTTTCAAAGAAAAGTTATTTATTTCATCACTCAAAATACTCACTAGAACCTACCATTAGGCTGTGCTGATTCAGGTGAATAATAGATATAAGGAATTTAGCTAAAATGGTGAACTCTGGGAAAAGTGCAATTATCTCTCAGTTTCATAATACTGAACACAGTCTCAACCTTCCACACCCCGTGATATAATTCTTTGCTCTTAAAACAATCTCGTACTTTCTATTAGTTCTGGGGGCCTATTGTTGGGCAGTGCTTACAGCAGTGCTTCTCAATTTCAGCAATGAACTTCTACTCTGAGAAGTCCCTAATCAGTTGGTCTGGAGAATTTGAGGAATTGAAGTTCACACCTCTTAAAGTTGCTGAGATTGCAAAACACTAGCTTAAAAAGTCTTTTGTAATTAAAGTAACATAGAAGGCTCATAAATAAATACATATATAAATATATGTCTGATGTTTCCAATAATCAGGTCATATCATAGGAACTAAAGCCCATCATATCTAATAATCTAATTATTTATTGTTATTTTGCTCTAAGTGTTTAATAATAAATGTACAGGATTCTGCCAGTTTTAAGCATACAATCAAAGAAAGCACAGAGATGTAAGCACTAAGCATTAATCAACCTAAAAACAAAACAAAAAGTAAGCACATTTTAACTTCCATATACCAACACAGCATGAACTGAAGTTATCCAACAGTGAATCATAACTACAGACACTGAATCAATTGAACCCATATTCATTTATAATTGAGTCATATATTGTTTCATTGCTCTTAAAGTAGAGACAAAAAAAGACATGAAAAATGCAAAAATAAAAATGCATACATTATGTACATTAAAGAAAAAAGGAAATGAAAGAAGGAAAGGAAAGGAAAGGAAAGGAAAGGAAAGGAAAGGAAAGGAAAGGAAAGGAAAGGAAAGGAAAGGAAAGGAAAGGAAAGGAAAACTGAATGAGATATTTAATTCTTGCATTATTCCTCATTCACTAACACACCTAGCGGCATTAAACTAGTACAAAATGTTGTCTTTGGATCTGACTTTTGGGTTTTTTAAACTATTAAAGGCAATGCGGGAAAAAAGAAAGAGAATGTCTTTCCCGTTCAATTAAAACGGGAATTTTAATTGAAAATAATACTGGGGAAAATAATACAGCTCATCATAAATATTAGCTACAAGGGTTCCTGAAATATTACTTGTAAGTACTTTATGATGTAGGAAAATAAAATGCTGTGTAAATATGAAACCCTTATTATCTGAAGCACAATAAAACCCACTGAAAATCTAGGGTAGACTAGAAGACTTAAAATATATTTATTTTCTCCTATTCTTATACACACACTGAAATGTATTGCAGAGAAATACTAATACTCAGTTGAGGAAGTCAGGGGGAAAGAACCTTCCAGTATCAACACACACTTTCAGTGACACCACACAACTATAAGAATGCTGGACTTTTTAAAATTTAACTTTTAATAAAGGGATCCCATTAACTCTCGAGTACCTTCCTGGCATTTTTTCTTTAAATAGTGGCATCTCTATTTACTTTTTATAATTATTATTACAAGCCATTTCTAAATAAGAGAACTGCAGTCTTATGTTTTGAACCCAGTTCTGAAAGTTGGAAAATTGTGGGAAGCTGGATATAAAACATTTTAAGCAAAAGCTATTCAACCATCTATAACAGTGATGGCGAACCTTTTCGACATCGAGTGCCGAAAAGGTCATGCGGAAATATTGTGCATGTGTGCGCGCGCTCATCAGGGCCACGCTATAGAAAAGCCAAACTTCTGGGTTCTAGCGCACATGCGTACCCAACGATCAGCTGGCTGGTGCGCATGTACAGGCTGGTTTTCGGCACTGCACACGTGCAAAGGGATCACGCTCTGGAAAAGCCGAATTTACAGGTTCTAGCAATCAGCTGGCTGGCGTGCATGTGCACACTGGTTTTTGGCATTGCCCCGTGCGTGAAGAATAGCTGATTGTCGCATGCACATGTGCACCAGAAACCCGCAAGACAAACAGGCAAGGCCATACATGCTGGGCGACATGGCTTCGTGTGCCATTTTGGGCACGCATGCCATAGGTTCGCCATCACGGATCTATAAGATACACATACACTTTCCAGTTTGAGGAGAAAATTAATATGTTTATCTGGCTTTGTTATGTACTATCACCCAAACAAGGACTTGTTTGCACAAACTGGTGCTGTATGTTCAATATCTCTTTTCCAGATGAAGATGGGGGTACAATTGAAGAGGCCCAGGGAGAAAATCAGGAGTAACACCAATCATCAGCTCTGGGGAATACATAAGGCATTATCTTATGAATTACTATTATTCCTATTTGTTTCTTAAACTTAGGCCTATATAGCCTAGCTGTTTTACACACAATGAAAAGCAAGTGTTTTTGGAGCTCATAGTCAAATTGTAGGTTTGGACACTCTTGATTCATAGTGCTATTTGTTTCATTCTGAAGTTGTTAGAAAGCCTTAAGAGATTATTGTTTTATCAGGTCAATAATTTGCCAGGTGAAGACAATTCCACAGGTAAACTAATACCCTAGTTGTTCTAGTCTGCTCATGTTGTTCTGTCTACTTTCAACTATGATGGGCTCCTCTAAGCAGCTGTCTGATAATTGACAATGCAGATAATTTGCTCTTACAAAACAGGCAAAGGCTATTAAAAAAATCTCTGAATACTTATAGCTAACATTTTCAACTGTGAGAAATACTGTTAAGAAATGGAAGATGCATGGAATTGTGTCCATCAAGGAAAAACTCTGCCTGAACTGCTTTAGAACTAGTCAGATCTGCAAAACAGAACTCATGATTCAATATGAAGAGATCTACTAAAATGTTTGACTAACTTACCCCATAGCAATTGCCCATAAGTCTGCAGGTTCAGGTTGCTCATACAGTAGTAATCTGCCTGGAAGGGCGATCATAAGGAAATCTTTTCTCCAACCATATCACAAAAGCAAAATTTAAAATTGTTTAAATTATGGAAAAGAAAAATCTTGAAATGCTTTGGAACGAAATGGTTTGACTAATGAAATCAAACTTGAATTATTCAGTCACAATACAACATGCAGTTAAAGGGTAAAAGCATTTGAAGAAAAGTTCTTCTTACTAGCTATTAAGCATGGGGATGGCTCTACTGTGTTTTGGGTTGTGTGGCAGCAAGTGTCTCTAGATATATTGTATGGGTGAAAGAAAAAAATTGGATTCAATTAAACACCAACATTTCCTAGAAGTTAATGTTCCGTAGTCAGTGAAAAAACTGACGCTGAAAAACACTTAAATTTCTTCATTGCAAGACCAAAATCTGAAACACACATACCTCCAAATCAACCATGAAGAATCTACAAAAAAAAAGGATAAAAAATTGGAAACTAGGAAATTTTCCTAGTTTGCAGATTTGAATATTATTGAAAAATCTGTAGGAGACTTCAAGTATACATGCAAGAAGATCTACCAATATTTCTGAGCAAGAAAAACTCTACAAGGAGAAGTGGGGGGGAGGGAGGACTGAATCCCCAAAAACAAGAATAGAAAAACTTTTCCAAGCTACTGGAAACATTTGGAAGCTGTTATTTCTACTTATAAGGAATAAAAGGGTATGCAAACATCTGACTATTCACTGTCCATTGTCACAATTATCTATAAATAGTAAGTATTCATTTAAATTTGCAGAAAGATGTCATGCATATCTCTGTATCATGCAGAGATTGTGTCAACTTCAATTCACTGAAAGATTCACTGAAAGATAGAGTTTGACCAGTGGCACCTAAATGTTTGCATATTATTCATATATGTAAAATATACAATGCCCTCTATACTTTAGGACAATACATTTTGGATTAAAATGCTTTGGGATACTTAATCGCATAATATATTGGGGTCCCATTCCAGAGTCTTTAGCACAAAGATTATTCCTCTAATGAGGCACAACATTTGCAGTAGAAGCAGAAAATAGGAAAAATAAATAGTAGGAAGATTTCCATTTTATAATTTATTATTTATTTATTTATTTATTTATTTATTTATTTATTTATTTATTTATTTAAATAAATTTATTTATTTGTTAGATTTATATGCCGCACTTCTCCGGAGACTCAGGGCAGCTTACAATGCATTAAGCAATAGCCTTCATACTTTTGTATATACCTGCTTAGTAGGGCTTTCTGCCCCCTTAAGCGGTTCTTATACAAAGTGAATAGTCTATTGTTTATTTATTTATTGATTCAATTTATATACCGCTCTTTCTCCGGAGACTCAGGGTGGCTTACAATGCGTTAAGCAATAGCCTTCATACTTTTGTATATAGCTGCTTAGTAGGGCTTTCGGGGGCCCCTAAGCGGTGTTCTTTCTTATACAAAGTCAGCTTATTGCCCCCACAATCCGGGTCCTCATTTTACCTACCTCGAAAGGATGGAAGGCTGAGTCAACCTTGAGCCTGCTGAGATTTGAACTTGCAATAATTGCAGGCGGCTGACAAGTTAAGTGCTACTTTAACAGCACTTAATCCACTGCACCACCAGGCTCTTTTATTAGGTCATTTTACAGTAACTTATGTCTACACTAAACTGATGTTGATTTTCGCCTCAGAAAGCATGGGTCAAATAATATTGTCAACAACATACTGTCTAAGCTTTCATATTAAACAAACTTCTGACCCTGGAGACTGAGTTAAGTTAAGAGGTTAGATTTCCTAGGAATGTATTCTCCATTGCTTATAAATTGACTTTCATGATTTTTTCCCCTCCAGATGACTAAAAATAGACTCTAGATTAAGGACAGTTGACTATTTTTCAGGCTTCCAACAATGACTCATCCATTTAAACATGAAAACTAAGTGGTCTGCGTTGTAGTACTAGTAAAAATGTACAAGTTGTTGAATACATACAGAGCATATACAATGGAAATGCAATGTATGATTACGCTGTGCCAGATGTTATATTTGTGATTTACTTATTTCCTGAGCCATGTGATGTATATTCCATCTGCTGAAGTTATTGTCATGGAATCCATCACAAAACATTCATTATTGGATGGATTACATATAATTAATTTCTTAATTCAAATTTTATAGAACAAAAGGGAAAATTGTATTCTAATGAAAGAAATATTGCTACCAAGATAATAACAATCATAATTTTATTGGGGGGGATTGTCTTATTGAAAACAGATGCAGATCCAGGTATGGGAAGTGGTCCCAAATTTCCTAGCCCATTTTCTTGTCCAGCCCCTTCACCCCAAAAAATTAGAATGGGGAATCCCTTTCCATGCTAAAGTTGCAATATGAGGAACTGAAGAAGATTCCCTAAAATAGGGAAGAAGCATATTTCATAAATACACATATTCATATTTATAAATGTATTTTCCCTCAAAATACATTTCTAAAAATCTCTTTCTTTAAGTATATATATTTTAAACCAATTCTATATGGTTTAAAAATGAACTACATTAGAACATTCGGGCAGTGGAAAGATCGCTCTTTCTTTCTTTCTTTCTTTCTTTCTTTCTTTCTTTCTTTCTTTCTTTCACATGCTGCCCATCTCATTTTGCAAAGCAACTAAATAACTAAATTCCAGTCTATGCTGGCCAGGAAAGTGTGAATCAGGGCAGTTCATTTGGGGATTCACAAAGTTAAAATTTCTCCATCATCCCTATTAATGGGATTAGAATAGATCTAAAATACCTCAGAAACAGTTTTCATGTCCACTCTCTTTTCTGTGAATCCTACTAGAAAGTTATTTAGAAACAATGTCTGCTAAGAGATATGACCACTTTTTACATCATTCAGTGAAAATGTTTTCTAAATACCCAAATTAAAAACTTCAGATTTTTTTAATCTATCTACACCATCATGACTACCTTATATAAGGCATGTGAATTACCTGGGGGTTTTCTTGCATAAGCATTCATGGGCAATCTCATATTGGCCAAATGCACTAGGAAAATGTAAGGGTTATATTAGCAATCAGAGCTTTCCACAAAAGCTCTGCTGTCAGGCCACAAAGACAGGGGGAGAAATTGTAACATTTGACATGGTTCACAGATTTAATCCAAAGCAGCTCTAATTAATCTCCCCAGCTTCACAAAAAACCCTGTGCCATGTACAGCTGTATGGCATTGGTGCTCTCCTGTCTTAAATTTTATAGGAATTGAAATTTCATTACCAGAACCTCCCTTTTGACTCCCCAGATCTGAACTGGCAAGTATCTGATGGACCATTTATCAAAAATGAGTCCTCCCCTCACCCCTGTCTTCATCTATCTATCATTTACATCACATTTTCAATTCCACCTTGCACTATCAATGACACAAATTTTTCTTTGGGGGTAAATCCTATTTACACAGCCAATTATGGCAGGGTTCCAAACCCCTTTGTTTTACATATCACTGGTCAATTGGCTTTTAAAACAGCAGGAGTTCTGTGTAAAAATTAAAATAATCTCCCGATATTCTGACACTGCTAAAACAAAGTACTCCTGAAATCTTTCTCCTATAAAAGATTTCTTTTTAAAACAAAATTAGCAGCTGTATTTCATTTGCACCCAAATCCAATTAGAATCATGGCACTCCCTAGAGATTTTCTTTTAAAGAGTGGGAATTATTTAGTGCACCCTGCCATGAACACATTTTACTCCGATACCTCTGAATAACTGACCTGTTTTTGACCTAAACCTTCTATTATTTGCATGCTGGAAGCTATGTATGCTGCATTTCCTGCTAAAATCTGTGCCTCTACTACAGCCACTCAGAAGCATTTATAAAGAGACCTCCACGTCCAATCTAAATGCCTAGAATTTACCTGTTGTTTTTCTTTTATACGTATAAATAGCTGCATTTCCATTCTCTCTTTGTTTCTCATTTTCATTTTCTTCTAATATCTGCATGTAAATGTCTGAAAATAGCATCTGTAATTGAGGATTATGAAGTATAGCCAGCTCCTGACAGGCTGCTAAGGAAGATGGATTATCCTCATTTTTCTGTAAATTTTGTCAATTTTGGAATTCATAAGCTATCAACACTGATCAAAATGTGACCACGCAGCTGTGTCAAAAAAGAAAGGAGCAATGACGATGTAGCTCCCTTGTTTGCAGACGAGATTGGGTCACTACTCGGTCCTCCCACCCTCCTTCCCTTTGCCCATTCCTCCAGAGCAGAGAAAGGCAGGAAAAAAAGAGGGTAAAACAAAACCACTATCTGCTGGCCAGCTGTAGCTACTGGCATTTTCAACCACAGCCTGCTCCCACCGTCCCCAAAAATGTTTACATAAACAAATTGAACGTACACAAATTCTCTAGTGCGCCAATTCAAATCACGAAGTCTAATTTATGGCATGTTCTCCCTTCTTTATTTATCCCTAAGTAGGGAACACGATTTTCATTCAGGAGGTTTGTTATGTTCCACTCCTACTAGACAATCACAGCACACTTGAGGCAATTGTTTAGCTTCTTCCTCTCAATTTTCCCATTACTGGGAGTAAGTACTGTTGGGACTCTTTAATAGCCTGACTGCAGCCCATATCAATAACAGATGAGGTTTAATCGTCCAACACAAAAATTATTTAGGCTTGGTAAGGACATTCAATGTCATTTGCATAATGGCATTTCTATCCTGTGCACCTAACCCATCGTGCATAAACAAGGCCCCAGGAACCATAAATAATAATAAATCACAATGTCCACGCGCCTCTTGCTATAATAGGAGCCACTCTTTGTAGAAATTATTTCGGTAGAAAATGGGCACTGTAATTTTAAAGAGATGTGGTAGGACACAGATCCATAAATTACATACCCTCTTGCACTCTTTCCGGGTTTCTTTCTCATACGCACCCTCACATCTAGGCATACACAAACACACGCACAAATATATATATGTTTCTTTAGAAGTTTTCTCAGAATTCAGTTTAATTGTTCTTTAAAATTGGCCTTGTTAATCTTTTTCTGTAAAACAATAGCAATGAATATGACAAAAGAAGGTCTTGTGGCACTTAAAAATAGATATATGAATATTAATTTTCACACACTATGGTCTGTTTCCTTAGATAGACCTAAATTTGATGAGCTTCTAGTTAATATACTTGGGACTTCAACCTTCACTGATTATGCTACCAAATGAATGTTTGGAGTCCTAGCTAAATATCCTTGTATGTATGTATGCGTCAGTGGTGGGTTGCCCCCGGTTCGCACCGGTTCTATACAACCAGTAGTAAAACTGGCAGGAGGCTCCGCCCACCTGCCCCGACGTCATCAAAACGCTTCTGCACATGCGCAGAAGAACACGCGGCCCCACTGCGAACCGGTAGTAAAGGTAAGTAGAACCCACCCCTGGTATGCATGTGTTTATGTGCATGTAAGTTGTAGAAATTAAATGTGCAATCTTAAACAGTGTTAGCTGTTCGATTAATTCAAACCTATGGATCTAACCAGTGGTGGGTTTCATTTACCTTTGCTACTGGTTTGCTCGCATGTGCGCCACTTCTGCGCATGAGCAGAGCGTATTTGATAACGTCTGGGTGGGTGGGTGGAGCCTCCCGCCACCGTTACTACCAGTTGACCCGAACCGGGGCAAACCGGTAGCAACCCACCACTGGATCTAACTACGAGTACCTGAGGTAATAGTGAAATGCTCAACTATCCATTAATGAAAAATGTGCACTTTTAATAAACAATGGGATTTAATTTTTCAGAAACAAATAAATCAATGCAATATTCATCACATATCCCTTCCCCCGCCCAAGATGAACCCCAGTCATATGTTGGTACTCTAGTTTGTACTATTCTCCTCTTTAAATGTTTTTCATTTTCATCAATTCATCGCATGTGCCAAAGGTGCTTTTTCAAAAGGCAACTGGACTTCCTTTGTTTTTCCTTGAAGACGTTTCGCTTCTCACTCAAGAAGCTTCTTCAGTTCTGAAGAAGTTCTGAAGAAGCTTCTTGAGGATGAGAAGTGAAACGTCTTCAAGGAAAAAAAACAAAGGAAGTCCAATTGCCTTTGAAAAAGCACCTTTGGGACAACCATGATCTGAATGCTTGAGAATCTCCATAGTCATTCCAATTGCATGTGATAAAAAAAGAGAGACTATTACCTCACAGTATTCATTTATATCTCCTCTTCCTCCTATCCTCCTTGGATTCATACTACCAGATAGTGTATGTATGGCCATACAGCAATAGTCAAAACATGATTGCACAAACCTCACACATTACACAGGGCTAAAGCATAACTTTACTGTTGTGAACTCAGCATTAGCACAAATATAGCATTAAGAATAAAAGATGGACTTTTAATAATGTAGAAAATCTCCTATTGAAGCTACTCTCTGCTATTAATGTTCCTCTCTAGTCTTGTGTGCCTTAGTACTACTTTTCATACTTCAGTGCTCTTTTCACATATGGCACACTGTAATCACCGTTAAGTAGAAAATCATTAGAAACAGAATTTTTGTCTATATTTACGAAAGCAGAATATTGCGCCTGAATGATGTTTAGCAAGTCCTCTTTTAACTTATTTTTACATGAAATATTGTTTGAAATGTCTCACACTAAAAGCATATATTTGCTTGTGCAATTCTTCAGTAGTCTGTAAAATGAGTTAATAAAATAATAAAATAACACCCCCTCTCCACAATGCAACAATTTGTGATGAGATAGACAAGAGTCTCAAACAGCAAATAAAAAAATCATGTTGCCAAGAAGTAAATCCACAGTGTTGTCTCATGTTTCCACCTGGGTTACTGACATGACTATAGCCTTGTTGAACTGAATTTCTCTAACAGCACAGTGGAGAGCAAGATTTCCCATACACGGGAAGATATTTACTGTCAGGTAAGTTTTTTACTGGGCAAAATCAATCATCCCACTGCAAGCAGAGGTCACTACTGGCCAAATACTCAAGAGCAGCTCTGTTTTCTCATATTATAACTATGAAGCATGGAGCAAATCCAACTCTCACAGCATAATTCCAGAATGGTGTTATTGTTAATATATTTTTATCCTTATGATCTATCTGTGTGTGTGTGTTTGTATCTGTGTGTCTGTGTGTGTCACACATATCTAATACTTTTGCCTCCTATTTTCCCCATGATAATGTCCCTTTGAGGTGGGTTGCATTGGCAGACAATGACTGGCTCAAAATCACCCAGGCAGCTTTCATACTAAGGGGAATCACAGTCTCTCAGTTTGAAGTCCAGCTCCTTTACCACTATACTAAATTGGCTCCCAGTTATGATGCAAGAGAAATTAATTCATGATTAGAGGTGGGAGTGAAGCTAATATATATCATGGCACCACATCCATTTCTCTTTCTCTGCTTATTCACAAACTTTTTCACCGCATCCAATCTTCCAACTGATGGCCATTGTTTATAGGGTTGATCCACACTAACTAGTTACCCCATCTTGAATACGGATCACCAACCATTTCTGGAATCAAGAAAAAAAATTATTCTGTCCTCTACTCACCTTCAACCACTGCAAAGTCACCTTCCTTTTCTACATAAAAAAAAATAGCATTTCCTGGTTTGTGCCAAATCTACAAGTCTACTGCATGATTTCTCCACTGTCCTTTACTTCCTTCTAGGCAAATTCCTGCACTTTGGTTATTGTGCCCAATGGCAGCAATGCTGCCCTTCAGTTGCTGCTCTCCAAAGCATTTTATATTGTGCTGCTGAAATGAAAGCTTCCCAGGGCTGAATACATTGAACCACTGAACATTAATTTCTCCAAAGAGGACAAGTTCCTATAATCTGTTATATCTTTAACTGAGATGGCTACATGTATGACATGAATACAGTCTCTTATTCAGGGTGGTGGTTATAAATCATAAAAGTAGTCCCCAATTTTATCATTAATATATATTTTCCCCCTCCCACCCCCCAAAAAAATGCTGCTTTAAAAGTTAAGGAAGCAAAATGTACATCAACCAGGTATAAAACAAAAGTTTCCTTTATGCATTTTGCCAAGTTTGGCTTCCTAATATTCGTGGCAACCATCATTATAGAAGTGTCCTAGTGGTTATAACATTTGCCTAACTTGCAGAAGGTTTATGGTTTAAAGCCCAGCATAAATATCTTCATAAAGTTTTCTATTTTTTTTATTTAGTCATCTATTATACTACTGAAATATTGGACCCAAATTAAATCAAGTGATTTTTTTTTACCTTTTTACCTTTGGTGGGTTTTTTTTAGTTAAACTTGTTAATTTATGCTTATCCTCTGTCATTTATTTTAATACTTGTAATGTCATTGCTAGGTCCAATGTTATATTTGTAGTGATTAATGACCACAGTAAAGATTTATTTGAAATGCTAGAGAGATACAGAAATTCCTGAAATAGTAGTAAAAATTTTCAACAAGTGACCCTCTTCCCATCAAGCATATATTAAAACCACTATGATACTGAGATACAAGAGCAGTTGCAACAAAGACTAGGTAATCAAAAAAAGGGAAATTGCAAATAACGTTTATATCAAAAATAGTTGTTCTGTGTGCATATATGTGCAGGTTGATATTTTAACTTTGTAAACAGTATTACACTTTTCAAAAGTATGTATATGCAGTAAGACCCAAACTGTTTAAAGGAAAGTGGGTGGCAATAGCTTCCTTGGCAATGAATTTTGGGAAGGCACAATAGCAGGAAATTGTCCAAGGAGGAGGTGCACAGCAGCTGGCAATCTGGACTAAATACTTGGCAAGCTATTGCTGATCCAGTCCAAGCTTAATTTTCTTAAGCAGAGTCCAGCTGGCATCAGGAGCTAAAAGTTGCACTGCAGAAGTTCACTTACTCTGTCTTGTCACCTATGCTTACAACATCTATCTACCATCCTGTTTTGCAGGAGCCCAAAGGGATACCCACCCTAGTAGCAGGGGGTAAGTGTTCTTTGGCTGTAGTAGGCACCTTTTCTTTTCTAAAGCAAGGTTTCTATTTAGCTTTGCAAAGTATTACAAAGGCACTAAATTAAACAATTTTATAGCCAAACTAGGATAGGATAGTTCGATGGGACAAACCAAAAAAAAAGCAGAATGTAAACAAATGTTTAATGCACAAATAAATAAAACAAATTTTCTGAGTCTAGCAATGCACAGTCAATACTTCCAAGAGATCCTTCCCTTCTACTCACATAAAAAAATTCTTGCATCACACACAGCCCCCACAATTGTCTTGCCCACCACCAAGTGCACGCTGCTCTTGCAGCACCATTGCTTCTGCCTGCCCCCATCTGGCTAGGGGCTATTTGTCCCATATAGAAAATTCCTCAGATCAAACTGCCTGGGTGAATGGGCAGGGATGAAGGGTGGGAGCAGAGGGTCAGGGGGTCATTGGCAGTGGACAATCGCCAGGGGAGGGCCAGTGGAGGAGGAAACCTGTGTTTGAAATAGCTGAGCTGGGTGGCTGTGGGCAAAGTAGGTGCGGCCTAAACATCCCATTTCACTACCCTCCACCCTCACTGAGCTTGAATGCAAGGAGTTCTACTTATACAACTGTCCTGCTGGAGAAATTCAGTTGCAATCTTTCTAGGCCCTTTTCTGCAAGGTATGGAGTCTCCAGAACAGCATCGGAGATAGTAGATGCTTCATTTGGAAAGAAATAATACCTCCAACCAGTGGTGGGTTGCCCCCAGTTCGGACCGGTTCACAAGAACTGGTAGTAAAACCGTCGGGAGGCTCCGCCCACCGCCCCGGATGTCGTCATAGGTGATCTGCGCATGCAATCCCATTGTGAACTGGTAGTAAAGGTAAGTAGGACCCACCCCTGCCTCCAACCCAAGCCTCTATTGCATTTCAGTCATGTCTACAAGCAGAAAAAAAAATTCCTTCCATTTATGAAAAAGAATGTCTGGTTCCTATTCTATAATCCTGGATACAATTCACTAGAAATTTCTTCAGCAGGGCCCACTTACGGTAAGTTAATTAGGAAAGAGAGATCTAAAGAAGGCAGTCATTTGAATCAATTTGATTTGGGATGAGATTGTCGATTACACTGCAGAGGTTTTTATAGATTGGATCCCATTGCTTTGAGTTTTATTTCATTTCTTATTATTTGACATCAGTTTTAAAATGGGGGGATTTAAAAAAAAAATTCCTTACATAATGTATGGAGTAAATATATATTATATACCCATTACAGGTCTATGCAACTGTGTAACCCATCAATTTCCATGAATTGTGGCAGAGGAGGCAAAAGGTAAATCAATTTAATTATATATTCTTTTGACAATAGATTTGGAGATTCCATCCCTATGAACTATACAATAAGCCAATATTACTCATAAGAAAAATTGAGGTAGCATTAGTCCTTTCTACTTAAAAAATGTAGAGACTGCAGAATTGTTATAATTTTAAAGAATATATAGATATTATACACACACATGCCCGCATATACACACACACAAGGTTCTTTAGTTTATTTTTCAGAATGTTTTAAAAGTTCAGAGCACTTATAACAACACTAAGCTCTTTGCAGAGAATCTGCTCCTACAGCATTTTCTAGGCTCGGTATATGACCCTATGATTGCATAATTATTTTAAAACCACAAACGAAGAAAACTCTCTGCAAAAAAGCCTACCTACTTACCATATTTAAAAGAGAAACAAAGCTGAAATGAATATTTCAGTGAAATCCCTGTCCAATCTGCCACTTTTTTAAAAAATGAAAAAACTTGTTTCCCCTCCAATATGAATGAGGTAGATTTTTTTTAGGACGCACACCATTTTCCTTCTGGGTGCTTGACAATTGCAATTGTTTGTGCAGGCCCAAGCAAGCAGTGCAGACAGAATGTTCATCAGGAGCTTATTAGGGCAGCCTAAAAGCCTGAGATTGTGTTCAGCTTGACGAACCCTGATGCATTAAAAGACAGAATGCCTAGGGAAACTGTAATATCTACTACCACATTTTATTTACTTGTACGCTGCACATGTTAGATCACAAGAAGCAGCAAATACCATTAATAAAGTGTAGCTGAGCCATGAAATTGCAATATGTTGTGTACTAACTCCTAAGCATGCACATACTTATTAATAATATCGCTCTTCTCCAAAGTATATACTGAGAATTTCCATTTTTTAAAAAATCAGCTATCTATTTAACGAATAATAATCCACCATATTCAACCATTTATACTAAAGCAGTCATACTCTTGAGCATGCCCTATAAAAACTGGCGCTTATTATGTCCATTCCTATGTTCAGATTACATTAAAGTCCATAAAAAGTTACAATCATATCATACATAATGGACTACTTCATAAAGTCAGAAGAATCGGCTTTGTACAGAGTCCTGATATTAAATATTCATCTTTAATATAGGCTTCAGAAATGGATCATTTGTAGCTATGCTGTACTGTGCAATGAATATTTTGGAATAGGGCTGGGGAAAAGGATATTGAGATATATCAATAGATCTCTGATACAATTTAGAGACTTTTCCTCCTATAATCTCTATACTACTACAACTCCGCTGACTGCTTGATACCTTGCAACCTTCAATTGGGCGAAATTGTAAAACAAGTGTTGGGCAACCATTATTAAACCAAGAAAACTCAAAAGAGCTAATTTATAGATTGACAGGACCCATAACTCTTGTGGGAATGAAATTTGGGGAAAGTGTGGCCACTTGAGTACCATCCTGCCCTCCGAGTACATTTCTCAGAACCCTATAGGTTGCATGGACAAGGAAAGAGAAGAGACTCATGTCCCCACCAGTGGTGGGTTGCTCCCGGTTCTGTCTGGTTCTTTAGAACCAGTAGTAAAAGTGGCAGGAGGCTCCGCCTACCCACCCAGATGTCATAAATGACAATTTGCACATGCATAGAAGTAAGCAAGCACTCCCGTTGCAAACCAGTAGTAAAGGTAAGACCCACCCCTGGTCCCCACCCTCTTCCCTGTCTCCCTCTGGGCCCTACTCACAATCAGCAGACAGCAAGGCCCAATGGGCGAGTGATCATTAGCTTCTTTGGAACTCAGGCCTAAATTTGAAATCTGTTAATGGCTGATGAGAGAAGGAGCAGATCAAATGCCTGCTAGTGAGGTAGCGCTGGTTGGGGGATGCGAGCAGTTGAGGCGGAGCCCTATTCCTCCAAGGAGGCAGGGAGGGTCTTGGGGACACACTGAAATGGGGAGCAGTGGTTAGTTTTCCTCATAGTCCATGGCTCTCTTGATTCCCTCTCCCCCTAGCAGGCAGTTCTGTAATTCAGAGAAGAAACAGTCTTCACTGTGACTCAACCAGCATGTTATGAGAACTCAACAATTCTCTTAGTATGTTGAGTTGATCAATCCCTAATATAAATCCATAACCTGGCTGTTTGAGTGGGACAGTGCATGTAAACATTACAGTTGTGTTGTGTTTCTCTAAATTTCAAGTATATTGTGTGAGTGACAGCTATGTGAATGCTTTGCAACCTCTCTCCATTACTGTTGTGCATTTGACTCATCGACTTCTGGATCTTAGCAAAATGCAAAGTGCATCCTAGGAGTCTGAAGTTTCTCTACCTCTAAAATAATTAGGAGTAGGGACCATATTCATTATATACATCATAACTTTTCAAGAGCTCTGGGAGACCAGAGCCGAGTTGTACTCGTTTTAAAATAACTCAGCACTATCTGAACGTATTATGTTTTAGATGATATGAGAAATCTTGCTTTAAATGATGTGTCAATGGATTCCCTTATAACAATACCTACAAAAGAAACCAGAGAATACTAGTAATTTATATCATGGAAAAATGCAAGATATGTTCAAAAACAAAGCACAGAATATTACAGAAAAAGGCTTTGAACTGGTACAGCAATATTTATTCATTACTTCAGATTAAGTGCAAAATGTACTACCATTTCCAGAACCATATTGTAATGCAACACCACAACATTCTGTTTAAATTAGTAGGATCTGGATCTTTATAACTTCGTATATAGTCAACAGGCAAATTTATTAGCTCATAGATTTTTTTTCTGTGGAAAGCAGGATGTAATGTAGATTCACATTTTGAGAAATTAAACTTCTATACAAACATTGTGTTGTCTGTGTTATCATATTCAGCAACATTCTGTTGTTTGTGTTATGATATTCAGCAACATTGTGTTGTCTGTGTTATCATACTCAGTAACAGACACTTCTATATCTATTTTCTGAGAGCAAGTGGTGAACATCACATACACACTGTAAACTGCATGGATGATCTCCCTTGCTCTATTATTTTTCAAAGGCACAAAGACTATGTGAGCAATTATATTGTACTCATCTTACTCATATATTATGTCTTGACATGATATTGAAAATCTGATGGATGGCCAGTAAATCACAGCTCTGCCTCACTTCACGTACAGAGTCCATTGTTTGCTTCATTACTAGATATGACGTGGAGATATATAGAGTTGCTGTTTGCTTTTTGTCAAAAATAGGAAGGCCAGCAAAAACAGACTGCTTTCAACTGATGAGCTTTCTAGATTCTTTTTGATTGGGTGGAAATTGTCTATTTTAACATTAGGAGCTTCAAGGGAAACTCAAACAATAAGTGAAGGGGATTTGGCCAGGCCTAAAAGGTATACATGCATTTTAAATCCAAAATGTTACATTCAGATAAACTAAAGGATTTGCAGTTCTCTTTTAGGCCATCCAGTGGTGATTCTTGCTACCTAAAAGCATTGCAAAATATAATGCAATTAAAAATACACTATATTCTGTAACTCAGTTGTTGATTTAGAAAGTTTGATCATGGTGATGTAGCTTCTTTCATGATTACGGAATGATATAGAATTAGAGAAAAATAAAATCTAATTATGACTAATTTATAGCAGTATCATTCCCTATACTTCTGTATATTTGTCTGTATAGGTTGCAAAAATCTAGACAGTCATTAGATGGCAGCAAAGAGTTAGACATTTCTATATCTCTTTGCTATCATCCTGTGGCCAGCCAGATTTTTGCAGGCCTGATAAGTTACCCCACTTTTTATCCTTACAAACCAACCTTGTCTGCATCATACCCATATACAACTTCATATATTACATTTTGCTAAACTGTTATTTTCCTAGGATCTTATTAAATCCGTTCAATCAGGGCTTCTCTCAGATTTCCCATTCCTCTTGACTGATTCATTCTTCCCTGATGTAACTATTTTGCAGTGCAGTCTTCATTTATTCTCTCTATACAGTATGACCAAACCAACTCAACCTTTTTTCTACAACTTCTTCACTTCTGTATGTAGTCCTTATTCATTCAGCACACATACCTCTTCTTGTTTTGCCCCACACATTTTTAGATATCCCATTCCCACTGCACTAGTATGTTTCTCCAAACATACCCAATTCTCATTTCCATAAAACAAAATGTTTTACTTTTTTTTTAACAAATGTTTGTCCCTTCTTTGCAACAGCCCATGCATTTGCACTTCTTAACATTTCTCCATTTAATTCTCCATCTTCAGTAAACCTTCCATTTGGGTGAGATCTGCACCCATACAATCAAATGAAAATAATTACAAGGATCATTAAAGCATTACTGAATTTATAAATATTAACAGGGGTGTCTGCCCAAATGGGTCAAAACCAGTGGTGAAATGTAAAATTTGTTACTATCGGTTCTGTGGGCATGGCTTGGGGGGGGGTGTCCAATGTGACTAAGTGGGTGTGGCCAACTTTTTTTTCTGTTTTAGTTTTAAAACCATTTTTTCTACAACTTCAGCTGAAGAGGTTGTAAAAAAATGCTTTTAAAAGCCTCTGACAATCAGGCAAGTCAGCTGAGATCGTTAGAGGCTTTTAAAAGCATTTTTTCTACAGAGGCTTTTTTAAAAAAAAAAAAGCCTTTGGACGCATTTTTTCGTCCGAAGAGGTTGTAGAAAAAATGCTTTTAAATTTTTTTTTAAAAAAAGCCTCTGATGATCGCATGGCTCAGCTGGGCATGGTGGGGGGCAGGGATTTTTGCTACTGGTTCTCCGAACCACCCGCCATCCTCGCTACCAGATCGGGCGATCCAGTCCGAACCGGGAGCATTTCACCCCTGGTCAAAACAGTCAAGGAATTGTAGTCAATGCCACAATATCATGATAATCCTCTTCCCTATTTTGACACACACCCTTTACAGATGCCACTGAGTATTATATTAAATTAGAAATGGAAATAAAAACATTAAGGATTTAAAAAGTAGACAACAAACATTCTTTACAGGGAAGGGCATTCAGGGCTGGGAGAGCACAGCTGAGAAGGCCTGTTCCTAAGCCATTTCTTATTTATTTATTTATTTGTTTATTTATGCCATCCATATCCCCTATAAGGTGACTCTGGGCATCAGAGTCTCCTATAAGGTGACTCCTCTATAAGCTGACCAGTGGTGGGCTGCTGCTGGTTCAGACCGGTTCAGGAAAACAGGTAGTTGCGACCTGCAGGTGGACCCTCCCACCTGCCCTGGCATTATGCCATCCTATTTAGCCACATTTTTAAGCCACCCACATGTGTACAAGCTGCACGCACAAGTAAAGCGCATGCATGGGAAGCCGCGCGCATGCACACGCTCACATTTTTGGTGCTGGGCGAACCGGTTGTTAATTCATGTGCCGCCCACCTATGAAGCTGACCCTGACTTAACAATAGAAAATACCTGAGGCAATCCTCTGAAAATAAACTTAGGTTCAGGCAGGTTCCTTTCCTTTAATCAAAACAGAAATGTGCCACCAAAGTAGTTCAAGAGAAGAAATGTTATAAAAAGAGAACATAATATCTTCCTCAACACATTTGTGCCAAGTGTGTTTCCTCATGTTCACGTAACTTCAGACTAAAAATGGAAGGGCAGGTTTTCAGCAATACTCAAGAGAAGACAAACATGTCTTCTTGCATCCCAGTCATATCTGAATTAGTAGATACAGATATTTTCCTCTAGCCGTACAATTTAAATATGTTTATTAGCTTCAGATACTGATGTAGTACTGATTAATGTGCCTTTAAAAATCCTCCACAAGCAGTATTTGCTGGAAAAGTCAGTGGAAAAAAAATTGGACCCAATGAAATATTAAAATGTATTCACTCACTTGACACAGCATATCAGATTACGCTGAAGATGACATGTTATCTTCAAAAATGTTTCACTGTCAGAACTACTACCAGTATACACTCCATGCTACATAGTCATGTGTTGGAATACTTATGTCTCAAGACCACAAACTGCAGTTTCTGAAATACTCTAGTATATATACAAAACATACCACAAAGCAAAACCTGTTGTTTGTATCAGTGGTGAAATCTAAAATTTGTTACTACCAGTTCTGTGGGCATGGCTTGGTGGGAGGGAGTAATGTGACTGGGTGGGCGTGGCCATTTTTTTTTTTTTAACTTTTAAAACCATTTTTTCTACAACCTCTTCGGCGAAGAGGTTGTAAAAAAATGCTTTCAAAAGGCTCTGACGATTCCAGCTGAGTTGCCTGATCGGCAGAGGCTTTTTTAAAAACTCAACTTGGATCGTCAGAGGCATTTAAAAGAAAAAAAGGGCTTTTTTTTCGGCCGAAGAGGTTGTAGAAAAAATGCTTTTAAAAGTAAAAAAAAGCCTCTGATGATTGTGCGGCTCAGCTGGGCATGGGAGGGGCAAGACCACCCACCTCCATCGCTACCAAATCAGGCGATCTGGTCCAAACCAGGAGCATTTCACCCCTGGTTTGTATGTGTATGTATGTATGTATGTATATATATTTTCTCTAGTTTCTGCTATTTCCAGATTGTTCAGCACCACTGCAACATGTACAACTACATACATCAATCAACCATGCTGCATTGTACTATATCGCAAAATACAATATGGCTGTTGCCACTCAGGGTGATTTATCTCAACATACTGCAATAACCCTAAAAACACATCATGCCTTTTTTGTAAATACTGCGTGCATACAAAATCACCTTGCTGGAAATGGGAAACATTCCAGATCCAATTTAATACTTACAGATTTTCATGTTTTAAAAAAATGCATACTGTATATGATCATTTTGCAATACACCTTGGAGGAAGAAATAAATCAGTTGGAAAAAAAGATCAATGAGGATTCTCAACCATCCAGATCCCAGATGTCCCTAAGGTACTTTTCAAAAAGCTACTGGACTTTCTTGGTTTTTCTTTGAAAACATTACATTTCTCATGCAAGAAGCTTCTTGAGTTGTTCAGTTGAACTGAAAAAGCTTCTTGGATAAAAGTGAAATGTTTTCAAGAAAAATCAAAACATTTCTTTGAAATGTTTTCAAAGAAAAATCAAAGGTGAAAAGCACCTTTGGGACAGTTGGAAAAAAACAGTTTTAAGTGGCAAAATTATTTAAAACATCTTATGGATTCCATAACCACTTGTTATAAAACCTATTTTATTTATTTTGGTTATCAGCTTGCCTTTTGGAACAAACTTCCATAAGCAACAAAAAGATGTACATATATCATGATGTTGCTTCATTGACACTACAAAGCTGATGCTATTTGAAGTATTACCTGACAGAGAATGGCAAAGTTTTAAACCTAACAATAACAATAATAATAATACTGTAACAACAACAACAGCTTGAGATAGACTAAGAGCAAATGGAAAGTGCTGAGATCCAATTTTTCCCAGAATAAGATTATCTCATAGAATTCCAGATCTCTAAATTTGAATAAAAAATAGAAAATATTAAAAGGGTAATTGAAGTAAGTGACTCTTCTTTGAGTCAATAAGCCAAATAATATAATATATGAAAATTGGGGACATAAGAGACAGACAAAACATTAGATCCTGTAACCCACAGAAAAGGATTGCCTAGCATCACAGTTTACATCTACTGAAACTTCGGGTCACTCCTCACTAGCAACCCATGAAGATTCCAATGTAAAAGTTAAGTTAGATGTAATCAAGCATGGGTGTTGCCAGTCTTACCCAGGTTAGAAGTGATCACAGCTGGTACGTTATGCAAAATGCCAATTGAGAATGTGAAGACAAGAATCATCCCTAGCTGCATAGCTGCATAGCTACTCTTTCAAAGAAGTACAATCCCATCCCAAGATTAGATAGAGATTATTACATATACATTTAATCCAGAAAAGGCAGTGTGTTTCCAGTCAATTAACAGGCAGATCAGAGGGGAAAAATTCAACCTATATTGAATGTAATTCTACTGTTGTCATTCGACTTCAGATCTGCAGTTTGGGTATACTCTTGACTCAGTCCTGAGCATAGGGTCGAGCTTTAAATGGTGATCAAAAATGTTCCATCTCCATTGTCAGACTGCCAGGGGCATTTTATTTAAAGAGTTTCCTATTTAAACTGCCTTGTTGCCAGCATAATTTTTAATTTTGTAGCCATTATTTTAATTGATTTTGTTAAACTGAATTTTTAATGATTTAACATTGATTTATATATTTTATTGTAGTCCACCTTGAATACTATTTCTGACAGAAGTGAAGACAAAAGTACTATAAGAGTCTTATCACAAAAATGCTCTGGAAGGTTTATTATTGAATAATCACATTTTTTATAAGCATTTTGACTAAATTGAGAAACAGAAATAACACATAGCAAACCAAATTCCACTGCAGAAGATCCTCTGGCATGTTTCCTAGATTATTATATTATTAATTAGAGGGAGGAAGGAAGGAAGGAAGAAAGGAAGGAAGGAAGGAAGAAGGAAGGAAGGAAGGAAGGAAGGAAGGAAGGAAGGAAGGAAGGAAGGAAGGAGGGAGGGAGGGAGGGAGGGAGGGAAGGAAGGAAGGAAGGAAGACAATGACAAAAATCTATATCTCTTGTAGATTTTTTATATACTGGAACTCAAGAAAACATTACACATTCTAAATTAAATTATTAATGAAAAGAGGATTTCCTCATTCCTTAAAACACATATGCAGAAGAGGGAAGATACCAATGGCACAGTTTAACCCCCCCGACCTTTGAACTCTGAGGGGGGTCATACACATGTCACTGTTCCCAGCTGTCTTTCTGACATTCTGCCCATTGCAGGGCCTTCGCCCTTTCCATTTTGTAGAAGTATTGATCTGTTGGCAGCAATGGGCTGGATAATTAGCCAGGAATTAGGGTTTCTATTACAGCCAGGAGGTTGCCCCAGCTGATTTATCACCTGAATAATTTACTGTGATTGAAAGGAAATTAAAATGAACTCCATTCAACAACTGTGCACTTTTATGGGCTTTAGTGAAGACTCAAAATCCAAATTAATAGCCTGGTGCTGTTTAATAGTCTACTGAGAGTAAATATGAAAGGCTTTCCTTGGCTGCCTGCTTCTCAGCTTTCTCATTGTGGATGTAGACTTTGTTTCTCCTTCCAACTCCTCCCCTCTGCGCCCCACTAATATAATTCCAGGCAAACCCAAATTTTGTTTTTTCTTGAAGGATATACAAATGTAATAATGAATAAAGTGTTCCAAAACCCCTTTATAAAAAGCATCCCATTAGAGTTACATTTGCTTTTTTTTTTTCAATTGTTAGTGATCTATCACCTGAAAGTAAAAGGGACATTTTCTGCATTAGCATTTTCATAGAGTGGGCTGCTTGCATAAGTCACTTTGATGCTTAAAGCTGTTTCCCAAAATAAATGCTTTAATCAGTTCTTCTGTCAAATAGGGACAAGCCCACTTTTCTGGTGGCAATCAATTTCTGAGTCCTAATGCATAGTAATTTGTCCTTCCTATGTTGCTGGTTTGGTCTCGTAAGTTATTTGTAGGTTCATCTCTCACAAATGAAAACAAATAGCAGGGGGGATCATCCTAAGTACATATAGAGTTGATTAGACCTGATTCAACTTTTGCATGTCAATATTCTAATTCTGAATGCACAACATTTTAGATTTTAGATTTTAATCTAAAATTCCTGAATGAGAATTATAATATCAAAATGTAGAACTCATATGAGTTTTTTAACATCTTTTAATTGTTTTGGTTTTCACACTATCTATTAACATCCAACAGAATATAAATATCTATCTGGAATCAATGCCTTCCAGATATAATAAATAAAAGCAAGTGTTCATATGTATAGTAAATGAAGAACAAGCCTGACCATTTACAAATAAGAATACCGTGTTTTCCCCAAAAATAAGCCCTCCCCCCAAAATATTTAAACGCATTGCAGCCGGTCCCCGCCATTTCCTCTGGTTAGGGTTAGGGAGACAGAGCTGGAAATCAGGTAAGATGGCAAGAGGATCCCCTTCTCGCTCCACGTGCCCCAAAATAATAAGACCTCCCCAAAAATAAGCCCAAGTGCTTATTTCATGGTTCAAAAAAATATAAGACAGGGTCTTATTTTTGGGGGAACATGGTATATAACCTCCATCCTGACATTTTTAACTTGAAAACAAACTGTTCCGGTTTACCCCCCGACCACCACCATCATACATATTTTTCTTATTCTTCCAACTATGGGTATTTTATTTGCTACTTTTCTTTTAACTTATCAATGGCTCAGTGGTTAAAGACACTGAGCTTGTCAGTTGGCAGCCCAAGTTCAAGACCCGAACACCATGAGATGGGGTGAGCTCCCATTATACTTAGTATAAAAAAGTAATTACTTGCCCCACTCCTGCCCATCTATCAGTTTGAAAGCATGCAAATGTGAGTAGATAAATAGCTATCATTTCAGTGGGAAAGTAACAGTGTTCTGTATGCCTCAGCTATAGTCATCCTGGCCACATGACCACAGAAATGTTTTTGGACATTGCTGGCTGCCTTGGCTAGGAAACTGAGATGTGCTCAGCCCCCTAGAGCCAGACACAACTGGATAGGGGAAGCATTTCCCTTTTTTTGCCCTGTTCCAAAAATCCTCTAAAATGCAAAAGGGTATCTGGGAATTACCTGTTGGATCCAATCTTGTTTCCCATTGAATAGAATGTTGTCTAAATGGCCAGTGGACATTTCAGAATGACCTAAAAGAAGTTATGTGCTCTTCCCTCCCATTCCTGGTTAAAAATTATACAATTTGTTTTTGTATATAACAGAGTCTACAGTTTAAATTTCAATGTAGACAAATTGGGAGAAACACAACAAGTGGGATTTTTGGGATTTTTGAGCTCTGCACACTTTGGAGATCAGATTCATCTCTATGTAGCTTTTGTGTGATGTGCTGAATGTGTTGCTGTTGTCAAAGTAAACAAATTATGATTCCACTTATTCTTCACCTATCTATTTATAAATAAGCCCAATTTGTATAAAATGCTGAATGTTTCCAGTGGCCTCTTTCCAGAGGAAAGCAACCAAGAAAAATTTCCGAAAGTGAAAGTATCAACTAGTGAACCCAAAAATCAACACACAGAAATGTACTGTAAGTAGCTTATGAATATTTGATATTCCGAAAATGATGAACAGATATATTTATTGCATATAATAAGAATGTTAATTCGGCTACTGTACAGGATTTGTGAACTATGTGCATTCTAATAGCTGATATCCACATCTATGGAATATCTCAGAAGACATCCAGTGCTTTACAAGAAATAGCAGAAAGGTAGCCTTCATATGGAAAATCTGTATAAGAATTGCTCTTTCCAGGTTAACTCAGCTCCTCATAACAGTATTTTATCCCTTTGCTCAAATGACAATCTGAAGTATTATAAGTATTTTTTTCAACTAATAATAACAATAACATTACAAAAAAGAGAGGGAAAGTCAAGTATGCATGTATTAAAATGATCAAACCTTGCTGAGTCTGGATGAACAGTGTTTGAATTTACCAAGCACTCAGTTTCTACTGTCCATGGTGAGTCCCACATCAATAACCAGCTATCAACAAGCTAATACAAGATGGTGACATCGGTGGCTCATTGCTGTCCAGAGTAGGGCACACTGAGCAACAGCCAATCACAGATAAAGAAGATTCATTACATAATATTCACACAGAAGAGAAAGGAGGGAAGGAAGGAAGGAAGGAAGGAAGGAAGGAAGGAAGGAAGGAAGGAAGGAAGATTCCAGATACAAGCTGCTTTACTTCAAAATACATAGAAAGGTTGGTACCTGAGCACATTGCTAACATATACCTTCCTGTTACTCTCACATATACATTGCCTCAGGAGTTCAAACAACCCTTGTTCCCTTTCTACAACAGAAAGTACCATGACAAAGAACGACACAAAAATAAGTACTGGAATTTATGTTACAAAATAGAATTATTACATATCTATATCCAACATATAACAATCAAGCAATCACGATAATTTTTGCCTTGAGGGATGACTGATCCAAATTGTCTTCTGTATTTTTTTTTTCTTCTGTTATTTTTCATCTTAGAGAGATGGGTTTTTTTTCTTCCAAAGGCAAAGAAAATTTTAGCAAAATCCTCCTAAACAGGATATAAGATTTTTCACTGACCTTAGTTTCACAACAGCCAAAGGATGTAGATTAAGGTCCTCTGTTTCATTATGCAATCATCCTTATGGAAGTTTGCAGCCTCGCTGACTTCCCAAAGTTGTTAAATCCAAAGGGAAGTCCCCTCATCCTTACTATAGATCAAAAGGCATGGATTATTAGGGAGACTGCAGACTAATGCTTAGATGAGTCTGTAGAGAGTAAGGAAAATGGCCGTGGTAGACAGGAACCATCACCTAGGCAAAAAGGCCTGAAGCATTTTTAAAATCCAGACCAATGGACAAGTAGTTTATTTATTTTTTGTTTTACAACATCAGATAGTTTCATTAACATAATTCTAAGATACATACGATACAAAATAGAGAAAATATTTTTAAAATCTACTACCATGTAAATAGAAAGTCAGTAAATATGTGAAAATTTATCATATATACGGAGTACACCAGATTATAATCTATTCCTATTAAATTAAATCATGAAATCCAGCCAAGTTTGATAAAACTATGGTTCCTACTTCTGAAATCTCATTTCTTTAACTCCTCTTCAAATCTGGGATGTGTCTGCCTCTGAAATAACACAATGGAATTTCTGAGGAACCATTTTGTTGTCATGTCTCTTGAATCTGTGTAATATTCTTTTGTCATGAAATATTTATCTGTTTTGTCTTATGAACACCAATTCTTGATTACATAATGGGAATGTGTAGCAAACCATTCTGATATTTCTACAAGTATGCTGTATATGTATTTATTTAACTCTAAGGAGACCATTAGAGAATTTATTTCCACATAACTGTGCCCATATAATAGCGTACAATAACAAAATGGAAGATTAGCCAAAATATAAATAAAATATCTTAAAGTAGAGACATCTATTAGAATTTTGTTCATATTTCGTCAGTATCAATAGCAAAATAAATTCCACTTAACAGCATATAAAAGCATTTTACTCCTTGTAATTTCATACACATCTCTTTAGTTTAATATCTTTGTGACAATATTTTAATATTTTCTCTAAGGAAACAAAATCTGAATTACAATTAGGGCTTAGAAGATTTTACACTTAAATGTTATGTCTTCAGCATGCACGCTAAACTCAGAATATAGAACTATGGTTACTGCTTTTGAGCAGTTTCCATATGACCTCAGACAACCCCTGCTAAAAGTTACATGCCTAATATCTATAAGAAGTTTTTGGGCAGTTACAATGAAAGAAAATACTGTAATCTATATTTGAATGCTAATTTATCTATTTTTTCATTTTTTTAATCAAAACAGGAATAAACATTTTAATTACTGATTTCAGTAACTAAATTTTATGAAGCAGTCTATTAATTATACGCAAAATATAAACAAAACTGTTTACATTTGGAGAAATGTGTAAATTTTAAAGTAATCTCAAATTTATACAAAAGGAAGTGTTTAAGTAAGGCAAACTACAATTAACAATTCCTTTCCTGGGCGTTCATTTAATCCTTTAAATTTCAGAATACTATAATTTTGAATAATATCTGCACTTTGATCTCAATAAAAACGTCTTAGTATACATTTATGGAAGTCTCGTTCCATGGATAGCGATGCTCATCAGTTAAACTTAATTAAATGAAATGAAAATATTCCCTTGAATTGCTGATGGGGCTCTTAAATACAAATAAGAGCCTTGTTGGTATAGTGGTTAAGGCAGCAAGATTGAAACTGGGAGATCATGAGTTCTAGTCCTGCCTTGGGCACATGAAGCCAACTGACCTCAGGCCAATCCCTCTCTCTCAGCCTTAGGAAGCATGCAATGGCAAAATCACTTGCCAACAAAAATTGCCAAGAAAACTAGTTTTCCAGACAGTTGCCAGGCATCAATACCTGAAGGTATAATAATAGTCAATTACAAAAGGCAAGTTTACTTAGAAGAGCTTAAATTCTGCGATGATACCTCTAATATCATCAAAAAAACAACAACACAGGTCTATATCCCTTGGGAAGGACTCAATAGGTGGCTAAAAATGGCAATTCCATCTAAACATCGCAATGACAATACAACCAACAATAACAACAAAAACAACAACAAAGGATTGTGTATATATAGTTCATAGAAAGTCCAGAAAACTATGAGTTCAAGACCCAGCTTAACCAGGAAATCAAGCTGTGTGGCTTTGGGCCATTCATTCTCTAACCCTCACAGGGTTGTTGTTGTAGAGAAAATAGGAGGAGGGAGGAGTATTAGGTATGTTTAATTCCTTGAGTTCTTTATAAAAAATAATGAAGATGGGATGAAGAAGAGAAAAGAGACATGGCAAGGCAAAGTATTACATAGCCAGTACATTAAAAAAAAAAATTAGCAGGCAAAGCAGATAACAAAAATACCTGGCAATGGTAAAGAAGGAAAGTTGGCAGGAATGTTGAATTAAATGGCAGGAAAGTTGAATTAAGAGACAGAGGAGATAATTCTGGCTGCCGAACACCAAGCCTTAAGAATAAATGCATATAAAGCCAGAATTGAGAAAACAGCAACAAGACAGCAGATGCTGCCTCTATAAAGAAGCTGAAGAAACTGCTTTGCCTGCAAATAAGAACTGGTGGGATCACAAAATAGATAAAGTAATAGAAAATAAAGACCCTAACATGTTCTGAGACCTTAGAATTTAAACAGATAAGCATCTGCCACACAACACTCCAATAATTGTTAATAAGAAAGACAAAAATGTCTGGATTGCAACACTTGGAGGCAACAGAAGAGAAGAGAAAGGATTAGAGAAAATCACAAAATATAATGACCTGCGAATAAAAGTAGAAGAGAGAAAGCATAGATAGTATCAATAGTAATAGGTGCCTTGGATGCAATCCCAAAACAATTGGAGCACCATTTGAACATGATCGGCATTGACAAAATCACCATCCGTCAATTGCAAAAGGCAACTTTACTTGGAATAGCATATATCCTGCGACTATACTTTTAATATTATTAAACATTCTTTGGGAAGGACTTGATAAGTGGACAAAAATGCCAAATCCAATGTAAACATCAGGCTGATTGTGTGACTGATCATAATAATACAAAACTAGAAAGACTACAAAGTTATTAAAGACTTTTCAGAACAAGGTTTGATTTTTAGTTTTAAAAATGTTGGGAATACTATTAAGCAGCGTGAGACTCTTGTTCCAATTTCAGTCTTCATGGGTATAAAAAAGAATTTCATGAAAGTTCTTATAAGCAGCAACACAAAAGTTGCCACACACGAAAGCTGTTGCAGAACTAATGCTGTCGCTAGAATCTGAAAAGTGACCCTGACAGAGAATGAGGTTGGCTCAAAAACTAACTTCAAAAGAAGAGTTTACAGATAGCTGGTTCCCATCTATTATGCATTCTCATTTAAGTAATGGCCTGCCAGGTACCCAAATTGGGTTTTGGAAAGGCTGTTCTGAACTTCTCATTATTGATGTTTATTGAATAAATAATGCCTCAAGTCCTGCTATGCTATATCATCATGGAGGGGGCTGTTCCTGAGATGGATGAGTGAAGAATGATGGGAGTTTACACCAAAAGTATATACACCCAGAAGATCACCCAAAGCATGAAGGTCATCCAGCTGCCCAACTAAAGCAGGCATTTACAATATATCGGACACCAATGATATAGGAAAAAGTTGAAGTTGGATGACCACTTTAGTGATAACAGCAAAGGCATAATTTCATACTGTGTGGGAAGAGGCTGTGGAAACTATCTCACAGTCTTACCAAGAAAACCATATGGCTGAATAATATAAAGAAGTTGATGATTTAGTGATGGAAGTTGATTCCCTAGGGTTGAATGGCACTCAACCAGTGGTGAAATATTAAATTTGTTACTACCGGTTCTGTGGGCATGGCTTGGTGGGGGGGGGGTTAATGTGACTGAGTGGGCGTAGCCAATTTAAGAGGTTGCAGAAAAAAATGCTTTGAAAAGCCTCTGACGATCAGGCAACTCAGCTGGGATTGCCAGAGGCTTTTAAAGGCATTTTTTTTCTACAACTTCTTTGGCCGAAGAGGTTGTAGAAAAAATGCTTTTAAAAGCCTCTGATGATCCCAGCTGAGCCACGTGATTATCAGAGGCTTTCTTTTTTTACTTTTAAAAGCATTTTTTCGTCCGAAGAGGTTGTAGAAAAAATACTTTTAAAAGTTTTTTTAAAAGCCTCTGATGATCGCACGGCTCAGCTGGGCATGGAGAGGGCACAGGGATTTTTGCTACCAGTTCTCCGAACCACCCGCTGCCATCGCTACCAGATCGGGTGATCTGGTCCAAACTGGGAGCATTTCACCCCTGCACTCAACCTACTACTAAGGAATTGCTGAGGCTTTACTGGAGTACTAGTGATGTTTATGAGCCTTCAAGATGTCTAATGGCTGAAGATGCCATGCAGGAAAAGAAAATCCCAAATGGCAAAGACAGAATTACATGGGAACATGGAACATAAGAAGCATGATCACAAGGAAACTCAATAAGGTGAAAAATGAAATGAAATGAAGACACATTGACTTCCTAAGCATCAGTACACTGGAATGGGACACTTGACTACTCAGGATGTGAAAAATTAGAATACTTGGATACAATGTAACCAATGACTGAATAATATCAATTAGACTATGAGACTATTTTTCCAGGTGACAGTTATTCAACTTTATGTTTTAACCAGCAATGCAGACAAAAAGTAAGTTGACAGGTACTATAATCAAGTTCAACCTAAAATCCACAGAGGGTGCAGCAAGATATGCTGCTTGTGGTGGTAATTGAAATGTCCAAGCTGGAAATAGTAAGAAAAGAAAATGTAGTTGGACTCTATAGTTTAAAAAACCTTAATGAGGCAGGAGAATATCTTATTTTCTGCCATTGCAATGATTTTTAACTATTAAGACAGTCTTCAAACTATCAAAACAATACAGGTACTCCCCGAGTTACAATAGTTCATTTAATGACCATTCAAAATTACAGTAGCATTGAAAAAAGTGAATTATGACCATTTTTCACACTTATGACAGCAGCATCCCCATGGTCAAATGATTTACATTCAGATACTTGACAAGTGATTCATATTTATGACGGTTGCAGTGTCCCAGGATTATGTGATAACCTTCTGACAAGCAAAAACAGAGAAGCCAGATTCATTTAACAACATTCACTGCAGCTAACTTAACAACTGCAGTGATTCACTTAAATGTAGCAAGAAAAATCATAAAATGGGACAAAACTCACTTAACAAATTTCTCACTGAGCTAATTATGAACCCAATCACAAACTACTCATGTGCAAGCTCCCAGCCAAACTAAAGTGGAAGAATAAAGCTTCCAGTTTTCATTATATGGTCTTGAGCATTTGATCACATTTTCAAGGGGAACATTTGGAATTGCTTTAAAGACTTAAAGATCAGGAAATTCTTTGATCTGGCTTGCCTTGGCCAGATCGCCCTCCCCCCAACTTACCCCCACTGACTCACCCCAGCCAACACAACACAGGACAACTATCCACAGAACAATTCACCACGGGATAACTCAACACAAGGTAACTCAACATGAGATAACTGTACTGTTATCCACCAGTGTTTCTTCGACATTATTTTAATTTTTGTCATTCACATTTCATTTTGTCCCTCTTTTAGCATCCTTTCTTTAATAGTTCTATTCTACAATTTCTTCAATAATATCAGATCAGACATATTTGATCTGAATTATTTTTTCCAGGACTGAAAACCCAATATTATTTGTTTGTTTGTTTGTTTGTTTGTTTGTTTGTTTGTTTGTTCAATTTTTATAGCAGCCCATCTCAATCAATAACTCTGGGCAGATGCCATTTGAAAAAATATACAATTAAAACAATAAAAATGTTTTATTTAAAACTAAATAAAAAATATCTATCCAATATTTATCTGTGCAGTAGCCAAGTTTGTAGTGTCATAATGAAAATAAGACAAAAATGGCTAAAGAAGTAATTGGTTTAAGAAGTGCTCACTTTTATTCCTAATATCACTTTTAGATAGTTATTTTTAATTAATACATTTCTAAGGAATATTTACTCTATATTATACTTTTTCCATTTTTGAATTTATCATTGCTTGGCTAGTTAATATATTAATATGGTAAAAGAGATATGAATGTAATATCATTATGTGATTTGTCTTTTAGTACATTCCATATTAATTTGCTTCATTTTATTACTGCTCTTTTAAATTTGCTTATCATAATTGAATAAATACATACTACTACTACTTATGCAAGCTAAGACAAAGAATTTCAGACAGTTGTTAGAAGACAGAACAAACAATATTGCAGCATCTGTAAAGTCAATGAGGATGGAAATAGATGCAGAAAAACAAGAAAATTCTTCCAAAATATCTTCAAACTCAGAAAGAGATTCCAGCCTCAAATAGGTATGCTGAAGGATGACAATGAACAGATAATTGACCCAAAGATCAGGAGGAAAACATTGAAAATTCTGTCCAGTAGAGATGTCTATATGCAAGATACCTTAGAAGGTATTCTATGTTGGAAGAACCTCTAATATTATCATTCATTCTACAATTTTCATCCAATATTATAGCATGAAGAGGGGAGCAGGCAGTTAGAATGGGCAGAGCACAACCAAGATTGGCAGGAAGAGGTGTCACAGATGTCAATGTGTGCTTAATTTTATTTAGGATCATGGTCTCAGGTTCAGTGCAAGAATAAGGAAAAACAGTGGATTATATAAAGGGTCAATGTCCTCCCCCCCGCCAAATCCTTAGATAAGGTCACCAAGTTGTAATTTTATAACTGACAGATAGACAAAAATTGAAATAAACAAAAAGTAGTCATTTTTACTGAATTCAGTAAATCTAAGTTGAACAAATTTAGTTTTTTTTTCTCCTAATTTATTGTCTCAATTTCAAAATATACAGTAATCTGGACCAAACAAAATCCCAACTAGTCCCTTATCACAAACATAGTTGAACATCTCTGACTTAAAAGTGTGTTGCCTTGGTTAATTTAATACATATGTGAAACACAAATAAACATTGGATTGCATATGTTTTCTTTAAATCCTGCTAACTCACATACTCCCCCTTCATATTCTGCAGTAGGAGTCCTTTATTCTAATTTACCATACATTTTGTTGGTGCTTTCATTTTTTATGAGCTCATGGGAATTCTTGGGTCCAATTATTAATTCATGAATAGTAAAAACTGAACATGATAATACTGAAGCTGATAATACTTGTTTTCAAATATGGTTGTCCAAGTATTAAAAGTATTCAATTAAAACTCATGTGAGAGACAGTAATGTAAGTGACAAATATGAAATAATTGATGCCAATAAACTGGTAAATTGAAAAGTTCCTTCAGATTTAAATATTACCTGCTCTGGTTTGATGGGCTCAGTTGTCGTAAAGATGTCGGAATAATGCTGTCTTTCAAAAACTCGATCCAATACTTCTAATTGTTGCTGAGTGAAAAGATCTCCCCGCATTTGTTTCCGAAGGAAGTCTCGACCCGGAAGCGAATGGCCATTTGGTATAGGAGATTCCTGAATACCTTTCCAAAAGGGAAAAAAAATGCAGAGACAGATAACTATTATTACAGCAATTAAAGCATTTGAAGTTAAAAATGTAACATATCACATAAATAAAGCTTACCAAAACATCTTTGCTTTATGAGTGTCTGTGTGTCTGTGCATTTGTCTGTGTGTGTTGGTAAGTTTTATATTTACGTGTTTATATTCATAAGACTAATCCATGAAGAGTTATGGCAAAATGGTGTAAGAGATCATACAGCTGCTGAGTAATTGATGCAGAAAATATTTAATTAAGCATAATGGCAGTCAAAAGTCATTAAAAACATCACAAAATATCTCTTCTTGTAAATTATACTGAAATATCAAGTTGTTTATATATAGTCTTCTAAAATAATACAGGCCTCTTTAAATTCAACACAAAGCTCTCATTGAATAGTAACTTCAATTTCCCCTGGGTCACTAACACAAATATGGGCAATGGCAAATATTTCTTTTCTGCTATGTACCCATCTTCATTCCAAAAATAATGAAGAGCTGCTGCTTCAGTTTAAGAAATGGTAAGTATCTCTAAAGAGTAGAAGGCAAACTGGTAGATCTTTAGCTCAAAAAAAATTGTATGTGGCCACTCATCTGAAAAAATGAGTGGACCTGAAAAAAGAGAGAGGAGAGAGATGTGCCTACATCTAAGGTGGAATAAACAAATTAAATTCATCTTTTTAAAATATCTGCATTAGAGCAAGGATTTTCTAATTTCTATGAAAAAGTAATTTTGGTTCAAGTGTCAATCAAGTGATGAAAATAAACAGTGCTGATGAGTTTTCCACTCATTCCACTCATATGCTTTAGAATAGAATAGAATAGAATAGAATAGAATAGAATAGAATAGAATAGAATAGAATAGAATAGAATAGAATAGAATAGAATAGAATAACAGAGTTGGAAGGGACCTTGAGGTCTTCTAGTCCAACCCCCTGCCCAGGCAGGAAACCCTAAACCACTTCAGACAAATGGTTATCCAACATCTTAAAAATTTCTTTATATAGTAAAGAAAGTATACTTTATATAGTATACAGTATACTTTAATATACTTTATATAGTATGCGGTGTATTGTTAGTATTCCAACAAAAATGGTGCGAAGTCTGAGGGACTAAGCGTATCAGGAGAGATAGCAGGAATTGAATATGTACAGTTCATTGAGGGCTGCATCAGAGTTGTGTTTGACCTTGGGGAGCTGTGGTAGGCATGGTAAGGGTGGGTATGGCCAGCTTGATGTTACTCGTGTCCGGGGCACCTATGGTGGCCCGAGCACTCTGTCAGTGAAAATGGGCTCCCGAGCTCCATTTTTGGCTGCGACAGCCTCCTGCCAGCGAAAACGGAGCTCAGGAGGGCCATTTTTGCTGGCAGAGGCACAGCGTGCTGGTCCTTTGCCGTTTCCAGGGCAGCCCCGCAGGCCAGATCTAAGCACCCCCATGGGCCGGATCCAGCCCTCAGGCCTTGAGTTTGACATCCCTGGTACAGCTGGATGACAGAAGGGAAATGGGGGGGACATGACTGAAACCTTTAAATATACTAAGGGTGTGAATAAGGCTCTAGGAAACAGTATTTTCGATATTAAGCAAAAATCATGAATATGGGGGCATAACCTAGAGTGACAGGAGGGAAGTTCAGAAATAATGTTAGAAAGTATTACTTCAGAGAAAGAGTAGTGGAAGCTTGGAACCAACTTCCAGCGGAGGTAGAGGGACAATCATCAGTAACTGAAGTTAAACTTGTCTATCATGCAACAAAAATTTTTAAAAAGCAAATAAAAAAAGCCAAGGGCAGACTCAATGGATGACTAGGTCTTTTTCTGCCATCACTTTTCAATGTATACAAATCCTGAATACCTGTTGTTTCCACCAATGGAAAAATATCTTCCACCAATGGAAAAATATCTCAGAAAACTAAAATTGTGTAATCTTAATAGGCCAATAAAATAGTTGGGATATGATCCAGTTAAAATGCTGTGCAAAAGATTGTGCCACCACTCAGTTAAACTCCTGTTGAGAGGGCAACTCAGAGAGAGGGAACAGATCAACCAGGGAAGATGGCAGGGCAGATCATCAGGAAGAAATCGTTTTGGAAGGAAAAAAAGAAAGAAATGCTGAAGCAAAAAACAGATTTTGAGAAAAAAGGGAACTGAAGTCACTGCATCAAGAAACCAGAGGGAAGCAAACTAATATGGCTGGAGACAATTGAAAGCTGTGGTAGATTCCACTCTAAGAAGCTAGACCGAATTGTCAAAAAGACAACATAGAAGAATTTCTGCTGTAGCAGTTGTGGGAGAGGAAGATGTGACTTATGGCAGGAATACTATGAAGAAGTCATCTGTTATTTAAGAGTCTTGTTTGGATCCAGCCTTCATTCAGAAGCAAATATATGGAACATATATATTTGTATACAGACTTTGTAAAGGATCTGATAAATTTCCAACCAATGTTTTCTCTCTTCCTATCTTTCGCTCCACCTTTCAACACCACAGCATTAAAAGTCTATTTTTCTTTTTCTTCTTTATTTTTTTTAAATTTTTTATTATTATAACATAAAATGACATTATGAGACATACAACATTTATATATATACTCTCTTAACAGCTATTTCGTGATGATCTTCTAGTATTTACATTTTCTCCCTTTTCCCTTTATATTATTCCAGTTTCTTCTTTTCCCCTCTCTTTTAATTACAATTAAAAGAGTTGTACACTGGATTTTGAAAATGTTAGGAATACAAGCAGGTTTTATGAAGTGGCAATAATCCTCCTCCACTTTCCTCTTTATAACAACACAGTTGCAGGTAGTCCTCGTTTAGCAACAACTCGGTTGTTAAACAAAGCAATCAGTAAAATGAAACAGCTTCTGTGCAAATTATCTCATTTCAGCTTCACAGCTTTACCAAGCTGTGAAGATTGTAAATGTGAGAATTGATCATAACGTTACAACTCAGAATAGTCACTAAATGAAGCAGTTGCTAAACAAGAACTACCTGTTGGTGAAATCTATCAGCAGTCCCTCTAGCTCCTGTCCCTTCACAAGAAACTTTTTCATATATTTGCACATTCAATACATTTTCATCTAACAATGAAATTAAAAATATTGATGGCAGCTAAATGCTTTTCATCTAACAATGAAAAGCATTTAGCTGCCATCAATATTTTTAAAGTCCAAACTCTTGTAGTTTCAATAAAACACATAAATTGTGCATCTATGTCAATGTACAATATATATGCACATGTGCATATATACATACATATGTGTACATGCCACATCATGCAGACATGCAAACATGTATCTCATGATTACATTTCCCAAATTATGTAATGCCTCACAGGACAAGCACTGGGTTCAGTCAAGCATAGCTTATAAAATTAAAAGTCTGGAAGGTACTGCAGGCTGGAAAAGGCCAAGAGTGCCTTTCAGCAGAGCATGCAAATGCTTGTATTAGACTTTTAGGTTAAATCAATATTATTTTGCAATTGGATGTTAAAGTTATGCATTTACATAATTCTGATGAATGGAAAGAAAAATTCAGTTTCAGCTTTATCAAAATCAAACATTTCTCATTATTTTCTTGGGGCATTTCTACTAGTTCTTTACAAGTTACAGAAACTGCTATTATTAATATGCATTACAATAATATGTCTTTATAAACTTTAAACTCATGTTGAAAAAGTGTCAGGTCCAGAGTGTTACCTGAACAAAAAATATTCAGTTCTAATATTAAGGCAAATTAGTCTGATTGAATACATTGTTAAGATGTGTAAACTCTACATTGGTTTCAATTCTACAAGTGGGAGGAGGAGGGGGGATCAGGAGGAGAGGGAGGAGGGGGGACGGGGAGGAGGATCCAGCAATCTGCAAAAATTATAACAACATCTAAAACCTATGTGCTCTAAAGTTCAGTCAAACAATAATTGCACCCATTGTCCCACAAAATTCCCTAAAGACATGGGCAAAGCCATAAAAAATAATTCCCTAAAGACATGGGCAAAGCCATGAGCAACAATGAAGTCCTGACCTGGCTTTGTGTAATAGATAGAGTTTAATTGACTAGTTCCAAACTTTAGTGTTTCCTTGAGTTACTGTACCTAGTTGAGCTTTTGGGGAACAGGCTGGAGGAATACTTTTAAAAGGATAATATAACTCGCAGTACATTGCACAGTATTCTTCACTTATTCATAAGCCTCACTTTTCTTGGCCCACAACACCTAAGAGAAAGATCTAATGGAGCAAGCATTAGTAGCTGGGGTTTAATCAGTGCACGTCACTGTGCTTGGTCCACAGGTCACATGAAATCGTAAAACAGCATTAACAAAACACATTAGCTACATGCTGTGTCTAGACAATTTATGGGTGAATAAGATGGTCTGGTTCATCCAACCTGCTCAAATATGGATGAATTTGCATAAAAAACTGAATTACCAACATATCCTAGCCTATCATATTGCAGAATACCACCATTCTTGTGTCAGCCCCTTAAAGTCAATAGGGACATCAGTAAAGTGGCAGAGAAATCAAATATCCAGGTGTCAGCCTTGGGAGGAAGGCCATACAAGAAGCACATCCAAATTAACTAATCCTACTTGTAAGGTTTTTTGTAACAGTAATAGAGTTGGAAGGGACCTTGGAGGTCATCTAGTCTCATGCAGGAGACCTGTGCTAGGGATTCGAACTGCCAAACTGCCAACCTTTCTGATCAACAAGCTCAGTGTCTTAGCCACTGAGCCACCTAGTTACATTAACATAATCTTGCAAAGACTGAACATATTTCTCTTCTCTCTTTTTTAGTCTCTGGAAAACTAGGCTCTTATCAGACCATTGCCTCAGCTGCAGCTCTTCCTACTGTCTCCCAAGGTCATCCCCACATATCACTATATCAGGTCTGGAAAAAATGCTATTTGTCACCACAAATGAAAGGACAACAATCCTAAATCAGGGAAAATGGCATGTTGTCTTGCCCAAGAGCTTCCAAATAACTTCTGACTGACTATGCTATCTCAAGGAAGAGGCTGCCATCATGGAAATAAGGTTCTGAAAAGTGCATAATTATGATTTAATTTTTATTACCATGTTTCCCCAAAAATAAGATCCTGTCTTATATTTTTTTGAACCCCAAAATAAGTCCTTGGCCTTATTTTTGAGGAGGTCTTATTATTTTGGGGCACGTGGAGGAAACCAGAGGAAATGGCAGGGACCGGCGTTTAAATATTTTGAGGTCATGCACTCAAAAGCCCGATTGGGCTTATTATCAGGGGATGTCTTATTTTCGGGAAAACAGGGTATGTACAGTAATATTTTATTGTGGCCATGAATGCTTTTGGAGCATTCATTTCTCTGGCTTACACTTACAAGTACAGCAGAGATGGCAATTCTATGAGTAACAATTCTTGTATAATTTTTGAAAATCATCATTTTCAAAAATGATGAAAGAACAAGTTCCATCTTCGGTTAATCAAGGTCAGCCAGGAAAAATGGTATCCAATCTGGGATCAAAACTCTTGTATATATATGTCTCAAGTAAAAAAAAAATTGATTGGCCAGCATGTGCGAGAAGCAATTATTCCAAGAATTTATACATAAAATTAAATCACATATATCACTGACACAGTCCTGATCCGTCTGGCAGATATTCTGTGGCTGGTTTTAACTTTCAAAGTTATTGTTGGGTCTTCATTGTAACTTATACCTCATAATACATAATTGCATTATGTAACCATAAATAGATTTTCTACTGCAGGAATAAATCAGAGATATTTTGTTTTGGAAAAAAAACTATATAGTATAACATCTATTTTAAAATGCAACAGTCTAATTTGACATCACTTGTTAAAACAGCTAAGGCTATTTTCTGGATCAAAATACATAATCTATGTTTAATTAATTTATATTTAATTTAATATTAAGTGATTTTTGTAATATGTTTTAATTGTTGATTTTATTGCAAACCACCCAGCATCAATTTATGTGAGAAGGGCTGCCATATACATTTGATAAATAATAAAATAAAATAAAATAAAATAAAATAAAATAAATAAAATAAAATAAAATAAAATAAAATAAAATAAAATAAAATAAAATAAAATAAAATAAAATAAAATAATCTGTACCTAAATCTCACCAAACTGTTGGGTATCTTGTTCTACTTTATTTTTCTACATGCACATTTTGTATCTTAACTTTTTTAAAAGGCAAGTACTTTCTTAATGCTTAAAACTAAAGAGTTTTAAGATCAACATCTTTTTAAATTAAAAATCAAAACATCTGCAGTTAACATTCCCTGTCATATGTCAAAGGCAGCTATGTATTGGTATAAACCTAGTCCTTAAGAATGATATACCCAATATTTATAACATGCTGTGACATATGAACTCACCGACTGGTTTTAACACAATCTGTGAACAGCCTATAATTGAGTTTCATTCTTACTGAGCTTGTGCTCCACCTTTGAGATACTAGAACCATTTTCTAATTTTATAGCCTAAATCTTTATCTATAAGGTCGAGATCTAAAAACCTGGAAAAAGAGTCTCAAATGTTCTAAATGGATACAAAAAGAATCAAGGCAGCATCATGGATCTACCTCCAAAGCCTCCACAAATTAATTAGATATTGTGCCCAGGTCCCCAGTACAGATAATAAACTTCTTTTCCAATCTGGTATTTCTTGAATAAAAATCCAGGAGATCTGGAGGACCGAAGATTCAGGAAAGCTGCCCTATTCACCAGTGATTTCTATATATTTAAATCTTGTGCCAAGTTTGAGTCAAAGCAAGGGAGGCCAATGGGGCCAAGTTCTATTGAGTGGCACTAACAACTCTGTTTGCCTTATTCTCTATAAAAATGGAAGTTAAAGCCATGTCAGTTCCATAGCTATTTGAATTTGTTGGCTCTCAAAGAGCATTTTATGAATTATAGAATAAGCATTCTACAAATGAGTGATCCTATAAAAAGAAAGCAATTATAAGAAATCAAAAACCCCTTATAAGTGCCACCTATTCCAAATTATTATGTAATATGAACAAATGCAAATTGTTAGAATAAAAAATATGTAAGTATTTTATATGTGCTATAATGCACTTGTAATAAAATTCAGTATGTAGTTAGAAATTAAGAACCAATAGAATACTACCTGAATGGCCTCAATTCATAAAAATTGTAATTTTTCATGCTTCCAACTCATCATATTGTCCACGTTTGTCACTGTATCTGATTTACTGACTTAGCAATTTTTTTCCATCTTATTAAGGCAAGCTAGTTAGGAAAGCATTAAATTATACATTTTAAAATACTGAACTACGCATGCAAATAAAATATTATCAGGATGCAGAAACTGCCATTTTTGTTCTTCTTCTATCACTCTGCCTGTAATTAAGGCTATGAGGGTGAGGAGATACTTCATTAAATTATTACTTGGCAAGCTTTGCAATATTACCACCCTGAAAATCTGCCTTTATCTGGCAAGTAATGTATTCATTTTGTCTATATAAATACCAAACATGTGATTTCAAAATCATAAAATGTAGAAAAGTTCTCTGTATATATTGTAGTCTCCCGAATGTTATTATTCTAAAGGAAAATATCACTAAAAGGGAGGGAGAAAAACCTTTATGTTTTGCAGTTCATCACTCCACAAATATTTTCAAGAGATATCACTATATTTCTCCAAGATGGTATGAGGTTTTGCTGCAGATCAAAGGCACTAGGAGAGGGGGGGCGCAACGGAGGAAAAAAGAAAAGATAAATCATCACAGATCCAAAAATACTTTTCATTTGGAGAAGATATCAGACCATTTTGATGGCACTGATAGAGTCTCAGCTCTGTCTCCATTACGCACTGAAGACAGGCAGTCCAGAGCTGACAACACTAGATTATACTCTCTATAAGATGGTCACCAATATATATATATATGATCTTCAACCTCTATTGATTGACCAATTTCACAAGCAAAGACTGGTGAAATGAAGCTGAAATGAACATCATGCTTTAACTCATTGAACCTATCAGGCCTGAGTTAATCTCACTGTCCACTGTCTCTGATAGAATTCAATTGATCAATCATGTTTCGGTGATAGTACCATTTCACTGGCTTATTGCTTCTTCATTTCAAAGCTTGACCTGTTAGATATACTTGGACCATTGCTAGTCTCAAATACACAGAGATCAGAATCACAACCAAAGTCTATTGTCTCATGTCTAAGTTTATAAGACTCAGGATTTCATCTCATGCATGCTGGTGATATGCATCCATAATGACATATTATCTTTCGCAATCCATAAATTCTGCTTTTTGTTTTAATGTTCCATAATATTCCATTCACCAAAGCTATCAGGAAAATAATTATAAATTGGCATTTAAGTTTTAATCATTTGTATACTAAGGTATTGTATGTGCTCTCTTTTTACATTTGATTAGATTTGTTTACGTTTTTACAAATTTATTTTAAATCAAGGCTGTCATATATTCACAAAAAACCTGAACACAGTAAAGGAAGTATGATGTAATTATTCTGATGACACCAATATAACTCAGTTCTCTGTCCATTATCTATTAAAAGCATACAAATGTATGTGTATTTATTTATGTATATGTATATAGACATCCTTTTTTTCTGTATCTCATGATAGTATAAATCCCAACAGATTTTGCAAATTTAATTGTATAAATCTCCAAAATATATATTCAGGAATTACGTTTCGTCGTGCTCTCAAAACTTTTTTATTTCAGCAGGCTGGCCTGGCCTAACTCTCCTCTTTTAAATTTTTAATTCGTTTGATTTTATAAATTGGGTGTTTTAATCTGTGTTTCGGCCAAAATACTTAATAATTTTAAGGGATTTTTAATATTTGTATTATCTGTATTTTATCTTGGCTGTTCACCGCCCTGAGTCCTCTGGGAGTAGGGTGGTATAGAAATTTGATTGATAAATAAATAAATAAATAAATAAATAAATAAATAAATAAATAAATAAATAAATAAATGGAGTAAATGTTATGTACACTGCAACTATTATTAAAAAGGTAAGTAAGAGGCATATTTCTTTTTTTTATTTATTTATTGTTATAGTAACATATCAAAATAATTTCTATAACTTCACATATGTTTTTAATTCCCAGTCTATTTGCTGCAGTCACTTAATCAGTACGATTACCTACCAGTTAAATAGATCAGGGTTGCCATCCCTGCTGGAAATGTCCATTCAGATATACAATATTCAATCCTTTATTTTGAAATGCAGTCTTTATTATTTTTAGTATGAAATATGATTTCAAAAAGACCAAAGTGAAAGATTTGCATAATGTTTTTCCAAATAATCTTTAATTTGATGCTATCATACATCCAAACAGATATTTTGAACCATGTCAGAATCAGCTCTAGATCAATTGTATCAACAGTGCTGACTGTTTTGGGCAAAGAAGTCAACTACATTTTGGTCTAATTTGCATTCGTTTCTCTTTAAACTGTAGTTTCCTGGAAGCTCTTGCTGGCAGTCCAGAAATTCAGCTTCACCTTGACTTTCAGTTCCTAATAATTCAAATCAGTCATTATACCACAGCTACAATTAGGCTTTATTCTCCATCCCAGAGAGACTCAGTATGGATGCCTTAAAATTTATCTTCTTAATTCCTCACTCTCATCCTCAGATATGGCCCCCATACCAATATGCAATGATGGTCAAAACTATTGGTATAAGTATTCACATACTAAATTGCTGACATACCATTATGCTACATCACAGGGGACTTTTTTCATATAAGAATGGCCTAATACCACGGGGATCATGTAAACAGAATCGTCTTTGTTTTCATCATTCAAATTTACCTCCCTCTCATTTCTCTTCATAATAAAATCTCAGAATTTTTGAAAAACTATCAATAGTTTACAAATATGTGTGCGCAAAAAACTGGATTGAAGGATGTTTTATTTTGTACAGTATTTGTTATTGAATGAATGGAGATTATTGGAGAAGTAAGAAGCTAAGATTATATGTTTTTGTATATATTAGTTGGCTTATGGTGCAAGGGTGAGTTTCAAAACCCATCGCTACCAGTTCGCTTGTGGGTGGGTGGGTGCGTGGACACACAGGTGCGCGGGCACACACAATGCATCCAGGTGGGTGGGCAGAGCCTCCCACCGCCGCTACCAGTTCGCCCAATCCGGGGTGAACCGGTAGCAACCCACCGCTGTTATGGTATTTCATTCAAGCACTAACCCAGAAACAGTGCTGTCAAAGAATTGCAGAGTTTCTAACTGTTTGGAAAAGGTTGGAAGATAGATAATGTGGAAGTACCATAGCATGGGATAAGTGGTTTGTAGGCACAAGTATTATGAGAATACTTCCACCATTTCTAGAGAACTTAACCCACCAAAAGATAAAGAAATCTGACGATGTAATTTGTTTAGTTTATATCACTACTGAATAGCACATAGCCCTTACTATTCATTACACATAATGACTAGAAATTTGCTCCAATGTTTAAACGCATAGAGAATATTTTATGTATTTCAGAGAAAAAACTTCATTTCATTTCAGGTGTTGCTTATATTTCTTTTATTCTGTGCATTGACATTTAACAGATATAAACCCAGTTTGGTCTAGAGGTTAAGGAACCAGTCTATGAAACCTGGAGATCGTGAGTTCAAGTCCCGCATTAGCCATGAAAATTAGCTGGGTGACTTCCCTCTCAGCCCTAATCCACCTCATAATGTTGTTGTTGTAGGGAAAATAGGTGTGTTGGACATGTTTCACCACCATATTTGTAAATATAATAAAGGTGGGAAATAAATAAATAACCCAGAAAATGTGTGTACTGTCAAATTAAGATCATTTATAGAAGAGTTCATTATAAAATTTTAATATTTGAAAATTTGTCCTAGTTCAAATGTTAGTATGGGAAATATGGATATATTCTGTGTACAACGCTATGCACAAAAGTTTATTTATTTATGTTCATCATCTTTCATACCCTAGCAGCATGGAATTGTGTCTTTCAAGCTCTAAATGATAGAGTCAACAGAATAAGATATTAATCACTCAGGCTGAAGCAGTATTTGCCAGAGTGGGAATAATCTTCCCCAAGCCTAAACCAAACCAAGTACATCCAAATAATGAATAATAGCTGGCTGTCCATCAGTTTACTGAAATGGTAAGTCAGTACAAATGGCAAGTTATCATACAATAACTGCATTTCTCTTCAACAATACGAGCAACCATGAAGAGATACTGAAAAGTCACAGCCACACATTTCACAACAGGAATATGTGTTTGCTTTTCTGGATCTGAGGGACTATAAATATAGTTTCAAAATTTTTGCTTGGATTTTTTCTGATGCATAATAAAATATCTTAATCTGAATAAATTAGCAGTGGCTAAAATGAAAGTCCCTTGACTTTGCTCCTATACAACTAGTCACCCTCAAGTATGGATAGTATTGTGTTTTCTGATTCATCTGTAATATGTTCTATGCTGTTCCCATGTCCAAATCTTTCCAGAGATAGTTGTACAGTATCTTCTAGCATGGCACTAGAATAAACGTTAACAACTCCTGAAGGAGAATCAAAGCATCCTGGTGCATTTTCCTTAATAAAATATTGATTTTATTGTAAAAGCACTTAGCTGCCAGCTGCCTGCAATTACTGCAAGTTCAAATCTCACCAGGCTCAAGGTTGACTCAGCCTTCCATCCTTCCGAGGTAGGTAAAATGAGGACCCAGATTGTGGGGCAATAAGCTGACTTTATATAAAAAGAACACCGCTTGGGGGGGCCGAAAGCCCTACTAAGCAGGTATATACAAAAGTATGAAGGCTATTGCTTAACGCATTGTAAGCTGCCCTGAGTCTCTGGAGAAGGGGGGCATATAAATCGAACCAATAAATAAATAAATAAATAAATAAATAAATAAATAAATAAATAAATAAATGTGCAATTCTGCTACAGGTAGTCCTCAACAACAATGAGCCCAAAGTTTATGTTGCTAAGTGAAACCGTTGTTAAGGAAATTTTGCCCATTTTATAACCTTTGTTGCCATAGTTGTTAAGTGGATCTAGCTTCCCCATTGGTTTTGCTTATCAGAAGGTCGCAAAAGATGATCACATGACCCAGAACACTGCAACGGTCATGAATATAAGTCAGTTGCCAAGTGTTTGGATTTTGATCACATGACCATCAGGGTGCTGCAATGGTCGTAAGTGTGGAAAACACTCGTAAGTCACTTTTTTTTGAAGTCGTTATAATTTCCAAAGGTCACCAAATGAACTGTTGTAAGTTGTAGACTACCTGTTTACAAAAGGTCCCACAAAAGTGTTATTTTTGCATGCCCGTGCACATAACTGAGGGTAGTTTGAACCTACTGTACAAGACTTCCAAAGTTTAACAGTCCAAGGAGTGTTCTGCTTGCACTAATGCATTCTGTAAAGCACCTGTTTCAAATGCTTTGCACAACCGGACTAAACAATGCAGTTAAGCATAGCCATTAAAGTGCAAATAAAACCATTATCATCAAAAGTGCAGAAGAGGAAGGAGTCTACTCTTGCCTGCTGCAATCACAGTAACCTACCCGCCATAATCAACAACTTGCATTTTGACAATAATGTATTTGTTAAATGCAAAAAATGCATTTAATTTCAGATCTTACTTGATCCAGGAAGCCTAGCTATATAGCTTTCCCCAGTCTTGCATGCTGTCTGTATGATATGTTGAATTGCAACTGGTAAAATTCCCAACAAGCATGACCTATGCCATGCTGTCTGGGAATGCAGGGAGGGGGGAAAACCCGTTTTAAATATAAAAGCATGTAATAGTTGAACCATGACAGCCTCTCCCCTTTCTTTAGGATTAGGAAAAACCACTTTAGGAGGGCAATTCTGAACAAAAGCATTTTGCTCCTTCTCCATTCTAAGCAGCCTTAAGCTGCTTTTCCAAACAAAAGATTCCAAAGGCACACAGACCTTTGAATTTCTTTGAAGAAAAACAACTGGTAGGTGGGAATTTGGAAAAGAAAGCAGTAAAAGAATAAAGGATTAAGCCCTCTCCACTTATTCCACTTCTATGCTTGAAATTCCCCCCTCCCTTTTTTTCTTTTTCTTTTTTCCAAAGCAGCTTTTTGGAGGCAATGATGATTTGTTTGGATTTGGTTACAAACATTTGCATGTCATGTGAAGCTGAAATCCTCTAATATACCATACATTTTGTTGTCATGTCATGTCATGTTATGCTTCTTCTCAGACCATCCTGGTAATTGCTTCGTGGTGAAGACACTGAGAACCTCCTGTTAGGGATCTTCGACTTAGAGTAACATTTTTAATGTTTTCCTGGGAAAAGGAAACTGTGGGAACAGGAAATCAATTTGAGGTTATGAAATAGACTAATCTAGAAATATAAACACGTGTTGGTTTTCTACTGAAATGGTACTCTGATCACTTAGTCTCCACACAAGCAAGAATTATTTGGCTCAACAGGATGGAACCTGGAAAATTAAAAGATTAAACTTTCATGTCATCTCTCCCATTCTCAGGACAAGTAGTGCTCAATTTACAGCAGTTCACTTACTGACCATTCAAAATTTGTAACAGCACTGGAAGAAATGACTTATGACCATTTTTCATATTTACTACCAGTGGTGGGTTACCCCCGGTTCGCACTGGTTCTATAGAACCGGTAGTAAAACCGGCAGGAGGCTCCGCCCACTGACCCCCGATGTCATCAAAACGCAAAATGTCTTGCGCAGAAGAGTAGAACCCACCCCTGCTTACTACCATTGCAGCATCCCCATGTTCACGTGATTTACATTCAGATGCTTGACAACTGACTCACATTTATGACGGTTGCAGTATCCTGGGGTCATGTTGGTCACCTTTTGGCCAATAAATTCAATGGAGAAACCAGATTCCCTTAACAACCATGTTAACTAATTTAACAACTGCAGTGATTCACTTAACAAATGTGGCAGGAAAAGTCGTAAAATGGGGCAAAACTCACTTAACACATTTCTCACTGAGCAACATAAATGTTGGGCTCAATTGTGGTCGTAAGTCGAGGACTACCTGTATTAGTCAACACTATTCACAATGCGAACAGCCTAGCGTCTGCAAACTATCCCAAATGGTGCAATAACACATCATCTGAACCGGGGCCTGAGTGTTTCTTTATAGGAGGTTATAAGATTTTTCTGACAGTCTCTGGGGCCAGTTTAGTGTTGGAGAGGTCCATCAAAGTCACGCAGCTCTCCCTCCATCAATCTCAAGCTTCTTAACTGTGTGTCTCTGTCACTGATATGTAGAGTAACAAGAGTAAGTGGCTCTCCTAGAATGACTGGCCTCTGAAGGCAGGTGTTTGTTTTTTTTTAAAAAAAATGGAAGAATAAAAGAGAAAGAATCATAATAATGCATCTTGGAAGTCTGCAAGTGAGAAGGCAGTGGTTCATCCTAACCCTTCATGCTTTGCCCCTGATTCCATCAGCTCAAGGTAGAATCAGTCAAGCTTATTGACATTTCATCTGCCAAAACACTGCTGCTGCATGTGGATCATCTGGTACACTGCCCGGTTCCTGGCGGCTGGACTCCACACTAAAACACCTCCCTTGAGCCTCTAGGAAAGCTGGCATCAGTTGTTACCATAACAAACTCAATTGTTCTCAGCAGTGCTCCAGCAAATAAAGTCATTAATTATGGCCCTCTCTCTTGGCCGCCGTTGGCTGGAGCGGCAATCAATGTGAAACCGCTCATTGCCTTCTCTCGGGGAGAGGAGACAGATGCCATAAAAATAAACTGCAGCCCGAGTAGAACCCTGCCTGTAAGGCAGCAGCAGGCTGTAACCAGTAACGACCATCATGCTGGTTCTGGAAGCCTGGCTACATTTATTTGGCCTGCCTCAGCCATGGGGGAAGGTATCCCATTAAGCAATTATTTCTATCTTATAACGTCAATTTACTTATACTGATTGGCTTCCTGCCGCCAAATATCAATTAAATTGCAAATGCCCGCAAAAGCGGATTTGCTAGCTCTATTTCTTTCCCCTAGCCCCACATGTATGTGCCCCCCACCCTGGCACATATCTCCTCTCTTTTTAACCTCTCAGTATTCCCCCTTCTCACACCCGTTCCTTCTCCCCTCCCTCTCCCTTTTTATAAACTATGTTCCAACATAATTTAATTTATTTCCCTTTCCATATCTCAAAGGAAAATCTATATCTCCTCCTGGAAGGCCATTTGCCCTGTGTTATTGGGAGCTGAGGTATCACGCTATCAGACCATTTGTTTCAGCTGACTATCGGCAGCTCATCAGCGCTCCTAAAGACCCCTGCCATCTCCCTGCAATTGCATTCGGGATTGCTTGGTTTATAATTTGTTTTATTTAGGGTGTGTGTGTGTGTGTGTGTGTGTGTGTGCGCGCACACACACACACGTGGGGGGGGCATACAAGTATGTCACCCTCAGACCTCTGTGTGTTTTCCTCTCAGCTTCACCAGCTTAAATTATGTTTCCTTTTCCCCCCTCACAAATTGGTGGAACAGAGCTGTTTCATTACTAAACTTGAAAAAGAAAAACCTGCATGCTACTTATTTTATATTGCTCTCTTTCCAAACACTGATCTAAAGAAAAAGTGGGAATAGCAGGAAAAGGTTGTTGCTGCACGAATCTTTAGAAGATGAGAAAAAAGCAACTGGGGAAAACTACTGGGTAATTCTTCTATCTATAAGCCATTGGAGGCCTTTCTAAACGGCAAAGGCTGTATTCCTACAGTCTCAGAACTAGAGCAGCCACTTCATAGTAGTGACTTTAGTTGAATTTCTTTAGCGAGCAGCCCAATACAAGGCTAGCAATTTCATTTTTGTAAACGTTCCTCTTAGACATAGATTGAGCAAACAATAAGGACAGAGGTCCCTGTGGCATCCATGGTTATGCATGTCAGGAAGACATTTCAATTTGAACAGATTGTTTCTCTGGGAAGAATTAGCTGCTAAAAATCTCCCCCACAGTTCTTAAACATTATGGAAGCACTGTTCTTTTCCTCTGGTCATCGTTAATAAAATGATGTGCTCAAATTTATCTATCTCAAATGTCTAAATCTGTATGTTTTTAGATTTTTGGAGGGTTGCTGCAGGACATTTTAATTAGAATCTCATATATATATATATATATATATATATATATATATATATATATATATATATACATACACATACATACACACACACACACACACACACACACACACACTGTTTCCCCGAAAATAAGACATCCCCTGATAATAAGGCCAATCGGGCTTTTGAGCGCATGCACTAAAATAAGCCTCCCCCAAAAATAAGCCCTCCCCAAAAATATTTAAGCACAGAGCTGGGAATCAGGTAAGATGGCAAGAGGAGCCCCATCTTGCTCCACGTGCCCCAAAATAATAAGACCTCCCCCAAAAATAAGGCCAACCACTTATTTCGGTGTTCAAAAAAATGTAAGATAGGGTACAATATAAGGCTAAAATTGTTTATCACTATCAAAATAGATTCCTCTAAAAAGAAAATAATATTGCAGATAAGAATTAGAATGCCCTAGGATTTAACCCAGGAGAGTGAAATTAAGGTCCATAAAGTGTACCAAGCAAACATATATCCCTGTTCAGATTATAAATGCAAAATAAGTGGTAAGAGTATGGACTTAATGTTATATAAACGTGTGATTGTATTAGTTACAAAAACCACATGTTAAAAATGTTCTTATTGTTTATTTGTGTTCCTGTTGCAGAAGGTGCAGATGCTGAGGATATTGTAGAAGAGAGGAAAGTGACTCAAAACAACAAGCCATAAGTAAAGACATTGAGAGAACTGAAGTAAAGGCAGAGTATGAATAAGATAGGATGATGGTTACTGAAGATGAATGGAGAGCCAGGGTATTATAGTAGTTAAAGTGTAAGATTAGGAACTGGAGGACCCAGGATCTAGTCCATTCTCAAACAGGGAAACTCGCTTCCATTGGGTCAATCACTTTCCCACAAGGTTGTTGTTGTGGAGGCAAATGAAAACAACTGGAACGTACTTGTTAATCGACCAAGAGCATCAAAACTTCAAGTTACGTTAGCAGTCCTCCAGAAGAACTTCAGCATAACCAGCTTCCAGAAGGCAATCAATGTTGGGGTAAGTCTGACCTGCTTCTTAGCGCAGGAGTTGTGATGGCAAAATACTGGCCTCAGCTCCTTACTTCATGGAATGGACAACTCCCAATAATTAAGATATAATTATAGATTATAATTAAGAATAAGATATACATAGTAGTTCTAGGTGTCACAGATGTCAGTGGATTACCTCAATGCCAAGACATATAGAGCTTTATAAGTCAAAGCACCACTTTGAATGACACTTGGAAAGTCTTGGCAGCCAATAAAGACCCACACAAGAAGTGGAAATATAATAATCTCTTGTGGCAGAGTAGAAGTCAACCTTCAGGCTGCTATGGTTTGCACCAAATGTAATTTCCAAATGCTTTTTCAGGACAGCCTCATCTAGTAAAGCACAAATTTATATAAAGCACTTTGGTATTGTAGAGTTTGAGTTACCAGTACAATTGACATAGGACACAAACTTGCACAAAGGTGGCAGAGAATCTCAATGAAAAACAACAAATTTCAACTTGATTAAGCTCAGCTGCTTCTTCCCATCAAGACCTCAGCAGCTTCCAGATGTTTTCCACCCTAGATTGAGCTGGTGGTGGTGTTGATGTCTATGTATAGCTTTTTCTACAACACTATTACAGTTATATAGGTATATTGGATTTGATTAACATTTGGTAAATGGCTGTTAAGAAATGTTTTTGAAAATATTAATAAGGGATTGGGATGAAGCCATTGCAAAAAATAGAACCATGCAAGGAAGGAAGGAAACTCCCTGGCCTCCTGTGCTTTGTAAGGTAAAGGTAAAGGTTCCCCTCACACATATGTGCTAGTCGTTCCCGATTCTAGAGGGCGGTGCTCATCTCCATTTCAAAGCTGAAGAGCCAGCGCTGTCCAAAGACGTCTCCGTGGTCATGTGGCTGGCATGACTAAATGCCAAATGCGCATGGAACGCTGTTACCTTCCCACCAAAGGTGGTCCCTATTTTTCTACTTGCATTTTTTAATGTACTTTCGAACTGCTAGGTTGGCAGAAGCTGGGACAAGTAACGGTAGCTCACCCCGTTAGGTGGCACTAGGGATTCAAAACGCTGAACTGCCGACCTTTTGATCGACAAGCTCAGGATCTTAGCCACTGAGCCACTCCCTCTGCTATGCTTTGTAGATGTCTTTAAATTTCTCCCAGCCAGTTTCTTTCCAGTAGCAAAGGTAAATTGAGGAGACACTGCTTCAGACTGAGTGCAACAGGGGAGGGAGAGCCATGGGGCCCAGAGAAGGATGCTACTGTAGTACCTTTGTTGTAATAGGGACAGAAATAGAGATTTATGCCCGTGATATTGCATTTTATATAAAGAATAAAGTGTTTTCTTGTTTGGGCTCCATAAGTGAATGAGAAAACAGATGCTGTGTTGTTCTGCAGTTGTCTTTAATATCTCAACTTGGCGCAGGAATATCAGAAAATCCAGTCACCAGTCTGCCTCTGGAAAGTCCCCAAAGAAGCAGGAAAAGAGGAACAGATACCATCCCACAGTCTGCTGCATATGAATAAACACAGAGAGGTATTGTACACCTACACAAATGGTACTCTGCATGTATATTTTAAATTTCTAGAAATAAAAAAAAAAAAAGCCTTAAAGTTTGTACTGGAAACCCCAGTAAAAGTTTCCTCTAAATGTCTCTAAATGACCATCCCTCACCAACAATGACAAAACAAGCCACTATAATATAAACAGAGAACAAACCCCACTCTTTACTAGCACTGATGATGTTACCTAGTTGGAGTAATGAAATGCCTGCAAGAAAACAACTAAGCTCAGAGAGCACCAAGGAGCCCTCAAATGCCTTTTTTTTCCCCAGGCATTTATTAAAATTTAGCTCCCCATCCCCACTCAATCCAATAGGGAAATGCAATCACGATCACAGCTCTGTAAAAACCCACAGCAGACTTGCTGGTGTATTATTATTATTTTGCTTCCATAATGCTCATAAATACAATAAATACTTGTAGCAAGGCAGACATAAGTCTTCAATGGATTTCAAGCAACTACACTGAAGTCAAAAATACCCACATAGTGGGCATCCTAAAAGCCTTTCCCCTTTTGAATATGGATCAATGTTGTGTACATGCACAAAGTGCAAGGTGTTGACCACACAGCCAAGCCTACCAACTTGATTTTTTTTACTGCTTCACTGTTGATTTAGTGTTTTTATTTACTTTTTTTTTTCTTCTCCTTTATATCTTCCTTACAGCTATAGCTCGGGTGTTTTCCCAAATCATTAAACAAATGCATACAGATCCATATGCTGAAAAATGTGAACGGGCACTCTAGCAATTTATTTTGCTTTGTTTTTAACATGGAGTGGAGATATGGGATCTTTATTACTTTGGTAGTACCTCGTGCAGCAGGGTAATTCTTGAGTAACCTATTGGCCAGCTGGCAGGAGAGAAAAATGAGCATCGTTCTCCATATTTCAAAATCAGCAAAGAGGAAGGGAAAATGAAGTTACTGAAAGTTTCTCCTTTAAGAATGTGCATATGTTTTAAATTTACAGTATATATTGATGTTTTAATTCTGAGACTATAAAATGACCATATGTTTATAATAAGGTTTCATATTTTAAAAATCAATGAAACTGAAGATGAACACTAGTGACTTTCAAGCTGCCTTGGGGCATGGAAACACTGTGCCCTTGGAGAGCCTTCCCACATTGGCACAGGAGTATGCTGTAGCTGGGAGACGGTTGTGTTGGTTTTTCATGGTATTCCAGCATTGTGACAGAGTTTGCTGAAATGAGATTATTGTGTATGAAAAACCTGCAGGTAAGGTTTTCTACACAGAGCTGCTGCTGCTGCTTTAAGAAATTCACTGAGTAATATCAGTGCAGCTCCTGATTTTTAATAAAAGTACAGATCTATGCATGCTTAAAAAGTGTCACAACCTTAGATTCCTTACTCATGATACATAACTTTTACATTGATTTCCACTTTGCAAAAAAAATGACCTCCAAATAAACAACTCAGAGAATTTATTTTGGGTGCAAATTAATTTGGAGAATGATTATTATCTCTTTACCCATCCCTTTGCATTTACTGCTAAAATGGAAGGTAGCCTACCTTAATATTACACTTCTCAACTGTGCTTCCTCTAAACACACAAATGTCATTGTAAACATTGGTTCATATATAAATACAAAGCTGAAATCAGTCAATCTGATGGAGTGTAGTGAGGAGCTGGAGGGAGGGGTGCATTCCAGAGGAGTAAGAGGCAACTCAACCCAGATATTATGTATGAGAGAAAGAGGGTGAAGGCAGCACCTCTCTAATATAGTAAACTATAGATGCATATACTAGAGTCCACAGTCTGGCAAGATTCTGTCTATAGGTATGAAACAATTAAAAAAACCTCAGCTTGAAAGAATCACCACGTGTCATTCTTGGTTTTGGACATGACACCCATATAATTTCTCTTTCATGTTCTCACAAGATGACTAATATCTGTATTTGCTCTTTGGGGAACTTTACTATTTTTACCAATTTCACTTCTTAAGAAACTTTATGCCACTAATGCTAGGCAACTACCTTTTTCACAAAACAGCATCGGGAACAATCAGTTTGCATGTCAGATAACAGGCCAAATTTCATTATTAAAAAGCCTAACTCTTTTACTTTGGGCTCAAGGACTGTAAGAGTTCCCAACTTTTGTTAGGAGGGAATGAAATTATTCATAAGAAGCTCATTATTAACACCTAGGATTGCCTTGTGTGCACACATTTATGTGTATTGTACCCAGCATCATTTTTTTAAATTTATTAACATATTTAAAATACCTCTCTTTGTGTCATTAATTTATATATGGAAGAATAAGACACAAACACTTTTGAAAAATACTGGATTTTAGTTATATACTTTAAGTCTTCATTAGGCTCACATATTAAGGCTAAGGCTAAGGCTATAATTCCCCAGGGGTGCCCTGGAAAAATGTTAATTACAAAGAGAAGTCCCTTACAGTACTCAATCAGCATTATGTTTTCAAAGATAACCAGCCAAATGCTGTTGGTAAACCCACAAAGAAGAAATGGGTAAAATATTATTTTTTTCAAATAAATATGCTCCTACATAAGGGATTAACAGACATATTGCTTCTGATAATGTTAAACAGTTATGATTACTAACTTTCATAATCTTTAATGTAGGCTATAATATAGTCTCCATGTTCCCTTTTAAAACTATCCAAATTGATGGTCCCTAAACCATGTTTTAACACTGTAGTAGGTTTCATTATTCAATTTCAACTGTCCAGAACCTCTATCATATTTATTGGATGCTCCAATACAAGAGAAAATATCCCTTCCTATTTACTGCATTTTATCCATATCATGTATTTTTCTAGGTTTTTTCCCTGCCCTTTTTCTAAGCTAAAGTATCCCAACATTAGTAACTTTGTTCATTTTTGTTTTTTCCAAGATATATAGGATTTCTTTAACTACAGAGACCACAACTATACAAATAGTTATTCCAAATGTCGTGTTATATATTTATATAAAGTATTGGATGGTTTTAGTTATTTTCTTTCCTAATGATTCCCAACACGGAATTTACAGTAGTCATGTACTCGGTTATCATTTTAATAAAACCATTCACCAGAAAAAGACATTTCAAATGATCTTCAGCTTTACTGTTAAGTTTTGGAACTGCTATGTGGTAGAAGCAACCATCTGTCATTTAATTTCTAATTTCAACTCTTTTCATAGCTTTTTTTTCCTCATCTTTCCTAACAGAAACATTTCCAACTTTTGTAAATGATTCTTCCTGAGCCAGATGTTGTCCAGCTTCTCTTGGAAGCTGGAAGCTCTGCAAAAAAAAAATCTGGGGTAAAAGGTGTTCTAACACCTCTTTAAATTTAAACGCAACAGGTTTGTTGAACAGAATGAAAATTTACTACTTTTCCACAATATTTCTTCAATTTCCTCCTGTGTCCCATTTCTATCAAGCACTCATCCATAGAAGCAGATGAGATGACATATTGAAATCTTCCCAATCTTCAAAAACCATCCAGACAATCAAAATGTCATTTCACAACTATATTTCTCCTCACTCTTGATGACAATGTGCATTATGATTGCAAATTCTTTCCAAATTCTGTGTTTCAGAAAACTGGAAATCTGCCATCTTTAAAGAAAGTAGGTCAATCAGCTGTTCTGCATGCTTCTCACCTGTCTGTATCTCTAATCATTAAATCAGCTACATTCTGAATTCCACTACCTATTTCTCAAAGAAGTAACCTTGGTACAATGGTATATTTGATCATCTTCCAATGAATAGACCCCACTTAAGAAATAATTTTGTTAGAGACTATGCAATACTAAGCTGCCAATATTTGCCAGATTTCATATTTTGTTTCCTGTTCTGCACTGACCCAAAGATCTAATAATTAGAAAGAAGAAGGGTTGACAATCTTGACCTCCTCATCTGGTTGCAAAACCAGTGTGTCTGCTTTTTATGATCATAATCATTTTTTTTATTAACCTAGATGCCTAAGTGCAGATTCAGAGCTATTGGGATTCAGAAAGTATGTAAATGTAATAAATTATTGTTGGTCACACACCCAGCCAGATCTTTAGACATTTTGCATTTTTATCCACCCATCAAGTCCTTCCCAATGATCTGGGGTAGGCATATTTCTTTTTCGTTGGTGTTAAAGGTTGTAAGCTCTTCCTAGTGAAGCTGCCTTTTGCAATTGAAGGTGATTTGATCAATGTCAATGGTATGCAAGTGATACTCCAGATATTTCATATTTTTATTACGGTCATGGATCTAGATCCTTGATGGCGAACCTATGGCATGCATGCAGGAAGTGGCATGCAGAACCTTCACTCCAGGCACACGAGCCATCGCCTGTTGCTCTTCCGGGTTCCAGCACATTGGTCAGCTGGTCTTCATGCATGCGGGAGCACCGGAAACCGGAAGACCAGCTGCCCGGTGCACATGCGCACACCTGAAAGATGATCTTCCGGTTTCTGGCATGCACATGTGCACCAGTCACCTAATCTTCCAGTTTATGGCACACATGCATGCACGAAGACCAGTTGGCCAGTGCGCATGCGCATGCCGGAAACCAGAAGATCATCTTTCCTACACATGCATGCGCACTGGGAGGCTGCTCTTCTGGTTTCTGGTGTGTGCATGCGCACCAGCCAGGCAATCTTCGCACGCGCATGCATGCCAGAAACTGAAAAACCAGGTGACCGGAGCGAAGATCATCTTCCCCGCATACAGGCCAGGTGCACCAGACGGCTGCTGTTCTGGTTTCTGGCATGCGCGCACACGCTCCCATTTCAGCACTCAGTGCTGAAAAGGTTCGCCAACACTGATCTAGATCCTTTTATTTAACTTAACTTATACAGATAAAACTATAACTTTTATAGACTTCCCTGTAAAAATACATAATCTTGTATGGAGATGATCTTGGGAGCTAGGTGGAAGAGCCACTGACTCTAAAACAGTCAGATAAGAAGCAGTTGAGTCCACAGAAGGAATTGGGTATTGCAAAGTCTCAGAAGGGGCCCTCCATAGTTTCTTGGAGTGTAAAAGTGAAGGAGACAGGTGTACTTTCAGATCTGTAAGATTCTGTTAATGTAACCTTAGAAGAAGGTTAGAGCTAATACTTCTGGATCAGAGGTGGGATTCATTTACCTTCCCTACTGGTTTGCAAATGTGAGTGTGCGCGCAGTAGTCACACATTACATCCAGGAGGGTGGGCGGAGCTTCCCGCAGTCGCCGCTACCGGTTCACGTGATTCAGACAGAACTGGCTGAATCCCATCATTGTTCTGGATGTGTTTCTTGCTTGGACTACCTTGTAGGGCTAATAAAATCTGTATGTGCAACTTTCTTTTTTCCTTGCTTTGGGTTTTTCTGGAATTGCTCTGAAAAGTTTCATCGTTATCAAGGCCAGTCTACATTTAGTTTCAGTGGTACTGACTTCTACCATGCAAATCTTTCTGTTTGAATTTTAAAGCCTTTCACAGCATAAGCTGAATTCCATCATTAAGATTTCCTGCTAATTTTGAACTTTCTCTCTTAAATGGAGGTACATGAAAGTTCTCTCTCTACTGTAACACTACAGTTATAGAATGTATTTCCAAAGATGTTCTGCCTAATTAGTCTAATATGATTTAATTTTCTGAACAAGCAAACAAAAAATTCAATTTGGATTCACTGTACATATCTGTTTTTTTGTTGGGGGGGAAGGATTGCTTTTGTTCGAAGTATTTTTATTGAATACCACTTTCTATATTTCTGTCTCTCTTTCTGCCCTTCGGCTTAGTGCATTTTTAAATGAAAAGTTGTATTTTTAAAAATGATGTGACCCACACCCACCCCACCCCACCTGTAGTTTGATTGCTTTCCCGTCCTACATATTAAAAGAAAGAAAAAAGAAAGTAAAACTACTGAGCACCAGCAGGAATAATTTTTCACCCGTTCTGCAGCGGGATTTTTAATAGGTTCTAAATGCATAATTGGTCATGTCGTGGGCTTCCTTTTTAAATGAGAATGTCAGCAGGCTGGCTTTGCGGCAAAATGTAATGTCTTAGGCTGCTCCACTCAAGCTTGGCAGCAGGTGTCACAATTCACCTCCTTATACTTGGCCCATTGAAAGCAGATTTCATCCAATTGACCTTCACTAAGAGGTCAACTGACCCATAATTACAAAACTGAAGTTGCTTAGCTGGAACTGTTTTACCGACCTGCACCTGGAGATTTGCACCAGCCACTGAACACACTGACCTCTCTCTCTCCTTCATATAAAGGCCCACTATGCAAGGTACAAGAAAATACAATTACTATTTAGGTCTGTCTATCTATCTATCTATCTATCTATCTATCTATCTATCTATCTATCTATTATCTATCGGTCAGATCAACATTTTGATCAACATTTGGCAATTTCCATACTGGTTGTCCTTTTCCGTTAAATATCCTCATTTAATCTGCTGCAAAAGAGAATTCGTTGCCTTGCCAATATTTAATCCTATTATATTGATTGACCAGAACTGTCAGTCTATATAATATACCTTTCTTTTCTTCATCCTTAATGTTATTTCTTTACGTTTTGCTTTAAATAAAATATTTAAATATGTTGTTGTTCCTAAATAACATATTTAATGTTATTCCTTTAACTTTTTGTTTTAAATAAAATATTGAAAAACTCAGTTTTCAATGTAATTAGGAGAGGAATTATAAGCAACTACATGGAAGAAACAGAAAAATAAAATTTGGATGAGTAAATAAATGCCAAACAGTGCATTTTTTTCGCTCTTAAAACTACATTTCTTCTGAAATAATTGCTACAGCTAACATTTTTGACAGTGGGCAATTTATGAATGATAAAATAGACTTTTTTCCTCATCCACATTAATAATACTGGGCAGCTGTTGTATTTCTCCTTTTACTAAGTAAGAAAGATGTCTGAGGTCTGCCTATTTCAGGCATGGGAAAAGCACACAGATGCCCCATGTTATCTCATACCTCTTCCCCAAGCATCTGAGTTTTACTGGACTGTTTGAGAAATCCTTTGTAATGTCTCATTGTTGCATAGATCTGAGAATAGCAGAATAGTTTTAAAATAGTAAGGAATCTTCTTTAACCACTCTCCACTCATCTTGCATGTATTCAATGCAAAGATTTCTCTGTAGTTAATAAGTCTAATAACACAAGAATTCTTGGTTCTTACTTTACACTTGCACAATAATAGGAGAAAATTGTTCAGGCTTCTACCAATAGTTGCGCAGCAAGACACCAGGAATTATTTAGGAAGCCAAGATATTACAATAAATTTATGCGTTAGTGTAACAGTTGTAAATACAGACTGTCCTCAATTTATGACCACAATTGGGACGAGAATTTATGTTGCTAAAAAAGGTGGGTTTTAAGTGAGTATGCCCAATCTTATGAACTTTTTGTCACGGTTAAGTAGATCAGTTAAGTGAATCATGCAATAGTTAAGGAAATCCATCTTCCCCCACTGATTTTACTTGTTGGAAGCCAGCAGGGGGGAAGATCGCAAATAGTGATCACATGATTTTAGGATGCTGCAGCTCTTGTGAATGCATGCTGGTTGCTAAGTGCCTGCATTTTGATCTTGTGACCGTGGGATGCTGCTACTGTCATAGGTAGGAGAACCAAGTCATAAGTCACTTTTTTCAGTGCCAATGTAACTTTGAATAATTGCTAAATGAATGGTTGTAATTTGAGGACTACCTGTATGTGACAGGTTAAGCATACTAGTTAAGGTTAAGGTTAAATGTATTGCTTCTTGCTTTAAGTTTAATATTTCACAAGGGTATCGATTAAGCTGAGGGACTGTCTATCAGGGACAAGAATACTGAAATGGAAATAATCACCCTTCCCTGTTCCAAAACGGGTTCTTCTATATCAGGGGTGTCAAACTCAGGCCCGCGGGCCAAATCCAGCCCACAGGGTGCTTAAATCTGGCTTGCGGGGCCAGCCTGGAAATAGCAAAGGACTGACCCGTGGCACCATGCCCCATTTTCGGCCTGGATGGCCTCCTGCAACACTTTGCTGGCCAAAACAGGGCACTGCACGGCCATGTACGCCCCCCCCCCATGCCCTGTTTTGGCTGGCAAAGTGCTGCAGAAGGCCGTCCAGGCCGAAAACGTGGTGCAGGAGGGCCACACATGCCCCTCGCACTTTGTTTTGGCTGGCAGGATGCTGCAGGAGGCATCCATCCCATCTCCCTCCCCTCCTCAACTGGCCCACGGAGAACTGCAATGCTGATCCGGCCCTCAAAGAAATCCAGTTTGACACCCCTGTTCTATATGATTTCATTGTCAAATTGTCTGTCTTGGAGCCTCACAAATATTGGAAATAGGTGAACTTTTGCAAAATGGTAGTTGATATTTTTACACTGGTGGCACAATAATCAATTATCATGGTAACTGGAAATTCAACAACAATCTTCTTGGTAATATCAATCTACTCTACTTTTATTATATAATATTACTATATAATTTACTAGATCTTACTACATCATTCATCTTTTCTCAAACTGCGTTGGAATGTATGTTAGAACTAAGCTTCAAGTAATCCTGGAACCGCAATTTTAGCATATCTGGCAGGAATGAAATTACAAAAGCCTGAACTTATTTTGACAGCCATTTTGTAAGCAAAAAAAGAGGCATGAGGATTACAAGACATAAAGATACTGAGTGGAGCTGAGCATTGATTGCCAATAGTGATTGCCATAAGCTTTAATGGATCAAGAATCTTAATTTTGAAACACAAGTGTATGTTTTAAAATTTGATGCCTTCGTAAGTTTATTCAGCTAAATCATGAACCTCTCATGTTTCAAAATGTCATTTTTATATCAGCAGTATTATTTGGAGATGCCTTCTCCAAATTAGACCATCCTTGTTAAATAAGTTTTCCAAAAGCTTCAGTCCCAACACATCTAGAAAACAGCAGGTTGGTAAATGCTACTGTTCAAAACATACATTCATCAAAATTGCATACATTCATTTTTATTGATTCATTTGTTATAAGCTGGATGTGTACTTTCATTTTTTAAAAAAAATGGGCTGGTATGTATACAAAAGTTAGTAAGCCAATTTACCTTTGTAAGTAATACAGTATGACCAATTGTTATTTCAATTGTTATTTCAAGAAAAAATGTGAATCTATACACCTAAATCATTCTTCCTTCTTAAAATATAGTGCTGAATTATATCCACAAACAAGCCATTGAGAATCTGAATTTCAGATTATGACATCTGAAAAACAGTTATGCCATTAGTCTGGCAATATGATGCAAAATGACAGCAATAGGTCTGAAGTTATATTGAGAAGACATTGAAAACCAGTTTGGTCTAATGGTAAAGGCACCAGGCTAGAAAGTGGGAGACTGGGAGTTCTAGTCCCAGATTCCCGCTTAGGCATAAAGAACTCCAGGGTGACCTTGGGCCAGTCAGTTTCTCTCAGTCCAACAAACCTCACAAGATTGTTGTTGTGTGAAGGAGGTAGAACTATTAGGTATGTTTGCCGCTTTTAGTCATTTATAAAAATAATGAGAGATTTTAAAAAATCTAAAAAGAAATTAAAACTTATTTATTCAATGTTCACCCCCTACAGTTCTGAACTATAGTTCAGATCTATGGCTATTTGGCCCTCGTTATAGTTCAGTAAAAAGTTGAGGCTGGAATGTTTTATCTTGTACTGTGCTAAAAAGAACCGGAAGTCAACAATTTTTTTCTTTCTTCCACTGTACCTCATATTTTCTTTCCCCCTCCCTTTTTCCTTCCCTTAATTTCCTATTTTTATTTTTCTTTGTATTTTATATATTGATAAAACAATAAAAGTCATTAAATGAGGATAATACAGGATACATAATAAACACATGCTTCTCATTTTAATTCCAATCCATTGGATCCAAATAAAGCATCATCCTTTTTCTGAAAAGGGCAGGTATATAAAGAAAAGTAGAATGAATAGAACTTGTCCAAGAGATCAAAACATAGTACTATTCTACTTCCTAATTGATAGGAATGAATTTCTATTCACTTCTGTTTTATTATTATGGTCTGTTGCACCATTAGTCAGATATTCAGACTTGATTTGGCATTTTTATCCAGCTATCAAGTCCTTCCCAAGGACCTGGGATAGGCAGATGTTGAGATCTAATAGCATTAAAGGTATCATTGCAAGATATAAAGTGTTATAAGTAAAGCTGCCTTTTGCAATTGATGGATGATGATTTTGTCAATGCCAATGCTGTTCAAGTAATGTTCCAGTTATTTTGGGATTTCACCTAAAGCATCTATTAATATTGATATTATCTTTGCTTTCTTTTGCCACAGTCATTCTATTTCTATTCGCAGGTCTTTGTATTTTGTGATCATCTCCTATTCTTTCTCTTCTATTCTACTGTCTCCAGGTACTGCCAAATCCATTATCCAGACTTTTTTGTCCTTCTTATCAACAATTGTTAAGTCTGGGATGTTATGTCTCAGGTGCTTCTCTGGTTGAATTCTGAAGTTCAAGAGTACTTTGGCTTCTTCATTTTCTATTACTTTGTCTATTTTATGTTTTATGAGCCAAGACATTATCAGTCTGCATTTGTAAATCCCTCAATATTTTAACCCTGCTCAGTTTTGACTAGTATTTCAACTGTATATTCCCACCAATTTTTCATTACTGGTACATGATAACTTTTACACATGTTGCATTAATCATTTTGGAGATTGTGTTATGTCATTACTTATAATCAGTAATGATTATTGTTACTATTATTATTACTGGGGGGGTTTTCTGCTTCTGTAGTCAATCTGAATTTTAAATCATTTGATGATTTTTCAATTCTGACCTAGTTTGAATATTTTGCTTTTGAGCCACCAAACTCCAGGTGTCATTTTTTTTCTTTTAATGTTCCAGTTGTAAACCACTTTACAACTGGATAAGGTTTTATCTTTATCCACTTCAGCCTCAATCTTTTGTAGAAATTGACCATGAAAGACTTTTCTTTACATTCCGTTTGTGTTTTCATTACATTATTTCAATATTTAATTTTTGTTTTCTATGCACTTAGTAAATTCCACATTTTAACTTGCATCAATGCTTATTCTTTACTGTCTTTTACACATTTACTCAATGCATGCTTTTCTTCTTTGACGGTCTGCTTGACTGAAGTAAACTTCTGCCTCCATTTCTGTGGGGCATGTATAATCTATCAGTATCAGAATGGGGATATAATACATAGTGAATAGTCATAAGGGTTTTTTGTTGTTGTTGTTGTTTATTGGTCCAAACTGTCCAGTTCAGACTATGTCCAGTTAATCATTCCAGCAGTGTGCCATATCACAGGTAAGGCCCAGATTTTGATGGCTTTGATGTTGTTTGTACTGTTCAATTTTTTTCCTTAGCAGTTTTCTCACTCTGAATATATTCTTTATTAATCATATTTTCAACTTGTCCATGCTTGATGTTATCCAGCTGTAAAATGTCCAGATACTAATAAGCTTCATCCTGATGGCTCCTGATGGTTTGACCATTCTGCATTTGGATTCCATTACTATTTGTTGTACTTTATTGCTACTGTAGCAATTTCTCTAGGCCAAATTCCATCACTGTATCTATGCTAGAAATTCTTACAGTGTTTGTCAATGACTGAATTTCGATTTCTGGTTTTCCATAAAGCTTCAGATTATCCATATAAAGCAGGGGTGTCAAACTCGCGGACTGCGGACAGGATGCATCCCATGCTGGCCACTCCCATGCCCGGTTTAGAGAAGGGGGAAAAAAGTTGTGATATGTCACGTGACACCACCTTCATTATGTGAGTTTGACACCCCTGATACAAAGCAAATATGAGATTTTTTTTGTTGTTTGATTTCAAAATCATTGAATGTGGGATCATTGCAATGACAAATAATAAAGGTAATATCAGTCACCCTAGAACCGTGATGGCGAACCTGTGGCATGCAGAGCCCTCTCTGCGGGCACTCCAGCTGTCGCCCCAGCCCAGTTTCACTGCCTTCTGCTGGCCAGCTGGTCTTTGGGTCTCTGCCCAAAGGTATGTGGGGGGTCTCTCCCCCCACATACATGTGGGGGGCATGTGTGGGGGGGTGCAGGTTGGTGCAGGAGGCTTTCCAGGCCCAAAACAGGGCACGGGCCCCCCGTTTTGGGCCTGGAAAGCCTTCTGCACCAACCTGGAACCTTGTGTGCCCTCGCCCCCGTGCCCCATTTTGGGCCTGGAAAGCCTCCTGCACCAATCTGGAAGCCAAAACGGGATGCGGGGGTGAGACAAATGTGCGGGGGCGCATGCATGGGGGTTCCCCTGCATGCACAGGGGACATACGCGCATGCGGGAATGGGGCACATGCGCGGGGCGCTCACATTGCATTTTGGGGGTTCTGACACACATGTGTGCATTCGCGCGGGCACGCGTGTGCTTTGGGCACTCAGCACCAAAAAGGTTAACCATCACTGCCCTAGAAGATGCCTCTGCTAATACTCCTATAGACTAAAACAGATTTTTTTTTCAGGCAGGCAGCTTGAGACATATGTATATACATGCCAGTTTTAAAAAATATATAGCAGTGACTTCATCTGTAGGGATATGGGTTATCTGATATATTTTCAACTTCATCTACATTAGATGTGTAGCCATAATAATTCAATATCCCGTCAATATTTCAGCAACATACAAAATCCCTTTCAGAGGACATTGTAGAGCTAAGGAGCACACATTTAGGTATTAAAGATGTATTTGTGGTTCATTTGAAAGATGTGCAACATCTGAACAAGAATGCAGTTCTTAAGGCAGATAGAATTATAATGTATTTGGCACCATTGTTTCATTTCTAATCAAGATCTGAGTACAGGGGATGCCCCTCAAAGCTTTCCAGTTATTAACCTGAAGCATCATTCTCAGTATTTTCCTCTCCCAAAGCTAAATTGTAAAAAAAAAAAAAAAAAAATCAGGAATCATTGTTGCTTTCTTCCAAGCATAGTTCCATGCATTATTTTCTTTTAAAGGAGAACATAGATGTCAGTGCTGAATAAATTAGCCCCTTTACAACCTGATACTCTTCAAATGTAGTAGATTACAATTACTGTAGCCTAATTTCCAATCAGCAGGACGGACTGCTGGCCTCTGCCAGGAAATTCTAGGAACATAGGTTAAATACATCTAGAGAACAGGATTAAGAAAGATTAGAATGAAAGATTCTTCTCACTTAAAAAATAGATCATAGTGTCGGGGTTGTTCTTTTTCCTTCAGTTCAATTGTGTTTTTCAAAAGTGGTTTGACACTGCTTTCTTCTTAGGGATGAGAGAAAATGACTGGGCCAAGGTCATCCAGCTAGCTTCATGCCAAGGCTGGACTAGAACTCACAGTCTCTCAGTTTCAAGCCTGATGTCTTAACTATTACAGCAAATGGGTTCTCAGTGTTGGGTTAGGGAAAACCACAAGATAGATTAAATCCAGAAGTCAGAGATAAGCTTAAAAGGTTGAAAAAGGTTGCAAATTATATGCAGAGTTCAATAAAGTAGAGTATTAAAACAGAAGCAGTTTCTATTTGTACAGAAGAGGTTAAAATATGGTACTAAGAATATATCCATTATATATTTTAACCATACACCTATTGCATCTGGCATTTACTCCACTATAGAAGTATATTCTGTCTGAGAATTCTTCATTTAAATATGAAGTAAACTCACAGCTAAGAAACTCAAATCCTCTGCAAATCTGCTCTCTGTATAAAGCATGTAAAAAGAGATGTAAAAAGGGAGTATAAAGCATGTGAAAAAGCATAGAAAAAGCACAAGACATTGCATTTAAAGTAATATGGATAGGCTTCTACCACGATTCCCTGCAGGCAGGAATATTTTACAAACTGCAGCTTTCAGGTACATGTTTTATTGTGATGAAAAAATATGCATAATCCTACCTTTCGAAAGTTTACAAATGTGTTCTTTTTATTATTAAAGTGAAATGCCCTTTTCCAAATTCATTTTTGCATTAGCACAATACATTATTTAAATTTATTTTGTCCATAATTCTAGATAATTAAAAAGACCTCAACATTTGCAAAGACAAAATATATTAAACATTTATATTGCTACAAAACTGTTTTTAGGGTTAATGTCACCAATATTTGATTTTTTTTACTTATGTCGTGTCTCCTCACAAAGCATGCATGCTCTCCTATGCTTAACTACTCCAGCATGTTTTAGCTGTGAAATCCATAATAACCTCAAGAAGCATAGCAAAATGTTGTGAATTTGGTATTGCACTTCATTCAAGGAACATATACAGAAATAACCAAATAACCCAACTTTCTACTCAAGATTTTTTTGGACCATACCATAACCATTTTTATGCTAGCATTACCTTTTATCACATTTATCTAAGATTATTTCTCGACCTTCTTTACCATTTTAGCAGTTGCTAAATCTACATTTGACTATCCCAGTAACTTATCATTTAGCAGTATAGGATGATATTCATTTATTTAAGTAGCTTTGCCATTTAAGCTTTTTTTGAGTATCTTAAATCTGTGTCTGTGTCTCTCTCTCACTCTGTGTGTGTGTGTGTGTGTGTGTGTGTGTGTGTGTGTGTGTGTGTGTGTGTGTGTGTGTGTTTGTGGTAGTAGTTTTATTCTTTTTAATCCACTTTCTTGATTCTGTGTAATTTGCTGAGAAATTTCTTTGCCTGTTTCTTGATCTATGTAACTTTGGCATGGAAATGTGTTTAGTCTTGGTCATTGACCTCAATAAAGGTTATATCATGCACATTATATCATGTCTCAAGGACAGCAGAGGGGCTGAACTAAGGACCAGATGATTTCAACATAAAGGCACTTCATCACTGTCATGTCTGCTACACAACACCTCCGAAAGAGTTTGAGACAATATACTACAGCCTTCACTTCTGCCAGCCTTAAGATGCTGAGAACAAGGAACAAAGAATATTATGTAGAACTATTGTGTAATGTCATTGTGTTGGAGCTAATTATAGTGATAGAATATGTGAACCCAAAGAGTCCTTGTACCTCTAACTGGGTTTCAGTCTCTATAGAAGACAGTAATTACAAAATTTTTCACTACTGGAAATTTCAAATAAGTGTTCTTGATGCAAAAATACTAGAAGTCTTGCATTCTCAGAAATACTGCACTTGGTAAGGCCTTTTTTGAAGCTGCTTTCATTTCAATCAAGAGGAAGAAGTGAATAGGAGCCACATGCAAAACTGCAGAAGGGACTTGATGAATGTTTACTCCTCCACATATGAAAAATACAACTTTTTGCTTATAAAAACTAAAAATGCTTCCTATCTTAGTCAATAAAGTTCATGCCTTTTCACCATCAAAAATCTCGGACACTTTGTTTTCTTTCTCCCGATAGAAATTTCTAACCAAGCAAGATCCACAAAATTGTGTATGGCTTAGAAAACCATACAAATTCTGAGCTAACATGTTGTTTATTAAAAATGTGTTTCTAAAAATTCATCCTAAACCGATTTCCTTACTTTACTAAAGAAACACTCCCATTCGAAATCCATTTAGATCATTACCTGTACAGTATATGAAGTGGTTACTGTTTACTTTTAAAGAGTATCAGACAATGCAGCTCACAAATCTGTGCAACTCCAAAAATATTCTCCTCTCAGCGACACCTATATTAAAGTTCAATCAGTTTGGATACAGAGCAGGTTAGCATTCAATTCCTGACATCTTTAAAGAAAGAAGAGGAATCCTTTGACTGGTTTCCAGGGCTAAATGCATCCCTGCCACAAGAGGGCGCAGCAGCAGTACCTGATAAGAAATGAAAATTTATATCCAATGCTAAAATTGGATATGATATAAAATAATATAAATTCTGCCTTGGACTTTCAAGAGGAGGGGGATATGTACTATCTACTCTCATAGAGGTATTTAAGGGGTTTATATAGATATAAACTATCTACTAGTACTATGTACTATCTCTTGCATAGAGGCATAAAAAGACTATATTGCATTAGCAGCCAAAATTCTACAGCTTCCAAAGTATTATCTATACTGTGCATATTGTTCAAGTATATAAATAGCTAAATGCATACCGTGAACTTTGGATTTTTTTATTAGAGATTGCATTCAACAATCACCTTTTCCCAATCCTTCCCATCAGAAGTGCAGGATTCACACATAAGCAAAAATATCCCTGTATATGAAATGATACCTAGTTAGCAATGCATAACACATTGGTACAAAATGACCTATCCTGAACTACAGAAGCACATTAGTTGGCAGAAGGCACCATCTACCTATTAGGACAGCATTCACATAAAAATCAGAATAAAAAAAACTAATAAAAAAAATAACTCATCCCGTATGGACTATATACGGTGAAAATACAACTGATCTGATTAGTTTATGGTTTCATATATTTTCCATGTTTGGGTTTGGTTTTCCATGCGGAAACAGGTAATGGGAATAAAATCTGTACTTCAGAAATAAATTATCTTGGTGGTTTACTTTTACCTTCAACAATTAGCTTTTCTGCATTCATAGACTACACTCACTGAATCAGAGAGTGTATGTGTGAGTGTGTACACATGCATCTACTCATCCATTTAGCATAAATACATGAATGAAATTTAAAATTAGGCTTCAGTACTTAGACACTGCCAAGTAATTTCATTTGTTTACTGGTTCCTATTTTCCTGCTATACCTTCTTCTCAGTGGTGGAATCCAAATTTTTTACTACCAGTTCTGTGAGCGTGGCTTGATGGGCGTGGCTTGGTGGGTGTAGCAGGGGAAGGATACTGCAAAATCTTCATTCCCACCCCACTCCAGGGGAAGATTACTGCAAAATCCCCATTCCCACCCCACTCCTGGGGGAAGGATATTGCAAAATCTCCATTCCCACCCCACTCTGGGACAGCCAGAGATGGTATTTGCCGGTTCTCCGAACTACTCAAAATTTCTGCTACCAGTTCTCCAGAACCTTTTAGAACCTGCTGGATTTCATCCCTGCTTCTTCTGATCTATAACTGTTTTTCCACAACACTTATTCCTCTTAGTCAATCTGACTAAACACAGGAAGAGGCTAATACCTATCTGCTTTGTTTATGAATGGATCTAGAGATCTACTGTTAGAAGAAGAATGCTGGATTATTGGGAATTTAATCTGATACATTGGATTTCCAAGCAACACTGAAATGGTTCTTCTTATTGATTGACTGATTATATGCCCTCAAGTGGATGCCAATCACATTGGCAGATTTTCTCCATGATGCTCTGTTCCTAACCTGGACCTCGAGGTTGTCCAATGGTGCCGCAAAAATACAACTTGAATTGGTGCCTTCCTTCCAGTAATTCAGTAATCCATGAAATTCATTCATCCCTAGGATAAACTTGTCTATTTCTGGAAAATATTTAAACTTCAATTATGGTCACTACATTAATATGTTTGATTGCATTTTTCAAAAAAAAGAAGCAAAGAACAGATTACAACAATTAATTCTACATTTTTCCATCAGTCTAGAAGGAAAGTATGTCCCAGACTCCACATACTATGCAAAGATGCTATTTATTTACTTTTGTGGACAGGGGCAAAACCAACACATTTCAAGTTGCAAATCGGTTATATTTGGCGGATGTTCAAAATCAAAGCAAGGTTAGTATTATTATTACTGGGAATTCTTATGAAAAATCCAAAAATGTCTTATAAAAAATCAAATAGAAACCACTTCCATATGGAGCTCCATTTGAGTGAGTCCTTACTTTGGGGTGTTTTTTGTTTTAGTTTCAATATTGTTAATTTAAATAGGTCCTTGAAATATAAAATAATAACAACATTGAGTAATTTCAACTTTCCAGTGTGAATTGTTTGAAAACAATTTACTTTTCAAAAATAGAAATAAATTTAAATCTTAAATTGCAAAAAAAATGCCTACAACTACAATTACAATTAGTTTCAAAATATTTTTTCCATGCAGTAAATTGCTCATGCTTTCCCCGTGACAACAAAGTTCATTTGAAATGTAGAATAAAATGCTTTTGCATTTCTTTTTGTTTTTCCAACATGCATAATAAACAAGAGGGGGGAATACATGTTATGGAAAATTAGTAAAATGTAAATAAGTTAATTGTGTCAAAAAGAATCCTATGCCTATGGCAGAAAAGCCTCTAAATTTGTTTTAAAAAGTGAAGAATTAATCTCTATTTTTTTAATTTTCTAATTGTTCTATGATCCTTATGCAGCTCTGCTCCTAAAAACAGCATTATTTGAACCTGAACATTTTATTATTATAATTTGGGCAGCCTTAAAGTTTTAAAAACAATTAGAAATCTTAAACTTTTGAGCATTATGAAATACAGAGTTACATATAATCTTTTAAAAAATATTCAGTTGCAAACCACAACGAAGTTTAACAGCTGCAATTATATGTACAAACTAAGAAGTGTGCAGACCAGGGGTGAAATCTACTTACCTTCCCAACTGGTTCGGAAGTGCATGCGCAAATCACATGCACACGCGGACACTCTGCGCATGCACAAACCCTTCTGCACATGTGCAGAGGGTAAAAAAACAGGTTGATGACCTGTTCATGACAACTGGGTAGGTGAGCAAACCCTCGCACTGCCATTGCTACCGGTTCTCCGAACCACCGGCCGCCATCACTACCGGTTCAGTCAAACTGGTCCAAACCAGGAGCATTTCACCCCTGGTGCAAATATACAAAAAGAGCCATCTTGCTGGTCCTTTCAAGATAAGCAACTCAAGGCAAAGCGCAGAGTAGCAAATAATAATAGTAAAGAAATTAAAGCTTGAGATAAGAAAAATAAAAAAAGTTATACCTAATCTAGTTTACACCGATATCATACCTTATAGATCTCTATATCTTCCTGTTCTTCCTTGGTTCCACCAAAGCAATAGTTTACCACATCATATATTGACTTTTCATCTTCTTCTTCTTCCACTCTCTTCTTTCTTTCTAAGGATCTGATCAATTCCATTGGACTGGACATTTTTCAGTCTTCCCCTACTTCTCAACTTAGTTCTTCCTTCGTATACTTATTTTCAGTCATTCCTCAATCTTATCTCTATATGACCATGTGAACTTCAATACTTATTTTGTTCTGATCTCTCACTTTTTATTCAATCCATATTTAGTTCTCATCAACTCATCCCTGTTTCTTCATGTTTTGCCACATAAATAATCCATTTTCACTACAGTGGTACTCAGCTGCTTTGAAACTCATCAAAATTGGTACTCAATGCATTCAATGCAAATTTTATTAGCAATGCAAAAATTTTGTCCTGATATTCGTTGTTTGTTTGGTACTCAATGCACAAGCTAGAACTTGTCAGTGTTGTCTGCCTTGTGATTCACTACATTATTCCTTATGGGAAAATTTTGTTTTGTACTAATTGTTTTTGGTATTCATTGTGCCTTCCGGAACCAATTAACAATCAGTACCGAGGTACTACTGTACATTCAACTTTTCTGTTTCTCCTCTCATATACAACTCTCACTTTCACAGAGCAAAGTGAGCCAAAACATGCTTTTACACAGTCATTTTTGCTTTTTTTGACAAATATTCATCACTTGGAAGAGATTATATATTACCAACTATTCTTCTACATGCCCATCTTTCTCCAATCATTTCCCTATCTTTAAAAACATTATATTAAGGTATGCAAATTCACCTACTTGGTCTAGTTTTTTACCAGGTATATATAACTTTTATTTGTCCGCTTCATTTTCCTTGTCAAATATATTTACCTTGGTCTTTGATTCTTTAATTTTCAAATCCATCTTCCCTTTTATATTTTACATTGTATCTAATAGCTGTTGAAAACCATTTAGGTTTCAACACCATCTGCATAGAAAAGTACATATGCATTCACATTCCCAACCAGCACATCAAAAATTCATTATAAGCATTCCTTATACATTTATTCATAAATATGTTGAACAACCAAGGGAGCATTACAGATCTTTGTCTTACTCTCTAATCAATCCTGAACCATTTCTTAAGCATCCCATTAATTCTCACACATGTTTTACTTCTATCATATACTTTCATCTCATTCTGCAAACAGCTTTCAATTCCATATCCCATAATTCAGGTAATATTAATTTGATACTACTTTTTCTCTGTATCAACAAAGATGGAATCAAAATTCTGTCTCCCATTGAAACATTTCTCATTGACCAAAGTCTACATTTGCGTGTCCTCTGTCCTCAATAAAACCATGCTGTTGTTGCCATATTTTTCATTGGTCTCCAATACTTGTATTCATTCTAGTTACTAAGCTAGAATAAAATCAATTGCACTGCTATTATTAGGTCGTCATCATGATCATATATCCTTTGTTCTTCAGTATAGGATTTATATAGAGAACAGACTGGCTATTTCTGTCTGTCTGGAGTTCATTGCAAGTTGGTCCAAACCTGCTATTCTATTTACAGAGGAAGCTGAGATCAGCAGAGGCTCGCTGCCAGAAATGAGGAAGTGACCTTAAAATATTCCAGCATTTTAGTGAAAGCTCAGTGCTAGTGCCAAGTTAACCATGGATAGTTTCCTGAAGCTCTACAAAAAGAAATTCTTTAAAAAATCTGGTAGACATACAGGATAAGAGAGTGATGGGATGGGATGAGATGAGATTCCTTTCAAACTTCTTACAGAAACTTCTTACCTTGTGGAATAAAGCTACAAATAATCCTGTTTAATATTTCCCAGAGTGCAAAGGGTTTGGAGAGAAGCTCTAAAAGAGCCTCTAAGAGTTGTGAAAAGTGTTTTCAAGAGAAAGGAGGGGGGGAAAACAATGTTGCAACTCTATAAAAAAGAAAGCAGTGCTTTAAAAAATAATGATCGTTTCATTCTTTTACTGCACAGGTTGGGAACAAAGAATTACTTTTCCCTTTTATTCTTTAGCAGAGGAAACCCCCAGAACTGTGTAGTAGATGGGGAGGAGAAGTGCTTTGTGCAGGGCTCAGAAAGATATTCCCAAGAACCCCTCTAGCAGCACTATTCTACTTGCCACCATGGTCGTTCAAGTCCTATAACTCTCTCGTCCAGGGGTCTCCAACTTTGGCAACTTTAAGACTTGGCAACTTTAAGACTTGGCAACTTCTGGCTGAGGAACTCTGGAAGTTGAAGTCCACAAGTCTTAAAGTTGCCAAAGTTGGAGACCCCTGCTCTAGTCTCTAGACAAATAGTTTTGGGGGGAAATAAAGTTTAGGACTGCTATATCTGGGCTGCAAAACTTCATATGATCATTAGATGATAGCAAAGGAAAGTAATTCTTTGCTGCCAGCTATTGATCATATGGATTTTTGCAGCCCAGATATTGTAGACTTAATAAAGGGAGACTTCACTGCTTTTTTTCTGTTTAGCAAAGCCTACTAAAGTTTATCTAGTCCAACTTGTTTAATATTTCAATGAGATTTTCCCTTTCAAGGAATTTGTTTTCAATATTACAATTAACCATATTTGAAAATCACTGTACCTTGGAAAATTAAATTGGCTGGAATCATACAATGTATTATGTTAATAACCTGATTTATACAAAATACTAAACTGAAACCAAAATTATAACATTAGATAAAGCAATAGAGGAAGCAATTCAGATTTGTAGAAATGAGGAAAGTGTGCCTGCAAGCTCTTTATGTTATCCTCAGAGTTTTTAGAATGGTCTGTAGGAAGTATAGAGTAACAAAGATTTGATCGATTTCACTGGCAGAGGGTTGCAGGAGGTGGTGGCCACCGAAAATGGAGCTCGGGAGCCTGTTTCACTGGCAGAATGCTCGGGCCACCCCAGACCACCCCAACAGGAGTGATGTCAAGCTGGCCACACCCACCCTGGTTACACCCCCCTCCACCCCCCCAAGGTCAAACCTGATGCGGCCCTCAATGAAATCAAGTTTGCCACCCCTGGTCTATACTATAAACTATACTTAGCTGACAGGGGAAATACTGCTATATCTGTTACCTCTGTGCTATAGCTGGAGTAAACAAACTGAACTAAGTTGAAAAATTCGCATATTTTTTCTAATTAAGTAAAATTATGTACTGATGATACTAGAGTGTAATGAGAATGTTAAGCTATGAATCAAAAAAGTTATGGTTCCAATTCAAGGTATGAATTTACTCAGTGGCATTCAGGAGATAGTTGCTATTTGTTTTCTGTCTTCAGAAGTTCCAGAATGCTGCCCAGGAATTCTAAGTGGTCCAGTCTAATACCTCCAAAGAATACTGGTATAGTATATGAAATAACACTCTGCAAAGTTTATTTTTATGGAGTGCGGTGTTATAGAAATGCTAAGCATTAATGTTCTGATCTAATTCTGAGTATAGAATTCAAAGGAATTGCACTGACATAAAGTAACATTCAATAGTATTTGCGCTAAGAACATATTCACACAGGGACTAGGATTGGTCAATTCTTGATGACTGATTACCTACTTAGACTGAAAGTCCTTAGTATAATAATTACTGCCGGTAGCATTTAATTCTTATTTGTGCTAAACCTCACTGTGGTCATTAATGGATGAAGATGCAGTTGTGAATAGATTTTCACCTGAAGTACTTCTAGTGCAGAAGGTGGAACTCCATTAAGAAAATCTAAATACATTTATATTGCAACCACTCTGCTCTTCTTCTCACTAAAGGGCTAGTACCATAGATAAATATCAGTGCTTTCACATCTATAGGAATTGACTGGATTACTAGAAAAGCCGATTGGAGGGACCCTTCTTTTACTTATATTGTTATAATAAGAATATTTTATTTCACTCATTCACACATATTAATGTACTGTGATTGACATCAAAGGTTTTCTGCTCTATGATCATAATAAAAGCTTCTGATTTTTTTTAAATTTACTAAGAGCCTCATATTTGAAACTTACTAAGAGCCTCATATTAGAATTAATACATGAGTCAACAGTTTGTTCACTGGTCAATTAAACATTGTAAGTTAAATAATACTGAGCATGGCTAAAAGCATGTGAATATTTTAAATAATTGAAGGAAATCTAAATAATTTTAAATAAATAAAAGCTGCTACTGATTGTTTCAAAGAAAGCTAATTGTTCATAATTTTAAAACTCCTGGTTGTTTTGGCTTAATAGTTAAAATGGTTTTAAAATGGAGAATAGTCTTTCTATGCAGAGAATCATTGATTAAAATTGGTTCTTCTTTAAAATTGGTTCACACACAATTTAATCAAAGTTCAGTTGATCAAACTACAAATTAATCTCATTAAAGATTACATCCCAGTGCACACTGATCTAGTTTTATAAAAGACTTAATGAGAATTTGGTGTGTAACAGGCATACTCTGGAAAAGGTGGCTTCAGGCAGGACATGCTGAATGAAGACAACACTGATTAACTGTGTTGAACGATTCACATAACTAATTCAATCAAATCCACACACACACACACACACACAAAGAAATTTCATTGTCTAGTTTCTACTCACTCTACTACTTTTATATATTATATTTTTTGTATTACTCTGAATTTTGGAAAATAAAAAAAAATGAACAGTACAATGCTTACATGAACCCCTCTCCCAATTAAACTGATAATGCAAGAAGAATTTGAGGTACTGCCCAGTTCTCATATTAACACAGTTATAAAACAGGTGTTTAACCATGTTGTCATTTCATGAAGTATTGACATAAATTAATATTGCTATTTGAAAAGTCCAAGGCCCCCAACATTGTAATTTTGGGGCGGTATTAGAATCTCATCTTTCTTCCACCCTACTCTTGTTTGAAATTGTAGCAGTCATGGATGTCAGAATAGAATAAAATAATATTCTCAAAGTGGATACAGTAAAATAATAATTCAAAAGATTTATTCTTGTTCAATCATTTTGCTTTCTGGATACGTTGATTCATAATTTTCCAATGAATTATTTTGTCTACACACACAGTTTCTTCTTTGTTTGTTTTTTAAGAAAATCCATTAAAATTAACTCACCCCCAAAATGTCATTTCTCTACCTTGTGAAGACGTTTGTACTGGGAATTAAATATCAAATAGAGCAATAAAGACTAGAACATGCACTTCCATAGACACATAAGAATGTGATTTTTTTTACCTTCCTCTCTTTTGCGTTTGTTGCTTTCAGCACTGGGAGAAGTAATTCCCAGAATTCCACTAATCGAGTAGGAGGAGCCAGCTGAGTCTGTGCTTACTGAAGACACCTGCGTCACAGACCCTGTGGAGGCTGTAATTAGAAACAAATGAATCAATGGGCAAACCAACATGAAAAAATAAGCATGTGTCAACATCTTACAATCATCTCTTTGAGAAGGGAAGAGGAAGTGGCAGAGGGAAAGAGACTATATGCAGTCACTAGAATATCAGTTTCCAGTCTAGTCTCAGCTATCAGCTCTAGATACTATGACAAAAAAATGAAATAAATGTGGGCACCACAAAAATAATTCATTTTATCAGTGGCTAAAAATTCTGGAATTTTGCTTCTGGACAATATGAGATAGGGAAAGAAGGCCTCAGAACAGGTGGTGAAAAACTTAGGTTTAGTATTTTGGACCATTTATGATGTAGTAGTTAGTTTGTAAAGGTTCAAAATACTTCCTATGCATCATATTTATCATATCATACAACCACCTTCTAATTTATAATAGTGTTAATATCCCCATGTTAAGGTGGGAAATCTTTGCCTAAAAGCAGATTATGAGGTTATGGCTAAGTCAAATTATGAATCCAAGTTATGGATTTTCATCTGACTTTTAACTCATGCTTTCCTCTAGCTCACAAAAAATTGATAGTTGTCATTTCATTCTTTTCCAGGATAGCATATACAAGGCCATTTGCTCGCAATAAATTAGTCTGAAAAGGAATGCAGTTTTGAAACCCACCCCTGGTTTAAATTCCTTGTTATTGTGTGGCCCCAACAAGGGATTTAAACCAGGGGCAGGTTTCAAAACTCATCACTACCGGTTCACATTTGGGCGCATGCGACACTTTTGCACATGCGCAGAAGCGTCTAGTTGGGTGGGCGGAGCCTCCCACCACCGCTACCAGTTCTCCTGATCTGGGGCAAACCGGTAACAATCCACCACTGATTTAAATTTAATTTTCAATATAGATGTTCTAGGACACTTGCAGTCTAAAGAAAAAGAGGGTTGTAGTAACAATTGTTGCTACATTTGCATTTTATGTTTAGAATAAAAGAAAATAACGCTTCGGGTCTTGTGTATAACAGAATCTCTTGGTCTGCAAATGGCATTTCTAACAAAAGCAAAACACATAAATAACTAACATTCTTTTGTCCTTCAATATCATTCAAAATCTTCCCTGCTGGAGTAGACAACTCAGCCTGCCAAATGATACAACTCGCCTGCTTCAGTACTGAGTTAATTTGATTTCGTTGGAACTCTTGGAGCAAAATACACACTGAAATTGGAATTAAGTATGCAGAGTGCATATCAGTGCCATCCATTGTTGGTTTTATGGCTAATAAAGATCCAATTTAATTTATTTAAGAAGTTATATGTATTCTATGTAATTAGACTTCACAAATTCAGAAGTCAAACATGATTCAAAATCAGGAACCTTGGATAAGTAATTTCTCTGCCTGCTCCATTCCCCTCTCAGTATATTCACAAAAAACACCATCCACATCATTCAGTAGCTTCCCTTCTAGAGAAGCCTTAGAGATGCAGCAAAGGAGGTAGAAAGGACACATCAGGTGGATTAGAGTTCTTTCTGCTGAAGCCATGGAGTGGGGAAATACACATTTAATTTTTAAATATTTCTTATTTAAATAATTTGCATGACTATTCAACCTGAACAATGTGACTTTAGGAAGCTGACAGAAACATCCAAACAAAAACAATATGTCTAATAAAGTCAATAACAGGCAATTTGGCACACATTCATACCCTCTCCTGTTGGGCACTATTCATTCCAGCCCCCAAACTCAAGGGAACACACATAGCCAACGGGATCAGGTGCAACTTGAAGGGCATGAATGGGCTATCACTGCAATAGTGCAATATATGATATTCGCTAAAGATCCTAAAATTGAACTGAAGTGAGAGGGACAATTACAAATTAATAGATTGAAGATTTCTTCTCTATGGACCCATCCGTATCTTGAGATGAAATAACTGGAATTAAATCCATTCCGTCTCAAGTGAAATCAGTGAGATTATTCTGGAATGCATTTCCCTTTATTCTGTTTTAAAACTGTTCATATTTAAAACAAATACGTGCAACTTAATAAACTTGTTTTTAATCCAAATAAAATTTACTGAAATTCATTTCTCTCAAAACGTTTTACAGAGGGAATGTTTTTGTAAAGGCAATAAAATCAAGGTATCTATGGTAATCTGCTTTTAAAAATTAGTTCAGTTGAAGTATGTTGATTCCTCGTCTTTGGTTCAGCAAGAGCATATCGGCTTGAATATATTATGTAAGTAACTTCAAATTAGCTGAGTTTATTTTAAGGAGTTCTATTTCTGTGTCAGGGACTTGGCCAAAAAAACCCTATAAAGTCTATTACTTTTCAATGACTAGAGTTTGATGGTATGCATCTGAATTAGGTAAAAAGAGAGAGAGAGAGAGAGAGAGAGCGAAATAAAGTTTTCAAAGTTTTGCTACCTCTTCACTGAAAATTGCAACTGCACAAAGAATTATGGAAGGCTTGGTTGATAGAAGGAAAAAAAACACATTCAAAACTACTTACTGACTAATGGTGCAGAAAATGTTATGAAGAACTATCCTTTTCTTGATTTATTACTTTAATTATCTGACATTCTATAGACCCCCATTAGTAGGATGATATTTTTTTTTTTGGTTTAGATTTCAATTTTCTGTCTCATGGTGAAAGCTATTTATCATAATAATCAGTAAAATTCAAAACCTTTTAGCAGTATTTATAAAATTCATTTACCATGTTCAGCCCTTGGAGAATGATAAAGAAGGTGCATTAGTACGTGTGCTGAACTGTTTTATGCAGAATTTTCTGGCCATAAGAGTGATTAAAAGTTCCTTAGAATGAATACACACACACACATGCGCACACAATTTTCGTTACCTATGCTATGACTTGAGGCTGGGACTTGCTGGTTAGGTGGTTGCTGCACCTTTGTCCGAATAATCCTGCATAATAGACAAATTCCTACTTACAATTATATAAATAACAACAGAGAACAAATTATTTATGCAATATAATTAACAATAATGAATGTTATTGTTAGTTCAGTTCACTACTGTGGTATATCCCAGAGAGCATTACAGTGAACATCTGAAAATTTTGCTGAAAGAGTGTAAAAAAAAAAAGAGAGATTATATTCACAAAATTAATCATGTATTGAATACATTCTCAGAAGGATGGTAACATTCAGAAAAGCTTGGACAGTCAGAATAATATACATATTATTACCCCATCAAGACGAATTGAAAGAGTGACAATTGAGTAAGTGGACCAACATTAAATACAATACCAACAATAATTTGGTTGGTATTCCAACAACCAACACCTCCATTCCCACAAATCCTTTGATCCAAAGAAAGAAAGCTATATTTAAATCCCATTGACATTAATCAGATTTCAACTAATTATTATTACCACCAATAATTACCATGTCATTGGCTTCATGGAACTTAATGATGACTAATTTTATCAAGACTAAGGAAACTGAAATTACTGAATTAGATTTATTAATCTAAAATTAAGACAAAGGAAGCAGGGCCATTCATTGGAGAAAGAGTCAAAATCTGAAAGATGATGGGTACAACACTGTGATCCAAGCACAGCCCCTTTTGTACACGTGTGCAACACTAACACAATTGCAGATTTTGAGTAACCTTATAGATATTGGCTGAAGGGACCCCTTGTTATCATTAACCAGGTACTTGGTTTTGATTTCCTTACTTCTGGTGCCATTGGCTGATCACAAAATTGCTCCAAACATTAACATTATTTGAGATAAAGATTTTTCTGCCATTTATTTAAACTTAGACTATTCCTTCATTAACAAATTTATGTATTCCATCACAAACAAGGGATTTAACTTGACTTATTGACACATTTGCAACAATAACTATACATTTTTTTAATAAAAAATATTGGTTTATGTATATTTGGATGGGGAAAATACTATTGTGGACTAAATCAGGACATCTACTATATAGGACATCTACAGAGTAAGTAGATGTAGTAAGAAGAGCTAAAACAAGAGATCTACAGTATACGTAAATGGTGAGCTTGTCATTGATTTCAATAAGAACGAACTGATACACTAATCTTGTCTACCTGAAGTGCTGCCTTCCCAGTTATGAACTTACCCAGTTATCTAAATCAGAAGAAGGCCTGAAGAAGTTGCCCTTGCTGCCAGAGCTTAATAATAGAAAAGGGCCTTTTCCAGGTTCCAATTTAGAGAGGTGCATTTTACCACTACTTCCACCAATCTACCTGCTAATTGATTGCAATTTTATTGATTCTAATGTTGCAGCTTTTATAAGTTGGCTCAAGTGTTTATATAAGCAGACAGCCAGTATACAAATTCAATATCTTAAATGAATAAAGTCTTCACTCAACTAACGTTCTATTAATTGCCCATAATTCTATGCATATTATGCTATGCTATGCTATGCTATGCTATGCTATGCTATGCTATGCTATGCTATGCTATGCTATGCTATGCTATGTTATACTATTCTACACATCCAGCACATATAATATTTATGTGCTCCAGTTTAATTTATTCTCATTTGTTAATTTTTCAGACTTAGAATATATTTTAGAAGAAAATAATATTCAAGTATATAAAACCCTGTTTTCTGGGTTTTATATACAACCCAGAAAACAGCCACAGAAATGTTGGACTGATCATGTAACTCAATTCAAGGTTTAAACAGTACAGAACAGCATGTCTAAGCCTTCATCTTGAAGTAGATGATGGGATGGTGGGATGATTATCATGATGATTATGTTTATCATGATCATGATCATGGTGATATAAATAATTTTAATAAAGTAACTGAAAAATTATTGCCACAAATTATTTACTTTCCCAAGTTTGCACAATTCGCCAGTCTATGAACAACACTGGTTAAGTCCTTGTATATCAGAGGACCAACATAAGTTTATTTTCCCAAATATATAGTTTAAAGCTATGTACTTAAAACAAAATCTAGAAGCAAGTTTTATATGTAGAGTTAAGCAGCAATTTTTTGCCGAGCACAACCATGTTATTCTTGAAAAGGCTCATGGATGTTGCATTTATGGTTAGTAAATCTAAGACCTTATGGAGAAAACAGCGGGGAATTAAATCACAAACTAAGTCATGATTCAACATGTTAAAATCCCTCAAACTTTTCTTAGCCTATAATAAAGATAATATAGAACAATGCCATAATAAGTAGATCTTTAATAAACCTACAAAAAATAGAACTTTATAATAATGCTAAGTTTGGATAAAAGAGAATATTTGAGGGATTTTAACATGTTGAATCTGAGTCTGGTTGTTTTCTTACAAACATTTCATTATATCATCAGTGTGTCATCAGCACTGATGATGTTACCTAATCTGAGTAATGAAACTTCTGCAAGAAAGCAACCAAGCTCAGAGAGAACCAAGGACCCTTCAGTGTTACATTTCTTTATTGAGATTTTAGCGGTACACAGTTTTTTACAGAATTCCTCACATTCACAAGCATACTTGGACACACCATCTTAATTTCAAACCATCTAGTTCTTCAATTCTTATGATTAAAAAAAAACCAGTCCTGCCACTAAATGACTTTATGGATATTCAGATTTGGAGGGGGGGGAATTGATATATAGAGAATTTTCTGTGAGTGTTCAAAGGTACACAAAGCGAACTCACATCGAGTGAAAAGTGACTGGATAAATAAGCCTCTATAACAAGAAATGAAACACTGTGATCTTGTATAAGTCACTGATTTGCCTCTCATCACTCTCTTACTGTCTTCATGTCAGTCTACACATCCATGCCCAGAGAACAAAGAATAGTAAAGGCACTAAAGCTGGAAGGAAGCCATTTCATGGCCAGTTTCCAGACTGCAGTTTCCAACCACAATGTCTAGCTATCAAAGCCCATTGGTCCAAAACCAAACAATGGCATTATAGTTTGGATGGTATATGAATTGTCTGTGACATTTGTCCATTCACTTATGTCCCTCCACTTATCAAGTCAGAACTATAAAGCATTCAATCACTAGAGGTGATTTCAAGTTTAGTTGTCATCCAGAAAACATTTCTTTTCCTTTCCTCACTAGACCAAGAATATAGGCAAAGGACGAGCTGTGCCAGCAATGTGTTTTATAACACATTGGAATAAAAACAGGACCCCTTGCTGTGAATACCCAGCTCAGAGGAAAGAATTAAAAGCCAATGAACTTACTTCCAACACTATGATTCCAGATACAGGTAGTCCTCAACTTACAACAATTCATTTAGTGACTATTCAAAGTTATAACGGCACTGAAAAAAGTGATTTATGACCATTTTTCACACTTGCAACCTTTGCAGCATCCCCCATGGTCACATGATTTACGTACAAATGTTTGACAACTGGCTCATATTTATGACAGTTGCAGTGTCCCAGGGTCATTTTGTTACCTTCGGACAAGCAAAGTCAATGGGAAAGCCAGATTCACTTAACAACTATGTTACTAATTTAACAACTGCAGTGATTCACTTAACAAATGCGGCAAGAAAAATCGTAAAATGGGGCAAAACTCACTTAACAAATTTCTCACTTAGCAACATAACTTCTGGGGTCAATTGTAGTCGTAAGTCGAGGACTACCTGTATATGATTTAGATGATGCCATTTATTTTATTGAGTTTTAACTGCCACATGATGTATGAAATCAATATTAAGATTAGCTGCTCATGAACATAATTATCTTTACTTAGAGACCCTCTGGGCCTAAAATTTCTTATGAGCTATGGAAATTCTCTTCCTCAACATCGGACCCTGAAGAATCTTTTCTTTGTTGTTGATCCCTCACCTCTTTGTAGCAGATCTGTGGGAGGGAAAGCATTACAGAAAAATAATTGGTGAAAATCACTTTCCTCCCTTAGATATTTCATCAGCAGTGCTTCTCATGTACCTGGTTCCCAGACTCATGATATAATTAAAGATATATAATCCAACTGTATACAGTATTTACAGTATTTATAATTTGTAAACATGTGTGTGATGCCATTTGTTCTTTGTACCTAGTTCTGAATGAGATTGCACTGTCCCAGTTACTTAATCTCAACTTGTGACTCCTGCTCAAGGAGCAGGTTGCAGTCATGGCCAGGAAAGCCTTTTTGCCAGTTCATCTGGTGTAGCAATTGCTTCTTTCCTGAATCAAGAGTTCCTGCACTCAGTCATTCAAATGCTGATCATCTCATACTTGGACTATTGCAATGCACTCTACAAAGGCTACCCTTGAAGAGTATTTGGAAGCTACAACTGGCGCAGAATGAAGCCACACAGACAGTTCTTGCTGATATTACACTGGTTGCCAGTTTGCTTCCCAATCCGAATTAAGGTTTGGGTTCTTACCTTTAAAGATTTTCACGGCATGGATCCAGGTTATCTGAGGTGCCATCTCACCCCATGAGACTGGCCTGACCCGTCTGTGCCAGCAGAAAGGCCATGCTGAAGATTTCATGAGTCAAGGAATTTTTGTGGGCATGGTCCAGGAAGAGTTTTTCTGCTGTGGCTCCTGCCCTCTGGAACATCATGTCCCCTGAGGTAAGATACACAGCTTTTGGTCTTCCAAAAGGAATCAAAGACCTGGATCTGCCAACTGGTCTGGGATGCCAATGGGCTTGTGTCATTCTGGAAGTGGTTAATGGACTAAGATAAAGCTCCACCTTTCCCTATATCATTCTTCCTCCCTTTCTTCCCATCTTTATTAATTTTAACTCAACTTTAGTGTTAATATTTATTGTTTTAATGTTTTAAATATTTTATCTTATTGTTTTTAATTGATTGTAAGCTGCCTAGAGTCACTTCTTGAATTGCCTCTAGGTGAGATGGAATTTAAGTTTAGTAAATAAGAAATAAGAAAAATAACAAGAAAGGCAAAAAAAAAAAGTCTGAATAGTGGAAGTAGCAGTATCTGGAGGCAGCTGAATAGAAAAGAAGGAATTGGAGAAGATAACAAGATACAAGTCCTGCAACTAAAAATAGAACAATTGTGGCAAAAGAAAGCAGAGGAAGTACCAATAGTCATAGGGGTCTTCGGTAGAACTCCAAATAGACTAGGGCCACACTTGAACACTGTCGGCATTGACAAAATCACCACCAGTCAATTGTAAAAGGCAGCTTTACTCCGAACAGCTTACATCCTGCAACAATATCTTTAAAGGTTCCCCTCGCACATATGTGCTAGTCATTCCCAACTCTAGGGGGCAGTGCTCATCTCCATCTCAAAGCCGAAGAGCCAGCGCTGTCCGAAGACGTCTCTGTGGTCATGTGACCGGCATGACTAAACACCAAAGGTGCATGGAATGCTGTTACCTTCCCACCAAAGTGGTCCCTATTTTTCTACTTGCATTTTTTATGTGCTTTCGAACTGCTAGGTTGGCAGAAGCTGGGACAAATAACGGGAGCTCACCCTGTAACGCGACACTAGGGATTCGAACTGCTGAACTGCCGACCTTTTGATCTTTAACACTATCAAATATTTCAATCTTTAACACCATCAAATATCCACATCTGCCTATCCCAAGTCCTTGGGACAAACTCAATAGGTGGACAAAAATGCCGAAAACCAGTCTGAGCATCTGGCTGACTGTACCACAAACCAAAATAATAATAATAATAATAATAATAATAATAATAATAATAATAATAATAATAATAATAATGTGTATTCAGAGAACATGTCTGGAACAAAGTCCATTGCGCAAGCTAAGCAAATCCAGTTCTATAATTTGCCTGGATCATACAGCAACCATAACCATCAATTTGTATGCATCGATCTGTAATAAAACCATGTGTCTATAAAAAGAATAAATATTTATCTTTTCTTCATTGTCTTGTTATTTTATACTCCCCATTCAATGCCTATCACTTTTTTTTCTCCACATGACCAAGTTTTAGATTACAAAATATTTGGAGCAAGGATTTCTCTAATTCAAAAATAAAGACATCTTCAAATTGAACTCAATTCCTGGGGACAACATAGATTTATTCTATAAAAGGAAAAAAGAGTAGTGAAGGAGAAGAATATAAAAATCAATTACTTAAAGCACCTGGTGTAAATTAAAATTAAGATAAATTTTACATCAGCATGAGATCTTTATACACAAGAGAATGTATTTGTCGCTTAAAATGTTTTTGGTGAATGGCTTCCATAAAGGCCGGTAACAAAATAAAAAGCGTATATGATTTCTTTAAAATTAGCCTCATTGAACTCAGCAAAAAATTATCTGTAGTTATATACTGAATTCTAATCCAAGCTTCATAAAAGTGGCATGAATATTGCTGAACCCAGAGCTAGTTCCTTGATTTGTAGTAAGTGTAAGAAACAAACATTATTTTAAGATAACACAAGCTGAGGTAACTTAATCAAAGGCCAAGAATATTTGAACTTCTTCCAGTTACAACATATTGATATTAATATGACTAAGCTAGCTTTAACTAATGAACATTTTTAATTAGATTGTAGGTCAAGCTATTAATTTACTTTTCAGTCTTACCCAAATATGTTATTTGATTAGGTGATATAAAATTTCTTAAATTATATGTGTGATAGCAAGAATGTAGATTTATGTAGCTGGTCACTGCAGAACTATCACTTTGATCCACAATCCTATAATATTTGTAGCAGAAAAGAAAGTAAATCTAATAACTGATTCAAAATTCATCAAAAGTGCAGATAACTAGAATTTCTGTTTTAGCCTATGTGATTAATTATTGTGCTTTCACTTCATTTAGAAAAGAAATCAACTTTAATGTTTTAATAGCACTTCAAATAATCATTCCCCTCACAAAAAAGCTGGTAGCACATATTTTCCATTAAAATTAATGAAATATGTTAAATTGCAGGTAGTCTTCTTAATTTTAATCCAAATTTAAGCCAATGTTCTTCATGTTATAAATATACATGAAGCTATGTAATTCAACTGCAAAATACTTAGTTATTTAAATACAATTTGACAATCCACTGAAAAACTGACATTCTTCATTTTTGTATACTGAACATTTTTCCTAGTCTCTGATGATTGTAAATATTTTACTATTAAAATGCTAAACATTTTGTGGCATTCCAAAAATGTTTGAATCCTTAAATAGAAATATAACATAATATGTAAAGCTTGATTTCATGTTGATTTGTACAGATGGAATTTTATTATTAGTTATATTGAAAATATAAACTTGAGATGAATAGAAATTAGTAGGGTTATGCAGTGATTCAGAAAAATCTGGAAAGAGACTTTGAACACAACTTGAGCAGTTGTAACTTTTCCTAGGACCAGGTAGCTGGCCTCTGCAGCAGTTTTAAATAGTTGCAAACAGCTACGATATATTCATTTCCAGAACATTCCAAGGCACCTTTCTGGAATCAAAGCTAAATCATGACAAAGTCCTTTAATGTTATTGTTGTCTTTATATATAAATACATAACACTTATACATCATGTATGTCTTTGATTTACCAAACAAATTTATTTAATTTTAAATCGAATATATTCTCTGTACCAGCAAACACCAGATAGCATGCCTGAAAAGTCTGTATGATGGACATGATATTTAAAAGATTCTTTGGATGCATATTAAGGTTTTTTTTCTGTTCATAATAAAAGTGACCAGGATAAAGATACAAATTTATATTCTATTATATTTATTATATGTTTACCTTTTGCAAGATTCTGGGTTCCTGGGCTTAGGTTTTGAGTCTACAAATTAGATTTCTTGAAGTATTTGTATTATATCTGTATTGATATTTTTTTAAGAAAAAAATCTCAGCTGCCAATTGTCTATTTATTTTGCAGTTTCTGTTTTTCTTTTGCCTTTTTTAAAAACATTGTTAGCCACCCGGAGTCACTTCTTTGAGATGGGTAGCCATATAAATTGAACGAATACATATAAATAAATACATAAATGAGTTTGACTTATTCTATAACAACTCAGAACTACCTACAATATCTCAGGAAATTTGAGATGTACTATCAAATTGCAAGAAATGCTAGCAAAACTAGCTTGAATTTCTATCAGGAATTTGAACTATGCTGCATATCTTAATATAGAACACTTTTCTTAATAGTGTTAATGCTTCAGTAATTAATATAACAAACACACCAGATAATAAATTCGCAGTAATCTACTTCTGATCAAAATGTGAATTTAAATAGAACTTACAGAGGAAAAATAGATAGTGTATCATATCTAAATGATATTTCAACTCTTATGGAACATGTATCTGGGATGTGATGAATTCCTACTGTAGGCGCTAGGATGATAGGATGGGTATTTTAAATGTTGTAAGCCACACAAAGACACTTATGTGTGAGTTGGGTGGTTATATAAATTTGTTTAATAAATAATAAAATCAATGACCAACTCTCCTTGAAAAAGCAAAAAGTATACATATTTGTAAGCGTAACTGTTTTTGGCAACAGAGAAGCTCAAATCACCAAACCTCCATAATACACAGTTCTATTTTTATAGCATGTTTTGTATTAGAATTGCAAACTATTTACCAAAATTTACCCAAAATCTGATAGATTCTGTCATGTTCTCGTCATATGCTAAATAATAATAAACTTCATAGATTCATTACACCAGTCAAGAAATTGAACTTACCAGTTCCAGCCTAGATTCTCCATCTTTGTTTGAATTGTCAGATAAATTATTGATTTCCTTTCAATACAATGCTAATAAAGATGCAGGAAAATCTAGAATATCTGATCTTTCTCCTAGTTTATTTGTTCCTCATTTCTTAATTGTATTAAGTTTGGAGTAATTTCATTATATGACAAATTAATACTGTCATCTTCTCCTGAGAATTCAAATGTCAGCGTGTCAGTCTATAGGAACACACACACAAAATCTGGAATCTAGGACAAATGTTGTAATACTTTTGTTAATCTTATATGTGTGCATATTTTTTTTTATTTGATTTATATGCCGCCCTTCTCCGGAGACTCAGGGTGGCTTACAATGCGTTAAGCAATAGCCTTCATACTTTTGTATATTTATACAAAGTCAGCTTATTGCCCCCACAAACTGGGTCCTCAATTTACCTACCTTAGAAAGGATGGAAGGCTGAGTCAACCTTGAGCCTGGGGAGATTCGAACTTGCAGTAATTGCAGGCAGCTGAATGTTAATAACAGGCTATTAGTCTGCTGCGCCACCAGCGTATAAGTATGCATTATTTCTACCATCCCATATTAGAGATTGTTTCTATTTGGCTCAGTGAAGCAAACTTAGATGAAAACTTAACTGACTGGTACATACGGATTTTGCAAAAAAACAGCCATGCAAATAGCCAAAATAATCCTGTGTCATTTTCAGATAATAACGAACACTGCCAAAAAGCATCTCTACTGTGCAGTCTAAAATAATCTTACCTGTTAATTGAACTAACGCTGGGCACTGTGTCATTATCGCACACTCTTTCTGCTAAAAGTCTGTCCCTGATCTCCCAAGCAAACATGGTGGGGTTTTGGCGTTTATATTCTGCAATTTTTTCTACTACTTTGGGCGTGGCAACCTTTGGCTTTGAACCTCCAATAACTCCAGGCTTAATGCTTCCAGTCTCGTAATACCTAGGGTAAAATGCAGAAAAGAAAAGCTTAGGTTTAGAAAGCATTTTAATTATAAGCTCTCCTCCCACCTCCAATAAATGATAAGAATTTAAGAATGGCACAAATTAGGTTTTAGCATTTTCAATAGGAATATATTAACATATCTTTACGATATTGCATCACTGATATTAATAATATATTCATTTCTTTTCTTAGATTTTTGACATTATATATTATTTAAAGGGAGTAACTACAATACTGTTGCATGCATTTTTTGCCAGCAAAAAAATGAGTTAAAATATCATGCTTGAATTTAAAATTATCTCAAAATCTGTATCATTAATCTGCAACAAAATTAAATCATACCAGTATTTTGACTCTGCCGTATTTATAGGAAATTGTCAAAGACATGATATAGACATAAAGTGTTAAATTAGCATCATTTTAGAAAAGGAAGGAACTTAGTGACTATGGGAATTTGAACAGTCATTAAATGAACTATTGTAAATCGAAGACTACCTACATACAATAGTGACTGAACTTCGGTATATACTTTGTTGAGGAATTTCCACATTTATTGTTAGAGATGAATCTCTCTCTCTTTTTTTTTTCTTGGTACTCTCTATTTGTGGCCTAATAAATTGTTAATCAAAAAAGTAGAATACTGAAGTGAAATTCGACTACAGTCTTTCCCGAGTGGTCCCCTCCAAATATGTTGTATTTAATCCCTCATTCGGTTTGCCCTGCACATTGGGAATTGTGGAATTGAAATCCAACATATCTGGAGCTCATCTTTTGGGGAATAATTATCCAAAAAATGTAAGGTTTGCACAGAATCCTAAGGAAAAGGTTCCCATCCAATATGTCTGCTAGCTTTTTTAAAAAAATGACCTGCTCTTCAGTTCCAGTTTGCACAAGCTGTTTATTGGTGAAAATATGTCTAAATCTTTACATTCTGAGTGGCAGAGCCCCAATTATGGAATTTTCTCCCAAAGACTGCTCAGATGATCCTTGTGCTGCCTTCTTTCAGAAGATGAATCTCGTGACTCTTTTTCACCTGGGCATTCCTGGGTAACAACTTATTGAAAGCCAGTCTTCTTCTGGGTTAACTGCTACTTTGTTTTTATTAATAAACTTTATTTAATGTATTTATTGTTAGAAGAAACACTTCCCAATTGCAGGCTCCTGCTTTGTGAAATAGGAGGTTTGACTTGCCAACCTTTTATTAGCCTTCCAAAAATTGGAGCAAATGGCTCTCTTCCAGAGGCCTTTTAAATAATTAATTAAAATTGCTGCATTAAAATATTAAGTGTAATTCAAAAACTGTTTTAATTTAAATTAATGATAATCCTTTTTATGCTTTTATTGTTTTAGTTTATATGATTATGGTAAGGATACTTTTAGTTCTGTAAATTGCCAGGATTAAATGGTTTCAAAATCTAATAAATAAACCAATATTGTGGGTTTTATTATGATGGATTTACTTAAATCTGTTTGCATGATATTGTTGTGAATTGCACTAAGATCCTCTGGCAGGAAGAATGATATAGAAATAGAATAATAAATAAAATAAAATAACACCTCTGGTCCAAATTTAATTGTGACTTTCTTATATATGCAATAATTATCATAGAATAAGTAACAATGTGTTTATGCCTAACAATGATTCATTTATTAATTCAATTAATCAATTTTTAGGGCCACTCAATCGCCAAGAGACTCAAGACAGCCCTTTAATAAGAAATAAGAACATTTAGGTGCCTTCAGAGAATAATTTTTCTGCTTTGATCACATTATCTGACTTTAATCTAGTTAAACTAAAAAAAGTTCATTTTAAATCAATGTATTCTCTTCAAACCCAATAGAAATCAACCAGATTTAATGCAGACATTTTTCATGTCACTCCAAATTTATGAAATGGAACTTTTAAAATGCTTAATTTCCTGCCTTAGGCTTTGCTGATTAATAATTTATTGTTGTATTTTGGTTTTGGTCAGTTATGAAAATTCTGGAAGCACTTGACACCAAAATTTAAGAGCTAGGTACCATTTCAGAATGATTAGACACTACCTTTTAAGGTATCTCAGAATTATTAAATTATATTCCCACTCTTGGGGTGCTAAAAGTGAGAAAAATGGCTTGCCAAAAGAAAGTGTGGCAGTAGTGAGTTAAACCAGAGATGTAAGGCGTCTTAACTGGTCTGACATGTTGTTACCTAGGGATACAGCAAGTAGCATCACCCATTCAGTAAAACAAGGTATATCATACCCGAAGTCAGTCAAATTGCACTGTCAGCATGAGGCAGAAAATCCAAAAATATCTTTCCCCAACACCACCAGTAAAAATACAATAATAGCAGATTAATAACAATTGACCCTCTTTGTAATACTTGACATTTGGCCCTTAAATTGGCTGTTTTAATGAGCTCAATGGCAGGCAATGGCCCTATTTAAACCATTAGCCAGTGCTAATGAAAAGAAGACAGTTTGGATCTGGTTTGAGATCAGTCAGTAAAATGCCTTGCATTTTTTTTTAAAAAAAAGTTAAGTAAATAAGATCTGATCATTGGGATTTGATTTTTTTTATCCTAATGTTATCACCCCCACTTTGCCTTGGAGCAAGTAATGACTAATATTTACTTTGTGTCATGACCAAACACAACAATACAAACTGAATTATTTTACAAATTAATATACAGTTGAAGAAAGCTATAGCTTTCCAAACCTGGCTTGACCAAAAAAGCCACAAAACTGCCTCACATTCAAATTGTAGTTACTTCTGGAATTCATCATGCTGTCCATTTACACATACCTCTAGTAATGATATTCTCAAGCTCTATTGGCCACAGATTCATAACTCCTATCAAATTATTGTTATATATTTTGTATTTCCAACTATTTCTTTTGCCCCATGGTTAAACTTGAAACATGGTTGTAAATTAAGAAATACTGATTCCCAAGATGGAATGAAACTTGATATATGTCTGGCTTCTCTTATTTTTTTAGATACACACAAAGAGAAGAAAAGAGTGTTCTCCAATTACACTGACATTTTATGAACTGTAATTATTACTTATGAAAATAATGAGCTATGAAATTTCAATTTATTATTGACAACTTAAGTGACAAAGCTCCAGAACTTGATTCTTAATTCCATAATAATGCAAATACCCCTAAAGACAAAATCTATTCTGAAACATTAAAACTATTACATGTTCTTTCTGACCTGTTTACTTGTTTCAGTCATTGATACTAATGAAAATGATTATCTAGTCTTCCGAGAGAATTGAAGAAGGGAAAATAAAGCAGGATAGCTTAAAACCAACATCTGCCATTAAGAAATAGGACTTAACATTCCAGAAATATTAATGTTCTGGTCTAATATAAAAAATAAAATATATGAAAATATGTAATTGTATAATACTGTTGACTTTTATTTTTCCTTGCATTTACTAGCGTGCCTCTTTTAAGAAATATACATTGCATTACAACTTCTAACACTTCAGTTTTAAGGCTATTTATTGAAAAGTAGTCCTGATAAAATCAGCAGAATATTTCCAGAATAAGTTAACTTTTAGAATTCAATATTAGATCACACACACACACACACACGAAGTCATATTTCTCCATATATAAACCTACAACTGTGTTTCATTCTCTTATTTATGCTTGTATCAAATAATTGTAAAGAAAAATATCCATTTTTTAATATTTGTTGACCTCCCATATGTCTTCTGTTGACCGACAGCCAACACGAAGTATAGAGATAAATCAGATTCATAGCTATATTTAATATGTTAAACATCATGTTTTAATAACAGTGGGAAAGTTTTGCGCTCACAATTAAGAAACTTACATAATTAGATTAAAGAATAAGTTTTTAATGGGTTATAATTTAGCAAAGTATTTAAAATAAAAGTTCTGCTCGAGTTCATTAGAAATTGTACTTTTGGTTTACAGTACTAGATCCAGACCTTCACACCTGTGTGCTATGACTAGCTAGCAAAGAAGAAGTGATAAAAGTGATTTTAAAAATGTCATATAGGAAAAGTATATAAAAAATAACAGTTTTGTCTTGTACATAGGTAGTAAAATTTAATCAAATCTATTATGTTCATTTTTGTCGTCATTCCAAGTAGGTTCGTGCAAGATTGTTAAATAGATGACCAAATATTGACTTTTTTTAACTTTTGCAAATTTCCAAACCTATCTATTCAGGTGAGGGGAAACAATATATCCATAACACCTAAAACACTGATAAATTTTAGAATGAAATATTTTTATTTAGGCAAAAATATCGCTAATGTATTGGAAATCAATGTGGTATATCTAACAAACTACCCTTGGTGAGAACAATTAACTAATTAGTTCTAATTTATTTTTCCCTTATATAAATTTAATGTGTATGTCCAATCTTATTAAATCAAGAAAAAACTTACTGAAGCATTATATTGATGTTCAAAATCATGATGCTGTCTCAGACATACCATTTCTCAATCTACATTTATATTATTGGAAATTATTCTCTTTGTTTTTTTTAAATAAATGTTACTGTTGTTGCATTGCTTAGATCGGAACAATAAAACTGAAGTATCATTAATACTATTACATTATTTGTATATTCAATTTGTCCTTATTTACAATTTAATTCCATTGCAAAATAAAATACTCATTTTTATATATATAATTACAAAAAGGAATTTTTGTAGGAAGGATAGTAAAACTATCCATTTAATAGGCAAAACCAGGGCTTGACTTCTCAAAATTAGAAATTGTTTTGTTCAGAAAGTCTTATAACCAAGAAAATTATTTGGACTGCAGTGTAAAACCTCGGTCAAATGTACATTTAAATATTAAAGCCAGAAGTTCATGGAGTTCAGTTCATTTACTTGAAAGTAGACTCAAAGAGGCCAGTAGAATTATTGCTAAATTAGCACACTAAATTATTGGATTGCAGAAAGAAAACAAGTTTTCCTTTCACTTAGCAGTAACTTCCGGCAATTTTTCAGGTGAGTTCAGAGATTCAGTGGGAAGTTTATGGTACATATTACCGAAATCACAAATTCAAGAAGATAAATAAAGCATTTTCCAGCCACAATTTTCAACTATTCTTATTATTGGCTTAGTCACCTTTCTGCTAGCTGAACTGTTTCTTAGAATAACTCCAACACACAAACACCATGCATTATTTTTCTTTTTTTCGGAATTGGTCTGATTCACTTTGATCTGCTTTTACCTGCCAAGAATTTTGCTGACGCAGCCATGGCTGACTCGCAATTGCCTGGAGATGTCACAAGGTCGGACACCTTGATGGGCAAGTTCCACAATCCTTTGGCGAACAACATCAGGCAGCGGCCGACCATTCACAAAAACACCCCCTAATTGATTCACTCCTCCATGTCCTGAAAGATATGGGGGGAAATAAACAAAAAACAAGCAGAGAAAAAAATACATCTTTGTGACTGTTTAGAAAATGCTTTAAAAGGCTTCCTGCAGCTATGGCTTCCCCTCTACCATTAAGCAATGAATAACTTCTTCATAAGAGTTTGGACATTTCTGAAATGCTAGTTATGGTTTATTTGCTCAGAGGAGGACGAACAATGTTATTTACTAAAACCTAATTTGACACTGATAGCAATTTTACACTTGTGTAACTCTAATTACTTCAATAATTACCCAAGATTATGTGGCATGAGATTCAGGCCTCCAATTTGAAAAAAAAAAAACTCTTAAAAGTTATTTTTAGGCCAGTCCGCAACTCATCTGGCACCAAAAAATTATGAATGATAGCTATCAAATTTAAGGTGTAAATCTGAAGCTAAAATTCCTAACATGCTTGTTTTAATACCATTAAATTCAATCAGATTTACTTGCATGTAAATATATTTACAGTAAGTGTGCCAGTTTAACTTTGATGGTAAATAAAGCCAAGCCATGTTCATCTCTGAAGGAAATAGGGCCAAATTTAAAAAGGTGGCTCCATTGATGGGACTTTCAAAAGTATTCTGTTTTTCTTTCAATATCATAGCTCAGTTATTAATGCCTTATATAAATGACTCTGTGTGTGTAGTAACTTCAGATTTACATATTTTACAATGCCTATGAAAATATTAGGGCACTATATTGCGTGGCTCAGCGAGACAAGGTTATTTTTTTCCTTATATATACATTTTCACTATTTTTTTTAATAAGTTGAAACATCTGGTGTAAAATGGTTTCCAACTAGATAAATAGTAGCTAACTGGATAAAACCAATAAGCATGAAATACAGTGCCATGGAATAGTGAGAAAATATAATTAACTCTGAAATTGTTCATCAGACAAACTATAATAAAGTAGTAGCAATGTTGAACACAAATAATTGCAAGAGCCAGCATTATTGGCAAAACTGAATAAAGTAATTTCTCTATTTACAGAAGGCTTGAACGGAACACAATCTACTAACTCAGCATTAAATAAAAATCTAGTTAACTATATCATCCATGTTTATTAAGATCAACAATGTTACTATTGATAAACTTGACAGGGTCTGCATATATCTTCCAAAACTGATATATAGTGAAAGTCCATTATATATGCAGAATTAACTGAAAAATGGTGTTTTGCCCCGGAATTGAAGTTTAGCTAGTTTTATGTTTATTGTTTTGTTTGAATTACTAATATTTTATTTGACCTTTAGAACATTGTCTAAGGAAAGAAGGAAAGAAAGGGTAAACCAAAATTATAAGTATACTTTAGCAGATTGTTAAAAGAATAGAATGTTCAGGCATTGTTTTTACTATCATTAACTATGACTCTGATAATTATTGTTCAGTGTCTTAACTGCACAGTTTAAAAAATTCCTCAAAATTACAATGTCTTTGCAAAGGGATAGCAAATTTCAGCTCATAAAAAATGTAATCTATAAATATGATCTTTATAGATTTACAAACTTAAATAGAATTCCAGCAATTTGGAAAGAAATCTAATTCATCAGTTAATATGCACTGTATATTACTCTAATCTGGAAGTGTGCGTTAAGTTACAGTTTCTTCCGTGAAACAGTTCACTGTCAAGGGAATAACCTAGAGTTAGTGAAACTGAGTCTCTTGGACTAGTTAAACAAGGCAAGATAGTAAACACTGTAGCTTTCCGAAGCTAACAGACTTGCAGCCAATAATATGTTGTATTATTGCTGCAATGTATCAAAAATATATTTAAATATAAGGGTAAACAGGATAGGAAGTGGAAGAAGGGGGACAGAAAGAGAGAAGCATAAAAACAGAAAGAAAATCCATTATATCTTGAGGTAGAACTTCCATTAAGGCTAGGGAATGCTTTAATTCTACAATAATTGCAGTTCCTCTATACAGTTTAGTCAGATCTGTTAATAAAAGATAGCAAACAGCTGCTGAACCCCTTAAAACTGAGCCAGTATTTGTGGGGTTTAAGCAGTTTAATATATTGTACAGAACTGTAGCCTAACTGAATAAATCTGCAAGGCTCTATCTATGCTGCAATTTGCAGAAGCAAGTGTAAAAATTGCATTTCCAGAATTGCATATATTTAATTTATAAGAAAAATAAGAAAATAAACTAGAGAGCACAAGTGATAGTCAAATCAATGACCAAGTCTAAAAAAGCTGACATTCATACTTGATGTGTGTGGTGTGTGTATATCAGAAGGATTGTTACTCTACCTTCCCAAACTCAGTCTGGTTCCAATAATCTAGGGAGGGAGGGAGGGAGGGAGGGAGGGAGGGAGGGAGGGAGGAAGGAAGGAAGGAAGGAAGGAAGGAAGGAAGGAAGGAAGGAAGGAAGGAAGGAAGTCACTCTAAAACAAGAGAGCAGAAAAGGATGCCAAGGAAATAAAACAATACAAAAATATTATTGTCAGAGTTTCCTCTATTTTTTCCCATGGGCTGAATTTGTAGTTTCTCTCTGACATTAAATGATAAAAATGCAAGTAATGGTAAAAAATATTCGCGAACAAGCACAGGTAGATATGCCCTTCCAGAATCTGTGTGACGGTGAGCTCCAGATTTACAATGCTCATCTTTTTGCTGGAGAAGTATTTGGGATGGCAAGGGAATTACTAGTTCCAATAAGAAGAAACTCCCATCATCAGTGGGAGTTTTCCCTGTAACCCTTCTCTGTTATCACACAAAGATTCCCTCTTAGCAAAGAGAGGTCTTCAGTATTTAAAAGTAACACAGGAACAATGAGTGTTACTAGAAAGAGTGGGGAGAAAAATTCGATAGGCCAAACCTTCCTTGCTTTTAAGGAAATAACCCAGCACATAAGAAATAAGGCTAGAAGCACATGAGATGGGGGTGGGGGGTGGAATATAGTTTATATTTCAACATGCAAGATAATCCAAGCCAGCTCAGCTGCATACAATGAACATAGTTTCACTTCTATGAACAATTGATTTGTCCCAGAGAGAAAATCAGCTAGAATGCTTGCAAATTTTCAGGAAAAAATTAGCTGCTCCAAATACTTCCACAAAAGAGTCTGTGGGGCATGTGCATTGCACAAGTGCTGCAGTGTGCCATGTTTATGTGTGTGTGTGTGTGTGTAATTGTTTTTCAGGGTGTTAAATGTCATGTAACATGCTGGTGGTAGACAGGAATTTGTATTGGTTTTTAAAGTGCTTAAAAGTGTGTAAAGTTGCCTAATGCTCACATTATATATGCTCAATCAATATATATATAGCTAAATATATTGATATGAATATATAGATAGTCATCTCTAAGATTAATCTTTGTAATGTTTGTGCATCTTTGGATCATTAGATTGTTAGATAAATAATCTCCAAGACCCCAAGAAAAAGATCACTACAAAGGCATTAAAGAGGCCAGTTAATCTTTGAGCCTTAAACATAGATAAATGCTGATGTCCCTCTTGAAGTGTGAATAAAAACTGGAATGCATGTTTGTGAATGAGTGAAAAATGAGCATATGTATTGTTCTGACACACTTCCATACCTTAACTCTTAATACTCTTCCGCCTGTCTAGTCCAGTTTAGAGAGGAAATTTTAGACATTTTGATCACCTGCAGAGTATTATCTGAAGTTCATCCTCAAGACTTTCCTGCTGTTATAAAGTTCAGCTGACTCAGCACATGATAATAGCAAACAAACAGCTTGATCCCTCTACAGTAAAATGCCAAATAATTTTCAATTTCTCCTTGCATTTTGGTTTTCCATTTGATAGGTGATAAGTGAGCTGCATTTGATAGGTGAGCTGAAATCTGAAAGCTCAAAGGTGATCAGTATGGATCTAACAGAGAATCTGGTTTGGAAACTCAACAATTCTTTGCATTTTGAGCAAAGCATCACAAGGTAAGTCAACCGCAACCAAAATGCTTATTTTGCCTCGATCTCATTTTTTTCCCCAAGTATGCCTTTTCACAAACAAATCGTCGGCATGTCAGAAAAGAGTGCACTCAAAAGAATAAAAGTTGATGAAAGGATAGCCACGAGAGGAAACTGGCCTTAACAGAGGAAAGAAGGAGGCTCTTGGAGAGTTTGTTAAAAGAGGTTTAAGACTTCTCTTCCCCATTGCTGATAACCGCCTAGCTCTACCCTGATAACTGGGGGGGGAGGGTTTGAGGGGGGAGAAATACGTCGGTTCCAGCTAATTCTTCAAGTAACTCCGATGTGCAAAACACTGCTTTCTTCATAGAGCAAATCGAGGCATTATGCCGAAAAGATCCATAAGAGGGGGAAACGGACAGCGGACGGACGCCCCAAGAACCTCGCCTAAGATTCTTCTTCTGTGGACAAGATGTTGCTAAAATGGAAACATTTCTCCAGACCGTTTGCTCTGATGCTTCTGACGATAAGAAGAAGAAAAAACGTAGGTTTGTTTTCCCCGCAAAATCGAACGGGTACCGCGGTTGCCTCTGCCTTAACTCGGACCGGGAACGAGAATTTTGGGTTTTTTTCCTCCCGAAGATTGCCGGGGGCTTTTTTTTTTTTGCGCGTGACATTTAAAGCGGGGCGTGTGCGAGCTTTCTTTACAAGCAGTTAGCCCTTGTTTAAAAGGGCTCAGGTCAAAAGCTCTCTTCGCTTCGAGGGAGTTGTTTAGGAGACAGGCGAAAGGAAGGGCAAACCTTTATCAAGAAGAAGACTAAGATGGGTTTTAAAATCAGCCTTTTTCTGCAGTAAATTATTTCCTTTAGAGAAAGGGTTAGTTTGTCTAGGGCGTTACAGAAAAGTTTCAGCGCCTATTATTTTTAGGTGTTTTCTGACAAGAAATGGGACGTGGCAATGCTGTAGAGTAAATGGCTACATGCCACGTTTTCATCCTCTACCTGCCACTTTTGGAAAAAACAACTTGCTATTTCTCCCCTACACCCAGAGAGAGAGAGAGAGAGAGGAAGGAGATATTTAAATAACTACCACCAATGCATTGGGGTCGGGGAGGGAGGGAGGGTGAGAGAAATATAAAACTCAGTTTGGATTGGACGCTCTTTCCCCATCTCCCCCCCCCCCCGGAATTGACACGCACACTTTTTCCGGTTTGTTTTTGTTGTCCTTACATTCCTGCAGAAGATATCGATTTATCATTGTTTAAGTTAATGGAGGATCCTTTCCCCGCAGCTTCCGCACTCAGCCTCTCTTCAAATTAACACAAAGGAATTTCCAGTGGGGAGGGAATGGCAGGCAGTGGGAACATTTCTGGCCCCATATTTTAAATATGAAAATGTTATTTCCCTACAGTAAGATGCCTCTCATAAAATCCCCAAATCCTTTTTGGTTCTGTTTGGTTTTGGATAAGCATTTCCTACAAATTTCAAATTCAGATACTGCCACCCAAGTAGTACCTTTCCTCTGAAGGTGAATTTATGGTATGTACTTGCCAACAGTTTCACATCTGAGTTCTCTATCTTGTGCTTACTCTGTGTATCCAATGGGGAAGCATGAAATGGTTTCGTGGAGCAAACGATTAGGTAGATAAATAGATAACACAAAAGAACATTTGTCTTCCTTAAAAGCCTGCTATACATAAGAGAAATGTGTTTGGTTCTCTCCTAGGTTTCCTTGAAATCTCTGGATCTAATCCAGCGTTTAACTCACCGTGAGAGACGGTGTCATTTCTCATAACCCTGTGTTAATGAAAAATCTCCTCCAATCCTCTCAGGCACAGCAAATCCCAAGCAAATATATTATCCATGGCTGCAAACTTAAAACAGCCGAGTCCAAACATATAAGGCTATTTTTAAGCACGCCATTACGACTAATTTGTTGTTGCCTTGAGAAGGAGAAGAAGCACCTTCAGCAGCTCCCATCGCCTTAGAACCCACGCTCAGGAAACATCAACAGATCACACACATTTTGGTTTAAGTGCTTGATATATATCCAGGACTACTTCAGAGATTTCTTAGAAGGGCATTCAACTCAGCTGGACTGTGGCAATCCTATCTACTAGCATTAATTTCAAATATTTTTCCATTATATCTATACAGGCGGACTAATTAGGATATATATATATTTATTCCAGCTGGGTGACTTGAACTTTGTAAGAGGGCCAGAGCAGCAACGGGGTAGACACAAAGAATCAAAATGTATGGAAGAGAAATAAAAATACGTTGAATGAGAGGAGAAAGAAAATGCAGGATTTAGGGAAGACTCCTGCATTTGTTCAAATAGTACTAAGTAGGTAGCTGTATAAATGTAGGTTGGTTTGAAATCAGTGCGACTTACTTGCCGGCAGATATCTTTAACTGAGAGCGCCTGTAAGATAACTGGGTCCCTTTTTGTTCTTGCCCCGGACATTTTTTTTGCTCTAATAATAATTAATCTGGGCTGGAGATTTTTTTAAGGCCGCCAGGTCCTAGAACCCGCGAATGAGTTAAAAATTAAATCAATGTAAACCCATTCTGGTCGAAGAGCCCCAGATGAGTGGAGGAGGAGTTACAGCGCACACGTTTAGTTTAAACCCTCCCATGGAAATCAACTGAGAGCTTCGCAATCTTTTTCCCTTCGACCGGATCGTGTCCTCAATAACGCTGCATTAACTTAAAGGGCAGCCCGTGTATCGTGGTTTACACGGGGAGGGAGTGAGCGGGACGTTTTAGTTTTGGGCTTGGTGTAATTCGGGTTGGTTTTAAACTCCTTCGAAATCGCCAGGGGAATAATAAACCGTAAATTGGAGGAGGTTGAGAGCTGATAGCGCGGCCGGCTCCAGCTTTCTGAGCTGGCTCGGAGAAGGCGATCCGATGCCGCTGTGCCTTTCTCCAGTGATGCCCAAAGGTGTCTCAGCTCCAGCAGTCTTCCCTCCTCCCTCTCTTCTCCCTCCCTCCCTCTCTCTCTTTCTCTCTCTCCCTCCCATTTCAATAAACAAACACTCCAGGCTGCTGGGGGAGAGCGACGGAGGCAAGGCGGCCAGCTTGGTGCCGAAAGGCAGAGGGGGGGGAGACAAAAAACACGGAACCAGCCGCCTCTACTTACTATGCATCGCTGCAAACGGGTCGTGCTTACAGTGTATCTCCATCTGGGCTGGCGATCCAGGCTGCTCGAGGCAAGCTGAGCCGGGGGAAAAAAATTGTTTTCGCTTTCAGAGCAGCTTAAGTTACACTCCTTAGGACCACTTTGCGTTGCCCGGGGATTGGGCGCTTTATTTACAAGTGTTGCTTGCAATAATTTTGTTTCTTAAAAAAGAAAAAAAATAAAGAAACAAAAAAAAGAAAAAAGAAAGAAAGAAAATCCCGAAAGACTTCAGAGGCAAGATCTCTCTCTCTCTCCAAGCCCAAGAGCAAAGAACCACAGAAATCCTCGGGGAAGTTATTCCTTTCATACGGAAGGGGCTTGGGGGGGACTCGGGTTGTCCGGACGCCACCGGCAAGGCTAGATTGCTTGAATCTTCGTCGTCGTCCCCCCCCTCCCCCTTTACCCCTTCCGAGCTCGACCGTCTCCCGCCGCCAAAGGTTGTCTCCGGTTAGTTTCTCTGCTTGGGGACGAGCAGCGGCGCCTTTATTTCCCCCGCCTCCAGAAGGAGAGGGCCATGGATCCGGTCTTGTGGTCGGAGGGAAGACCCTCCCCGGGAAGAGCCCAGCCAAAGGAGATCTTCCACGGCGAAGCAAGAGAAGAGAAGCAGGGACCGAGCACCTGCCAAGCAGTTATTCCCAAGCTTTATCCCGGGTGTGGTGTGTGTGTGTGTGAGTGAGTGTGAGGGGTGGGGGTCACTTTTCAGCATTCATCCATCCATCTATCCATCCATCTTTCTTTTCCCTTCTTTTTTCTTTCTTTCCGTAAGATAATCAGAGTGGCGTCTCCGGCGAAGGCAAGGCTAGCTAGGGGACGAGGAAAGTGCCCTGGGTCAGTCTTTGTTTGAGGAGCGGCGGTGGTTTGCCGGGCATGTGCGGCTCCCCCTTTTCTCCTCCTTCGCCTTCTCTTTCCCTTTGCCCTGCTTGCAGTCCCGACCGGAGGAGGTGATCAGCTGAGCCCGAGCCTCAGAGGAGAGTCGAAGAGACGGAGCTTCTTTCCCGGAGTGGAGGCGGGCTGTGGGTAACCGCCTCCCAACCCGGCAGGGGTCCCAAGTCTGGAAGAAGAAGAAAAAAAGGGAGGCAAAGTCCGTTTGGCCCCGCCGCCTCTGCTTGTTGGAGGGGCAGGTGCTAGAAGCCGGGTGGCAGAAGAAGTTGGCGGGAAGTTGCGCTTGGAGAGACGCCAACGGAGATGAGGAGAAAGCGGCGGCGGCGGCAGCAGCAGCACAAGCGTGCCAGCGGCATCCCCGCCGCGCGAGAGAGAGAGCGCGAAGGAGGGAGAGAGGCGTGTTTTGCTTGTGGCGCGCGCCACGCTTTCTACCTCACGCGCCTTTCCGCTCGCGCTTAAAGTTTCTCTCTCTCTCTCCCTCTCTCTCTTACACCCCCCCCCCTCAGGCAGCCAGCGCTGCCCAACAGCGCGCGCGCGCCTGCGCGCCCCGACCTCGCGGAGGGTCGCTTCCCTCGCCTGGCTGCAGAAAAGAGCAGGTACAACTAGCCGGCTCCGAGTAGTCCGTGTGTGTGTGTGTGTGTGTGTGTGTGTGTGCGCGCGTGTGTGTGTGTGTATGCGCGCGTGAGGGCGCGCGCGCCTCTGCCTCCACCTGCCTCCACCTGGCCGGCTAAAGCGTGAGGGAGGTGGCGCCAAATTAACCTTCCCCCCCCCCACCCATCCACCCTTTTCCCCCCTGAGCGGGCGGTCATAGGGGGGGCGCGCACGCGCGGCCCTCCACACGCACGCGCGCACGCGCGCACACACACCTGGGCACTCAGTGCCCCAGGCGCCTCTCGAATCTCTCTCAGTCCCTCGGGGCGCCTTTTTGGATCCCTCGCGCCTCGGCCGCCGTCGCCGTCCGCGGTTGGTCAGCCGGCGACTCCTTCACATATAAGAGGAGAAAGGCGCCTGCCGGGCGCAGCTTTCAGGACCGGCGGCATGTGGACAGCGGCTTGCGGGGGGTTCCTTTTGGCCCCGGGGTGGAGCAGCAAGGCGGGCGGGGAAGGAGAGCCGCGGCTGGCCCGTCACTCAGGTGCTTGGGCTTCCAATCAGAAAAGTAAAGTTACGACCCCGCGCGCATTGGCTGCGGGGTTCGGGGAACACAGGGGAGAGGGCGAGCGGAGGAGGCGGCCCCTGATTAGCCGGCGGCGGAGCAATCAGGAAGGGCGGCAGGCGGAGCCCGCGAGCGGGGAAGAAGGATTTCATTGACAAAGTAGACTAGAGAGATCGCGGCTCGCCTCTCTCTGTGTGTATAGATATATATGGGGGGGGGGTATGGATTGGCTCGCGCGTGCACCAAAACCCTATCCTGTCTAACGAATGAGTGGAAGAGGATTGGGGGGGGGGAGGACCAGGAGGAGGGAAACGCAGTGGCATGGGTTGTGCACCCAGCAATACAGACAATGAGGACCCTGCTTTTTTTATTCTGTATAGTGGGGGGAGGGGGGAACGACTTATTCCCAAGTGGCCGCGCTGAGGATTGCAACCCTGAAAGACGGGGGGGGGGGGGTGCCACGCGTGTTCACTTGGAAGTAAGTGTCACTGGGTATAACAGACCATCCCCGAAGACTGAGGCTTCCGGAGGCAAGACTGGGGACGGGCACACAAATGGTAGGAAGTGGTGTGTAATTAAAGAGGCACGCTCCGTCTGGTGGGAAGCGGAGAAGGTGTCGGCGGTAGCGATAAGAACACCTTCGCTTGCCCCAAATCGCATCGGGGAAATGTGAGGGGGGGGATGCCTTGCATCTAGTTAATCAGAGCCACGTACTTTCCACGCGAACGAGCTCCCCGGAGGAACCCGGTCCTCTTCCCCCCCCCCCTTATTCCACGCGCCCAACACAAAGCTGTTCGTTAACCTTTTAATGCGTTCAATAGTAAGCCAACAAGGATAGAACAACCACGATTAAAGTTAACGTTCAATGCATAGGTGAATCTGGCCTTAGAAATCGACCCCCGCCGCTGGGCTTTCCTGCCTGCCTAAGAATGTGTCGTGGCTGTCCGTGGAAAAAATAGGACCAGCGTCCTATGCCTGGGATCCTGTGCGCTTTGAGTGAAGACGACAGGACTCGTTCGGAGGGAAGCCCCGTTACATTTTAAACCCGGCAGGCGATCGGAGGGGCCCTGCCTGCATACGAAGAGTGTGTTGCTCCTATTGCTGCTGCGCCTTTTTTTTTTTCCCCACCGGGAGATGAAGAGCTTCACTCTCGATCCGCCCTGGGTTTGTGTTTCTTCGGTTCCCAAGAAAGAGAGACGCCTTTGTACCTTCTGGTGGGTTCCAGATTCCGGGCCGTGGAGGATGCAGAGTTCTACGGGAAGAGTTGGGACACAGGGTCTTAAAGTGGCTTACTTTATCCCTGGGCTGGAAAGTTCTTTTGCTCGCCGATGTTGCCGCCAAGCCCGCCAAGAGCACAGGCTTCGTTGTTTTCGGCCGAGGCATTCGACCTCCTTGATTTTGCTCTCAGCTGGCCAGAAAACCCGGTCTCCCGCGCATTTTCAGGCCGCTCCAGCCGCTGAACTGACGCGCGGAGGCCGAGAGGACACTCTAAATGCTCAGGATAACAGGGACGGGCCTGTAAGAATCATTGCTTTACTCTGGGTTCTGAATTCCTACCCCTCAAATAATGAAAGAGAGTACATTCCGATTCCCACCCACCCACCCTTTTTTTTTTAACATTCTGCTTTTCAGTAAAAAAAATAATAATGTGGGAACCAAATCATTTGGGGGGGGGATTTTTAAGCATCATCTGGCGATTGTTTCTCAAAAGGACAGGGGCGGACCGAAGGGCTCCTTTTATAAAGTAGGCCTCAAAATGAAAAAACAAAACCGAGATTAAGTGTATGAAATAGAAGGAATGGTCCTTCCACATAGTAGGCTGTTTTTTTGTTTTTTTTTTAGAACCGGCGCTGAGCTCTCCTGGTTCTAAACCTTTCTCTTGTGGTTTCTTTTTTCCAGCCTTCCTAAAATATATAAACACAACCTGAGACACAACCTGAGAGGCGAATATCTTTACTTCTGGATCACCGCAGACCGTGGGAGATGTGAGCAGCTTCCCTTAACAGTTGCTACTATTATTAACCTCTGCATTAGTCCATGGATGCTCTCCCTATGCATGTATGTGTGTGTGCGCCCCTATGAAGCCAAGCGAAGAATTTTGCCTTCAAGACGGCCGGTATCTCGGGGCACCTGATGGTCTAAGCAAGAAATAAGTCTACTTGCAAGCCAAAACCAATAATTTCTCATTCGACAAGGCCAGGATCCGGTTTTGGGGGTTAAAGACTTTTGAACGAACCGACTTCCAAGGAGGGGGGCTTCAGATAAAAGCAGGGTTAGGCTTATATACATAAATACATACATTTGATTTTTTTAAAAAAGCGGCTGATATTGTCATGAGAAGAACGTGAATACAATTCAGAGGCAGACATTTTTCCCAGCTATAACTAAAACGATTACAGAACTATGGTTTAATAATCCATCTAGAGAGAAATCCTGCTAGTCACGTGATTCCAAAAAGCACACGGTTCGCGCCTATATCCCTGTCACGTGTCCAAATTCTACCTTATATAGAATATTGCTATGAGCGTTATTTATCAGGAAGGTGTGCTTCCTTTGTGCTCACGCATTTACACAAACCTTGAACCAACCAAGAGTGCTGTGTGGAATAATACACCATAAATTTAGGATATCTCAGAACACCATAGATAAGTCGAACTGGACAAGTTATGTCTATTTGAGGATGGAGTCACCGTGAATCGCTCCCCCGCTATCCAGTTGTTCTTTCAAATAATTAGCAACTGGCTTGGTCAGTTCAGCCCACAACTCACTGAAGTCAAGCAAAGAAAACATCAACCTATGCTAAGAAAGGCGGATCCATCTGTTTGGTGCACAGAGATTCTCCTTGATTCAAAAGGCGTTTCACACACATAAAGGCAATCCGCACATACCGTCCTCCCAGGACGCCTCTCTTTCTCCAGCAGCTGTTAGGTGGGCGCCTCCGAAGGGCTTCTTAGTAGATAATCCGCGGCTGAATTTCTTGGCCAGTCCCTCTGAACGCAACCTGGTATCCCCGCCAAAACGCCTCTGGAAAAAACACATCCTAAACGAGGGATGAGCCGGGGCCAACCGAAGCCGCCAAGCAAAGCCTCCCAAAACAAACCCAGCTGTAGCCAGTTCCTACCTGAGGCTCTGGAATGAGCTATTTGGCGATATCTCGGCCAAGCTGGCAGGAAGAAAATCTCAGAGACCTAAATGGGCCCGGAGTGCGTGCCAGTGCCTGCCTTCTCCTCCTTTTGGCTGGGCTTCCACCCGGGGAAGGCCGCACCACGGGATGCCAGCCGTGGAACTGAGAGCTTAAATAGACCTATCAACACACGTACCCCAAAGAAGCCCGTCCGTCCCTAGCTAGTTAGATGGTTCTTTGCTATGGGGGGTGACTGACCAACCAGCCAACTAAGAAAGCGCTTCTCCTGCTGTCCAGGTCCTCATGCTGAGTGACGGATCCCTGAGGTCTCCTCGCTAAGAGCTTGCTGGCCGGATCAAAAATATGCTGTGCCTCCGGACTGAGGTCAGCTCCCCCCACCCCCGCCACACCGACCCGCGCGGGCCAGGCTGCTCTGAAGCCCCCGTCCCCTCAGGGGTGGTTTCCTCGACTCCTTGTTTCCAGAAGGGGTGTCTCCACCAGGCAGGCTTAATCGCCCCGTGGGGTTGGCCACTGGCCAGGGGAGGACTGGTGGGGTGGGGTGGGGGAGGGGGGAATCAAGCTGCCATTCTCAACGGCGCTTAATCTGAAAGCGACCTCAAGGGAAAGTGGGCAACGAGGGGCTATTCGTTTCCCTAAAGGACAGCGGCCGCGCGTTTCTTCCTTCTCGTTCACCACCGCCTTTCGGAGACTTTCCTAAACGCTGTTGGACGTCTGGAGAAGCAGGGAGCCAGGCCCAAGTCAAGTCCCTCGGAGTTCCAAAGGCAACCTTCTCAACCGGCCTCGCAACGCCCACCCTCTTCAGAGGCATCCTGGCCAGTAGGCTGAGGGGATGGGCGTTCAACTCCTGCTGCCTGAAGACGGTCATCTTGGGGTGGGGAGGTTAATCTGGGGCGCGTTTCGAGTTGCAGCCCCAATCCACCCTCTAAAAGAACTTGCCTTAGGCGGCAAAAGACCACGTCTTTTGGGAAGGGGAAAGGAGGGGGCGATTCTTGGAGCCCGGGGAACAACTATTCCTTACAAGTACTGTTATTTGTTTCGGAGGGATGTCAGTGAAAGGCCAGGAAATGGTCAGAAAAAGAGTTCTGGAGGTTAGGTGAATCTTGGTTTTGGCGTTTGCCTTTATTCCTAGAGAAGATTGCTCTAAAACAGATCTTTCGCGCTTGAAGAGTGGGTCTCGGACTGATGTTATTTACAAATAAGGACAATGCAGTTCTTTCATTATTATTATCACCATCATCATTCACATACTATTAGGCACAAGCAAAAAGAATAGAATGGCATCCGTACATTAACATATATAATAACTTTATACATTTGTACTTTAAGCCCAGAAAGACATTTTCATCCCCCATCGAAATCGCCCTGGGCGGTATGGTTTCTTCTGAATGGTATACGATATTTTAAGATTCAGAATTCCCCCTTTATTCATCTCATTTTCTTTCCCATTTACCGGGGAGATCAAAGAGCACCACTTCCGAATTTCAAACAGTCCGCGATTATTCTTGCGATCAAATTCTTGTTTGTCACATGTCTACGATCAATTAAATGGGTCATCGGGCGGGGGCGGCGCGGTCCTTGTGCACACCTGACCTCCAAACCTTGCTTGTTTTTCAAGGAGTTGATTGACTCACAGCGGTAAATACGGCGTTAAAGTGATGGGTGGAAAATAAGGAAAGTAAATGTTTTTAAAACGGCCCTTGAGTTTACAATATAACGTAATTTTCTATATAATACATGCGATATAATGCATGGTTCTTCTCGGCTAAGCTCCACTAAGGAAACATGGATAAAATTCTGTTATACATCTAGGCTAGGAAAACTGGCGTGAATCTCTTCGGGTCACAGCAGATTTGAGGGTAGTACAAAATGGCTGCAGAGCTGCATTTGAAAGTTTTCTCCTGGACAAGCAGTTTTAGAAGACCCTCGAAGGCTGTTAATGCGCTGTGCTTCTCATCAGGACATCACAAAACATGTGAGGTTGTATTTGGCTGAAATGGAGGTCAATGTCGTCCTCCTACTTCACACACAAACACACCACCCCTTACCGTGACATCTGAAAAATCCTTCCCCCTCCCCACTCTGCCTTTAGATTGAAAATGTCGAGGAGGATGTTTGTCAATGGCCACAACAAAGAATGAAGGGCATCTCCACAAAGGAAAGGAAACATCTCTGAGAGAGATCTTTCAGCTCCATAGTAACTCCAACCCGCGTTGGTCGGAGGGCTTTCAGAAGAGACATCCGCTCTCAAGGCCAGACCTTGGAGGAGGCCCCTTTCTGTGGCCACGTCCCATCCGAGGGCCCTTTCCCGACAAGCAAGGCCTTAAAAGCTCCAGGATGCTTTTTGTAGCAAGACAGAGACTGAGGATCTGGGCCTGCTTGGCAAGGCCCCTCAGAAGGAGGGTGAGCTTAGGTGGGGAAGAGGGAAAGGAAAGGAAGGCTGCAGCAGCAGGCTGTCCTCTCTCTGGCCATCTTTTGTTGTTGTTGATGATGATGATGATGATGATGATGACAGAATAATAGAGTTGGAGGGGCCCTTGGAGGTCTTCTAGTCCAACCCCCTGCTCAAGCAGGAGGTTCTATTCTATACCATTCCAAACAAGTGGCTGCCCAGTCTTTTCTTAAAATGTTTTTGATGATGTTTTGGTTTCTTGCCTGGTTTTTCTTTTGTTTGCTTGCTTGCTTTTGTTTTTTGCTAGGTCTCTGTTACTTTACTTCATTCTGCCCCTCCCTACTCACCCCACGAGTGAGACAGAATGTTTTAAATGGCCCTCAGCTTTCTCAGGGTCGAAGGAATGTTTTCCTCCTTATTCCAGCAACACCCAAAGCCAAAGATGTATCGCATTTATTTGGCTTTGTCATCTCTTACTTTGGTGGGGATTCAAGGGACTTGGAAGCAGCTTTGGGTGTTAGGAACCGGCAATAGTCTGGCCATTTGGATTTCTGCAAATTCAAAAGTGGGTGGGTAGTATTTAAAGTCAACTGGGAGAGTGGGGGGGGGACTCCAAGAGAGCACAAACAATATTTGTGTGCCTATCTTGGCCTCTCAGCCCTCCACATCAGCCTTTCTTAGTTGGACATCCATTGAAGGTGATTTCTTTCATTACTGAATCTTGAGGACTAGCTAGATTAGGATTGGGGTGTTTTTTTTTAAGCAAAGGACACCTCTATCTTATCCAAGTAAAGCATTTCTGGTTGTGCTTGTTCCCCACCATGTGTGGACTCAAATCTTAATGATTACCCTCCATAGCATTACTTCTCTCATTTGCCTTTCTCTGGTTGCCTTTCCAGTTCAACCAGAGAATACTAGATTGGGGAAGATACTCAGAGAGGGTAGAGCAACCTCTACCCTCTCTGAGTACCTTCCCCAATCTAGTATTCTCTGGTTGAACTGGAATGCATCTTCCACTAGTTCTGCCAAGCAAGATAACGGGAGCAGAAATGAAGGGGGAGGGGAGGGGAGGGGAGGGGGAGGAGAAGGGGAAGGGGAAGGGGAAGGAGAAGGAGAAGGGGAAGGGGAAGGGGAAGGGGAAGGGGAAGGGGAAGGGGAAGGGGAAGGGGAAGGAGAAAGCCCAATTACTTCCAGTGAAAGGCAAGGTCCTGATCCCTCCTTCTTCTGTTTCCTTTCACTTTAACTGTAAAGAAACAATGCAGGTCACAAAACCTGCCCAGAGGCTTCCCTTCCCTGTTCCCCTGCCAGAGCCTGTCACCTCCACTACCACTGAACAAGAACTTTCTGGATCAAGTCCCACTGAAAGCAGAGTTATAGTTCTTAATAGGGCTCCTTCATGAAGGCCATTTTAAAAAAAAACAATAACAAGGAGGAAATGCCTGAATGCCTGGGGGCAAAGGAGGACAGGACTTCCCCAGCTGTGGGGAAGTGGGGCTCTCTGTTTGCCAAAGAAGCTTTTCTGCAAAGGTTCCTTTTCCTGTGGGCAAAAGTTAGAGATGAAAACACTTCTCCCTTTTGGTAGTCTGGCCAATCCTCCTATCTGTTAGGAGGGATGTTTGTTACGTTGTGTTTTGGAAAACCTGCCATTAAAAATGAATCATCTTTGTAGATCTTGGTGTGAAGAGAGGCCTTTTTTTCTAAACAGGAAACTCCTCACTAACATGTAGTTTATACCTACAGTGCTCTGTCCCCACCTTCCATGAGAGCAATTGATGGGCAGACTTTTTAAACCAGTGGAGATTGAACTCCGGTAACATCCATATTTTTAGCAAATTCTGCTTTGATTTAATCAGCTCCTGGTTGGGCCTTATAAATCTTCCCTGGGAGTTTTCAAGAGTTTACAAGCCACCCTTTTTCAATCTGGCCTTCCCTAAGATGCATTCCAACTAAAATGTCAAAGTTGTCCTGACAGCACTGGCTGGGGAATTATGGGATATGTGATCAAATGCAATTCAAGAGTTAAGGGTTATCAGAGAAAAACACTTCCCCCACACACTCTAACACACAGTTCCACACGTTGCACAAACTCAGATGATTTACAAGTCAGCCTAACAAAACCAATAAGATGGGAAGACTCCACTTCAGCGATCCTTTCCTCTCTCTGGGTGCCCTGTCCACACCACCCTAAAGAGAAAGCAAAAGAAAATAAATTGTTCTGCCTTCTGCAGGAATATGAAATGTGTTTATTCCAAAACAAAGTCCAGCTGGTTCAGTTTCCCAAAATGCACTAGATGGAATAACAAAGGAATGCAATTTGTGTCCATACATCACTATAATCACTACTTTTGACTATGTCTCTACTTTTGACTATGGTGTCTTGAACAGCTTAGTGGCCTAGTAGTCACAAGTAATGCTAAACCATTATTTACATCCCACAAGGGATGACTAAATAACTAAACCCAAAACAATCAAATCACATTAAAGGCGCAACTTGACATGTGAATCCAACAGTAAAATTTATCTCCTTCTATGCCAACCATTATAAAACTTCATTATCCTTCAGACCAATATTGAGAGTTACCGGTTGTATTGCTCTACTTCCATGCTTTACCTGTGTATTTAAACTGGTTCTTTTGAATTCTGTTAAATAAAAGTGGCTCAAAATACAGGTGGCATATCACCACATTAAAGACAAGCCTAGTCTGAAGTGGAACAAGAACTGGTCACTTGGCAGGGGTCACCAAACCCAAGAAGACAAGTTATTTGGGCTGTCCAAAGAGTGATCAACACTTTCAGCAGACCAAAAAGAACAGTAACAAGGAAATCCTTTCTTATTTGCTGCTTATGCATGATGTTGATTCTCTCTGGAGGATAGTAGGGCTTGCTTGTCCAGAATATCATGGCCAGGATTGTGACTTGTGTGATCCCAGAACCTCAAAAAATAATCCATCAACCAATTCCAAATGGCAGCTGAAAAGGAACCATTGAGATTCAACAGCAATGCCATAAGTCAAAGTCCTCCATTGCTCTCCGCTCCCCCAACTTTCAAGTTCTTCTGGCAAATATTGGAGAAACAAATATTGGTTGCAAATGCCTGAAGGAAAAAGACAGCCTACTCCTTGAATGTTCTTTCAACATTTGCACTAAAAATTAAGCCATAGAGGAGGAAAAGGACATGAGAGGCAAGGGAGGGCTTTGCTATGCCTACAGCTTCTAGACAAACTGGGATAAGCTTCTAAAACAATCCCATTTCCAGGTAGAACCATCAGAAATGAAACAATTCAGAGCACCAGTCTTCATGAATGATTCCAGCAGCCCCAAAGAGGCCAGAGAAACCCCAATTTCCCTCCATATCTACACCATGTTAGTCCTTCAAGGTAGACCAGACTAGGAAACCGAAGTTATGAATGCTAATACTATTTTTATTATAATGTTGCAAGAACACAATTTTGCAAGTCTATATGCAACTCCCTCTACAAGACAACTAGGGAAGGTCAAGCCCAACTCAGGCTTCCTTTATCTGACTCGTCTTGGTTGCAGCTCTTCATCCTGTTACAACCCCTCACACCATGATACCTTTCTCTTATACAAGTCACTTGCACTGTTTTGAATGGGAAACCATCGGGCAAGGGCAACACCTAGATTCTGGTCAGGAAAGAATCTTCCAGCCCCCAAACATGATTCACTCATGCCCTTTCCATAGAAAACTGCAATATTGGGTGGCTATGAATGACTAATTGAAGCTTGCATAGTAATGGAAAAACACAATAACATGAAAATAATCTCAACTGCGATTTTGAATGTGGGGTGGTTTATTGGGACTTAAACATTCTGCAGTGCACATGTTGTGTTAAATAAATAGGTTTCAGTGCTTGTGTTGAGAACGATTTATGAAGAGGCTTCTATAAGTGTTTGTTGCAAAATGGATACTATACCAAGTGTGAATATTGGATCTCTATAGATCTCAGACCTGAAATCCCATGGTGAACATGGGAATATGAGTTTCACATTTCTATTTATACAGATCTAATATTTCTTTGAGACCACACATGATTGGGATAGGGAGCTGCTTGGCTCTCCCATGCTCTAAATACGTTTCATTTCACACCAACTTCTCCCAGATGCTTGACACTGCTGGATAATTTTTGATCAGGATACTGAGTCTCTAAATCAATGTTTGGTCACCTATACTTTCATTCAGTTGCATGAAAATCTTTGGCTAAAAAGAAAACGGATGCGCTAGGAGCATAATCATTGGGAGAAAGATCTTCCTTCTTCCCCTTCTCCTCTGTCTGCAAACAAATACTCCATGAGATCTGCTGTTCAACATAGATACATCATGGTTTCCTTAGACCAAGGTTCTTCAGCCTTGGCAACTTGATGATATGTGGACTTCAACTTCAGCTTGCTGGTTGGGGAATTCTGGAAGTTGAAGTCTACACAACTTCAAGTTGCCAAGGTTGAAAAACCCTGCCATAGACTGTTATCACCCCCTGTGGGCCAGGTTGCCAATGATTGAAAGTAATATCTTATTTATCAAATCCAGACCCACAAACCTAATAAAAAGAGCAGCATTTATTGTAGGTCACATTATTCATCTGTAACTGTATTACAGCCTGGCTAACAACAAGCTTGTTTCTTGAACAACATTCTCCGAATCTTATTTTGTGTCAAGAGAGCCCTCCAGATTTCTAGCAACAATAAAAATTATTTAGAAGATGGCAAACAACTGTACTTCAATCGGTAAATGAACCTTGCAGCCTTCACACTATGCCCATAATTTTTTAAGAAAATTCACTGATTTTCTGAGTTAGTATAAACTAGTCAAAGTTTCTCCTTCCCATAAGTACTAAACCACAACAAACCTAATTCGGATTAACACCAACTAAGATGGATATTTACCTAACCTGCCTAAACTCTGCATAGGAAGCAATGGAGTTTTTAGACCATTTATTTTCCACTTATTTCAATTAGAGAGATGCATATTTTGATCTAATGCCCTTTTTGTTAAAAAAAAAAACTAATTTCAATTAGTCTCACTGATTTGACTGTTATCAATTCAGGTCATGTCTACAGGAGAGTGCTGCTTTTAAGCAGATGCTTCTTTCTTTTATGCAAGAAATGGAAACTTAAGAATGCATCATCATGGCTACGTGGTTTGACTGGATTTTCTGTTCGTTCGCTGTGAACTTGTCCCACATATGCATAAATCAACCCTGCCTAGGGTTGATTTTACACAGCGCTTTCTCACACTGTTCATGCAGCAGCAAAATAAAAATATGCATATAAAAATATGCTATACCAAGGGGCGGGGAAAGGCAGAGACCAGCAAAGAAGGTTATTTATCCAATTCAGAAATAATAAGAATAGTAAGAATAAGAATAGTAATAAGAATACTAATAAGAATAAGAATCTGTCTATCCCAGGTTCTTGGGAATGACTCAATAGGTAGACAAAATTCAGTCTAAACATGTGGCTGACTGTGCCATGAACCATAATAATAATCCCCAGTGAGGCACTACCTTGATGTGGTTGTAGTGTTTATGTATTTTGAGAAAAATAAGAGCTATGCCAGAGATTTGACCATACTGGACTGGTCTCACCGGAAGAGCTAGATATCTCTGTCATAAGAAATAGGGTGAGATATAATTTTTATTTGGAATAGCTTACATCTTGCGAAGATACCTTTAACACCATGAAACAACATCTACCTATTTCAGGTCCTTGAGAAGGGCTCAATAGGTGAACAAAAATGCCAAGTCCAGACTAAACATCTGGCTGACTGTGCCACGAATCATCATCATCATCATAATAGCAGTAGTAGCAATATGGTAAAAAAAAAGATTTTATATTGTACTGTCACTGTTTATATTGATTCTAGCCAATGCAAATAAAAATAAAATAATTGCAGGACAGGAAAAGGTATGGAAGCCAGGATTCCCATTCCGTGCAAGTTTAATACATGCGAGATACGCTTAAAGGTGGCATTTACTTCTCGGCAAACCCACCGAACTACGCCTATACACTAACACCAAACCATCAACATAATAGAATGCCAGTCAATTCAGGTAAACATAGATCTTAAGAAATGGTAAGCTCCATTTGATAAAACTAGGATCTAGGGATGAAGAGAAGAATCTCGGGGGCTGCAAAAAAAAAAATTGCTCTTAGCAGCCGGAGCACCCCCAAAGAGAGTGAGCAGCTAAGAAACTGACTGGGGTATCCGCTTTCTGAAAGTCACAGGGTTTCTGAAAACTGACTTGGAGATTGCAGCCCTTCTCTGTTGCGTTCCCTGCTAAATCTTTAAGTTTATGATATCGGGGCTCCCCACCCTCACCACGATAATTTGCAGGGATCCATTAGGAAAAGAGAGAGAGGGAGAGGGAGAAGGTTACAGAAATGATATTATGATGATCACATTGCTACTAACTCCCATGAGCAACTAATTCCACCATGCACGTTTTCCCCAACTGTGTCTTTCAAATGGGTGGAATTTAGGACTGCAGGATCCCGAGCCGTTCTGATTTCTTTCAAAAGCGGCAACAGCTTCGTGGCAATGTTATGTTCTTTCCCTTTCATTTTAAGAAAGTCGGCGAAAAATGTCTCAGTCTTATTGGAGCCACTATGGTTATTTGTATCTAAACACTGCAGACTTTTCCCTCCCTCCCTCCCTCCCCTCCTTCCTTCCTTCCTTCCTTCCTTCCTTCCTTCCTTCCTTCCTTCCTTCCTTCCCTCCCTCCCTCCCTCCCTCCCTCCCTCCCTTCTTTTCGATCTAGCCAGAACAACAGGGCGAAAGGTAAAGAAATCTGGTTGCAGGAGTACTTGGTGTTTGTACAGAAACCAAGACGAATTGGATTATATGCAGATTACCTCCCTGAAGTTTGGGCAGGTCCACGTGCCTCGTCAAGATTTGTGTTCTGTACAATTTAAGCAAAATCAGGGGAGAAGGCGGCTCTTCGCACCCGTTCGGATTTTGAAACAAATCGGAAACTTTGGAGTCACCCTTTGCTTATCCGCCCCCCCTTTTTTTTTTTTTTTCTTTTGTCTTTGTTGACTGTGACGTTTCGCTTTGAGAACCCACTTTTCTTGTATTGCTAAATATCCCGAGATTCGGGTTACCGGAGCTGTTCGGAGTAAAATAAACGCGCTTTACTAAGGGATGAAAGGTAGGGGGGCTTACAAGACAGCGCGCCCCCCCCCTCCGCCTTTTATGAGGCCACGTGAATTTCTAAATTCTATACTAGAGTAAACTGGGAGACGCGTTATTCATGAGCCCTCCTTCCCTCCCTTTCGCCTAATCTTATTAAGCATTCGGAGTGGACAGGCGCAAGGGCCTAAGGGAGGCTAGAGGAAGCGCAGGGCAGCCAGGCTGGTGTCGAACCGAGGAATTTTGGGAGTCTTCCAGCTCAGTCCGAGCCGGCAAGAACCTGGGAAGAAGCCGGAGGGGGCGGGGCTTCGGTGTGGTCTGGAGCAGGAGGAGGAGGAGGAGGAGGAGGAGGAGGAAGGTGCCAAGATCACAAGGTGCCAATTTGAGATGGCGACTTGCAGGGAAATCCCCAACTACTATTACAGAATAAACAGGTTTAGGGTCGAGGCGGCCCATCTCCCTTTCGCCGGGTCTCCGCGTAATCCAATGCAAACTATAAAGCCGAAGATCGCAAAACCTATTGGTTAGTCCCCTTTGCACAATCACGCATTTAAATCCCAGCTGGCGCAAGTGGGTCGTGGATCCGAATGTCACTCACGATTTCTTGAACGTTAAAGGTCGGAGGAGGGCCAGGACACCAAGCAAGGCTTGCGGGGTTTGGGGGGGGGTGGCGGGCTGGGGAGGGAGAGAGGCCCTCGCTGGCTTTTGCTCTCTCGCTCGCTCGCTCACTCACGTACGTTTCAAGCCGCGTTCTTTATTTTTCAGGATCATTTAACTCCGCCAAGTCACTAATTTTAGACAATGACTAACACCTTCCCCTGATTAATTGGACAACGGGCCCTCTCGGAATCATTTTGCTTAGGTTACCATAAAGCCTCCGGATGATACTGATGGGAGGAGGAGGAGGAACAAAAAAAAAAATTAGCCGTGATGATCATCAACAATATCCTTCAGATACACTTCGCAAGTCCACGCCGCAAATCCTTTTTGATTTAAAACAAAAAAACAAACAAAAACCAGGGGCACTAACGGCTCCTTCACCGAGGGCGCTAAACGAAGCCGCGCTTCGCTATAGGCACAGCTAAGGTTTAAATTGGCTTTTGTTCCCCCGTCCCGAATCTGAACAGATCTGAGGTCGGAATATGGACTTGATTGTAATCTGCCAAACTTTTCCGCCCCTCCCGTCTGAACGCCCAGCAGACCCAATGCTCTCCGCCTGCTTCTTCTCTTACACCGCAGGCCTCCGATCCAGCTTAACTCCTGGCCAGCGGGATGCTGCCGCCCGCGATCGCTTTCTCCCCTCCTCTCCCCGCCCTTCCCCCCCCACCCCGTCCCCAACGCCAGACACAAACGATCCCCTGCAAAGCGACGAGAAAGAATAATGTACCCACCCAGGATGGCAAGGCGCTGAGTGTGGAAGCGTGGGTCCCACGTGCGTTGTACCAAGGAGTGCGCTTGACAGTGAGACGCGAAAGTAAACAATTCTATAGATTATTTCACGGGTCACGGAGGGGAAAAGCGTCTCCCTTAACAGCCTGTCTGGATTCAGTGGCACGAGAAAGACGCCGGGACAGTGGATTGTCCATCAAAATCGTGCAATTCATCCCCAAAAAAGGGGGGGATCCTTTTGTAGCCCCGCCGTTCCGAGCCAGCTCTCGGCACTTTTAGGCGAGGCTTCTTGGTCCTGAATGGTACTTGAATTTTACCTTCTTTTTTTTTGGAATGTTTGTACCATTTTCTTTGCCTCTCTCTAACTCATACTTCTACTAGATTATATGTTGTCCCACATCGGCCTTCTGAGCCCTAAACACGCCTCGATTTCTCCTACTCTCAGGAGGAGAGTAGGAAGACGGTTGGGGGGGGAAAGAAATATCGTTCGTCCAAAAACATTGAACGAACATCCAAAAGACTTCATCTGACTACATCGAAGTTCTTGGATCCATCCGATCCAGAATATGTCCTCTCTTTGACGAGAGGTGTCGCAGAATTTCTAGAAAAGAATCGGCCTGATATTAGCAAGAGAGATACCTGTCTAAAATTCCTGTTGGTTTTGGGTTACAGACCCAGAATGACACCTGTGTTAGAACCGGGTTTCGTTGTGAACAATAAACCTCCTTTCCAGTATAAATAGAACCCAGGGATTACAAATTATATATATCACGCTTTTCATCCCCATTAAGATTCAAGAGGTAACTAACCTCTTGAGGTCAGGCTACTTCCCTTTTAAGGGTTCAGCAGCAATGCGCTCTCTATACGGAGGAGAAAAGTCCTACTGTAGTCACGAAGCCAAAGTAAAAAAGGGGAGAGCTTTGTGTCGCGGATGATCACCCATGCAAAGTGCCACAAAATAGTCCACCAGCAGGCAGGAATTGCACTCTTGCTGCTCCCTTTTAATTTGGGGGGGGGCGGGGGGGGAATGGAAGGGGGTGGCTGGGGCCTATCTTACTCAGTTCAAAGGACGCCTGATTTTAGGCCGGAAAATTTCCTGTTGGATTATGTTTTCCCGTTACAATCAAGCTGCTTGCCCAAATTCTATGGGCTCCAATTTAAAGTGTGCAAGCCCTTACTGAGGCTCTGTGGTTTAGAGAGGAGGGAGGGAGGGAGGGAGGGAGGGAGGGAGGAAGGAAGGAAGGAAGGAAGGAAGGAAGGAAGGAAGGAAGGAAGGAAGGAAGGAAAAAAAAGCAACTGGCTACCCAGGATAGGGCCTACAGGAACCACTCCAGAATAGCTGTAATCAACAACGGATACACCCTTCCGCCTCTCCACAAGCCTCTTTTCCATACCTTCATAACTCCATTTGTTTTCTAAAACGCCAACTTCTGTCAAGTCCACCAATTCCCATAACTTTGGGTCACCTTTCCATGACCTTTGCTTTCTCTCCTCCTAACCTCCTCCTACTCTCCCTTCCCCCCACCCCCCAGCTAGGCCTTTACCCAACCTGGGTTTCCCTTAGGCGAACCCAGAAGCTGACTTTTCCACCGTCAAGAAGGACGGGGCTCCTGGCCCCACGAGCTGACCGATCAACAAAACAAAACAAAACAAAACAAAACAAAACAAAACAAAACAAAACAAAACAAAACAAAACAAAACAAAACAAAACAAAACAAAACAAAACAAAACAAAACAAAACCGCGTCCGGTCAGCCGGCGTGGGTTATTCCGAACCATTATAGAGGCGAGTTTTGCCAGGGGGAACGATTTCCCCTGAATAAGATGTGACTTGAGCCCCCATACAGGGTCTGTCTGATTTCAAAGCAAAACCAGCCCAGCCGTGAACCACGATCGCCTGCGGATTTCGGGGGTGGGGGGAAGTGTATGTGTGTGTGATCGTAGGAAAGGTTATTTTGGCCACCGGCGCTGGAAGCCAAGTCGGGCCCTGGTGGGGTGGTGGCCTCGCCTGGGAAAAAAGCCAAGAATATCCGCCTCCGGGGCGAAAATGAGGGTGGGATGGGTGGGTGGGTGTGGGTGTGACTGGGCTCCCTTTCGCTTAATCTCCCCGGTGAGACGGGGATGTCTTTATCGCGGTTCTGCGTTGGACCCCCAGCCCTCCAGGCGCAGGAGGGACCCCGCCGGCCTCGGAACCTGCCGAGAACCTGCACGCCGCTCGGCACGCCAATAACCGGTGGAGGCCAACTGCATGGGAAGCGTCAGTGGCGACAAGTCCCCGGCGGCGCCCCCCCCCCCCATCATCCAACATGGAAGGGAGGTCGGAGGGGGCCAAGAGGCAGAGGCTCTCCATTGGCGGAGGGGGGGGCGAGAAAGGGGTGTGTTGCGTGCGCGAGGGGAGGGGAGGGGTCGGCCTGCGGGGCTCAGGGGCCGAGAGACCTCGTGGGCTGCTAGCCGGGGAGGAAGGGGGAAAGGAAATAAAATGAGTGGCGTTTCCCCGCCCTTTGTGGTTGGGGCCTTCCCGAGCCCACCCCACTCTGCCTCGGCCAGCCGGCCTGCCTGCCACCGAGAGCAACGAAACGCTGTATCGATGGAACGATTATTCAGACGATTGAACTAATAAAAGGGCTTATCGATCGCTTTGAAAATCACATTATTAATAGAGGGCTTGTCAAGGCGCTCTTCCAGGCACGCGCCGGCTGACATCAAACTGCCCCCCCCCTCCATTAAGTTGGGGACATCCCCGCTGGAAACAGGAGAATCTGCCACCGCAGTTGACCCCAGACCAGAACCAGACGCGGGAAGGTCCTAAATGGCCAGAAATCTGAGACCCCTGCCCGGGTTTTCTGGGGCCCCCGACGTTGCCTTGCAAAAGCGAGAGGTTTCCGCCTTCCACCAACCCCTTCCAAAGACCTGAAAGGGGGTCCCCTGGATTTAGTATGCAAAGGTGGCAGTTCCACCGCGAGAGCAAGGCGACCCCCCCCCCCCACACACACACACCTCTAGCTAGCCAAAGAGCAGCGAGAATGGGGAAAAGTGAGTCTCCGCCGGTTGGTTTCTTTTTGAAAGCCCCCTTGCAGGCACGCCGGATCTTTGCAACCTCAGCATTGATCCGAGCAACTCGGTTCCAGATAATCTGGTTCGATTCTGGAGTTTTTAATCTGACAAAACGGCTCCACCCAATTAAAGCACAGTCGGGGTGGGGTGGGTGCCCAGAAGTTGATTACAGTCTAGCACTTCCTGTCAACCTGGAGGAGATCGCCTGGCTGTGAAGTGGATTCCATTTGCAATCTGCTGGCACCCTGATCCAAGTCTCCCCACCCCACCCCACAAAGCATCTCCACCCTAAAGCACATCACTTGGAAAGACTTTCCCAGTGAAAGCAAAGGAGGTGCTTCCAAAGAGTAAGACTGCTTAGGATTGCCAGCCAGCTTTTATTTATTGCTGGGACATAACCCACCCCCATTATTTATTATTTATTTGTTTGTTTATTTATTTATTTGCAGACGGCTATCTAGCACAGACATTGAGAGAGAAAGAGACACTTACATAAAAGACACCTCCACGACATGGGGACTGTCCCCTGAATAGGAGCGTCCCAATTAAACCAAATTAATTTCTGATAGACAATAGGAGGGGAAAAAATGTAACGGTCTAATTCAATATCCTCTTTCAGGTCAAGACATTCTACGTTTTGAAAAAAAATCTACAAACACAATCCGTTTGCTACTTGCACCGAACTAAACCCAATGGGACCTTCAAGGCAACTGTTCCAGAATCCTGTGCTTGATATGCCTCCAGACTTTCTGTACCAGAAAGCCCATCATCCTTGTACATTATAAAATAAAATCGCATGCAAGTGCTTATAGGACAGCCGTTAAACCTTAAGATATATGTATATATATATCGCTCTCCAGCTCAAATGCACCACTGAAAAAATAAGAACTTCAGCCCCCTTACCTGATCTGCCAGTCCTGGGAGTCATGTAGTTTTTCTCTAATTCCATTCTGATTTTTCAAGACTTTGGTGAAATGAACAGAGAGGGGGTAAAAAAAAAAAGTTTGCACTTTTCTCCCCCCCCCCTTTTTTTTTTTTCCTTCCTTGAGGGGCTGCTTGCAGGTTCGAATAATTCAACTCTTCCGCTCCCCGCCGCGCCTTTGCAGCTGATCAGTGAGCTGAAACTAAACGTTTTAGGTGGGAAGAAAGCGTTCGAAGGAACCGTGAAATGATTAAGGAACTAAAGAGCTGCTCGCCATGTGAGATCATGTCCTGTTCTCTAAAAAAACATCACAAGATGTCCCTAGACGCAGCCCAAACTCAAGAAACTCTGACATCTGTTGTAGCGGGAATCCAAGTTTGTTTGCAGCCCTTAAACTGTTACAGGAGCTGTTTACAGAACGAGGCTGTTGAAAGGAAAGCAGGCGGAGGCGGGAAGGGGGGGGCTTTGATTTCACTGAAACGCGCAGGATTTGGAGAAACTAAAGTCCCGATCAACTTTTCATTAATATACACATTCATTAGCATGAAATGGGGACGATAAGTCCTGAAAAGAGAGATGGAGGTGGATTGAAAGGAATAGCGTGTGCGGGTATATTCACCAATTAGCTTTCTTCAAGTTGCTTCCAAAACAGACGACCGGCGGGGGGAAGGAAACGTTTGCTCGGTTAAGTAGAAAATCCTATGTAACCAAGAAGGGTTGCAAAATGTATTAACCCTCTTAATTGTTGTCAAAGTTTTGAGAGCTGGCCAGGCTGGGTTTCACAAATGGTCTAAAGAATTCTTCAGCTGGAGGAAGCAGTTTTACTGGGGGAATTCTGGTGGAACAATTCTGTTTTTAATTTTGATATACTTTACTTTCGTGAAAAGGAGGCCCAAAGGATTGGTTATTTTATAATTGGAACAGTGAATGGATGTCTCTGCTGTTGAATCCAATAAGGGGGGGGGGGAAGAGGAAGAGGAGGAAGAGGAAGAACCGGGTGTGGTGTGGCCTGTAACCTGGAAATTCAAATATACTTTTTCAGGGGAAAATGTTTCCGGTTCCTTTTCACAAGATATTTCTAAAACCAAAGACTGGTTTTTAGTTTAATGTCCCATTGAACCTTGGGGAAAAGAAATGTTTTATTCTCTTCTGTCCAAAACATGTCATACAATAGTGCAGCAGCAGAATTCCCTTCTTGTCTTAGTTTTCCAACCCCTATTCATGCATTAATAAAATAAAGGTTACTGAGGCCAGCCCATAAGAATACAAGAAGCCATTGAGAATAATTCCCAGCTTTAAAATGATGTTTAGCAAAATATACATTTATCGCGTTTTAAAGCCGGGAGAGGGGTGGGGTTGGGGGGACACAATCCCAAAGCATTCCTGGCACTTATTCTACCCGTTTGAGATGCCCTGTCTTTTATTTCCCAGATAAAGTGTTTGACCCTTACAAAGGCTGTAAGAAAAGCACAACTAGACAGGCTTCCGGTTGTAATAAAGGGTGTGATTTTTAAAGAGAAAAATAAATATCAGCTGCCACCCGTGGGATGAAAAGGCTGTGTGTAGGAGGGATGGGTGGCAAATGCTTTTTTCGCTTTAATTCCCTTCCCTGTAATAGCCGGCTTGGTTAAGTTTGAAATATTCATCATGTCTGTCTAAAAACGAATCTACTTATTCTATTGGATGACTAAGCCACTCAACTTTTCACCGCCTGCCATATTTTTCTTCTTCTTCTGTTCAGTCACGTCAGATTCTCGAAAATTGTCTGGACAAATTCCTACAGTTTTCTTGGCGAGATTTTTTCGGAAAGGATTTGCCCCTGTCTTCTTCCTGGGGCTTAAGAGAAAATGACCGGCCCAAGGTCGCCCAGTTTCTGGTGTCTAGCCCAGTGCCTTAACCACCACACCAAACTGGCTCTAAAACCTGCTGTGACACTACACCAAAGGTGTAATTTTCCTGTTGTCTTGAGTTGGAGTTTTCTTAAATAAACACACCCAAACGCACATTTCCCCCGCCTTCATCCACTCCTGAACTCTAAAATAAGGGGATGGGGTCCTTCAGTGCAAAGGGTTTGGGGAGTGGATGGGGGAAGAGGTGAGCAAAGACGAGACCCAACGCTGCAGGTAGCAGTACAAGTACTGGGAAATATCCAGTGCCTGTTAGTAATTAAATCCTTCTGGCCTGCAGGGTGTAAAAAGGCTTCTCTAGTCCCTCACCCCTATTTCATTGGGGATTAACCTTCTATCTGCCTCTGTTTCAGCCTGGGAAGTAGAAAGCGAATCTTCAGTTAAATTTTCATTGAACCAAACCGGGCCTGGATTCGAAAGAATTAAAATGGAAGAAAAACTTGGGAAAGCGCCGATCTAAATAACCACAAAAGGTCCCCGGATTTCCTAAAATTTCCTTGTGCGCATGCTTTCAAGTAGGGTTACAAGGCAGAGATTATCTACCAGTCTGACTGACCCCACGTAGGAATTATTTGAGAGTCGAGAGGTGAGGGGCTGCGCTGAATGTGTGGGGCAGAGAACTGCAGTTTTACAGCAGAATCACAGGCCTGTTTGTTCCTCCCATGGGGTGCAGGAGACTTGCTTTCCCAACCTGAATAAAAATTAATGGGTTTAGATGATGAATCCTAAAAGAGAGCTTGTGTACATGCTTTCTCCTTCTTAAGACAGGGCAGATTTTACCACGATTTTTTTCCAGACAGCCAATTGCTAGAATTTTAGGGAAAAAGTAGCCCCTCCATCCTAAGGATAAGAAGAAATTTCAGGAACTTTTGCCTGCTCCTAAATTCAGACCGTCACAAAGCAAGGACTGGGACTTGTCCAAACCTAGGCCTGTATGAAAGTAGAATGCCATGTAAATTTGTGGAGGGTACAAAATGTTTGGCCAAACACTTTCCTCCTTTTATGATGGCTCTTCCTAAACCTTCAAATTCCATTTTCATTAAAAAGATCTAGGCCTTTTCCCAATCTAAAAGATGCCTGGTAGACAGCCAAATGTAGAAGAAAGAGCATGTACAAGCGGCAGGTGGATAGGCAGGCAGGCAGGCAAGAAAAGGAAGGAAAGAGGGAGGGAAGAAAAGAGGGAGGAATAAATAAAAACAGGGGAAAAGGGGGGTGGACAGTTGAAAGGTGAGGTGAGAAGGGAAGAAGTAGAAAGGAAAGGAGGGGGGAAGGAGAAGAAGGAGAGAGTGAGAAAGAAATAAAAAGAAACAGAACTGAGGGAGAGAGGGAGGGAGGAAGATCGATCTAGCATTATTTTAGATAACAATCTATGCCTTGTAGTCATAGGCATATTTACTCCTTGAAACCCTTATATCCGTACCCGAGTAACCAGGCACAAGGTTGGGAAGATCCAAAAAGTAATGGGATGGGGGTGGGGAAGAATTCAAATTATTGGGGTCTCTTTCAAGGCTCTTTTGTCCCGTCCCCCCCCCCCACTTTATTGGGAATGAGATGGCGTTTCCAGACTTTTCCGAGCAGTCTTTGAAGCGGCGTAAGACTTCCGAATCCTCAGTTTGGGCACCAATAGGCTCTTCCCAGGAGGGGATATGAGCTCCCACGAAGTTCTCCTGCGCAAGCCCGGCGGGGTCCCCCTGACTCCTCCCACCCAGCTTGCTAAATTTGCGCAGGAGACCTTTCCGGAGCAGGATGCCAAGCAGGGCAGCCAGCCAAACCTTTCGCACTGCAGCTATTTGCGTGTTTTAACGCCCAAACGGGCCCTTTTTGCTAATTTGGCTTCTCTCTCAGCTGCCTTAACTTCTCCTTTTCCTAACGTCTCAAATGGCTGATTTGTTTATATATAAATAGCACGAAGGTAAACACCATTTCCAAGCTACCAACGCTTTTTGTAACAGGCCATCCTGACCATACCTTTCTAAAGCAAACCAACCAACTCCCCCCACCCCATGTCTCAACTTTCTTGATCCTGCTCTGCAAGACAAAAAAAAAGGGGGGGGGAGTTGTGTTCAGGCTTTAAAGATTTTGTCCCTTTCTGCTCCCCTTCCTGGACTCAGAAGAGGAAAAAAAAAGGATGCTCAATGGGGAAGCGGAATAGCTCGGTGGGTTTCCAAAAGACCTTTAGTTTTTGACTGATTAAGTGTTGGTTAATTAATTAGGGGTGTGTGATGTGAACAGGTCCATTTCACTTGAGTATACCAAGAAAATGTGTATATCCCATTTGCTTGAGAGTAAATCCCATTGGGCTTCAAAGGACGTACCTCCAAGTAATTATGCCTGCCTCACCTTGTATGGCTAGAGTTCATTATACAATCAGCCTTGTGATCGTTTTCAAGGAAAAGTGTTTGGGGTTGGCAAGGAGGCTGATGTTTCAGCATCCTGATACCAAAGCGTGTCAAAACACATCTGCAACATCCTTAAAGCTCAGCATTTTATCCACTTTATATGAGGGTCTTTAGGGGAAATGAAATGCCAGGTAAACCCAAGTTAACTGCTGGATAATCTATTAAAATCCCATTGAAGACAGAAAAGGGGAAACATGGTTTATTTATGAGAATATGTTGATATGTGGCTCAAACTGGATGCAGAATGTACAGAATTGCACACTTTGATTGATTGATTGATTGATTGATTGATTGATTGATTGTGGGCCATCAGATTGATGTCAACTCTTAATGACTGTATAGAGTCTATACACAAATGCAGTGTTACATATAAGGAATGTATGTGCTAAATATTCCCAGATTCCCTTTTTTCAGTGATATAGGTAGATGTGTGAGCCAACTGAAACAGTACCCATCAAATATATTTGTGTGTGTGTGTGTGTGTGTGTGTGTGTGTGTGTTCAAATACTTTGGCCACCTAATAAGAAGGAAGGACTCACTGGAGAAGAGCCTAATGCTGGGAACAATTGAGGGCAAAAGAAGAAGAGGAAGACAGAGAACGCGGTAGCTGGATGGAGTCACTGAAGCAGTCGGCATGAGCTTAAATGGACTCCGGGGATGGTACAGGACAGGAAAGCCTGGAGGAACGTTGCAATGGGTGAGACACGACTTTGCTACTAACAACAACGTGTGTGTGTGTGCAATTTCCCTCATTGGTAGAAATGTATATATGTGCCTATCTACTCATTAAAAGGTTATGGAAGCATAACCAAGCAGGTCATTATTTACTTATATATTGAATTGATAACCTGCCTTTTGTACAGGAATTCATGGGGGTATCCCTCTTCTAACTTTTGTTGTGGGGTAGCAGAAGGTTCCATCTTAGGCCCAGTACTCTTCAATATCTTCATAAATAACTTAGATGAGGGAATAGAAGGGGGACACACCAAATTTGCAGATGACACTAAGCTGGCAAAATAGCCAAGACTCCAGAAGACAAGCTCAGGTTCCAAAAAGATCTCGACAGACTTGAACAATGGGCCCTATCAACAAAATGAAATTTAATGTGGAGAAAAACAAGGTTTTACACCTAGGCAGGAAAAACCAAAGATACAAGTACAGATTAGGCGAAACTTGGCTCAAAAACAGTAACTGTGAGAAGGTCCTTGAAGCCCTAGTGGACGATCAGGGTATGCAGCAGTAGCCAAAAAAGCTAACACAATCCTTGGTTGTATAAAGAAAGGCATAGAATGAAAATCATGTGAAGTATTAGTACTGCTTTATAAAGCCTTTGTAAGACCACACCTGGAATACTGCATCCAGTTTTGGTCACCACATTACAAAGAAGATGTTGAGACTTTCGAAAAAGTGCAAAGAAGAGCAACAAAGATGATTAAAGGCCTGGAGATAAAAACATAGGAAGAACTATGCAGGAATTGGGTATGGCCAGCCTAGAGAAAAGAAGGACTAGGGAATAGTGATAGCACTATTCCAGTGTTTGCCACAAAGAAGAGGGTGGCTACTTATTTTCCAAAGCACTTCATCACTGGACGTTTTTAAGAAAACACTGGACAGCCATTGTCTGAAGTGGTATAAGGTCTTGTGCTTGAGCAAGATCCCTTTCAGCTCTATTCTGATTGATTGATTGATTGATTGATTGATTGATTGATCAATCGATATAAGGTTGGTGATGCTGAGGGGAATGATTGACCCAAAGACATCCAACAAATATATTTCCCTTATGACTGACCAAGTGGAGAGGATAGGTCAACATTCTATTTGCTTTATTCCATCTATGTAGAGTCAATAGTGGATTCCATCACTGGATCAAGAAAGAATCAGACTGTTTACATTTTCATTTGGGGGGACTTCCAGTACTTTGGCCAGATCCTTAACTTATACCCTTTTCTAGCTAGGAAAGGCAGTCCATGCGGATTTGTATGAAATTTGCATAGAAATTGTTGGGCTGGACAAGGGTTATAACAGAGGTGGGCTGGTAATTCCACACAGAGTGGGCAATCCATGGAAAATCAGAATCAGCAGAAGACACAGGGGTGTTAGTTAAATCAAGACAACCAGAATTTCAGGAGTGGCTTCTCTGGAAGAATTACTATCACCATCTGCATTTTGACCCGAGTATGTGTATGGCTTGTATGCTCTTCGTTTTTCTCAGTCTTTCTTCCTGCCACAGAACGGAAGGCATCAGAGCATGAGCCCTCACAGTTGTCTTGTGGAGTGAACAATAATGAAAGATCCAAGAGATCTTTTTTTAATGGTCAGCAGTGATTTGAATTGGGTTCCCTCCGATTCTGATCCTGGAAGAGGCCTGCCTCGAAGTGTCTTTTTGCAACCATTGGAGAAACAAGGAGGCAGGTTGTCAAGGAGACTGGCAAGTATGCACTTGTGGGGAAACATGTTGACAGAAAAGATTATTATTATAAATCAGAAAATAATGATGGAACCAACAAAGTAATACCAGACATCGGTGTAGACGCTGAAACCCCATTAAAAGCAGAGGTCTTATTCTGACCTGCTGGAAACAAGCTGGCTCAGACAACATCCCTCAAGCAGATAAGGTTCGACTACAGCTCCCATCATCCCTGGAAAAAATTTGTGGGCCTTGGTATTCTGGTAGCTTTAGTCTTCCTTATCAAGGATACCGAGAATGATGGGTGTGGTATACGGGGTGTGGTGGGGGGAGAGAGAAGCCTGCTTCAGTAACGCACTTTCAGATGAGAAGATGCTTGTAATGAAGGGGGTAGCCGCAGCTGTAATTCCAGACTAAGGGCAACCTGATTTTTTGGTGGCTAATGCCACTACCTTCTGCTTTCAGTCTTTCCAAACACACAATCTCCTTAGTAAAAAAAGAGGGGGGGGGAGGAAGCCAGATTAGCAATGCAAGGCAGTGGTTGGGTCTTATTTGCATTCCTTCCCTCCCAATGGCTTTTGACAACACAGAGACCAAAACCTCCCAGCTCCAGTGGTGGAACTAACTCTTTGAAGGGGGAGGGTTCCCCCCTCCCCAATTTATGAATGCCCTTTGGCACTATGGACTTTGTTTAAGTGCTGTTCCAAGACGCGCCTTTTCCCTTCGCAGCTAATCCATTCCAGTGAATTCGGCGCCGTCCTCCAAACACAATCGCAAGTGTGGTTGTAAGGAAGAATTCCGGAGCATGGAGGTGGAGGGATGGGGTGGGCAGGTTAAAGAAACTGGACCCTTTCACCTCCTGCCAAGAACAATCATTCTGGCATTTCAGGGCCCGGCCGGTAGCTCCCATTCCTCGCACTCAATTGCTTTCTCGCAGGCACTCGGGTGTCGCTGTCCTTTGCCAACCGCCCCGAGGGTTTTGGAAAACAGTGGTCGATCTGGTCGAAAGCGGGCAAGGCTGGAGAGCTACTCTGGGAGAGAAGATGTGGGCGCAGGTGTGAAAAAAAAGAGAGAGGTTTGTGATCAGGCAGTAAGGACAATGCAGAAGAAAGAAACCAAGGAACCAAGAAAAAGCGAGCCCAAGGCGAAACTCATGAGGTTGTCTTAAAACCATAAGGTAGAGGGGAGAAAAGGAGGGCATTTGCCCTCCCCAGCTTGAATCACCTGCGATGGACATCGATTGATTTAGCCCTCCGGGCGGAGGGAGGAATATCCCAACCCCAAAGGGCGGAGAACGGGTCGAAGGATCCCTCTGATTTTTAAAATAAAGGATGTGACTTCTTCAATGGTTCTTACCTTCCATAAATTAAGAAACGTACAGAAAATTATAAAATAGATAAATAAGCAGATACGTGTAGAAAAGACAGACAAGCAAGGCTTTTTAACGGCCCGTCGAATCGAGAGCGGACTTTTTCCAAGCTCTCTTGCTGTTCCAGTTCTTGGATGCAATCGGAAAGTCCTCTACTAGGCATGTGGGAGAGCGGATTTCCTAGCAGAGTTATCTGGGTTCATTCTAAGCCCAAATCAAGGAAACGACGTTGGCTGAGCGCATCGCGGAACTCAGTCAATCGTGGCTTATTCATTAAATTAGGATAAAATTAGCGCCTTACAAATCAGGCCTCTGAAATAAATCTGGCTATGTGGATCTTCCTAAATCCGAGGGGAGGGGTGGAGAGGGAGGGAGGGAGGGGAGAGAGAGAGAGGGAGAGAGAGGAACAGAAAGAAAGAAAGAAAGAAAGAAAGAAAGAAAGAAAGAAAGAAAGAAAGAAAGAAAAAGGAAGGAAGGAAGGAAGGAAGGAAGGAAGGAAGGAAGGAAGGAAGGAAGGAAGGAAGGAAGGAAGAAAGAAAGAAACTCTGCCCTGGAGTTCGAGGCCAATAGAAGAATAACCAGTCATAAATTGATTGCAGTGACCCGAACTCAGCTACCAATAAGGGCGAATGGAAACGGAGCGTACATTCAAAGGTACCGGTTCAGGTTAGACCCTAAAAAAACAAGGCGTTATTCAGCGGCTGATCCGGAAAGTTTGGGTCTTCCAAACTCCTTTTCTCACCGGAAGGGTCACCCACCTGTTGCTGGCTACGTAGCAGGCGGAGATTTGTTTTTCCCCCTCCCAGAAGCAATTAACCAATTCGACGAATAAATGAAATAAGCCCTAGTGGTGTGGATCAAAAAAAATCTCCTGCCCGCCGAAGTTTCCAGGGACTGAAGTCGTCGGCGGTGGCGCCCCGCGGAGTTTGTTATTCCCGGGGAAATGGGCCAGTCTTAAAGAATAAAAGCGATGGGGAGAGAGGGGGGGTGGAGGAAGGTGGGCAGGCGAACGGAAGGCAAAAGGCCCAAAACCGTCCGCTTGGTTTCCGAGGGAGGGCTGCCACATCTGGCTGAATGGGGGAAATGAGGAGAGAGAGAGAGAGAGAAAAGCCTCCAAGGGACGGAGGGAGGGAAGCTGCGGGAGGCGACTTTGTGACTTTAATTAAAGCGACTCTGCGGGGCAGGAGAAAGGGAGGGGAGGGAGGGGAGGGGAAAGCCCGCGGAGGCCCCTGCGCGCTCGGCTGGCAGCTGAAAACTCGCCTTCAGCTTTGAAGGATCGGCGGTAGCCACCGGCTTGACACGAGCACGCTCCCTGCAGGGGCCTCCGAAATCGGAGTGGGAGGGGGGATTCCTTAGCGGATAACAGTCGCACCCCTCCCCATTTTGCGTGAGAATAGCTCACCCTCCGCTTACTTTAATTGACCAAAAAAATGGAGGGTCTGAAAGGAAGGCAAGGGTTTGGGGGGGGGTCTGGTACCCTCTGGAGGCCGGTTTTAAGAGGACGCCTCGCGAATGATGATGATGATGATGATGATGATGATGATGATGATGATGATAATAAACAACTAGTGTTCGACTAGTGATTTGTCATACAAAATCCAGCATGGTTATCTCGTTTGCTGTGTATACTGTCATTTTGTGTATATAATAACAACAACAACAACAACAACAACAACAATAATATGCCGCACATCCAGTTGGGGATCCTTTGAGGCTCCGGCGAGGCTGGCATAGCAGCGCAAGCCACAGCCCAAGAAACTCCCAGTTGGAGGGTGGAGCTGGAGTGGGGTCAACGCAAAGACTCGGGGTGGGCGCACTTAAGCGCCGAGTGGCTCCGCTTTAGCAAAAGGGCGCTTTTGCAGATTAGGAAATGGGGGGAAACTCCTTCCCAAGTTTTGGGGACCCCACGCTGGCTTCTTCGTAGCTCTTGGCGGCGGCGGCGGGGAGGGGAAGAATGCTACGTGTTAGGCCACCTTCTCCTCTGATGCTGGGGAAGGGGGGAGGCTCTCTATTTCAATTTCGTTTGGGGAGACACTCCCCCCCTTCTGCTGCCCAACATTTTCCGTGTGCTTCTAACTCGTTTTCCGTTTCACCTTTTTCAGGGCCTCCTCGGGATGCGCTAGACCAGGGGTTTGGCAAGCTTTGGCAACTTTAAGCCTGGGAGGACTTCAATTCTGGGAGTTGAAGTCCTCCAGGCTTAAAGTTGCCAAGGTTGGAGACCCCTGCGCTAGACTACCCTGCGCATCCTTCCCTGGTGACAGCATAAAGGAATTCTAGGGTCCCTCCCCCCAGCTGAGAGAAGTCTGGCACCTCTGGCCGAGCCTGAGAAACAGGTGAGCAGGGAAGAGCACTCTTTATGGGGATTCCCCGTTATAAAATTTCCTGATGGGCCCCAACGCAGGGGGCGATCTCTTCAACCTTGTGGCCGAAAGCCATTCTATATACCAGTGGTGAAATCCAATTTATTTTACTACCGGTTCTGTGGGCGTGGCTTAGTGGGCATGGTGTGGCTTGGAGGGCATGGCTTGGTGGGCGTGGCAGGGGAAGGATACTGTAAAATCTCCATTCCCACCCCACTCTCGGGCCAGCCAGAGGTAGTATTTGCCGGTTCTCCGAACTACTCAAAATTTCCGCTACCGGTTCTCCAGAACCTGCTGGATTTCATCCCTGCTATATACCCAGACTGATTAAGAGGACTGTAATCCAGGATGCTTGCAGAGAGCCTCGACGGAGAACGTGGGAAAATAATCTATAAACTCCTGGAAGCTCTCTGCCCACCCCACCCCAACATACGCACACATCCTGCCTCCCACCAGCAAGTGTGGGAAGACAGCAAGCCCAGAGAAGAAAGTCCCCACCTGGAACCAAGCTCCTGGGCTCCCCGGGCCCCTAGACTGGTCCCTCAAGGTAGTTCGGACAATCGAACACATCCTGGAGAGCCCCCCCCCCAAAAGCATCTTCGTTGCTTCTGAAAGAGACGCGGGGACTGACAGGGGGAAGCGTCCTGTTTCGCTGGGTTGAGGGAACAAAGAGGAGGTTGGTGGGAATGCTGATAATCCGGGCAGCTCCAATTTTGCAAATTTAGGCGCCGAAGGATTTGGGAATCAGTTGGATTAAGCAAACGGACCAAGTATCTATAGGTGTCTATTATATTAGTCTCCCTTCCAGGCAGACTAATCTACAAAGTTGTGAAAGCTAACGCTATTTTTATGTTAATTTTACAGCAACAGAATCTTGCAAGACACACAACTTCCTTTACCTGAAAGAAGAACTAGGGAGAGCTAAGCCTGAAAAACACTTATTCAAATTACATTTCTGCCTCCCACTCAGATTTCTTTTGTCCAACCTTTGTCTTGGATGTGGCTCTTCCTCCTGTTTCTGGGTTATTGCTACTGCCCATTACAGTGGGATTTCTTCATCTTTAATACCACTAAACGTAGTTGGGCAGGGGGCACAGCGGGTACTCCCAGCCCCAGAGAAAACTCCAGTGCCAAGAGGTTCCTCCTGGGTCTTTTTCCCCCCTCCTTCTCCTCAAGGTCTATCCCAGGTCAAGGTCAATGTTCTTGCAGGCACTTCAAGCAGGGATAACAGCGACCTCACCAAGGGTCAGCGTCCACAAACACGACAAAGCAAAAGGATACTGGAAAGCCCTGGTAGTCTTTACCCATCTCCCTCTCAGAAATATTTTGACTGCATTCATACAATTTGCCTACTCAATGAACCTGTTTTCTGGTTCACTATATACACTATATATACAACAAAGAGCTTTTGTTTGCACAGCCTGCTACACTACCAAAACAAAAGTACTAACCAGCTCACTCCACAAAGGATGAAATGACTCAAGCTTCTCTGGTTGTACAAATGCAGCCACTAAATCTTTAACTGACCTGCTGAAGTGTATTTTGCCAACATGGATTTTCTGGAGAGATGGAAAAGGGTCCCCGATATCTCAGGGCTGATTCTGAATGGCTCCCTTATTCCCATTATTAAACATTTGATCTCATAATTGCACTATTAGTATTATTATTTTCTTGTTTAACCAACAACCACTACAAGCATGGTGTCCTATTTATTTCAGTGGAAGTCAATGAGATTTCAGAATGTTCAATAATCAGAGTATCTTATATATCCTTTATTATATTTCAAGCCTTTAAAGAACATCACATATCTGAACTAGCCTCATAGATAGTGAGCAATATTATCTACAGACATTTGCATTGCCAGCTCTGCCTTTCTGTTAGTCTATTATTCCAATTTATGAATGAAAAAGGTGCATTTGTAATATGTGCAATATGTTAGGACTTGCACAAAAGCATTATTAAACAACTGCAATGCTTTTGGTGGACATACCTTTGTTTTTAAAAAGTATATGCCGGTATGTATGTATGTATGTATGTATGTATCTGTCTATCTATCTATCTATCTATCTATCTATCCATCCATCCATATGGAAATGAATTTAATAGTAGGGACATTTCTATATTCATGCTCAGAATTGTAAAAATTCAAATTGCCCAAAAATATAATACAAATATATATATTTTAAAAATATATTAATAGTATACAACACATGTTCATGGATTCATGTTATAACCAAAACCTCAAATTCATCTAATATTACTAGAGTGAAGTGGAATGAAAAATGTGTGTATTTCTGGAGAGCATGTATGCATACATAGCAAAGCAAGACTCTAAATTGATTAATGGCAAGTGTTCTTGCTTATGGATAGGATTCAAGCAGGAAATGCATTAGGATCCATTTTTAAATACATTCAAATGTATTTTAATCTAATTCAGATAATTTTCCTTTCTCATGAAGCTTTAATAAAAAGAACTTTTTCCTTTATACAATTATTTTTCTTCCTCATCTTCTTTTCCTTGAAATTCAATAAAGTTATATAAAAAGGTAAAAATGTCATGTTCAACGAAATTCCATTTCCTTTTTTTCCTGATAACTCCAGTCTAAAAACCATGCTTACTTAGAAGAGAGTCCCATGGTTGAGATTAGGATCTAAATCAATGGTTCAGAATACCAGCTGCATAATCTAATCTTGGGAAGTTACAAACCCAAGTTTGATCAATAGAGTTTATTCTCTAGAGAGGATCTTAAATCTTATTCAAGATATGTTGATTGGAAAGAAATGTGCAGTATTGGAATAGATTTTTTTAAAAAAATTGATGTAAGATTGAGACCCTACTTGCTTTTATTCTAGAATCTAGAAAACGCTTTAGTGCATTCAGGGTTATACTGTAGAAGACTAGATTGCTCATATTTCTAATGGACCTTCAAAGAGCCATTGCAATGAAAATTAAGACTACAGTAAATGAAAGCCGGTTTGGTGTAACAGTTAAGAATTCAGGCTAGAAACAGGGAGACTGTAAGTTCTGGTCCAAAGGCACAAAGTGGCCCTTTGGTCTAAGGCACAAAGCCAGCTGGGTGGACTTGGGCCAGTCCCACTCTCTCAGCCCTGGGAAGGAGGCAATGGCAAACCACTCCTGAAAATTCTTCAATTTTCTTTCAAAAGTCAAGAAAACCGCAGGCCCCACTCCAGGCACTCACCAGAAGTCAACACCGACTCAAAGGCACTAAACGAACACACAAAAACGACTTTCAGAGCTGAATCACCACCCTCATTTATAATGGTTTCCAGAGTCATCTACCTCAGACTTTAATAAGACCGGCTTACTAAAGAAATACTAAAGCCTGCCTGTTACTTGCTTTGAAACCTAGATCTCACAAAGATTTAGCAAGGCTTTAAACTTCGGAAAACCTGGCTATATGAGAAGTTCTATTCGGAGAAATAGGGAGATGAAGAGTTGACATCAATCCACCGCCACTGTATTTTGATTGTATTTTGCTTACGTTGGTTTAAAGAGGTTGGGGTTAGATTGGGCTGAAGGAGGGTACTTCAATCGTCTCCATTAGCCTTGAAGGCGCCTGCTCGTTGGGGCCTTTAAAATGTCAGAGACGCCTTGGCAAGTTGAGCTTGTCCCTTTTGTTACTCCGGAAGTTGACTGAAACCAATGAAGCGGATCGGCGGGACCATTTTATTCAGATTTATCCTCACCGCCATTTAGACAGTTCCAAGGGGGAATCTCCAACCCGAAGGCTGGTTCGCCAGGCACCCTAGAGGGATTTTGCTCTGTGTGAGTGCAACTCAGTTTGCTGAGTTGCACTACGTTCCAGTAAGAAACATAGTTCCGGGTAAGAATGCTTAGCATGGCAGCTTCAGGCAGAGTCAGACCCCTTTCGGAAGTTAGCTGTAACTTCCTTGCTGCAGATGCTGGTGAAATATCACACACTGCCGATTGCTCACTATTGTCAAGTAAGTGAATTTCGTTTGTATCGCGAGTCCTCCTCAACTTCGGCGTGGGGACGGTTTGAAAATTAGGGAGCTGTGATTCTTCTACACAGAAGATAACGCGTGTTGGCGTTTTGTAAAGCGTTTATAAGGACAGCAGCCTTTGCAGAAGTCTCCTGGAGTTCACTCAAGACCTCCTTTTGTTCAGAAACAAACCCCATGCATTAATGAATAGGTTTGGAGTCATTTCACAGGCAGAACGCATTCTCTGAATTAATAGGATTGTGTGTGCGTGGGTGTTCCAGTCAGTGTTGACTTCAGGCCACCACCTGGACAAGTCCCAGCAGTTTTCTGGGTAAGATTTTGGAAGTAGTTTGCCCTTGCCTCTTTCTCATGGCTGAGAGAGTGATCAACTCAAGGTCACCTGGCTGGTTTCGCGCCTCAGGTAGGATTAGAACTCAGGATCTCCCGGTTTCTAGCCTGATGCCTTAGTCACTACGATTTACAGCTTGGGTAAATCCCATGAGATTCAATAGGTTTTACCCGCGAGTAAAAATGCTGAGGATCTGGCTGCATTCAACTGCAACCAGACTGTAAATTCAAACTTGGCATTACTCAGGCGCTTACTTGGAGATAAACAGTTTACTTGAACGAATTTGCAACCAAGAGCCTTATGGCTGTGGCACGTTACAATTAAACGCATTGATTACAACATAATTCGCCCTTCTTGGAATTTTGCACACCGAGGGGTTTTTGCGCTTAATAAAACTGCGTTCCGTCCTCCCCGAAAACTCCTGCTGGGTATTCTCCTGCGCTTAGTACCACAGAAATTAATTCTATAATTATAGCATTGCTGGTAATTTGCCTTGACCTGAAGTAGCTTTAAACCGGGCTTCAGGAAAGCCACCTTGGGTAAGAAGGCAAGTGGAGTCTGCGATGGGAGGGGTAGATGGGAACAAATCCAGAGAAGGGAGGAAAGAAAGAACTGGGTGTATATTAGGACCTAGCGCTAAAAAAAAAAAAAAAAAGCATTGCGCACCTTTCTAATAATACAAACTTTTCGAGACGAATGATTTTAGAAGATTGTGAGCACAAGAAATATTACTTTATCTATAGCACCCCGAACCCAGCCGCTTATTTCTCGAGCCATCAGACTCGAACGAATCTAGCCAGTTCGTGCTCCAGGCCAGATTTGCACCGAGAATGTCATCCAAGTTTTAAAGTGACTCCGTAATTCAGAAGTAAACCTCCTGTCAGTTCCCAGTACAGCAACTTCGTACCGGGCTGCAGCCTCCACCCCAGCTCTTGATTTCGTTACAAAAAAACAAAACAAAACCCGAAACCCCTTTCTCAAACTCTGCTTGTGTCACAATCGGAGGCAGCCAAAACTTCCACCTTCGAAAGAATCAGGCGCGGATTTTTGGTATAGGTTCTCCTGCTTCAGCGGAGGACTGGACTAGAAGACCTCCAAGGTCCCTCCAGCATACTCTGTTCTATATTCTATATTCTATTCTAATGCGCAACTGCAGCTCCTTGGCTGGAACCGAGAGGAGCCCTCCAAACACCAGCTACAACTTTAGCAACTCCTACCTAGTTGGATTTGGCCGGAAAGGCTTAGGCCGGTTCATAATAAGGGGAGAAGGAAGCAAAGCAACCATAGAGACGGAAAGGAAGCCACCTGACGGTCTGAGAACAGCTGAGGCGTCTAAAGAGAGCTGGTGCCAATTTGCTCCCGCTGCGCGGAGGGATTCAGTAACCGAAGCCTAGAGCGAAGCGCAGTACAAGGAAAACGCGACTGGCTCGGAAGGAGACCTCCTTGAGCTCCGAGCGACGGGATGTGGGTGCAAAGTTTGCTTTCCTGCCTCTAGCAGAAAGTGGAGCCTCCACAAACTCGTATTTATTGGACAACACATTCTGCGTTGCCCCCCAAGGCAGCCTGAATAATTGACACGGGGATACCGAGAAGAATCTGAGTATCAAGCAGGCGATCGGGTGCACGTGGAAATGCAGCAGGTGTCGACTAATGTTATTTGTGGATTTGTATTTTTTTCCCCCACCGATCGGCGAATTCTAAAATATGTATCCATTTCTCTTTTCACTACACGACCGCCAGTGGCAGTTCTCAGTTCTGCTTGACAAACACCGGTTGAACCAAGGCTTTTACTGTAGAGATAAAGGGGGCATGTAATCAGTTATCTATCTCTCTGCCTTTAAGTCTCTGGCAAGCTAGAACAGATAAGGGTAGAGATGGGCAGCCAGCTGGTGCCACTGTGCACATTGACACCTCCCTCTCTGCCTCAATGGACTTCCATCCCCCCCCCAAAAAAGACCCTCTTTATGTAACTAAATAAATGGACAGATGGCATGCTACATAACAAAATGGTGGTTTTTATTTCCAAGAACACTATTGGGGCCCATTGAGGTTTGCAGAAAATAAAAGTGGAAGTAGCTGTGGTTCTGTACTTTGCTTGGAAACGTGCCCATCGAGTGAAAGGCAAATACAGGAAAATAAAAGCAGGTAAGCAAGGGTGCTAGACAGATGATAGCTAGCTCATCAGTTGGACTTTAGGTAAGGGGAAGTTTTGAAACTAATGCTTTTCTCATGGCAGCCCATAGTGACAACACCCACAAAAAGCTCTCAACATTTCAAGTGGATCTGATTGATTATGTGCCATTCAGTTATTTTCAACTCCTAGCAGGCAAATAGATGAGATTTTCTCATGATTTAGCCTAACCGGGTCTCCCAATGGCATACTCATCACCACTATAACCAAGTCCCTCAACTCTGCTGTTGGTCCTCTTTTCTTCCATTTTCCCCAGAATTAGAACATTTTCCAGAGAGCTGAGTCTTGGCATAAAATGTCCTAAGTAGAACAAGTTGACCCTGGTTCAAATGTATCTACTAGTTTATAAAATTATTTAATCCTGATATAGGGGTGGGAGAGGGGGAATTATGTTTCAGTGAATTGAATTGGCTACTGGTAACGAAGACACCAAACCCTTGTTTGAAAGGCTTCAGCATAAACATTTAAGTTGCATACAGGTGATGTCCATAAAATGGTTTTCATACAACCTACTTACCTGTGTCTAATTTCAGTACAGTTTGCTGGGTTTGTATAACACACTAAACAATAAAATAAGCCTGAGATCAGGCAACATTGTAGGCTGAAATGGGGCTTTGCAGTTCATTGTGTTTTACAAGTTCTGCTATTCTTATAGGAGTTACACGTCCCACAAATTTCAGTGGAAAAATTAAATTTATGCCCAATTATGATCTCTCTCAATAAGATTTTTTGTTCAGTAGTTATGGCATAGAGCAGACTCACATTATTTCCAGTATTGTTTAAGCTACCTATTAAACCAATCCTCAGTTATGAGATCACATTAAGAAAAGTATATCATTCTGCAATTTGTACATATTGTGATTGTCTTTATTATTTAATCTGCTCAGTAGGGTTAGCTATTTATTAAGATTTAAACAGCTTAATTAGATGAATAGTTTAAATGTTTTGACAAGACCTAGCCAAATGTAAAGGTGTACGTTCCATTTGGGAGAACTGTTAATACAAACTTTAACAAATATTGTATACATGGAAAAAAGCCCCATTTTCAGCAATTCCTGTTTATGAGTTCAGCCTTAAGAAACTGATTAATTCTCCCACAGACATCAATAGAACACCTCACACTATTTAGGATCAACTCTGAGCCTCTGTCATCAGACTAGAAGACCTCTAAGGTCCCTTCCAACTCTGTTATTCTGTTATTTATGATATGAGTTTTATTTATTTATTTATTGGTTCGATTTATATGCCACCCTTTTCCAGAGACTCAGGGCGGCTTACAATGTGTTAAGCAATAGCCTTCATACTTTTGTATATACGGTACCTGCTTATTGCCCCCACAATCCGGGTCCTCATTTTACCTACCTGGAAAGGATGGAAGGCTGAGTCAACCTTGAGCCTGGTGAGATTTGAACTTGCAGTAATTGCAGGCAGCTGGTGTTACTTAACAGTACTTTAGTCTGCTGCGCCAGCAAGGCGCAAACCCATGCAAACACTTATTGCCTTTACAAATATTGAACTTCAAGTAGAATTGGCAATTCCATTGGTCAATAAATCTGTTTAGAATAAAAATCCCACTGATGTAAATAAGAGATGCCTCTATAAAAAAAGGCAGGCTTGATCTGGTGAACTGAGGGATGCTGGGAAATTGGAGAAAAGTTACAGCAGTATTTTTCAATCATGGTAGCTTTAAGATGTATAAACAACTCCCAGAATTCCTCAGCCAGCATACTGGGAGTCAAAGTTCACACATTTTAAAATTGCCCAAGTTGAAAAATACTGAAAGACTCAAACGGAGCCATCTCTTCTTCAAAATACAATAGGAAAAGTATGCTTGTTTGAAGCGTTGGGCTAATTTTTCTTCTGTGCATTATCTGGAAAAAAGCACAAGGGGCTAACTTCACTTTGACATCCTTAATTGAAAATATGTAGGCCAGTGACCCAAGAAATAGCAATAATGTATGTTGACTTTATTTATTTCATCTTTGTATTATATTTTTGTCCTGCCTTTATTACTTTATAAGTAACTCAAGACTTCTTCATATGTACTCGGAAGCAAACCAATAGATCAGATGTCACCAGTGTGATGGTATGATGCAGGATTACATATCTGGTTGAGAATTTTTTTTTATTGGAATAATCTTTAACATGAAATGCATAGTGAGGACGAAAAACAATGGTTTAAAAATGAATACAAATTCTTCTTTATCCCTTAGCAAGCTCTTAAAGGGGACCATTTAACTCTTTGTCTTCTGCATTTTCAAAATGGGATTTGTCATAATTCTGACAGGAAAAAAAAACAGCCTATGAAGTTGCTTTCCTTTTCTGCAAACATAATAGTATGGGTATATATGTGTGAAGGAAATGGGAATGTGGGGGTGGGGAGGGTGCTGCTTAAGGAACTGAGGAACTTGATGATGCATATAGAGTGTGGGCACTTTTTGTGGCCTTAAGTAATGGCAGCCTGTTTAGATGGCTCTTAAACCAGACTTGACCTTTTTGTCTTTTAACTTCCCATGCATGAAATTAGGTAGCAAAAAAAAAATGTGGAGAAAAGGATAAAAAGACATTTGGAAAAGTACAAACACTCAACAGGGTTCATTGTATTCAGCTTGCAGCCAAATGATACTGGCAACATCCACAATGATTTGTTTGGTTTTATTTTTCAAACATTTGACTCCCTGACTGCCAGCTTGCTTTCATGCAGAGGAAATCTGTTATGAGGAGGGATTACTTCACCTAAATAAATAGCAGTGATCCTTTAGCAGTGCGTCAGTAGTCCAACAGTATTTTTAAAGCATTTGCTTTCTGCAGATTTTCTGGGTTTGTTCTAGGAGAATGTTAGTTTCTTGGCAAGAGCTATTAGATGGAGAAAGCAGGATTGTTAGATCTTCCTGACATTGGGTGTTAGGTCTGCATGGAGTTGTTTGATTCAGGACATCTGGTAATCACAACTCATCAGGTATAGACAGAATTAGTCACCCAGAAATTTGCTTGACATGGGGGTAAGGGGGATAAGGGGTAAGGGGGATAGGGGGCAGGCATAGTGTGAACAAAAGAATAATCTTTCTAAGGTGAATTTAATGGCCATTCTAGTCCTGCATGTTATCTTCATTAGAACATAAAGCATAAAACATAAAATCCAGTTTGCTGACTACCAAGCCCACTCTGGCTGCTCTAAGAGCTAATTAATATTAGGATGCTAATTAATACTAGAAGCTAATTATGATAATACTAGGATGGGAAACCACCATGACCACAACTGTAGGCTAAACTGGAAAATTGAAAAAACATTCCAGAAGATGGCAATGAGAAATTACTCCATGAATGTATCCATAAAATCTCCAAAGGTCAAATTCATCTCAGAAGAGACTATATTATGTTTATGCACAGTGTCCTTCAGGGTTTTAGAAGAGGTATCTTTATCACTTTCCTTGGGGATATCAGAGAGGCTGGCTACTAGTACAATTTGAATTCATACTTTGTTTTCTGTCTCATCTTTTCTGTTAAATTAAAAAAAAAATCCAATAGTTTTCACTGTCACAGTATGTCTCAGTTACTAATCCATGTTTAGGGAAACAGAAGCATAGCTTTTTCCTAATTTGTAGTATTACAACAAAGAAATTACAAACCATATGTAGACCATATTGTTCCTGCATGACACTTAGGTTATAGTGTTCCTCCGAAGTTTAAAAGAGATTAATCAATTTAGGCTGATGGATAATCTTGGTGTAGCCTGAATACCTACAGACTGGGACTTTGCAGACCAGTCTTCCCTAATGTTCCTCTTTCAGAAACCTTGAACTCATACTCCTATAATACTGGCCATTGCCTGTGTTTGGCTGATGACTTCAGGTGCTTCAGAGATACTGGATTGAAGAAAGAAATCAAAATAACATAAACCAGCCAGTCACTCAGGTGAGATGAGTAGTTTCTAAACTAAATAAATAAAGCAAATCCAGGCAAGAGGAGAAATGAGCAATTTCAGAGGCATGTCACCTCAAAATTCCTTGAGTCTCCTTTGTAAACTGTCTAACATCACATTCCCATCGCCTAATTAATTATCCAATTAAAAGATGACACAGTGTGAATCCATTAAGAAGTTCAGTTAATTAGGTGATTGAAAATTGATGCAAACTTTCGAGCGTTGCACCAAATCTCCACTGGGTCTCCATTTCATTAAATTGTATGGCATAGTGGTGATATATTTTTAATGTGGCAAAATAACCTAAGTAATCACAATTCTAAGCAATAAATTTGGTTGCATGTCCCTGCAGGTCAATTTAAGCTACAGTGATGTGGGCCACTGCAAGAAAAGCATTTAGGCCATGTTGCAGAGGGCTTTCTTGGCAAAACACTCTGCCAAAATTAGTTTTTGACATTACTGAAAATGCAAGACTTCATTCTTACTGAACTAGAAGATCTGGAAAAGAACAGAATTATTTTGTAGCAATGGCAGAGGTTTTGCGATTGAAATCTTGTCCAAATATGATCACAAAAAGTCACTTTCTCAGCAATGTGCTATTTATTTCTTAATGTGCAGGCAATTGTTTCTTATAGATCAACATATCATCTCAAGTGATACTGTCCAGATACAAATATGAAGTATTAGTGAACATTGTCTCATGGAGTATTTCAAACGCACAATTTCTTTTTTGGCGGTTGGTTAAAGAAAGAATAGAGTGGTATAAAATCCCCCAAGGATCTGTATTGGGATGGATGAATGGAGGTTGTTTGTTTTTAAACCTGTTCTTTCATCGTCTGGAGTTAAGCATGAGCAGTGAAGTAACCCATTTTATGGATGACTCAAAATTATTTAGAAGGGTTAAAGTGAAAAGAGATATCGAAGACTTGGAATCTCTATAATCTCTTCTAAACCTTAAATTGAATGATTCTGGGCATTAAAATAGCAAATATGATTCGATGCAAACAATTTTAATTCTATATATACATAGGTGGTGTCTGATCCGGTGGCGTATCTATGACAACAAAACAAAAAAGACCACATTGGATTATTTAGTGAAAATGGTAACTCAATGTGCGCTAGATGCAAAACAAATGTGATCATGTCGAAATTCTATGTCAGGATGGAAACAAATGAAAATGAGATTGTCATTACTTTTAAAGCGTCTAACGAATATATGATGTGACCACATTTACAATGAAAGAGACAAGTTTTATAACATTAAACAAAGTTACAGAAAATGCCAATCTGAATGTTTGGGGGCTAAAGCAATTCATCTCCAAAGCGAGACTATAAGATTCTAAGATGAGTTTACTTGGAGGAGGTGAATTGCTTTCGTATTTTTTTCATTTTAGGAAAATGGCAAGTGAAAGAGAATATGACAAAGACCCCTGAAACTCAATGAAATGCAGAAAGTGGATACAGAGACCCAACATTCTAGAATCTCTTGTTATCCATAGAAATAAAGGGTTGGAGATTTCAGAATCTCTGATTTCCACTGTAGATTGCTTTGTGATAGAGTTTTTGAGAAAAGTGCCGATACACTGTATAAATAAATACAAATTTAGAGACAATAAATAACATAACCGGCTATTGTCTGTTTATAAATTAATTCACTTTTGATACTTTCTGAGTTGCTGTTTTACAAAATGGATTTTCCAAAAATTCAATTACATAATTCTGAACCATAGATCAGTTTAGAATAGAAAACCATGTAGAACTTGGACTTTGCTCCTTGGAATTAAGCACATCTCATCATTGCCTAGAACAAAGAGCCTTGATAGTACAGTGGTTTAGTGCACCCTGTTATTAACACAGCTGCCTGCAATTTCTGCTGGTTCGAATCTCTCCAAGGCTCAAGGTTGACTCAGCCTTCCATCCTTTCTAAGGTAGGTGAAATGAGGACCCAGTTTGTGGGGGCAATAAGCTGACTTTGTATAAAATATACAAAAGAATGAAGGCTATTGCTTAATGCATTGTAAGCCGCCCTGAGTCTCCGGAGAAGGGCGGCATATAAATCAAATTTAAAAAAAACAAAACAAAAAAAACGGGTGTCATACTCGATTCCATTGTGGGCCATATCAGGATTTTGTTTGTCATTAGGGGGCTGGGTAGGCGTGGCCTGGTTATTGAGGACCCGGATTGTGGGGGCAATAAGCTGACTTTGTATAAAAAAGAACACCGCTTGGGGGGAGGCCGAAAGCCCTACTAAGCAGGTATATACAAAAAGTATGAAGGCTATTGCTTAACGCATTGTAAGCCGCCCTGAGTCTCCGGAGAAGGGCGGCATATAAATCGAACCAATAAATAAATAAATAAATTGTGGCCAACTGGGTGGGCATGACCAAGGTGGGCCGGGACTGAGGTGGCACAGGCCGGTCCCTCGCCATCTCCAGGATGGCCCTGTGGGACAACTCTTTGACATGTCTGGCATAGAATATTCAAATTAAACAACATTAAATCAACGTATAACATTTATTCATCTCAATTTTTCCCATGTTTAATTTTTAAATCTGGTATGCGGCCTCCTCATATTTTCAACAACAACCCTATGTGGTGAGTTGGGCTGAGAGAGATTGAGTGGCCCAAAGTCACCCAGCCGGCTTTCATGCCTAAAGAAGGCCTAGAACTCACAGTTTCCTGCTTTCTAGGCCAGTGTTTTAACTACCACAAAATAAGTCTAAATTAATTCAGTATGGAAATTATTTGCATATTATAATTCTAGATCTGGATTTAAACTGCATCTGACTTCAAGTTTCTCTTAACAGGAATATTTAATATATTTGCTTCTTCTTGAATTGCTCAACGAAAGGATAGAATTTTTAGGCATTTTAATATCTCATTCTAATATGATTCATATTATATTGGCAAGTTCATTTGCTCCTGATAATCTAAAATCTCAGATTAATATGAGATACATTAATATGCAGCACAAGTGATCTAATGTTACCTTGAAATTTAAGTCTGATAAAACAGCTTGAAATTTTCTTTTCTTTTTTTTTCTTCTTTTTTTTTCTGGTTTCTTTTCTGCGTTTGTTCTTGGTAGTAAATAGGTATTCATTTAAGGGGGATTACAGATAAAAAAAATCAGTATTTAGTCTATTTTAGTTTCACTTTTAACAATATCATAAACATCTCCATTTAGGTTTTTGGGTACAACACTAATGAAGTAATTTTCTATTGTTCCTTCTGGGATTTTTTCCCCCCTGTTTCCCAGTCTAATTTACTGCCTGGCATATCCTAATGGTTTCCTGTCTGAATACTAACCAGGTCTAACTGCCCTTAGCTTTTAAAGATCAGCAAAGGTCCACTAGTGCTACCATAACCTAGATGGGGTTTCAAAGAAGCAGAGAAGAATGAAAATCACAACCCCCATTGTCACTACTTGCTCATCTTTCTATCAGTTGTAAATTCAGAAGAGAAATTCAAGAAAAGATCTTAGAAAACATGCTCACTGTTTGATTGTCGTCTCATTTTAAAAACTACACTCTATGAACCAAAGCCACACCATTTCAGATAAAGATAGCTTACCTCTTATTGTATATCACCTGTGCTCCATATACTGCTAACATGATTACCTAAATTTCAGAAACAATTTTTATCAATTTGAAACTATTGGGCCATCTTAGTTATGACCAATGTTATCAGTTCCAACACATTATTTGATTTCTTGATGTGTCTTTTCATTTTTCATGCAGGTGAAATCTGAGCTGGACCTCTTTTCCAAGTTCTGATATAATGAGAGAGGAGCCAGAAATTAAGGTGTGGGTGGAGAGAGCGAAGATTCAAAAGCGCAGAAACTTTCAATACTTGAACTTGTTCCATCTGCTACTGTCACTTCGAAAAAGGGGAAAAATTATTGCATTGTGTGCCATTTCTGATTCTCATTAGATGAGAATTTAAAAGAGGTTCAATGCAGGGGTGAAATCCAGCAAGTTCTGACAGGTTCTGGAGAACCAGTAGCGGAAATCAGTTCAGAGAACTGATAGCGGAAATTTTGAGTAGTTCGGAGAATCGGCAAATACCACCTCTGGCTGGCCCCAGAGTGGGTGGGAATGGAGATTTTGCAATATCCTTCCTTTTGCCATGCTCACCAAGCCACGCCCACTGAACCACACCACACCCACCAAGCCACGCCCACAGAACCGGTAGTAAAAAAATTTGGATTTCACCATTGGTTCAATGTTTACACATATCTCCGGTCTTACCAGCATGAACAATGAAAAGGCACATCAAGAAATGGGATAATGTATTAGAGTTGCTCATAAATAGGATAGTCCAGTAGTGCAAAAGAAAAAAATTGAAAGGTATGAAACCAAATCATCTTAGAGTCTGCCTCAGAAAATGGCAGACAGAATAAAAGATGCTGATGAACTAAAAGGAGAAGTGGTTAAGGAGGAGTCTTATTATAGATCATGATAAAATTATACAAAAAAAATGCACAAGGGTGGAATACTAAATTATAGATAGTCCTTAACTTACAGCTGTTCATTTAGTGATCGTTTTTCAAAGTTATAACGGCACTGAAAAAAAATGACTTACGACCGTTTTTCAAAGTTAAACTGCAGCATCCTCATGATCAAAATTCAGATGCTTGGCAAAATTCAGATGCTTGGCAACTGCTTCGTACTTATGACCATTGCTGTGTCCCTTTTGCAATCTTATGACAAGCTGAGTCAATGGGGAAGCCAGATTCACTGAACAACCAGCTCACTAACTTATCAACGATGGTGATTCACTTAACAACTGAGGCAAGAAAGGTCGTAAAATGGGGCAAAACTCACTTAACAAACGTCTCACTTACCAAAAGAAAGTTTGGGCACAATTGTGGTAGTAAGTCAAGGACTACCTGTATTGCACACTTGTTTGGCATTTAGTATTAGTATTAGAGCTATACGTGGGGACTTTATATTTAGCCCTATATGATTTTAGACTGAAGGTGAGGACTCAATAAAGGCTGAATTCTGGTCCTGTTTCCTCTTTTCTTTGTGCAAGGATTTTTTAAAAAATAATACAGCAGTATGTGAAGAAACATTTTTGTCCCCTAATGGTCTCTTATAGCAGCCTATCTGGACCGTATGAGAACCCTTTCTCCAACCTGTCCAGCAATGCTGGACTACAGATCTCGTGCTGGTTGATTGGGAAAAGCTGCTTTTTATTCTGACAGGTTGCTTGCATACACTGTGGTTTTCAGTTTAGTTAGTGTCCTTAAAATTAGAAAAATAACAAAGAGTCCTGGCTTGGGTCTCATTGTCCATTGAGCTTATAAATCTTAGGAATCTTAAAAATTAAATCTTAGTCTTAAAAGTGAAGCACAGAGAAATTCTGTGAGGAAGATGGACTGTTTGTAATGAAATAAAATAAATAAATTGGAAAGGGACTATTATCTTGGAAACCACATGTGGTTTCAGGTAGCATAAAATGTAAATCTGTGTTTCGGTAAGTGGGGAGAGAATGGTCCTTGAAAGAGATAAATCTGAAAAGAAAATTATTTTTATTTAAAAGTATTATTTTAAATTTTACCAATTTAAAATAGTTATGGAAGCTCATATCTCTGGGCAGCTGTTTAATTGTTAGCAGAACTACCTCAGTATGTTTTCCATGGGAAAAAAATGGATGTAGGTTTAAAATTTCACTTCAGCGAGGCAGGTTTGGGCCTTTCAGTATTAAATGTTACGGAATAATGTCAGGAGGTGCTTTTGAACACACAGCTGAATACTGAGGCAAACTGTGACTGACACATTCAAATGTGTTAAATATTTATTTTTTTTTATTGTCAGGAAGCCAAGTGATTAACCACATTGCTGCTACAAAGCAAATTAGACTCTGGCAAGGAAGATGCACGGTTGGTGGTTGGCCGCTAAGCAATGGTTTCCTATGGCATTAGAGTGATTTTATTTTGTTTTATTTTCATGAAGTGATAGGTCCCTGTGTGATTTAGAAAGCATTTCTACCAAGGTGGTTTTGCTGGGTTTCATTTGGTTGCCGTTTCAAATCCTTTTGATTATATTACTGTATGTTTGATGTATGTGTGAGTGTGAGAGGAAAAGTAGGGGTATTTGTGTTCTACATGCACATATAATAATTTATACTGCTAAATTATTTACAAAACCTCACAATAAAAATAACAGTGAATGTTGGTTCACTCTGGATTTTTATGGAAGAGTGGTGCGAAGTAGTAACGGTAATCAATTTCAATAATTTTAAGGGTTCTTCAGCCTATTGCACAACAGTATGAAAATTGCTAACTATGAAATATAAAAGCTCTTTAGTCCCCATTACAGCAATGTGAAAATTATTAACTATGAAATACAATAAGCTTATTCTGTAATTACAGTTTTGTGTTTATTTAAACTTTGAAATAAAATCCAATAGAAAATAGAGCAGTGTTCCAGCACTGACTGTACTGAGGTAATATAGAGGCATAATTCCTGTAAAACAGCCATATTAGATCAATTTTCCAGTCAAAAGTGATTTTTTAAAAAAATGCTGGTGGTATCTTAATAAACCATCACAAATCGTACTTTATTCCTCATTCAAGGGTATGTGGGGAGAATTTTCATAATAGGTTATAGAAATGTGTGAAAGGAATGTCATGAAAACAGAATGGATCCTTTACTCAAAATACGAAGAGGTTGTTTTTTTGGGGTTCTGGGACTTGTTTAATGATTTTTATTAAAGTTTACATTTACAAAGATAAAAGACTAATACAAACTAAAAAATAAAATAATGAAAACAGGGAGGTTAATAAATGCAGAAAATAAAATAAAAATATTGAAGAAGGAAAAATAAGAATTAATAACAAAATGAAAAGAAATATATAAAGAACTGACTTCATATTACATTACATAATCAATTCAGGGACTTATCTCCTACTCTGAGAAGACAAAAGATACTTTCTTCCTACATCTCACCTCTTTTCTATAAACAAATTCTTAAAGCCTCAGCAGTCAGTTCTAGTAAGCAAAAATCATTAACTGTTACCAGAAAACAATAGATATATTTTAAACGTAATCAGATAAATCAACTTTATATTCTTTTCCTTTACTAGACTAACTTAACATTTTCTCTAAAAATACAACAAAAATCTATTTTTTTAAATCTTAAAAGCCTTATCATTCAGTGCTAGTCAGCAAAAATCCAATAAGGGTTATTAGAACCAACACATATATTTTAATCTTGATCAAATCAATCAACTTTATATTCCTTCCCTTTGATATTTTTTTCATTTTCTCCATGTCTCTTCTCTGAAAATCTTTTAAAATCTTAACAAGTCTCTTTTTTAATATCCAGAATAAGAAAATTATCCAAATCACACTTCTGGTTTGTTATTGGTATATCTCTTTTAAATATTAAGATATAAGCCAGTTTCATATGGATATGTATATCCAGGATAACAGCTTTTTCCATATCATTCTTACCATTTTTAAATCCACAGCCTCAGTCTCAGCCTTACCCAATAAAATTTGTTCTTCTTCTGTAACCTCTTTTAACCTCTTATAATTATTTAAAATCCCTTTGGATTCTTAATCCATTTATACATTTCTGAAATCAAAATTTTAATCACCCTTTTGCTGCTTATTTCCTCCATTTTTAAAGTCCTTAATCTGACGCTTAAAATGTATTTCTCAAGCACTAAAGGAAATTGACCTAGTGAATGCTGTAAAACTTGCAATCTGAAGGTTATTAACAGTTGATAAGTAAATTAAAAATCATTTCCAAAAGTGATTAAGAGTTTCAACTGAACTATTTGTTTATTGAAACTATGTTAATGTTAGTAAACTTCATGGAACCTCCTTGATTTCAGCCGCTCCACACACATACCAATAAAAAAAAAAACCTGGTTCCTGCAGTCCACAAGTGAGGAGCAGTTGTCTGGATTGGATGTTGGCAATCTCACAATCTCTCCTTTCTTGGAGAGATTAAAAATGGTCAAAATTTGCCTTCTTGTCACTGATGTCTGCCACAATGCCATACTTACTCCTTCAAGGACATCTAGCCACATATACCTTACATTGTAAGGGAAGAGCCATTTTAGTTTATGGTAACCAAAAATTTGTTCAGAAAATTTGTAAGAAAAAGTGGTGCCAGATTTCTCCTAAAATATTCTTTAGTAACAGCACAGGATATAAAGGTATGTAAATATGTGAGACCAGATGGTTGCAAGTATATTAAAAGTATGTGTTGCTTCATTTACTGTATATACACTAATATACACCTGGCCCATGACAGTTAAGGCAAATACATAATTCACAGTAGTGGGGGTAATTAGTAGTTTGGTGTCATTATTTGCCCATTGTTTTCCCCAAAACTGCATGATGGCTGGGGAATTGAATGATTAGAAGGCTGGAGGCTAAAACATATGAAGAATGGTTACAGGAATTGAGTATATCTAGTCTAGTAAAAAGGACTGGGGGGGTCATGATAGCAGTGTTCCAATATTTTGTGGGCTGCCACAAAGAAGAGGGGATCAACCTATTTTCCAAAGCATTGGAAGGCAAGACCAGAAACAATGGATGGAAACTAATCAAGGAAAGAATCAACAGAGAACTAAGGAAAAATTTCCTAACAGTGAGAACAATTAATCAGTGGAATGGCTTGCCTTCAGAAATTGTGGATGCTCCATCACTGGAGGTTTTTAAGAAAAGACTGGACAACCACTTGTCTGGAATGGTATAGGGTTGTGATGGCGAACCTATGGCATGCGTGCCACAGGTGGCACACAGAGCCCACCCTGTGGGCACATGAACCATCATTCCACCTCTGCTCCTCTGCACATGCGCACGTGCCTCCCACTGGCCAGCTGGTTTTCAGGTCTCTGCCGTGCATGCCTGGGGACGGCACATGCGGGAGATGCGCGTGCATGCACACGTAGGGGGGCGGGGCATATAAGGGAGCATATGTGCATGGATGGGGTCACATGGGGTTCATGCATGCATTGCATTATGGGTGTGCGCACATGTTTATGCATTTGCATGCTTGCGTGCTTTGGACACTCGGTGCCAGAAAGGTTAGCCATCACTGGTATAGGGTCTCCTGCTTGAGTAGGGGGGTTGAATTAGAAGAGCTCCAAGGTTCCTTCCAGCTCTGTTATTCTGAAGTTGAAGTCCACCTATCTTAAAATTGCTAAGGTTGAGATACATTGGACTAAACAATCTGATCAAAATAGTTCCTAGTTCTGAAAATTGCATCCGTGCTCGTCCTTGGCTATTTTTTCTTTGTGTTTGTTCTTCCACATGGGCGTTAGCTGATGCTTATTGGATTAGGAAAATTCCCATCTTTGATAATATTACAACTTGGTTCTCATCTCAAACTAAAATACACAGATTGTTCAATTTGGGCTTAATCTCTCGTATGAGCCCAACAATTGTGGTGATGTGAGTAGAGTCGGTTGTGATTTATTCAAGTAATTGGGGTTAAATCATAATTTGGCCCAATGGATGGACACATTCTATATTTCTTGGAAGGTAAAGATGTCAGGCTGCAGGTTTTTTCTTTGTGACAGTCATGAACCAATCATATGATCCAGTTTTTGCTGAAACATTTGGATATTTCATATCTGTATGGGATGTTGAAGCAATTTAATGAAATTGTTGCTTTGGCCATAAATTTTGATTTTGAATTGAAGCCTAATTTCTCCTCCATGAATGATACAGAATTCCAGAACACAGTTAGGTTTTGCCAGTTTTTCCTTTCCGTATGCTACCTGCCTACCAGTCCCTGCATACAGAATGAAATTTGGTGAAGGCTGCTGATAGGAAGAGAATTTAGCAGAAAGGATTTTTCTCTGTATTGTGAACAAAAGATTAATTCTGAATTCGTCTATTTGCTGTGATAACTGGTGTCATATTTTCAAAAATAATATCAGAAAATATTCAGTGGAATTTTCTTGAAAAGATACACAAAAGAGCATTTGTGTTTGCATTTCCACGTAGATTATTATTCAATAAATGATCCTAAAATGTGGTGTTATATGTATCAGATACTGTTTGAAGTAAAGGCTATGTTTGTTTGATCTTTGCAGCCTTGAACTAACAACCCACTTCCAATATCATGCATAATTAATTTGTTTCCATATACTAATACGATTAACAACTTCAGATTTTACACGGAGTACTGAGTCATGTTCAAATAAAACAAGTTCTAATGAGAAAAATTGGATGTGGCAGCAAATCAGTGTTCCAGTAAGCAATCCAGTTTCCTATGTGTTTTTTCTATCCCTTCTGCATGTATTTTTGTTAGGATTCCACTGTAAACAAGAATTTGTTTCATATTGGGTTAGCCAGAGTAAATACATTTAATCAACAATACTTTCATTGTAAATATTGTGATAAATGGGAAGGTTTTTCTGAAGTTATACAGTACTATACACCTGAATGCTGTTTTGGGAATTAAGGTTAATAAGAAGAGCATTTAAGATGGCTGGATCTATACACTAAGCCGTAGCTTGTTTAACAAAGCAGAATTAACTTGGTATATGCAATATAAATCATAGTTTACAACCCAGTCAGAACCAAGCAAACCGTTTGGGTTGATATAATATGTAAATCCAGAAAATGAAAATAATTTATGCTATCCATCAATATTCTAGAATCACTAAAAGTTTGGAGCCAAACGTTTAATTTTTTGTTGATGCCTTCTAAATATGTAGGATAATAATACCCAGTAGCACCAGCCATCTGACCAGTCAGAGGTGCTGGCAATTGTGGTCTAAACAAACTGGAGATCATCAAGCATGTTCTGGCTTGTGCTATCTCTATGGGCTGTTGTACAGGTGGGGTCCTAAAAGAGGACAAGTCAGTGGGCAGCAGGGAGGGAGAAACTGACTCCCTCACTTTCCATAAGTTTGGAAACGGGAGTCAGTGGTGCAAGTTCTATTGCACTTGTTCAATACGTGTTAGATTTATACCCCACCCTTCCTCCAGGAGTTCAAGGAGTCAGAGAGCACTCCTTCCTCCAACTTTTTCCTACAGTAACAACCTTTGTGATAGGCTGGGTTGAGAGAGAATGAATAGCCACAACAGTTAGTTGAATAATGTAACCACTACACCATACTGGCTCATGTCTGATCTTCTATACTTCAGGGCATTCCTGTAGAACCTGGGAAGCTTCCTGTAGAACCTAGGTTTGAGGGGAATGCTGCCCCATTCCCCTCAAACCTAGTCATGCTGGCCAGGTCTGCAAGATCGGAAGGGCCACAAGCTCCCCATCACTGCTTTAATGAAAAGCTTTGCATCATGCTCTGGGTGAGTCAGAGAAATCCTTCTTCTTGCCCTTACACATAAACAAGCATATTCCCACTCTGATTCTGTTAAGCCACTATTCTCTTATAAGTTAGGTTAGATTCCCAACTGAGTTAGAGGGAGGGAGTCATGCTTAAGTATTGGAACCATGCCAGGGTATAGCAGCTGAAGACCTTGTACAGTATCTTTGTTTAAAATCAAAATACTTTAAAAAGCAAATAGCAATAAGATAAGAAAAATCTGGTTTAATGTTCCTGTCATTGAAAAGGGGAATAAGTTTGCATTAAACATGATCATGAGTGGAGGTTTTTCACGCAGTGGCCGTGCAACGGTGCAGCTGTTGCCCTTTGAGATGCCAAAACTTAATGAAGTAGGATAAACCTTGCTGAGGAGACAAACACATAAATGAGATTTATCCCAAGAAGGATTAACTTCTGTACTTACACATTTCCAAGGACAAATAGTGAGCAAAGCTTTCCACATGTCATCAGGCTTCTGGCCTGTGGGGTGTGATTTACGATTCACACATGCTGAGAATTTCACAAATCCTCTGAAACACGTTGCAATCAATGTTTCTTGCTGATCCAAGAATAGCTCTCTTGAGCTTCCAAGTGCAAACATGTTTTTTTTTAAAAAAATCCTCTGTTGGGGTAATTCAAAAGGCACATTATACATGAAGGCAGGGTGGGAATGGGGAGGAGAGGAGAATAGCAAAGCTGTTGCAATTTGCAGCAAGGTTGAAATGTTGACTTCTCGCACAGAGTGATAGAGACGGCAATCATTTTGCATACTTAGTTGAGAGTAAGCCTTATACAACTAAGAGAACTGATTTCAGAATGCACATACACTTTGACCTGGGTTAGTGCATCATTCATAATAATTCAAGAGATTTTTCCTTCCTTTCTTCACAACCTAGTGAGAACCATTTCTCTTTAGTCTATTTTGCTGTACTGGGTCAACTGAACTGGTCTGAGTTTCTCTAACCATCAAAAGATAATCAGGAGGGAACAAGTATCAACCCAACTTTTGCAAAGCTAAGTCCTGCTTTACTTTTCCTTTAGACAAGCTAAGCCTGTCAGCCCTGGATTCATCTTTGGTCAGACTTTACACACAGTGCCAAGATGGGCTTTATCTGCAAATGATTATTTATTTATTTTACCATTCTTACATGTTCCTCCAGTTTTTGAAAGTCTGAATGATGCCACACACATATAATGAGAACATCAATGACATTAGAAAACACTTCAAAGCCAGAGAGGACAATATTAAAACTTTCCAATTACAATCTGGAAATAATAAAGTTTAATGATCTAAAAACCAACATGGAAGGAACTATACAGATTTCTGGGGAAATGCATTTCCATAGAAAGAGGACAAGAGGGCTTAGTTCCATTACATTAAGTTTCTAGAAGTAGATTTTCACCGTATTTATTTTCTGCTGGTGCTCACAATCTTCTGCCTAATTCTCCAAAACATTTAAAAGAATAACACTAAGAATAATAATAGACAACTGATGGAGTTTATTTCAACTGACTTTAAAACAATGCCACTATCAATTTCAACACTAGTTACTTTTAAAAATGATTGTTGAAAAAAATATGCCAATGTAACTGTTTAATCTAGGAAAAAATATTTTAACCTCCACTTGCAAATATTTTCTTTACAGAGATCTGATTTAATATTTCTTAGAGGCTGTGATGACGGGAAAGCTCATTTCAACCATAAAATGAGCAGTTTATAGGATGGTCCTAAGACAGAACTTACATCAGGCACAAAAAATGTGTCTGCTTTGGGTTAGCATCAGAAAATAGGAGATAAAACAAGCAGACTAGGCAGTGCTTGCATGATGCTGAAGAGGCTGGCTTGTGCTTTATTTCCATTGAATGATATGATGGAATTGACTTCCCTGGTAATTTTCTTCTCAGCAGTAAATCATTCGCTAATGGTGTAATTACTGTCATCACAAAGATGCTGGAGGAGGGTGGCCCTCTATTATATCAGATTTCCTGCTTTTGGTATGGATGTGTGCACACGCTGGCATCACATACACAACCACATTAAATGTACCTCTCTCTGATGCCTCTGTTAACTGGAAGTCAACAATTTGCAATTGCTTTCACCAATTTTCCCTCTGAGGAATGGATGTATGTTCATTTACAGGTAGAACTCGCTTACTGACAACCTCAGTGACTGTTCAAATTTACAGTGGTGTAAAAAATACGTTTTGTGACTAATTCTCGCATTTATGACTATCGGAGCGTCCTGTGGTTGCAATTCAGGTGTTTTGCAACTGCTGTGTTTTTGATACTGCAGCATACCACAGTCATATAATTCCCATTTGCATGCTTTGCAACTGGCTTGTGACAAGCAGAGTTAATGGAAAATGCAGAAATAAATTCATAAGTCATGGTTATGTGATGTTTTGCTTAATGACCACAGTGGAAGTGAAGTTGCAATCTGTCTTGGTCATGTGATTTTCTGCTTAGTGACCGTGATGCTTAGCAGGAGTTGCCAGGCCCAGTTGTGGTTGCTAAGCAAGGACTACCTATATAGGGGATAAGGTTTGCTTCAACAACACAGCTCTTCAGTTTTGTTAATAAGGCACTGTATTTTGTGCATTATTTTATCTCACATATCATTCAAGCAGCTTCATAATACAGGCAGTAATCCCTAGTTTAGGAGGGGAAGAGATATAATATCTACCTGTTATAATGCCTGTACAGTATTTTCCTCACAGTGCCTTTATAAAAAGTGACACAGCATGGGTTATTTTTTTGTTCTATTTATTTGTCTTAAAACAGACAAAAGTGTGTGGAACATTTCTTAGGCATGGCAGGAGGAAGATAAACATTTTCCTTGTTTATTTTGTGTGTGTGAATCGCAATTGCCCTTTCTCAAGCTTTAGTTAAGTCTATCTCATTTCTTCTAAAGCAAGTTCAACCGTTTCACCTAGTGAGTAAGCAGTATCTGTGCTCTATGAAACACTGAGGAAAGCAGACCACAAAACATTTTCTTTGCAACTTGTTCTACGCTTTTGGTCAATCCTGCACATTCAGATGCTATCAGAAAGGATTTTCCAAACAGGCATGTCAGACACATGCTTGAGTTGGAAAACAGTTGAAAATATCAGGGTGACCATGAACTTCAGAGTCCATTCTGAATTTTACCTGAACAGAATTTGAAATTATTTGGGGAGTGAGATTTCTACCATGGGAAGCAGACATAGAATTGAAGTAGTTTATAAATTTTTGCTACTTAAATATTCTACATTGTTATGTTTCAGTTGAAAGGTTTGGGCCACTTTAGAAAAGAACAAGTATAGTATAAAATAAGATCTTTTGCAGTTTTGAGATCCCCAAACAAATATTCATAGCAACCATCTGCAGCTCTAACTTCTGCAATCTGGATATTTAGCATGGTTTTTAAAAAATCCCCACCTAGGTGTTTCCATTTTTGCATGCATGCTAATATGTTTTGTTCATTAATTTTCCTACAGCAGACTATCAATGAAAGGAGAAGGAAAAATCTAAGTATGCACCCTCGTTTATTGCCATAGACAAAGCACATTTTAAAAAATATTTTATTTTACCGCTGCTGTAGTTAAGAATGTTTTGTTTCCCTATCCTAGAAAATTTTTCATGCTCCTGGCATCTGCACAGACATGTATCAAGGTGAAGTGCAAGAAAGCCGACATTTCTTGAGCATTTAGGACAGTACTGTTGGAGACAGGGCAGGTTTGTTATGAATATTTTGGGCCAGGTCACCAGGCACTCCCGCACTCCAGTCAGGGAGCTGCTTGTACAGTGCGCAATTGCGCCGAACTGATCGCTCATGCCCGTTCAGGTAGCTCAAATCCTCCCACTCCTCCAGATCAGTTTGATGTGCATTGCTCATCTTATACACAGGATCATTTGGAGGACAAGCTGCGCCAGTGGTGAAATGTAAAATTTGTTACTACCGGTCCTGTGGGCGTGGCTTAGTGGGAGGGGTTTGATGTGACTGGGTAGGCGTGGCCAACTTTAAAAAATACATTTAAAAGCATTTTTTCTATAACCTCTTTGGCCGAAGAGGTTGTAAAAAAATGCTTTTAAAAGACTCTGACAATCCCAGCTGAGCCGCACGATCATCAGAGGCTTTTCTTTTTTACTTTTAAAAGCATTTTTTCGGCTGAAGGAAAAAATGCTTTTAAAAGTAAAAAAAGAAAGCCTCTGATGATCGAGCGGCTCAGCTGGGCATCGGCGGGGGGGGGGGGGGGCAGGGATTTTTGCTACTGGTTCTCCGAACCACCTGCTGCCATCGTTACCGGATCAGGCAATCCAGTCCGAACCGGGAGCATTTCACCCCTGGGCTCCACTTGAAAAGATGTGAAGACGGGCCACCCTGTTTTGTTGGTGAGTGAGGCATTGATTGGGCTTACTTCCTAGGATGGAAGCCTTCTGTGTTGTACTTATTTCAAAGGCCAGGCAAGCCACCTGGCAAGGAGAGGCCAGGCGAGGCAAGGAGTGGCTGAGAGGGGAGGGGCGAGGCACTCTATTCAGCCAGTTCGCCAAACTCCACAAAAAATTAGCTACCAGTTCTACTGAACTGGTGCGAACCGGCTGAATCCCACTATTGGCTTTAACCTTAGAAATGTTGGGCAGATGATAAAAAACTTTGAATGGTGAGGGCCAAGAAACATTTTGTGAGCAGCAGGCCCCAATCATCCAAAGAAAGCCTATAAAGCCAGAACAGATGAGCTTTGCCCATGATCAAAATATTCTACATCAGTACAGAGACTGAAGGGCTTTAGATGAACTCAGAGGTTATGCACGGAATATCCTGTAATATGCCTGAATGCCATAAATTTAAGAATATCCTGTAATATGCCTGAATGCCATAAATTTAAGAAAATGGGTTATTTTGTGGCTGTACATCATACTTTAAAAAAGGGAAAAAGTTGCAAAACATGGTGATACCAAATGAGCATTTCTTTTAGGGATCAACTATATGCCCTGATGACTCTGCCAAGTGATGAAAAATGTCATAACAAATTAATGGTTGTGCAGTACACTTTTAAACTGATATCAGAGGTAATACAACTGAATCGATCTAAGCCTGCCTCATCTGTAAGAGATTACTGCATCCCCTGGCAGCAAGAATTTACATTGTTTATGCTATTTTATAGCTATCCGCCAGGACAGGCATGGAGATGTCTTTAAAGTATATGTATTCTGTGGTCAGAAAAAGAAACTTCTAGATTGACAGACATCTAACATGCTGAATGGGGGGGGGAAGTGTTTCAGGAGTCTTGCATAGAAATTGAAACCTTAAAACAGTTTTCTAGTAAGAATAAAATTTAAGGGAGAAGTCATAGTATATATAGCCCAAGCAGCCAGATTTCTAGCCCCACTTCTCCAAAATAGAAGAATGAGAAATATTTATTTATTTATTTATTTATTTATTTATTTATTTATTTATTTATTCAACTTGTATGCCGCCTTTCTCCGAAGACTCAAGGTGGCTTACAATGTATTTAAAAACCATATATAAAAACATTAAAAATTAAAACATTAAAAACAATTAAAACCCATTCACACTATTCATGGCCGGATCTCGCAAGATTGCAACAGCGAGATCAATGGCCCCAGGCCTGCCTGAAAAGCCAGGTCTTCACCGCTTTTCGGAAGGCCAATAGGGTGGGGATGGTCCGGATCTCGGGAGGTAACTGGTTCCAGAGAGCTGGGGCAGCCACAGAGAAGGCCCTCCCCTGCGGGCCCGCCAGCCGGCACTGTTTAGCTGACGGGACCCAGAGGAGACCAACTCTGTGGGATCTTACCGGTCGCTGGGAGCTATGCGGTAGAAGGTGGTCTCGAAGATAACCTGGCCCTGAGCCATGTAGGGCTTTAAAAGTAATAACCAACACCTTGAATTGTGACCGGAGACCAATAGGGAACCAGTGCAGCTCGCAGAGAATTGGGGTAATGTGGGTGTACCTAGGTGCACACACGACAGCTTGTGCAGCTGCGTTATTATTATTCAATTAGGCAGGATTGAAATTATCATACAAAAAGTATATAGCAATGGAAGGATTTCATAGCAGAATTCACGTATAGGTACACCTGAAATAACTGAACAAAGCCACAAATAGAGAAGGGCATTGCTTTCCAAACATAGTGGATAATTCTCCCCAAGTTACACATGCTTAAATACTCTTACTACTAGTTGCAAGATTTTGACTCATTTAATCAGACTAAGGTCATGCTAGTTTCATGCCACTTATTATACCATTTGACAGATTGTTCTATTATTTCTGAGTTTTTCAAAGGGCAATGTCTACATTTTTTCAAGACCTGGAGAACGTTTCAGTATCCACTGACAATTTCTTAATCTACACTTACCAAGAATGAATATAATCAGGCCCACTTAGCAGTTTTAACAACTATGAAGGCTGCAGGCCTAAAGCTAAAAAATAAAAGCCATCTAAATCTGAAAAGCATATAGCATAAAAAATAGAATAAATAGTATGAGCTAGATCCAAGGAAAGTGAAGCTGAATGAACTATCCAGAATCTGTACATGAACTACGAGTTTGAGATATGGTGTGATACCTTGAAATATTTATATTATTGGTATTATAAATAGAAAAGCCATGCATCCTTTAAAATCAACTTGCTAAAAACATAAACATTTTGGCAATTAGCACATAAACGAGATAACTTTTAGGACAGAAATTAAGTTAAATTTTAAATTAAAAGACCCATATTCTGTATTAACTGACATATTGCTCTAAATCCTGATGCTACCAGCTATAGAGCAGATGGAATATTGCTTCAAATTCATGAAGCAAAATGGAAATCAATATCCTGAATACCCAAATTGAGGAAGAATTTCATACCTTATCCTTCAGTGAAATGTACTTTGAGCAGGTCCCTTATAAATCTCAGTTGTAACAAACCATGAATTGAGATCCATTCTTCCGTCTTTGTTGCAGACAGTCAAACCATATTTTGATTCCAGACAATAGTCAAAATTCCAGTAAGCAGTCTAACAAAGGTGGTCAGTTGATGCAGAACTCAGTAGTAGGCAGAAGATCCAGTCCAAGGTCAGAAGTTCAAGTAGTACAGTAGGTATGACACAGGCCAGTTTATAAAAAACAAAGAAGTTGGTTTCTGCATCGTATTAAAACAAAATACATTAAACTGCCCTATTACTGTTACATATTGGCACGAGTCATCTGAGTTGGTGCGGGAGTTCATGACCTCCATGACGGCCATGGACCTGACTCAGATTGTACAGGGCCCAACTCATATTGGAGGACACACACTCGACCTTATTTTTCTCTCTGGACAGTGGATAAATGATCGTGGGGAGGGGACTCTATCTATTGACCCTCTGACATGGACCGATCATTCCCTCCTTAGACTCGACTTTTCCTCTGCCATCCCCCGTCGCAGGGGTGCGGAACCAATAAGATGGTTCCGCCCCAGGCGCCTGATGGAACCCGAAAGTTTCCTGATGGAGCTTGGGTCATTTCCCCCCTCCTTAGCCCACGATTCATCTGAGACCCTTGTCGCGGCCTGGGAACAGGCTGCGGTGGGGGCCTTGGATTGAATCGCGCCTTTGCGGCCTCTGATCCGACGCAGATCCCGGGCGGCTCCTTGGTTTACCGTGGAGCTCAGGGAAATGAAGCGTCGGAAAAGACGCCTGGAGGGTGGTTGGAGATCCTCCTGATCCGAGTCCGATCGAACACAACTAAGAACCCATATTAGGTCTTACCTTGTGGCGATGGAAGTGGCGAATCGTAACTATTTCGCCACTCTCATTGCATCTGCAGAAAATCGCCCAGCAGCCCTGTTTAGAGTGACTCGCTCCCTCCTTAATCAGGGAGCGAGGGAGGACCCCTTACAGGGCCGTGCTGAGGACTTTGCACAGTTTCTGCAAGATAAAATCACTCAGATTCGGACTGGGTTGGACTCCGACTGGACAGAGTCCGTTGAGGTGACAGGGCCTAGTCTCGGTGGAGACATCTGGGTTGAGTTTGAGCCTGTTTCATTGGATGACGTGGACAGGATTATGGGTAGGCTGGGGTCTTCCACTTGTTTACTGGACCCTTGTCCCTCCTGGCTTGTTTCGGCAGCCAGGGAGGTGACTGGAGACTGGATCCAGGCTATTGTCAACACTTCACTAAAGGAAGGGGTCTTTCCCGCTGCGCTTAAAGAGGCGGTGGTTCGACCCCTCCTTAAGAAGCCTAACCTGGATCCTGACGTACTTAACAACTACCGTCCAGTCTCCAACCTTCGCTTTTTAACGAAGGTTGTTGAGTCCGTGGTGGCACAGCAATTCCCTCAATTCCTGGAGGAAACTGACTACCTGGATCCTTACCAATCTGGTTTCAGGCGTGGCCACAGCACGGAAACGGCATTGGTCGCCCTAGTAAATGATCTCTGGCGGGCCAGGGATGGGGGTTGCTCCTCCATCCTGGTCCTTCTTGACCTCTCAGCGGCGTTCGATACCATCGACCATGGTATCCTGCTGCAGCGGCTCAGGGGGATAGGGTTAGGAGGCACCGTTTTACAGTGGTTCTCCTCCTATCTCTCGGGCCGTCTGCAGTCTGTTTGGGCAGGGGGTCAGGGATCCTCCCGGAGGCCTCTCACTTGTGGGGTGCCTCAGGGCTCGGTTCTCTCTCCTCTGCTCTTTAATATCTATATGAAACCGCTGGGTGAGATCATCCGTGGTTTTGGGGTGAGGTATCATCAATATGCTGATGATACCCAACTTTACATCTCCACCCCTGACCACCCTAGGGATGCCCTTTCCGTGATGTCCCACTGCCTGGAAGTGGTGCGGGTTTGGATGGGGAGGAACAGGTTTAGACTCAACCCTTCCAAGACTGAGTGGCTGTGGATGCCGGCATCTGGAGGTTCCATCCTTAATGATCGGAGGTGAAACCCTTGCTTCCTCCGATAGGGTCCGCAACTTGGGTGTCCTCCTGGATTCTCGGCTGTCTTTAGATGACCATCTGACGGCCGTAATCAGGGGGGCCTTCACACAGGTCCGTCTTGTGCGCCAGTTGCGCCCGTTCCTAGACCGGGATGCCCTCGCCACGGTCACTCACGCCTTTGTTACCTCTAGGTTGGACTACTGTAACACCCTCTACATGGGGCTGCCCTTGGGATGTGTCCGGAGGCTTCAGCTAGTCCAAAATGCAGCCGCGCGGGTAGTTACGGGGGCGTCTAGATACTCCCGTGTAACACCTCTCCTGTGTGAGCTGCACTGGCTACCGGTGGCACTCCGGATACGTTTCAAGGTGCTGGTGCTCACCTATAAAGCCCTTCATGGCTTAGGCCCGGGGTACTTGCAGCACCATCTCCAGCCATTCTCCCATCGTCCTGTGCGCTCTCACAGAGTCGGCCTCCTCAGGGTGCCGTTGGCCAAACAATGTCGGCTGACGACCCCCAGGGGGAGGGCGTTCTCTGTCGGAGCCCCGACCCTCTGGAATGGATTGCCCACTGAGCTCAGGACAGCCCCCGACCTTCTTTCCTTCCGTCGTGAGCTGAAGACGTGGCTCTTCCGCCAATTAAACTGATCCGTTTGGGGGTACACTGGTATAATTTTAAATCGTTTTTTAATTGGGTTACTGATTTTAATTTGGTATTGTATTGTGATTTGTACTGAAGTTGTCATTTTGTAAGCCGCCTTGAGTCCCTAGGGAGAAAGGCGGCATATAAATCGCAATAAATAAATAAATAAATATGAACTAGGCCAGTTGCTCATTTGCTACTGGTATTAATGCAAAAATAACCAAAGAAAATACAATCCCATAATGCACCTTTTAAGATGTTGATAAATTGGACAGTTAAATTTAGGTCTAATTTAATTTTGGATCTTGTCTTTTCATATATATATATACTGTATGAAAAAACTTTTTTTCTACATAATAAAGAAGAGCTCGCTACGAAGAATATTGGGAATTTACGATGACATTGTTTTGCTCCTTTCTCCCATTTTCCCTTATGCCAATAACCCTATGAGGTACAGTATGTTTGGGACAAGAAAGAATGACTGCCCTTAAGTAACCCACAACATATGTGAGGGTGGATTTGAACCTGACATTCTTCAGACTTAAGGTAACACCTTAATCAGGGGTGTCAAACTTGATTTCATTGACGGCCACAGCACAGTTGTGTTTGACCTCAGGGGGCCCTGGGCAGGCGTGGCCAGGGTGGGCATGCCCAGCTTGACGTCACTCATGTCAGGAGCACCTGTGGCGGCCCAAGCACTCTGCCAGCAAATGGGCTCCTGCAACCTTCTGCCAGCCAAAATGGAGCTGGGGAGGGCCCACGGCCAGATCTAAGCACCCCATGGGCCGGATCTGGCCCCCGGGCCTTGAGTTTGACACCCCTGACCTTAATCTCTACAGTTTCAAGTGAAGTGACAAAATCTCCAGTTCACATTTAAGAATCAGCATGGCCCTACTACTTGGTCATGTTGGCCAAAGGGATAAATGATTAAATAATTTTTACAGTGCTAAGCAAGATCCAATAAATTATCTGAAACAGCATTTCATTTCATTCACTACTTCACCACCACTCCTTTAATCTAATTTGGCACACTTCAAAACAAGCACTGGGTTACATCTATTTCCCCCCCACCCCAAAAATGTCTGTGGTCACCTATGCAGAAACTAGAGGCATTCCTGTAAATAAAGATGATGCTAGGGCCTGATGCCTTGTTCATTTAAAATATTATTTAATAAAATAAAAGAATGTAACCTGGAATTAAGGAGAAACTTCCTAACAGTGAGGACAACTAGCCAGTGGAAGAGCTTGCCGTCAAAAGCTGTGGATGCCTCATCACTGGAGGTTTTTAAGAGACTGGACAGGCACTTGTCTGAAATGGTATAGGGTCTCCTACTTGAGTAGGGGGTTGGACTAAAAGACCTCCAAAGTCCCTTCCAGCTCTATTCTGATTGAAACTAAAATTAGATGAGTAGAAAACCTTGAAGGTGCCAAAAGTCTACAGAAATATTGGTACCATTCAATATTTATATTTACTGATTTAACCTTTTAATTTTACAATTTTTTCCTGTTTATTTAGTTATTTGCTATTTTTACAAATAACTCAAGGCAGCAAACATATTCAACACACCTTCCTCTTTATTTTCCCACCACATCCCCATGAGGTGGATTGGGCTGAGAGAGTGACTGGCCCAAAGTTACCCAACTGACTTTTTTGACTAAAATGGGACTAGAACTCACAACCTCCTGCTTTCTAGTCTGGTGCCTTAACAACTACATCAAACTGGTTTTTTAGCTTTATTATATAATTAGATATATTAGACTTAAAAAGGACATATGAATTTATGTGCTATGCAATTCTAGTATCAAAAATGGGATATAGAGTTATCATTATTAAAATTTATTTGCCGCCTATTTTACTCTTAGGTTACTCTTAGGTATATCTTTTCTTCCTCTCCCTTTGCTGTAAGAAATGTAATATTGATCAATTGCAACATTATTGAACAATCATTTAATATTTTAATGGCTGGTAAACATTAGTACCAGTACCTCAATCTTTAATTTCTAAAGAGTCTTAACTGGTGTCTTCCCAGAAACCAAGAGGTATCTCAAATAATCAAGATTTAATGAGTGTTAATGTACAGAAATTATTTTGTCAGCAGGCTCACAATTAAATTCAGAATTGGGGAAAGAATATTGATAGTGAGCCATTTGTTATCACATATGGAATGTATATGTCTGTCTGTGTGTGTATATCTTAATTTCTAAAGCTTTTGCCTTTTTTGACTGACGCAGATGCATTTTGCATAAAATTTATATATTCTTCTATGAGTCTCCCTGTTGGAATGTATTTTTACCTCTATTAGGCAAATCAAGCTTTCCGTATCACACTGGAATTTTGTACATGCATAAAAATATATAGAATAAGTCAAGGTTGACTACTATCAGAAATAATTTGGAATAGCAGAAATGACATTTTAACTTCACAGAAAAATCTGTGATTAGATTCTGAAATCCTTTTCCTGTTGGATGGAGCCTGTGAATTCATTCCATAGAACTTTACGATGCCTAAGCATAGAATTTGGCCATATTCACTTTCTCTGAACTGTGCCCAGTAGATAACTATATGAGGTTACAATCATCACTCTGATAAATAGCTGCCAGCTCACTTTCTCAAAATATTATTCATGCAAACAGTCTACTTGCATGAACTCTGTATCACTGGAACTGTGAATTTACACATGGTTGCAGCTCTTATTCTGTAAGCTAAGAAAATTACAGATGATCACCAAAACTGACTGTCAGGCTTTGGAATGAAGAGACAGGTTACTCATCTGGGAGTTAAGACTTCAATAGAAAAAGATAGTGTAAGATTGGAGAAAACCAATTTAGTTGATTTACATCTCTTACCAGCTTTAAAATCATATGCCTCCTTTTATATATCATGTTCATTCGTTTATTTATTTATTAAATTTCTACACTGCCCATCTCATCCAAATGACTCCAGGCAGTTTATAACATAATAAAACAATATAAACTCTGAATAAAGCCACAAATTAAAGAATTAGGAACAGGTTAGAACTTACAAGTTAAAAGTCTATGGATATTCTAAGCCATCCAGGTCATAGTTGTCCCAAAGGTGCTTTTTCAAGAGGCAAGTGGACTTTCTGGTTTTTCTTTGAAGAAGTTTCGCTTCTCATCCAAGAAGGTTCTTCAAAGAAAAACCAGAAAGTCCACTTGCCTCTTGAAAAAGCACTGTTGGGACTATGTTAAAAGTAGAAATCAAAGTTAAAAAATTAGGAAAGGTGAACAGATAACAAGGTATGGCAATGCTCTTAAGCCACCAGCAATCCAAGGGTTGCATCAGTTTTGTTGTACTAAAAACATTTTTTTTCAGCTTAACAAGTTAAAAAAATTCCCATTCCAGAACTACTGGAAGAATATACAAACAATGAAGGAAATGTGTTTTAACAACCAGTATTGGAAGGTTTTTTTTTCAGATTCAAGGCCTTTTCGATACATCTATATCCATCTTCTAAAAAAAGAAAAAGGGAATACCGTTTCCTCTAAACTACAAACCCCAGAACTCCTAGTTATCATGATGGGAGTTGTAATACAAAGCATCCTGGGTAACACCTGGCAACCTGCTTGAACATTTCCAGAGTCCTTAATGGTGCACTCAGAGAGCACAGCACCAAGACCCATCATCTTGATCCAGCTGGTTAAAGAAGGCTGAATTGGAAGCCGTAGGCTGGATTTGTTTAACAAATATCCCAAATTAGGTCCCAAATTATGAGTTATGAATCCACAAAGATCAATTAAAAAGAGCCGGCCACCATCTAGGTAGAGCCCTCCAGCTAGATTCTGCTGATATAGACACACACACCCCATAATTCCTTTCGCGATGCTTAGGAATGCATGCTGGGCGCTCGAAAACCGAGCATCCCCAAACGGAAAAAAAAACAACAACCCCAAGCGCACGTGCTCAGGCCAGCCGTGTGACCTCACCGAAGTGGCAGCGGCGCGTGCTTTCGCTTGCGTCCTGGCCGGCGTGATTTCCCTCCCCTCCTCCCCACCCCTCCCGAAGCGCAGGCGCAATAGCTGAGTTACCTAACGCGCCGCGCCCGCCTCCTTTTTCCTTTGCTCAGCGGGCGGAAGCGCAGTTCGACGTGAGAGGCGGGAGGAGGGGTCTTTGGTGGCGGCTGTTCCGGTCTCGAGGGGTTTCCTGGTTTGCAGCAGGCAGCGCTAGTGAGTAACGTGGGCGAAGGAGGCCATGAATTCGTCGATTCGTGTCTCTTCCGCCCCCCCCCCCCGTCTTAGCCTGAGGACTTGGCTTTTGTTCGTATTCCCCCCTCCCCATTTTAGAGCGGCTACGCACCTAAAGCTCATCCTTTGGTCTGCTGCCAGGGCAGGAGGACATAAAGCAGACAGGAAAGACTAAAGTCAGAGCCAAATTTTGTGCTTTTGGGGTTATTTCCGGGGTGTACAGGATGTTTCTTAGAGAAGAATCGGAGAAACATTGTCCCTAATTCCCCCCACCCTTTTTTTTTGGCAGAATCGGCTAAATTGCATATCATGAGCCATTTGTGTATATTGGTTATCCCATTTATTTATCTCGAAGGGTTTAGCCAGGAAGGGGTCTAAGGTGGTTTCCTGGTCAATGCAAACAAGAGAGTGTGTCTGTCTGTGTCTTTAGGGTTACAATTTCACAATAAGACTGGACACAAGGCTCGGAAGAGGAAAATTGGAGAGAGAACGAAACAGTAAAGCACTGATTCGTAAATGTTATGAAGCTTTACAATGACCTGTTGTTAGAGAATCAGGAGAGTAGCTTTTCTCCTTGTGCTACATACAGCCTAGGAATATCTCATGGGGGAGAAGAAGCCAAGCCTGATGAGGTTTGAAGGCTTCTCAGCTTTGCTGGCTTTAAAAATTGTATATGGTGGGGAAGGAATATGCACTAGTAGTGCTGGAGGAGTTAAAGGTTTAAATAAGGAAAAAAATGTAATTTTTCAGATTCTAAGAAATAGGAAGACTTCTCCTCCCTCTCTCTGATAGCACAGAAGAAACTAATTTCTGGAAGAAACCAATAACAAAATAACGCTAGGCAGCTACCAAAGTTAATACCCGTGTTTCCCCAAAAATAAGATCCTGTCTTATATTACTTTGAACCCTGAAATAAGCGCTTGGCCCTATTGCCATGCGCTCAAAAGCCCGATTTGGGCTTATTAGGGGATGTCTTATTTTGGGGGAAACAGAGTATGCATATCAAAGAGATCTCAAGTGTAGTTAGTAAGAGAGGAGGCTTACTGGCTGACCTTGACCATTCACCAACTCTCAGACTAAAATAAAAATTAAAGAAATATGGGTACTGTATTATCTTAAATTGATGGATGAAATATGAGTGAAATAAAAATATGTGTAGCCCATAAATTCTTATCAAGGAATACCAAAATGCAACCAATTCACAAATTGGCATAAGCTTACCTTTAATTGGTGGTTGGAGAAATGAAGAAAAAATCTGAACTTGAATAATGTTGCTGTCCTGTTAGGAGAGCTTTCTTTTATCTATAGTTTACCTATTTCATTTTTCTCAGAAAATAAAGAATAGGTAATGTGGATTTTTAAAAATTTCCCTGTTATCAGATAACCTAAAAACATTTAATATCTGCTTATTTCAGAAGCTCGCATACATTGGATAAGTGTGTTACATTTTTATTTTGAGGAAACGTTTATTAAAATTCTATCCTGGCCAGTGAGTTACTGTGAGCATGCAGCTTTCACTAAATATAGATTTGCTCATCTATGAAATAGGCTATTAATAAGTAGTCATGATAGCACCTTATAGTATTTTACATTACTGAAGTAATAATATTCCACAAGGACAAAATTGGTTGGTTAAAGATGTTGACTTATTTCTTTGGTTCTTCCCATGTCCTTTTTTCTCCTTAAGGCTAGTGTACTTTCCAGATGTTTTGGATTACATCTCTCATAAGCCCCAGTCATCATAACAAATAAGCAGGAATTATGGGAATGGGAACTAAAAACTGAAAACATTGGCTATAAGGCACTGGGTTTCTTACCCCATTTTCAGATTTTTTAAAATTCTATTTAGAAAAGTAGAATTGCATTCTATTTTTGTCAGATAACTGATAATTTTAATAACACTAATGCTTAGCTAAATATGTTTGCAAAGGATTGTGGATTCAAACCTTGATAACATAAAGTAAGCCTAAAGAGATTTCTGTTTAAAATTTTGGAGAGATGCTATCTATAGGGTAGACATACGCCGACGGCCTACCTTTATATAAAAGAACTTCATAAACTTCTGTTTATTTTATTGTGTGTAATTTGTATATGTATGTAGTTTCAAGTCAGTTGTTGACTCCTGTTGATTGGATTGACCAGTCCCTGCAGTTTTCTTGGCAAGGTTTTTCAGAAGTAGTTTCCATTGCCTCCTTCCTAAGGCCAAGAAAGAGTGGCCCAGCTTGTTTTGTGCCTAAGGTGCTACTAGAATTCAGTCTCCAAGTTTCTAGCCTGATAGAACCACTACTTCAAATTGTTTCTCATGTACTGCATAGATACTGATTTTAGACGAGGGGAAGAAACAAAGTGCTTTGTGTCTATACTGTGATAACTCTGATTTCTTTATTCCTAAAAATGTTCCTACAAATCTTTAATGAGGGGTAGTTTAATCTTTGCTTCATCTAGCATTAATTCACAAATGATGCCATACTGCATCATTTGAGAGTATATTAATATGGGAGTATGACTTGATTTGAGAACCTTGAGTTAATAAACCATGTTTCATCATCAGTTTTGTATGAAAGGAATTCTTGTTAGAAATACCTGGATAGCCTAAGGCTCATATGAGTTAGTACAATGTGAGGAAAATTAAGTGTGTAAACTTGGACAATAAGTCACCTACTTGTCATAGTGCTAGGTTCCTAAACCATTGGGTAGATCAGTGATGGCTAACCTTTTTGCCATCGCGTGCCAGGAGAGGGGGGATGGGGGAGGGTCATGCGCTCACGTGCCCATGCGCATGCGTGCGCAATCCCTCCCCCCGCTCCTGGCACATGATGGCCTGGTAGGCCCGTTTTTCTTTCTTACCTGGTTCCAGATCCTCTCTTTTTATCTGGGAAGGGCAAAAACAGCCTTTCTCACTCTTTCGGAGGCCCTCCAAAGGCCTGAAACGGCCCATTTCCCAACTCACGGTGGGACAGGAAGTGACATTTTTTGCTGTCCCCAGCCTCCAGAGCCTCTCTAGGAGTCTCTAGGAGCCTCTCTAGGAGTCTCTGGAGGCTGGGGACAGCAAAAAAGTCACTTCCTGCCCCACTGTGAGTTGGGAAATGGGCCCTTTCAGCCTCCAAGGGAGTGGAAAAGGCTGTTTTCGCCCTTCCCAGATAAATAGAAAGGATCTGGAGCCAGGTAAGAAAGAAAAACAGGCCTTCCGCACCCCATCCCAGGCCCTCTAGAGACAGGAAACAGCCTGTTTCTCTACTTCTGGTGGGCCCAGAAGGCCCGAAAATCAGCTGGCCGGCGCACACATATGCCCCAGAGCTGAGCTGGCGTGCCCACTAATATGGCTCCGCGTGCCACCTGTGGCACGCGTGCCATAGGTTCGCATCATGGGGGTAGATTATATATTATATGTGACAGGTTTGGGGTGTGCGTGTTATAAGATGAAGGGTTGTCTCTATTTGCTAAGGTATGATTGATGTGTTACAATGTTTGTCAGATTATGTTGCTTGCCAGAAGAACAAGGATTGGCAAGTGGACTATTGTAGGCTGAGTGTTTGCAAGCTACAGACATGGTAGCTCTTTATCTTCTGACTATGAGCCTTGGCTTTTTTAAAAATACAAGCTTGTGTTTACTTGGGGAAGTCATGCTTTACACAAATGCACAGCTTTCAAGAATTGTCTACTAATGCCAAACCTGGTCATTTTCTTTTGAACTATGCCAGCTCATGAACTGGCTTGGACAACTAAAGGAGTCTTGACCTATTCAGAAGAACTTGGCAAAGAAAGAGGAAAAAAAGGGAAATCAGGTTGTATGGAAGCTGTTCCCTCCCTGAAATGTATGAGTCCTTTTGTTCTGCAGTATTAATAGTATTTAAGTGTCAGTGCAATAATAAAGACACTAAATAGAATTGGGTGGAATTCTGTTGCTTCTCTAGAGAGGGATCTTCTCTTATGTCATGGAATTAATTATGTTATAGCTCTGAGGAGTTAGTGTACATAGAGGAGATTTTGTGTCAGTACCTGACTATGTACACTTGAACCTAACCAGCCATGCCATTGGGATTCAAAATATAATGATGATAAAAAGTTATTTTTATCCCTAATAGAACATTGGAATAGTTCACTACAGTATTATATATTAGAGTTGAATCTAGAGGAATTTAAACAGATGCTTACTTCAGTGTCTTTGTTGGATCTTTGCTGATTTGAAATTTGATCACATTTGGATATAGCTATCAGACTCTAAACTGAGGACATTGGAATCATCTTTTAAAATTACATCAACAAGATTGATATACTGTTTCAGAATATTTGAGTATGCAGAAATCAGGCTTCTCAGCTAGACCCAAATTTATTTTAGGTAGTGAAAACCTGTCAATTGCTGCTGAGTATCATCTTTGAGCAGAAATATTAAATGCCCATTAATCCTAGGTAAACATTCCCTACTTTGTAAAGAACTATGTAAGATTCTTCCAGGACTGCATTTGAACTCTGATATTTTTATAAAACTGTAGCTTTTGGAGTTGGGTTTTCCCAATATTTAAATGAATTTCAGCAGTAAAAGCTCTCACAACAAGTCATTTTTAAAGTCCTAAAAGCACATTTAAACATTACAATTAAGTGAATGGCAGAGAATAGATTATAATTTCAGTTGTTTCCAGGGATGAAAATGTGAATTGGTCCTTGTGTTGCAGTCCTTATGAAACTTGAAAGCCTGAGTCAAGATTGTAATTGAAAGCTATATGAAATCTCAGCTGATCAAGAATCCTCCTATGCATGTGCTGAGAGGTATCTGAAAGTGCAAGTATTCTTCATAGTTTATGCTTTATTGGCTGTCATTTGGTTTTTAAATCCCATATAGAATATTGACTTTAAACTTGGGTAACTTACAGTCCTGTGAATATTATTGAAATGTAAATTCCATCATTTTCAATCAGAATGTGATATTAGAAATGGTAGTTCTGATAATCTGGAAGACCTCAGGTTGTATCATATATCCCAGCTTTTTTTTTGTATGGGATTCTCATATTACCTGAATCGTTTCTCTTCATGAGAGAAGGCTTACTTCGTGTCTACATTACAAATGTTTATTAGCATTAATATAGGTCTGTGATGGCGAACCTATGGCACGCATGCTAGAGGTGGCACGCAGAGCCCTCTCTGGGCATACGCGTCATTGCCAGCTGCTCTTCTAGTTTCCGGTGCACACGGCCAACTGGTCTTCACAGGTGCCAGAGCACCAAAAAACGGCCTAAAAACAGACCAATAAACAGCCAAAAACAGGCATGTGCGTGCCGGCCAGTTGCTCTTCAGGTTTACGGTGTTCCAGCGCACGCACATGCACACGCATTCCAGTTTAGCACTCGGTGCTGAAAAGATTTGCCATCACTGATATAGGTCATCCTTTGGTTCAAAGTGACATCAGTCCAGTGACAACACATTTTGGTATTGTCAGTTTGTGTAGCGGTACTATAAAGTGCTAGCCTAGAAATTAGGAGATGGTGTGTTCTTGGCCTCCCTTAGGTATGAAAGCCAGCTAGTTGACTTAGGGCCAGTCACACTCTCTCAGTCCGGCCCATGTTATATCGTTGTTAGTTTGGGGAAAATAGGAGGTATGAAAATTAGGTATGTTGACTGCTTTGAGTTGCCCAAAATATATAAAATGGGCAGGATAAAAATATAATAACAGCATTCATATAGTTTGAATGCTTTGAATTGGAGATGCTATGGAAATCTCAAAGTGGTAATTGGAGGCTGTTTGGATTTGAATGAGATGAAATAGGCTGAAACAATCTGAACTCATGCAAGACAAGTTACTTCTTGTACAGAAGGAGTAGACCTTAGTTGAAAAAGCTTATCTCCAACTCGGTGCTCTTCCTTGACTTACGGCCTACTTCAAAATAGAAGTTGCAGCTGTGACACCTGTTCCCAAATTTGGCTGTGTGCCAATTGTGGCCTTACTTGGACTGGGAAGATTTTGTCATTGTGATTCGTGCATATATATATTAGCTGTGGGGGCGCTGTGGTTAGAATGCAGTTTTGCAGGCCAACTCTGCCCACAGCCATGAATTTGATCTTGATGGGCTCAAGGTTGACTCAGTTTTCCATCCTTCTGAGGTTGGTACACCAAGGACCCAGATTGTTGAGGCAATATGCTGACATTTGTAAACCACTCAGAGAGTGCTGTAATGAACTATGAAGTATATAAATCTAAGTACTGTAGCTATTGGTAGTATTTAAATTACTGCAATGTGCTGTAGATGGGGCTACCTCTGAAGACTACTTACAATTGCTACAAAATATAGCATCTTGTATATTAACAAGCCAAAATCATCATAATCGTATAATACTTGTTTTATGGTTGCTGCGTTGATTATTAGTAGATTTCCAGGTTCAAAGTGCTGGCTTTGATGCACAAAGCCCTGCATAACTTGGCATTGGGTTATTAACAATTCTCTGCATAGAAGTGTCTTACTTAACCCATCCAATTTGGCCCAACATTAGCATCTTTTAGTCTTCTTTCAGGTGTGTGACATGAATGGAATAAGCATTTTCAGACAAAGTTTTATTTGCAGTCTCTGTATAATATGCAGTAGCCTCCTTTGGAAATTAGGTAGATTGCCTTCATTATTGGGCTTCCAGAAGTTATTAATACAGAACTATTGGATATCCTCTTCGGGTAGTCAGTAGATACTAATGCAACTATTGTATTATTGTAAAATTTAGATTTTACTTTGTTTTATATTTTTGTGAATTAAACTGCTGGGAGTCATTTTGAATTTGACAGTATAAAAATAAAACAGGGAGATTTTTGGCTTAGTTGTTGGCAAGATTACATGACCTAATACAGAGTTTTCATAATGACTATTCCAAAACTCAGAAATCTTTTGAGAAATAAATTGGCTGCTGTTTGTTTGTTTGTTTAAAAAGAAATTGTACAGTGTAACATAAAAATATTTTTAAAGGCTAGGTTTTGGTTGATGTGGTGGATTAGTTGGAAGGTTATACATTTTTGATACTATTTAATGTGTTTGTTGGTTGTAAGCCACTTTAATCAGTTGGAAAAGTGGTGTGTAAATATTTAACAACATTTATAAATTGCTAAAATGCTCAGTGACGTCAGAGCTTAGTGATCTCCAGAGAGCTTGATGAAAAGAGTTGGAATTTTTTTCTCATTTGTTTGGCATGTATTTCTTCTATTGTTCCTTGTCTGGGCTATGTTAGTTACCATCTGAATGGATTCCAATTATGTGCCGGAACTATTACTGTCTCTCCCTCATCTCAAGAGAACATGGGGCCTGGGTTTCTTTAAGACTTCAAGGGAAATTGTTTATCTGAGTTCATCCTTCTCAGTTTTTTCTCCCTATGTCATATGCCAATGTAATTGTTTTCTTTTTTATCCATTAAAATTAATGGACTTATAAACAGAAATATTCATATAACTTTAGTATTTATATTTAAACTTGTTAAGTTTATTTTATAAAAACTATTGACTCATTAAATTATTCAAATTAATGAATCCTATTTGGGTAGAGACACCTGCATGGTAGAACATTTTCCCTCATTGCCTGTTGCAAAAGAAATAATGGATGGGATCTGGTATTTGATGAGCTTCTCTAAAGAGGCAGAATTTATTCAATCTGGAGTATCTGCAAATCTGCAGGCACTGAGTACCATAAGTCACCTCTTCTTTCTATTTTCCAAACCACATTTCTTTTGTATCTGTCAAAAAATTCTTGACAAGCAGGTCTTTTGGGTAAATTGATAAATTTACTGTAAATTGATAAATTTACTCAAATTGTCTCATCTCTATATGCTGCATGCAGCGCAGTAGGGAGCTGCAGAATTCTTGGTTGGCAAGTAGGTTTTTGGCTCTCTGCTGAAAGACACAAGTGACACTGCATAGCCTTCGAATCAGTGGTGAATTCTTGCCAGTTCTGTCTGGCTCATGTAAACCAGTAGCGCCAGCGGTGTGTGGTTCAGTGAACTGGTGGCGGCAGCGCAAGGCTCTGCCAACTTGCCTGGACGTCATTACTTCCTGGTTTTAACCCCATTTAACCAGGAAGTAACCCATTTTTGACCCTCTGTGCATCCGCAGAAGGCCTTGTGTATGCACAGAGAGTCAAATATTGGACATGACGATGGCGGGCGCCAGTGGAGAGGGCTCATGCGTGCGGTGTGCACACTTCCAAACCAGTAGGGAAGGTAAGTAGATTTCATCCCTGCTTGGAATACACTTCTCACAAGTATGTAGTATTACCGTAGTATTTTTATTTAGTGCAGTATGCACTTATATCTTATGGAGACTTTTGCCTTGAGTTAAAAGTTTTCTTTCAAAAGCATAAAATCCACTGAACACATTGGGGCTTGATTTTGAATAAAGAGATAAAGGTAAAGGTTTCCTGTCCAGTCATGTTCGACTCTTGGGCATGGTGCTGATCTTCGTTTCTTGACTGAGGGAGCCAGTGTTATCCCAAGCATGCATAGAAATGCACCATAGAATAGATGGACTGAAGTTTTTATCACTCTAAAGCTTGTTCTCTGCATTAATGAAGTGTCTACATTGGTTTGCTGAGCTTCATTCATTTTTTTACTTTCTTTTTTTTCCTAGATAAAATACTTACTATGTTATTCAGTGGGTATGGCGATGCAGAAGCATTTGAAGATGATCCTTATTCTGAAGGGTCTTCCAGTGAAACAAGCATTGATAGTGAAGTAGAATTTCATCTTTACAGTCAAGTCCATTATGCACAAGACCTTGGGGATGTCAGTGAAAATAACAATAAGGATGTCAAAGGACAAGAAGAATTTAAGTCCTTGAAGAAAGAGAAATCAGAGAATGAACAAGATCAGAGAAATAACTTAATTGTCATTTCAGATAGTGTCAGTTCAGATAGCTCAGATGTCATAATATTGTCTGATACCCTTGAGGAAGATAGCATTTATGAAAGTAAACTCCAGAAACTAACAACATCAGTGTCTCCAACATTACGTAAATTAAATAAGACTGCTTACTCTCGTGCCAAAAAATCTTCCCGGCCTATCCTGAAATCTGAGGATCAGACTACGGTAAATTCAAGTAAAGCAAAAAAGGCTAATGAAAAGGCAATCTTAAATAACCAGGATGATGTTCACATGATTCATAGAGTTTTAGTAACTGAGGACAGCTCCAGCAGCGATGATGCAGTTGATGTGTCAAGTATATCCTCTGAAAGTGATAATGTGGAGAGCTGGATGCTGCTGGGAAGTGCCGCAGATGACAAAGATGATGATATCCTGTTAAATCTTGAAGGCTGTAGAACTTCAGCCAGTGGAGGTTAGTATGTTTTTGTGTGGGGTGGTTTCAAGCAGCTACAAGGGTATCACAGTAGAAAGAGTAAATATAAAGGGTCAAACAGGTTTAGGGTGTAGGAAAATAAAACAAAGTATAATGACCACTATAAAATATATTGGTACCTTTGTAAAGCATGCTGTGTTGTTTGAATAGCAGAAAAGCATTTGTACCACAGCCCTACACCTATTTATAAGGAAATACAATCTTCCTGGGATATGGCCACAGTTTGTAACCTTAGTGAGAAAAGAAGAGCACACTGCAATGAACCTAATGTGCATCTGCAATAAAAAGATTACAAATATACTGATGCAATAAATGAAAACAAACAAAAGACATAGTATACTCTTGAACTGATAAAATTCTGAACTGTACAATTATAATTTAAACCATTAAAATTTCCAGTTAAGAGAGAATAGTATTTGGAGACAGTGATAAAGTCTGTTATGAAAACAAATTTGGGGTAGTCTTGGTTTCTCTTTTACAGATAGCCCTTGATTTACCATCATTCATTCAGCAACTGAAATTACAATGGTGCTGAATGAAGAGACTTACGACCACGGTTTGAAGTTACAGGGCTGTACAGTAACAAGATAAAAATTCAAGTGCTTGGCAGCCTGCTCATACTTATCACCACAGGAGCACTGCAACTACCTCCATCTACTTATCCCCCTCCCCCCAATTTAGGTTGCCATTCCCAGCAACACTTGGCAGGCCCAAGTCCAGAGGTGGTATTCAGCCGGCTCGGACCGATTCCCACGAACCGGCAGTGAAAATCACGGGCACCCACCCGCCCCGGCTCTATACCATCCTATTTAGTCATGTTAGTGAAGCTGGGTGCATGCATGAAAGGCACGTGCCAGCAAAACACATGAACGGAAAGCCTGGACGCATGGACGCATTTGCGAACTGGTAGGGAAGGTAAGTGAATACCACCCCTGCCCAAGTCTGGGCCTGAAGTAGGGGACCTGGGCCTTCAGCTGTCTGAGCCAGATGTCACCACTGTCTGATCTCGGCTTCAGCCCTAGCGCTGCTGCCGCCACTGAGAAATGCTATCCACACCATAGCCAGCCATGTAATAAGCTCAATATTGAGATTCCGGTTTGAATTGTGGTCATAAGTTAAGGATTATCTGCATTCTGTCTGTCTTCCACCAACATGTCATTAAAAAGGCACCAGAAATTTTAGTCATGTTCTCATCCCCATCTTAATTCAAAATATGGTATTTTCACAGGGAAGGGAAATGTATTTAAGACAGTTGCCAGATGTGTGTTTTGCAAGATTTGCTGTCTGAATATGTTACTGTTTTACAAGTAAAAACTTAAAATTAGGTTTCTATGCTATTAGCAAGAAAACACAGAAGATATGAGGTAGGTATGAAACACCTAAAAACAAGTATTCATTTAATTTACGCATACGGATCTTAATATTTTTATTTTCTCCATTATATTTATTTATTTATTTATTAGATTTATACAGCCGCCCATCTGAAACAAGTGACTCTGGACAGTGAACAATTGTAAAATCAATTAAAAGTAATTAAAACACGGATTTTAAAAATAAGTAAATATATATAGCAAAGAAAATCATAAAATTATATATAGGAAATTATAATCCACAGGTGTTAACAAAATCAGGAAACGGGGCCCTTGCTATTGCTACTGCTATTGCTTTAAACAAAATGGAGCCCCAGGCCTGGGCACTTAATCAGGTCTTCAAGGCTTTATAAAAGGCCAATAGGGTTGATGTCATACTAATCACTGAAGGGCGAATGCTGTAGAGGGCAGACACTACAGCAGAAAAGGCATATTTCTTAGTTTCCACCAGCTGACATTCCCCCACCCTCTAACACACAAACACACACAAGAACATGTATTGATCATATAAACTGAATACAATATATAAATATTTTATTTTCCATATTATATTGCCTTATAAGCTCTGTTTGTATACCGATTGCATTTTGTACAGTATTTTAGGTCATTAAGAATAAACATTTCAACCTGAGATTTAGTTTTGGCATACTGTACATATTTTCTTGGATTGTATTATATCAGCATGTGCTAGCTTCTATAATTTAGCTCCTCAAATTGTAACATCTAGTCTAGCTTTTTAAAAGGCCTAGCAATATGTAATTCACAAAGAAGAAATGTGGTATATGATATTAGTTTAGCAAATGGGTTGTATAATTATTGGTTTACCCTAAATTCTGTTCTGTGAGCAGAATTTTCCTGCCATCTTTTACTTCTGCAGTCTTTCTACTCCCTGAAAACCTCCTGGGTAGGTCCTCTGGAAACAAAATAAAAGGCGTTCTTGAGGTGCAGCAAATATTTATTCCGAATTAGCAGTGGCTGCACTACATGAGTGACAAACCACCCTTAATTCCAGCAGCTCACTTTTGTACAGATCTCATTTTGCTTTTGCAAAAGGATTTGTCCTGTTTTTCTTTATGCAGTTTATTATGCATTCTCATTCTTTTTCAAAAGGCGGTGGGAAAAGTCTCTGAAGCACACTTTGAAGTTGACTGCGAATAGCAATGGGAAGGAAGATTCAGTCATCATTCTCTTGTGCAGTCAGTAGAAATTGCTTCTGTGAACAACAGGATGGCCCAGGCATAATTTAAATTTCTGCCCAAAGAGCTTAGTAATTGATGAAGAAACATATTACCAACTTAGATTTTCTGAAACAGTAGACATGTCTGAAACTTTGGAAGGATCTTGTGGGTAGTGTCATAGAATAGCAGTGATTGGGGAGTGATTTGATTTTTCATGAAATGGCTGCTATGGTGAATGGGTCAGATAGAAACGTCCTTTTTCTGGAGATAAAAAAGTGCCTTTCCATCCACATTTGCTCTCTAGGAAACTGACAACTACTCCAGTTTGTCTTGGTCATTTTTCTTGGTAGATGGCCATGTTTCCAACCATTTATTTCCATTGTCTTTATTCTCTACAGTGCCAGTGAACCTAAATGATATTGAACTTTGTTTTTAAACATACCATTTTCTATTTATTTGGCTTTCAAAAAAAATCAGTGGGTAACAAGAATGGTTGGTGTCAAGTTAGATACCTGTTTCTTATTTTTTTTAAAACTGTACTCCATGGTGCTAAGATAACTTTTGCCAAAAATAAAATTAAAGAAAATATTTATTCATTAAAAATGTTATTATCTGGGCATGTAACTGCTGTATTGCCAATCAGAACACAAAATAGTTTAAAAAAGCTGACTACTCCAATATCGGCATGCGTTAAATAATAATAATAATAAAATCTTTCATGAGTGTGTTCATTATATCTCTGAGATTTGGATCTTTTACCACTTAAACATTTGAAACAAATCTCTCGATTAGAGCTATCTTAAGCAAGTAAAAATTCAGTGCTAAAAGTAAGGAAAAATAGTCTGTCACAGAAGATTTTCCATTATATTTTTTCCCCATTCAGTTTCTAAGAATGAGTTAATTGAATAACATACACAGCACGTACTATATAAATAGCACATGTTACTGATATTATACAGTAATTTAAATAGTAGATACTTTTTCATACATGTAGAGTTAGAAGCCATCATCATTAAGCCATCAAATCTAAATGATGTAGTTGTAAAACAGGAAGTCATATGACTTCATTGCTTAGTGAGTGCAGTTCAGGCATTCCTCGTTGCTGTCATTAACTGAGAATTGCAAGTCATTGAGTGAATACCCACTCCAAGCCAAGCCATTCTGGGTTTGATCCCTCTCAGCCCCAAGTCACAGTAAAGTAAGGGACTGCCTCCTTTTTCCTCCACCTGCCTATCCACCCTGCCCCATTTCTGTCCTTTTGACTGCCCTGCACTCTGCCTTGCTGCGCAGGAAGCAACCCTAGAACTATATGGCTCTGGGGTTGCTTGCCACACCCAGGAAGCTCCATGTTTGTTTTGTTTGTTTTTATTTTGTTTTGTGGTTCTGAAATAGACTTTGCCAAATGTAGTTTTGACTGTTCTTCAGCATTGGGAACCTGTTCTCTGGAAATGTCTTACAAATTTTATGTCCATTATTTATTTCTACAAAAAAGTGAAATATTTGTAAGTAGTTGCAGAACCCTCTGTTCTTAATATTCCCTGTTCCTTTCAACTCTCTCTATAGCAATTAGTTTTTAGTTTTGATACCCATGCTGTTCTTTTATTCCCCCAAAGCATTAGACCACAGTTGGTCACTCCAGTTACAATAGATTGGGTGAGTTGTAGTATCATGGAGATTGAGTCTCTTTTGTGATGATTGGACAGCATAGGGTCAGCCAGAAGAGACAAGGAACAACAACAGCAGGCCTCAATGAAATTGTGTGTTCAACAGTTTATTTAAGTTGAGGGAACACTGTGGATTCTTGACAAATAATTGTTCTGAGTGAGTGGTTGCTGTGGGTTGGAGTCAAAAACAAAAAATGCCTGGGAAAAGTCTTGGTGGTCTCAAAGGATTTTGGTCCTATTCGGAAAATACCAGAATTGCTATGACCATTACAGATGGCCAAGAGATGATCTTTGAAGAACCTGTCAGTTTTTATTATTGTTTTTGATAAAAAAAAATAGGCAATGTCACAGACCCCATTCCCATGTGGTTATCATGATTGAGGCATTTTCATTCCATTATGTAGATCTGAATAGGAACTAAATCTGTTTTTCCTATCATTTGAGTTGAGAGATAGCTGTCCTCTTCAGGGCCTTGAGAAGGGAAGGCCTTAAATTGAATGTAGCTGTTTAAAGTTAAAAATCTAAAAGTTTGTTAATTAAGATTATATTGTTCCTTTGTTTAAAGTAAGAGAAGCTACCTCTTCCCTAATGTCCTGGAAGGAGCAGCCCAAAAATGGTTTGTTTATATGTTTATAGTTGTGCTTCCAATGAATTTTTCATCATCTCTGTTCTAATTGGCATCCTCAATTACTTGCAACTATATCTGCTGTGACTAGAATTTTATTCTAGCTTGAACTTCAGCTTTATCCGGATCAAATCAGATCAAATTAATCTTTGTTACAGTCACACATCAGCATCATTAGCTTTCCTTTTTTTCATTTTAGTCAGAGACTTAAATATCAGACAAGATACTGACTCAAGTTCTAGAATAAACCTGTCTGTATTCAGAAAATCCTTTGAATTGATTGGTTTCCGGGTGTTTGGACTGTTGAATTGGGGCCTCTACATTTGATTTTAGCTAAAATGCTAAGAGGCAATGAATTGGAGCCTCCGCTTTTATGGAGGTTGGAAATAGTATGACAGTCAAGTTTGTAATGGCTTATTTACAATTATGGAGCCATTGCTTAAACAAAACATGTTCCAATTGTCTTGATTGTAATCCCTGAGACTATTCTGTCTATGTGGCCAGAGAGACTTTTGAACATTGGATTAGACAGGCTGCCAACAGAAGTCTTATCTTGGGCTTCTGACACAAAAGTGTTACAGTATCAGCACAACCCAAAAACTGACTCAAGATGTTCATTGTTAACTTCCATAGTAAGAATCCATGCCACTAAAAAACGTTGAACCACAATTCCAGAAACGGCTGCTACTATGGAAAAAGTTAGATGCCATTCACAGATAAGGGTTGTTATGGCTGTTCCTTCATATGATTGTATGGCTGGAGAAGTAAAAGAATGTTCATTATTTCTTAACCAACAATTCCATCTGTTGTTACTTAGATAAAATAATCTATTGTGGATAAACATAAATAGAACAAGTTCAAAATTCTTTGCAGTTGAGGAGAAAGGGAGACATAATCCTCACGATGTGTTTCCATAATGGTGTGTGGTGGTTGATTCTGATGCCCAAATGCAGCTGTTACTGTTTTACAGATATGGTTATTTATTTATTTGGTAAATTTACACAGCTGCTCATTTCACATATGTGACTCGATAGAAGTTATATATTTTTTAAATAAAAAAAATAGTGATAACCACACTTAGCAATATGTGTGTGTGTCACTGTGATCTTTTGACACCCCCCCAAATATTGTTGCAGTATTAGTCATAGTGCTGTTCTTTTTAACTAATTTTTTTTAGTGTTCTAGCATGACAGCTTGTATACTAATGAAGCCAATTTTTTTATATTTACAGTTGATAGTATGATTTAAGTTTACCCTTTTATCATTTCTTATTAAGATATTTGAAGAATACCTTCTTCCAGAACCTAATGTAATAATTCTGAGAAATATTTGCATTTAATATAATGGCTCACTTTTAAAATGTGGATATTAATATTGCTATTATTAATCCTAGTATCCAATATTCTAAAAGAATATAGCTTGAATGTCATTGTGCTTCACAAGTAGGATCAAATTGCAATGAATTTTGGAGAAAATGTTCAGCAGATTGAAAGCTTTCAGATCTTTGTAGCAAAATTGATCAGCACTTTACTTTGAAAATGCTATAATGTTTAGCTATTTATAACTAGTTTTTATGTCCTTGTAGAGTATCCACTGCAGTATTTCATTCATATTTTTTGTACTGATCCCTTTGTCTCAATGTTCTAAACTTTTAAATTGATGCTGTGTTTTAAATAAGACTGTTCATTTTATCTAATGCCAGGGCTTCTGCCCTTATCACTTGCTATGGAGCCTTTAATCAAGAAATGATAATCTTAGAAGGCCTAATCCTTGTGTTTATAAATTTTTAAATCTTCAAATTAACAGCTAATACCTTATAACAACAATAACAATAAACAAAATTACCTCATCATGCTTGAGAAACAGCTTCCCAATTTCCTTGTTGATCATTTTTCAGTTTTCCACATGACAAATTTTTGAAAAATGTGGAGAAACCTACTATCAACCTTTATTTTCTTAATAAATAGTTGTAGATGTTTCACATTATGAGAAATTATTCCTGCTCTTGTAATAAATGATGTTGAGCATTATCTTCATTATTTTTGCTTGTAGATCAGTATAAAATATATAAAATTACAATCATTCTTGGAATTAATATATAACAGCAAAGTTATAGAGATTCCTAAAACAAAAGTGAAAATCTTTACAACAGTAAGATTTAATTGTAAATATTGTATTTAAGATTAGAAAGACTTAAGATTTAGCAGTCCAGTATAAACAGCAGCATTTATCCTATATAGTTAGGGTGAATTCTATATCTTCGTATCTTTTTTCTAGATGAAACAATACCTTTGAAGAGCAATAAAAGAATTGTTTTTGCTTGAAAAAAATAATTACACAAAATATTATTTAAATGTTCATTAGTCCATTTCTACAACAGAACCAAGTTAGAGAAATTATAAGTGAGCTGGTAAAATAATCATAAAATAAAATTCACTATGGAATTGAAAATTATGAAAAAATATTCTATTAGCAGTATTTTAGTAATTTTTTATTTTTGCTGTGTTAGGGACTTACACTTCGGAAGCCAGTATTTTTATTGCCATTCTATTCTTTACAGAATTTTATTTTCCCCCAAGAAGATTTTTTTTAAAAAGCCTTATTCCTTAAAATAGCAATTTTATTCCTTCTATTAAAAAAAAAATAGCAAAATGTTTAGAAGCTTAGAGGTGAGGTAATGAGGTATATGTTTATCTAGAGAGAGAGAAAATCTCTCCTCTGCAGAATTAGTGTTCAGATCCATTGATGAAGGGAAAATGGCAATTTACCTTTTTATGGGAACACATAGGTCCATATTTTAAAAAGCAATATTTGCATGTGCCTGAGATAGGACAGTGTTTCACAGCATATACTTAAATCTTCCATTTTGTTGCCAAATTTCAAAATGCACCAAATATGCCAAAAATCTTTTTAAAGGAAAGCATTTAATTCCAGCAATTGGTAATAATTTTACAGTTACCTCGCTTGGTTCGCCAGTGTTAATTTATAAATCAAGCAGCTGTATAATTTAACTTGGAATTTCCTAAGAGCAACATAAAGTGTTAATGTCATAAAATGATTTTGTCACTGCATTGCAGCATCTATGACCTGATGAATACCTTTCCCTTTAAAAAACTGAATCAACTTAAACTTAATGTTTTATTTTTACTTGCCCTAATTTGTGCCTTTGTTTTTAGCAATATTAACAGTATTTAAACATCAGGAGCTCTTTAACCATGCATTATTATAACACTATGCACCCTGGAGCTGTAATAAGCAATGGGAATCATCTACCCTTTGCTAGGAACAGCACATGCATATGGATATTTGATTAAAAGAAAAAAAAGTTAATCTTCTTTACAGTGTAATGTGGATACACTTGAATCTCTTGATTATTTAAAAAAAATTAATAAAACTAATAAAGTTCAGGCGGAAATCTCTAGTGATCTAAACTAAGTATACCTAGGGCCGTAGCAGTCTCTTTTATCTGTACAGATTTCTCTGCCTATTGTGGACCTTGGCTTTAACTAATTTAAATTTCCCATGGCTTTGGATTGCAGACTAGGTTTTCTGCAAGAGTGCCCATGCTTACATGGTCATATATTCTGGGCGACTTTTCACTTTTTGTTGTCATTCTGTTGATTGGTAGGTGAGGAATTTTTCCACTTCTCTCAGTTTGATCTTTCTTCCTTATCGCCTTCTATTTATAAGTCTTGCAGGTTGGGAAGCTCTTCGTTGTCATTTGAGCTATGTGGTTGAGCGGGAAAATGAACTTTCTGTTTCTATATAAAATGTTACCAGAAAATTTAACATTTTGGGAGAAAAAACCCCTTTGGCAAACTGATTCTCCAGTGTAACTATTGTCAAAATATAATGTGAAAAGAAAAAACTGTTGTTTGTAGGAAGTTTGAATTATGCTACAATTTAGTATGCTCTTTGGCATTTCAGGCAAAAGGTCATAAAATGAAAATGTCTAATCTCCTTACACAGAATTATACACATTATTTTAAAAATCCATTATATTATTCCAAATGAAATTCATCTTTAAGTATTAAAGATGAAATATTAATCCCTTGAACAAAATGAAGAAATGTAAAATATAGGGTGAAAGAAAATAGTTAAAATCTTCACATTGTACTACATTATTAGGAACATATTTTCGAAGGTATTATGCATTGTGATCAACTGTCCAATTGTTATACATGTGTGGCAGCATTCCTAGTGATCATATTTTGTAAACATACATTTTTACATTTATTTCAGTATTGTTTAAGCAATTGTAGATAACAGCAACTGGAAACATTTATAAAATTGAAACAAGTTTAGCCACGCATACAAATCTTGCAATATACCAGTTAACTTGTTTAAATAGTTATCTTGGACAAGGTTAGTATTTAATACTTGTTCCTTAATGCAGTGATATTTTTAAAAAGTCAAAGAGCATTGTTGAAACATATTTTTTTGGAACTTATTCATTTATCTTAGCAAGAATCACTTGGAAATAAATATAATAAGTTTCAATTTGAAATGCATTCTAGCATGTTATAAAACTATTAAAATAAAGGTTCAATTTTACGGCATTAAATATTTCAATAAAATGTAGTGGTGAACTTTGGAACCAACCACTTCTTTGATTTTCTAATATAAATAATAAATACTTTATATAATTCACAACTTTTGATAATATTCATATTTATATTTTCTAATACCTTCAAACTTGCAGTACCTGCCAGATTTATACCTAATTTTGTATTTAAATTTCTGTTTTAATAAAATAACATATAATAATAAACAATAATAAAATCAATATTTGGACTGCTTCACTGTTAACCTTAAATTTGTTTTTAGTTTGTTTTTTTCAGCTATTGGTGCCAAGCAAAATTTGTTAATTTCATCAAATATGTATATTTTGGAGAACCTTCAGAAATGTGCAAGTATTATAATTTTATGAGAGTTGTGACAGGATATGGCAGAAATCTAATCTGAAATGGAATTCAAAACATTTAAGATTACTTCTAGTATAAAGTTGTGCTTCTAGAATGTATATATAGTAAAACTTATTTTTCTTAATCAGTGCATAAAAAAAGTTTCCTGTATGGCTTTTGCTTTCTCGCATGTGAAAGAATGCATCTACCATCAGAGAGTACGCAAACATTGTTCCTGGTATATAATTTACTTTGGGAAAATATTCAGTTGTTAGAGCACTGATCATCTTTTGTGTGTGCGTGTGTGCTCATATGTGGGCTGAAACTTTTCTTCCGTCAGTGTTTTGGCACCTTAAAGACCAATATGTTAATTATCATTTTCTATGGATCACAGGACACTTCAATCATTACCTGTTTCTTAATCTTTAAAGGGCCCCAAGATGCTTTGTACACAAAGAATAAATATTAAAAAATCCTTTGGAGAATTTTCACCTGATTCTTCTCCATAACTTGTTAATATATGGATTTTTTTTTCAGTATAAAAAGAGGCTGTTCAACAATCAAAGTATTCTATTGTGATACACTCACCTTGTGTAAAAATAAAATGTTGCCATATCTTGGCTCAAAAGCAGCAACTAAGTCTGAGTGCTGTGGCTCCTTCTGGCTTCTGAGGTCAAACCAGTTTTCTGAGATAGTAGGAACAATTACAATAATGGGAAAAATTACTATAAATGTAGCCTTGGTGGTCATTTATTTATTTAACCAATGTACAATGTTTCTAAATAGTAGGAACAATTACAATAATGGGAAAAATTACTATAAATGTAGCCTTGGTGGTCATTTATTTATTTAACCAATGTACAATGTTAGGCTGACATGTACTTATAATTCTGTTTTAACAGAATAAAAAAAGTTAAAAGGATTAGATAGGGTTTGTACTCTGTTTAGGAAGACAATGATAGGATATGAGGAGCAACATTCAGGGCAGCTTACTGAAGCAGAGAGAAAAATCAGTTTACATTTGTAGTATGTGAGTTCTTAAAATATTCACATGTAAAGAGGATTGCTGCCAATTTGTATAAAGTTACCAGTTAAATTCTTTATGATGCAGAGTTCTTGGGCACATTTCTTTCAGACATCTGAACTGACAAGGGTTTTTTTATTTGAGGAGGGCGGGGAACATGTTAGCAAGTGATAGCCTATAAGAACAGCTCTTTTCTTCACAAAATTTATGGGGAAAAGCTAATTTCCTTCCAGCAAAACGAGGACTTTAATGTTTCTCTTTCCTTCATTTTGCAAAGTTTAATGATCAGATAGGATTTTGTTGAAGGGCTCTTTGTACCATACTTTGGATGTTATGTGTCATTATCTTGTTTTAAAGCAATATTTTCCTGCGAATAATGTTTCTTCAAAAATCTTTGCTCATAAGATTCTGTTTCTGTTGTATTTTTATTTTTTTTAGAAAAAAGCATGATTGTGGATTTTGATATGAAATCTTGATTTAAAAATATTAATAAATTTGCTAAAGACTAAAACAATAAATATAACTCTTTTCCCTTTTATACCATTTACATCAATGTACCTACTTGGTTGGATCACAGCCTCCTGTGATTTTAGGCATATTTCTTTTGCTCTTGTGGAAATGACTTAGAATTCAAAGAATTCTATCCAGAACCTTGAAATAAAATATGCTAATGTATAGTTTTTCTCAGTTCTTGAGCATGTTCTCAATCTAATGTTAGAGTGCTATAACCAATACAACAAAATTTCTGTGTCACCATTCTTTATGCTACCTTTTTGCAAAAAGATTGTCAAATGTATGGGACTAGCCCACTCTTTTGGAGTTGTTGAGCAGGGGGTGGGGGGTGGGAGGAAATGATCTCAGAAGACTCAAAGGAATTCTTTAAACTTCTAGCAGGGCCAAGGGGTCAATGTCAGATTTAGTCATGCTGTTATTTTAGCCCAGTCGTCCAGAGAGATGGCTGAAAAGTGAGTCTTTTATTTCTTTTTTGTGTGATGATTAACAGGATTAAATGTAAGCTGTTGTGTACTTAGTCCCAATTAGTTTCTCATCTGAGAGGTTCATTATGATTTTTTCCCCTTAGTATTCATTTTGTAATTTTTAAAGTGTCTAATTATGCTTCAGAATGAAAAGAAACAATAGAGTTGTGCCTTTCCTGTAGTAGTTGCTTTCTTCTTTGTTTGTAGCACTATGATTTATGAAGAGTTGGCCTTAAATTTTTGGGGTTTGTCCTGTTCTATAGGAAGATCCTCCAGCTTTACTCAATTCTAAGAATATTTCCAAACCAGAGCTTCACAATAATTTAGTACATTATGGCATACAAAAATAACACTCTTGCTTTTTAAATTGATATTAACTGAAAATTGAAAAACTACTGTATAGTATATTAATAGAGTCATGAACTACAATCTTTAATTTATTATACATATATGAAAAGTCATTAAACATCAAATACTTGAATATAAACTTTTTAGTATATAGTAAATGAATGAATACACTTGTATATATGTCCTCATGAAGGCTGTATCTTTATTTAATATAGTTGAGAGATTAACTTTTCAGTACTGTACCAAATGAATTTCTTTAAAAGTAAACACCTTTAATTTTGAAACTTGGGAGAGGGGGGGAAATGGCTTCAAGATTGTATCTGCAAAAAATTGTTTAAATAACAAAATCCTGATTAAATGCTAAAGCTTTTTCAACATTGACATCTATTGTTTTATAGAAACTACAAGTAAATTAAGCTTATTTTACCCTTTGTTTGACTTAAATTGTTTTTCAGTTAAATTGTTTTTCATGTATTAAATATGGAGCTTCTTGCACCATGCAGATTGCTTAAATCTGTAAACAATATAGATTTAAAGATACCTTTGAGGATGGAAATCCGTTAGCAATTTTACATCCTAGCTTATTTCATTATAAAATTGCTACAAATTACAATGTGGTTGCTGCCAAACTTACAAGTCAAAGTTTATGTATCTTTGATTTAATATTTGACTGAAATACAGTTTTAAGGTATTTATTTCACTAAAATAAGTGGAATCTGTTTTCTGCTAAATTTGCAGGCCTACAAAATTGCTACATAATTGGACAAATCTTCAGGTCTGATGAGAAGGGAAGGGAGATAAGAAACAGAATTGTCACTTAAGTACTGTAAAACAATTTTTAAAATTTGTTTTGGATAGAATATAAAGAATGATAATCTGCTCTACAACTGAATGAGAATGGGAAAAATAATGATCTATTCCTTGTATCCAAAATATTACATTCTTAATGTGTGTCTTTTCATTAAGTGCAGAAGAAATGTTATCCCTAAACTGTTAGTGTGGCTTCTAAAAGACTTCAGATCTTAAAAGCTTTTATTCAGAATTACTCCTGTCACTATGTTTACAGCTGTTGTATATCCGTAAGTAATTTTTCTATTACATAGTTGTAATGCTCTTATTTATTTTGTATGCCCTTACCCTAGTATTTGAAAGCAGATGTCTTTATAGATTAAATTTTAAAATAATCAAATAATTGATTGCTTTAAATATCTGCATTACCAGTCTCCTCAAGATTATATAAAAAGATGGTATTTGAATACCATGAAGTTTTAAGCTGCTGGCAAAGCAATATTTGATATTATAGTACATAATGGTTTTCAGTATGCCAGCAGTATGTATCTTTATGTACTTGATGTATAAAGTTTAAGGGAAAAATGATTCTTATAATTTAGAGCATCTTGTCTAAATAAAAGAAAGGTATGTTTTTTTAAAAAAAAACAAATGAATAATAATATACTAAGGGAAGAGTGACGTGATGGTGTCAGGTAATTTGATAACATAATGGTTTACTAACACCTATCAGCATGATGATTATGTTAGTACTCTAAGATTTGAAACAAAGCTTTTTTAAAAAGCAGCAGGAATTCATCTTTCATTTAGACATCAGAATATTTACTGATCCGTTTGGGGGTACACTGGTATAATTTTAAATCATTTTTTAATTGGGTTACTGATTTTAAGTTGGTATTGTATTGTAATTTGTATTGAAGTTGTCATTTTGTAAGCCGCCTTGAGTCCCTAGGGAGAAAGGCGGCATATAAATCGCAATAAATAAAATAAATAAATAAATAAATTTTCCTCATCGGGGATAAGGGCAGTGTATATAACCATAACAGAACATAAGAAAATATTTGTAGAAAAACTTTGGAGGAGGTTAAATCAGTGGTCACATTGATGTATATTGGAAATGTATATAGTAAATGAAATATTGGAGTGACATTTGAAGAAAATCATAATAAAAAGATGAAACTTGAAATCAGCTAGAAAACGAAAATAGTATATTTAAATAAGACAATAACGTTTCTACATTGTTGTTTCTATGGTTCTCTATTCCTAAGGTGAAGGGGATGAAATTGACTAGCATGGCTGCCTGTTTTTCTGTATCCGCTTCTCTCATTCTTTTTTTTTTGACACTGAAAATCTTCCTTAATTAATAAGTAAAATTGTATTGTACATATATTGAAGACCAGTTAATTTTACTTAATCTATAAAATTGAACATTTTTGGACAAAATAAGAAACATTTAAAAGTTTATTGAAATATTTCGTAAGATATATTGTATAAATTTCTTAAGCATAATTTTGATTTAGGGAAGACCTAGTTGCATCACGCATTGATAAACTTGGCTGTAAGAACCAGGGAGCACAATCCAAAATAAGCAGATTCTGCAGCCATTAAGAAAAACAGCAGGAGATTCTTTTATGGAAATAAGAGTGGAATTGCAGTCATATAAATTTAGAACAGAAGAACCACAGTTAGAAGGAATTGGTAAAATTGTAAGCTTAGTTTGTATCTGTTGTAAGCAAAGAGTGTTTACAGTATGCGCGCGCGCGCGCACACACACACACACGCACAAAGAACTATACAGCTGACTCTGAGCATTTTTCTCTATCATATATTTATTTTCTGATTTTCCTCCACTCAGCATGGAAAATGAGCTAAATGTTTGTATTTTTGTCTTTCCCTGATGGAATTCCCTGCAAAGGAACTATTTAGATCAGGGTTCCCCAACCCCCGGGCCTTGGACTGGCACCAATCCATGGTGCGGCAGAAACAGGGCCACACAAAGGAGCGAAGGCCCATCTGCGCACATGCAGGATACAGGCAGCACATGAAACTACGCCCCCTTTGGTCTGGGGAAAAGTCTTTCTCCATAGAACCGGTCCCTAGTGCTCAAAAGGTTGGGGGCCACTGATTTAGATAAATAAAACAACATGGGAAGACTTAAGTGGTCCTGGATGTAATGTGGCTAACTTGTCCTTATCAAGAAGTGAATCTGAAAAACAAATCACACATATAAATTGTAGTTTACATCTAAGTAATTAATCTAGCTTAAAGTTTGATAGAATAATAAACATAATTACATTTGTCTGGAAAGATAACGCTGTCAACATTTTTGAAGAGTTTTTCAGCGGCTTGTATTATTATATTGCTTAAGGAGACAGCTCAATTGTTTAAAGAAATAAACACTTTAAAAAAACTAGACCAAGTTTCTTACATATGTATATATTGTATATGAGCTCAAGCTATTCTTTCCATTTTAAGTAGGTTTATAGTAGATTCCAAAATAAGAAATACTGATTGTTATAGCATAAAATAGCATATTTAGATGACATGAAAAATGGAATGTTTATGGTATCTGATCAATAAAAGCAACAATATTTGAAACTGGCCATAGTAAGATCATACAATATATTACATTTTAATTTATTTACATCTTTAAATAAATCTTTAATTTAAGAAACTCTTACTGTAAAAGTAAAAAAAGTAAAAGTGGTTAAGGCACCAGACTAGAAAGCAGGAAACCGTGAGTTCAAGTCCAGCCCTAGTCATAAAAGCTAGCTGAGTGATTTTGGCCAATCATTTTCTCTCAGCCAAACTCACCTCACAGGGTGTTTGTTGTGGAGAATATAGGAGGAGGAAATTGTATAAGATATATTCCCCACCTTGAGTTATTTATAAAAAAATAAAGGCAGGATGCAAATAAATTCAAGGGTCTGTTTTTACAAAAGAGATATCAATGACACAAAAGATTGCTTTGGATACTTTTGAGACAATTATTTATTTTATTTATAAAATTTGTATGCCGCCCTATCTCCAAGGACTCAGGGCGGCCCACAACAACAATCGACCAAGCAACTGTTTAAATCAACAAATATACACAAAAATATGAAAAGTTTTAAAAATTTTAAAATATACTACCCCATCAGTCCAGGCTGGGGGACATAAATAGCCAGGTTTTCAATTCACGGCGGAAAGTGCGAAGGTCAGGGGCCAACCGGAGCCCCAAGGGAAGTTGATTCCAAAGGTGGGGGCGCTCACAAAGAAAGCTCTACCCCTGGGGGTCGCCAGCCGACATTGTCTGGCCGACGGCACCCTGAGTAGGCCCTCTCTGTGAGAGCGCACCGGGCCGTGGGAAGTTGATGCTGGTTCCTTGTTATATTTAAAGAATGAATTAATTTAAGATCAGTTAATTATTTGATACTAATAATGGAAATAAATAAATAAATAAATAAATAAATAAATAATCCTCTTCAAATAAGAGGAAATAATACTCCAGCACAAAGCAATAATGGAAGCAAATAAATAAATCTTATTTATTCCCCCTAAGGGGAAATAATTTTCCAGCAGTTTTTACCCATAAAATGTGACCTACATGTAAAAATGATTGCAAGACAGAAAAGGGTAGCCTTAAATACTCTTACACTGATATGATAACTTTATAGGGAATCTTTGATATGAACAGCATTGTTTTACTTTTCTAATAAATTAAACTTTTTTCCTAATAAGCAAGTTGATCAAGGCATCAATATCTCTATGGAAAGCTTGACAAAATAAAAAAAGCATAACTAAGTACAAACTTAATTTGTTGTAGACTTTTAATTAGATATATAGTAGAAAATAGTATTTCTCAAGTTTAGAGGAAGTCATGAACCTCCTTAAGTCAGTTATATTCGGAGGTGCCTTGTTTGTATTTCATGATTCTATTAGCCTTTCCTAAACACTTGAAGTGTTTCAAGATAATATTAAGCAAGCATAAGGCACTAAATGCATGTGAAGTGTGTATCCAGAAAACTGAGTGCTGCTTTGGCCCCAATTTTTATTCAGAACCTTCCAAACTTAATACTAAGAAAGCAACAAAATGTTATAAATGGTCCCTACTCCTTAGAGTTTGGGTGTGAGCACCTGTAATATAAATTTGGCAGGACTCAAGTGGGCTAATTCACTTGGATGCTCAGTTTCACTCTTTTAATATTTAGTGGCTGTGAGATATTACTGATATCTTGATCTTCATTGAGGTGATAATTTGCAAGGGTGGAATGGGATTGATCTCCCTTTGAATTTTTAATGTTATATATAGTTAATATACCCTCCTTTTGTCGGTCAGTAGCCTTATTTAGGCTTTAGTTCTATTGATACTCACTTGTCCGAATTCACTATTGGAAAGGAATGATTAAAAATCAATATTAACCTCAGATCCCATAAAGTAACAACTAAAATAAACGTTTATGTCTACACTAAAGTACAACTGATTGATATTTTCTTCCCTATTTTCCCTTTTTGTTATCATCTCACTACAAATTTAAATGTGAGTGCTTTTCTGGAGGAGGGGCTAGAGATTGGTTTATTGAAAGCCAGAAAATTGTGCCTAACTAGGAAGAATACCAAAATTGCAGGTGAGATTCAGTATAGTAAATATTAATGAAAAATAGTAAATATACATACATGTTCTTTTCCTTTATGGTAAACGTGGCGCAGAATGCAAAAAAAGGAGTATAGGAATAGAATGCTAAGGAAATTAAAGGATATAAGAAAAAGAAACCTCATTTATAATAACTGTTCCTTTTCACATCTTTCTATGCTTACTCACAGTGCCAGTTTCCAATATGGCTGTATGTTATTTCATATGTTGCCTTTTTTTTCCCTTCAAATTTCACATCTATCTTTGTCATGATTTCACCAGCTTCATCAAACAATGATCTTCTCCATGTTATTGTTTTGTAATTTGACCCTTATTCATTCCCTTGTATAAGCAAATGTCAGGTATAGCCCAAGAATGAGTAACACAATTCAGCTGAAGGTCAGTTCTTTGTTTGCTTGCTTACACCATAGAGACAAAATCTTGCTAGACTAACCTGTATTACCATAAGCTAATGGATATACCATAGTAGATTCTAGGGAGTGACTAGCCTCTTCCTCTTTCCATGATCCAGCTCCGCACTGTTCTATCTCTTGTCTCACTCTCCTCCTTGGAATGTGCTACCTCCTTCCTGGGAACCTGTTGCATTACTGTAGTCCAGTGATGGCAAACCTTTTTGGCACCGATTGCCCAAACCAGAACGCATGCATGCGCTGGAGTGCCAGAAACCAAAAGACCAGCTGGCCAGTGTGCATGTGCATGCCGGCCAGCTGGTCTTCGGGTTTCCGGCATGCACATGTGCACCAGCCAGCTACTCTTTACGCATGCCGGAGCACCAGAAACCCAAACACCAGCTGGCCGGGTGCATGCGCATGCCGGAAACCAGAAGACAGCGTGACAGTGGGTGTGCCCACAGAGAGGATTCTGTGTGCCACCTCTGGCACACATGCCATAGGTTCGCCATTACGGCTGTAGTCCATCATATGACCTTCCCCTTTTGTAGGTACATTCTGCCATATCATACCTCTTTACCAATACATAGAAAACTTGTCTGTATTTTGAGCATGAGATACAGTGTTGGCAAGATAAGGAAATAACCAAAAGGATTTTCTAAATAAACAAAAATGGTAAACACTAGGCTAAAGCTACAGGTCTCAAAAAAAAATTTCTACTATATCAAAACCGCATAGTCTTTCTTATACTTAACCAAATGTATTAACCAAAATACATTTTCAAATGTATTTCTTTACTTACGAAGATAAAAAGCTGCCATGGAAGTTTTGAGAGGTTGAAGGACTTTAATCCTAGTCACTGATCTAGAGATTTTCTGTTTCGTTCTTTTCAACTTTCTTCCAGCATTTATATTGCCATCAAAATTCTTCTGCTAAATAATGAGCACTATGATAAGAAACTTTATATACAATATGTGGGCTGACTGGAATATCCAGGGCATTGGAACAGTAGTGGAATCTGCTTCAGAGAAGTCTCAAAACAAACATTAATTGCAAATTGCAGAATATAGAGCTAAGCCCTGTGTAATATTGTCACTGTATAATATTGTTGTGGCAATAGCAAGAATATATGTTTTTTTGATAGTAGTAGGAACTATGGATCAGTTGTGGTCCATTAGTGGCTATTAGATGGAATAAAGTAATGTTTTAAAAAACCATTTATGATTCATCAAACATTGCCCTGAATTTCTAGTTATTTCTACTCAGTGAAGGGAAATGTTTCCAAGTATTGAATGCTGGCAATAAAGTTTTCCATTTCTAGGGGCTTGAATAAAAGCGTCAGTGTTTCCCAAAATATGTTTAATTGTTGATTAAACATTCAATTATGGGTACTCAATTATTCAAAATCACTTGTAGGCCGCCCAGAGTTATTTTATAGCAGAGACAAGTGGCATAAAAATTCAATAAATAAATAAAAACTCAGGTTTTTTTCTAGGAAGGATTTAGCAAATTAAACAATTATTTAATTAGATTTTTTTCAGATGGCTTCTTATCAAAAAGAACGATAATTTTAGTGTAATATAGAAACTTCATTAAAATATTTGCAACTGGCAATTTTTTTTTATCCAACACCTAAATGGTATTCCTCAAAGCCACAAAATGGAGCCCACCTCTTTCCCCATTTATTATCCTTTTCTGTTTCAATTTATTTATAAATATTTTATTATCCCATTTTATTCATTAATCCTACCTCATCACATCTAATGAAAAGTTTGAGAAGCTCATGGATGGTTGGGAAATCCACTGTGTTCAGTTCAGGAAGGCAGTTATAATATTTAATTAGATAGGGTTATCCTTGATAATGGCCCTTTCCTGTTTTCTGTAAGAGAGAGGTATCTATTCCAAATTACAATTTAAAGCATTCTTTAAAGAGTGCCCTTGACATTTCAAGCCTTCCAGTAGCCATTCAATACACACAATGCATGCAGTGTTACTTTAAATGAACTAGGAATGGAGTTACTTGGAATTACAATTTAAGTGGTACCTTGCCAGTGTAGAAATGGCTATACATTTTCACTTGGAGATTTCAAAGAAAAATTGTCTTTGGCTGTATGTGCACACACAGTTCTTTTGGGCTAAGTGAAACACCTGTCTATATACAGGTGAAGACAGCTGGGCAACTTTCCAACAACTGTAAAAGGCTTCCAAGGGATTGGTTGCTTTAAGACTTGGAAGAAAAGTGCTTCCCTCTTGCTAATATATTGTGTGAAACATTTATTTCAAATGCTGTGCACAGCCCTATTATAGGTCTTCTGGACATGGTTTTAGAATGCGTTAAATAATCTGACAGTCTAGACAAGCAGTGATTGAAATTTATAGTAAGAAATTCTTCTACAGTGGTAAAATGTTCTTTTTTTCTGCAGCACTACAGGTACCTGTGCTTGGAGATAGAGAGCTTGATGAAAATGAGTCATGTATCAGTCTGTTGTTGCTCAGGATTATCAATTTGGCACTTGAGTCCTTCATGTCATAACTCAACGGCCAAGTGACTGGTGACAGTATCATTAGAAAATGTTGTAATATCAAAAGGATGCCTCCTTTTGTAAGTGGGAGTGGTGCAGAAAAATTGGATATTTTCCATAATTAAAATTATTTGGTATCTTATTTAATATTCTTGTAGTTAGCAAAAAATAAAATAGAAAGCACTAAATGGGAGGGACAGTAATTATTGTCCATATCAGTAATTATCTCTGTAGATTAATTTTACAGGCTAGATCATGGATGTCAAACTCGTGGTGTTTTCCCCCATCATGGAGCTGGGGTGGATGTGGCCTGCGTGGGCCGTATCTGGCCCGCGGGCCGTCAGCTTGACATCCCTGGGCTAGATCTTTTACATAAATGTTTGATTTCTGTAGCTGGACACAAACACTTAATTCTTTTAGATTTTGTACTAATAGAATTCTTTGTCCTCTGCTTACCGTCCCTTACCTACTGCTTTTCTTTCAAGTTTTGGACTTTGCCAAAACATTAATATAGTCATTAAGGAGTGGATTTGAAGAACTGGTCAACCTCCCAGAAGCAGTTGTTTTGCCAATTCTTGTCAAAATCAAATATCCCTAACAATGGTATTGCTCTTCATAGCAGCAAAATAAAAAAATCCCTTCACCATTTGAGGATTGTTTTATGAATTAGAGATTCCTGCAAGTATTACATAAATTATTTGCTACACACATAATAGTAATTCTGATTCTGTTGCAATTATTGTTTTGAGTGGCTTTGCAGGTCCATACTGTACCTGTGCCTTTCCCATAGATTTTGCAAAGTATGCATAAAACTTTGTTATATAGAAGACTCAAACTTAGGTATGTTATCATAACACTGAACTTTGAGAAATTCTCTGCTCTGTTGCCTGTTCCACCCACTTGCTATATACCACTTGCACCTTTAGATTTTTGAAATTATTTTGAAGGACAATATCAGGTAAGAAGCGTACTTTCTCAGCCAGATGTTAAAATGATAAAAATTAGCTAAATAAAAATTTATTACCGGTAGTTCTGTTTCGATTATATTCTGTAGAAATCATCAATTTTGAAAATATATAAACTGTTATAGCAAGCAGCACCAATCGAATGGTGAATCTTGAATATTTTGCTTCTTTTTTAAAGAAGAAAGTCTCTATCTTGACAGGACTCGGGATCTTGACGTTAAAGATGCAAAATAATTATTAATCGCTAAAACTTGACATTTATGTCCTTTTTGTAGAATTTCTAGGGTAAATATACAGGCATATATAATATGAAGCACAACTCATGAGCTAAGAAATAAAAACAGTAAAGAAGTGTGATTTAAGCAAAATGATTAGAATGGAAACTAAGAGTTTAAGTAAAATGAGTTAAAATAGAAACTAAGAACTAAATATTGAAACTGATGCTCCTCCCATTAAACTGAATATTTTGAATTACATTTTTGATATTTCAGTACATCAATAATTATAAAATTCAATTATCAGATTAGTAGAGTTTACTTTATTGATTAGCCTCTGGCCAGTGGTGAAATGTAAAATTTGTTACTACCGGTTCTGTGGGTGTGGCTTAATGGGGGGGGGGTAATGTGATGGTGGGCGTGGCCAATTTTTTTTTTTTAATTTTTAAAAGCATTTTTTCTACAACCTCTTTGGCCGAAGATGTTGTTAAAAAATGCTTTTAAAAGCCTCTGACTATCAGGCAACTCAGCTGGGATCGTCAGAAGCTTTTAAAAGCATTTTTTTCTACAACCTCTTTGTCAAAGAGGTTGCAGAAAAAAATGCTTTTAAAAGTAAAAAAAACAGCCTCTGATGATCATGCGGCTCAGCTAGGCATGGGGGGGAGGGCAGGGATTTTTGCTACCGGTTATTTATTTATTTTAATTTATTTTATTAAATTTCTATACCGCTCTTCTCCCGAAGGACTCAGGGCGGTGAACAGCCACAGGATAAAACACAGAAATACAAAAATTTAAAATAGATTAAAAACGAATTAAATAATTTGGTTGAATTTAAAATACCCCATAATTTAAACAGATTAAAATTTGTATTTAAAATTTATATTTAAAAGGGGAGAAGATTTAGGCCAGGCCAACTTGATGAAATAAAAAAGTTTTAAGCGCGCGACGGAAGGTGTGCAGATCCGGGATCCTCCGTATCTCCGGGGGAAGCTCGTTCCAGATCGTAGGTGCCCCACAGAGAAGGCTCTCCCCCTAGGGGCCGCCAGTCAACATTGTTTGGCTGACGGCACCCGGAGGAGCCCCTCTCTATGGGAGCATTCTGGCCGGTGGGAGGCTATTGGTGGTAGCAGGCGGTCCCGTAGATAACCAGGTCCTAAGCCATGGAGCGCTTTAAAGTTGATAACCAGAACCTTGAAGCGCACTCCGAAGACCACCGGGAGCCAGTGCAGCTCGTGCAGGAGAGGTGTTACATGGAAGCTCCACGTTGCTCCCATAACCACCCGCGCGGCCGCACTCTGCGCCAGTTGGAGCCTCCGAGTGCACCTCAAGGGGAGCCCCATGTAGAGAGCGTTACAATAGTCCAGACGAGAGGTGACGAGGGCATGAGTGACTGTGTGTAGGGAGTCCCGATCTAGAAAGGGACACAACTGGCGGATCAGGCGGACCTGATGAAAAATCCTCCCGGTCATGGCCGTCAAGTGCTCTTCTAAAGACAGTCGTGAATCCAGGAGGACGCCCAAGTTGCGAGCCCTTTCCATGGGGGCCAATGATTCGCCCCCAATAGTCAGCGATGGCACCAGCTGACTATATCAGGACGTCGGAAACCACAGCCACTCAGTCTTCGATGGGTTGAGCCTGAGTCTGTTCCTCCCCATCCAGATCTGTACGGCCTCCAGGCACCGGGACATCACTTCAAGGGCATCGTTGGGGTGGTCCGGGGTGGAGATGAACTACCTGCCGCCATCGCTACTGGATCGGGCAATCCGGTCCAAACCAGGAGCATTTCACCCCTGCCCTGGGCCATATCAGATTAGTATAAATACTGTTTTTAATAGAACCACATGATAGGTGAATTTATCTTTTAAAACCGTGTGTTTATGTCTTTTTCTTCATGAGAAATCAGCCTTGGGTTAAAATTAAATACAGTAGAATTGCTGAGGTCATTAAATATTTGTGGTCAAATATTCAATTTTAGGAAATATGAAATGTTAAAGTAATGGTCTCAATGGTCATCTATTTGGCATTTTCAAATTTTGATTAATAAATGCTCTGTCTTACATATTGGTAAACGTAATCAGAATGTCAAGTATAAGCTAGGTGGTATTGATCTAGAGGATGACCCTCACTTTGTCAAGGATCTAGGTATACTTATTTCTGATGACTTATGTTCCAAAGTTCATTGTAACAGCGTTGCTAAAAAAGCATTAAGAATTGTAAATTTAATTTTGTGAAGCTTTTTTTCTGGAAACATTGTATTACTACTTAGAGCTTATAAAACATATGCTAAACCAATCTTACAGTATTGTTCAACTGTTTGGAATCCCTACCACATATCTGATATCAGTACAATCGAACGGGTTCAGAAGTATTTCACGAGAAAAGTTTTGCACTCTACTGTACACAATAGAATTCCCTATGCTACTAGGCTCAAAATTCTTGGTTTGGATAACTTAGAATTGTATCACTTGTGGTCAGACCTAGGTATTGAGTACAAAATTATACATAATAATGCTTTACCTGTAAATGACTTTTTTTGTTTTAATCACAATAATATGCATGTGAACGACCGCTTTAAACTCAATGTATATCATTCTAAACTTGACTGTAATAAATATGATTTCTGTAATAGAGTTGTCAAAGTCTGGAATGCTCTACCTGATCCAGTTGTCTCAGCTACAAATCCTCATAGTTTCAGTCGCAAATTGACTTCAGTGAACCTTAATTTATACTTAAGTGATCAGTAAGGGGGCATACATAAGTGCACTAACGTGCTTATTGTCCCTGTCATTGTATTTTTCTTTTATTCTTCTCGTTTTTGTTTGACAAATTTTAATAAATAAATAAGTAAATAATAAACCTTTTTCTGGCTTTGTGTTTCATACTTATGTTCATTTAATTTCCATATGCACATTCTTTCTCAATCAACAGCTTCCCAAGTATGAATGTACTGGAATATTATGGCACTTTATGAAATATATATAAAAAATAAATGAATGCTATTTAAAGCTTTCTTACCTAGCATGTGGATTTCAAGATGTAAAAATTCATGGTAACACATAGAAAAATATTAGTTTGAAGATCTGATTCCCTTCTTATTTCTGTTTTTAAAACAAAAATTTAAAATCAGAAATAAGCAGAAAATTCTGCTTCTATGAAGTATTCTTTTTATATCTAAAAGTATTATTGCTATAATCTAGTTACATAAAAGTAAAATCTGCAATTAAGGAAAAGCAAGGATGTGAATAGAGTTGATTTTCTTTTGAAAAAACACTGATTTAGCATCACTATTCAACAAGCTAATTGTTTTTTCTTAAAGTGAGGTTGAAAGAAAACACTACTTTCAACATTGTACAAGTATATTCCTTTAAGCTTTTAAGACATTTGTAGACAAAATTCCATAGAAATTGCACATTGTATAGTTAGTCATATTTTTATTTTAACTTTTAACATTAAATTTTAATAGTAACCATGGAAACTATTCTGTAGAGAACAAAGTCACATTTTTCTGATCAGATGCAGCAAAATTTATTTTTAATGGAGTATGAGAGAATGAAAGTGTGGTATTGAAATTAATCTTTCTCCAGGTAGGGGTTGAAGCCAATAGAAAGTCTATTCTTGCATGTAGTGACTATTTATTTTATTTAAACTTTTAAAGTATTGCAAATTAGTATTACATCTAGAATTGGTGACACTAAAGTAAACATTCCTAGAATTACCTGATTATCATGAAGCTACATTGTAGATGCTTTGTATATCCATTTAAACATAATGATGCAAATTTACTGCAGCACTTTTGCAGAAAAAATTACCTAAATCTTCAGTTTGAAAATGTGAGCACAGTAACAGAAGTAAGAAATCCTTTAACTTAAAAATAATAATGAAACCACGCCAAATTTCACCCATATGTTTTGAACCAGACCATTAAGATAATTTTAGAATCTCTTCTCTACCTTAAATGCTTCTAACCAATGCTTGTGTTTTAGTAAGTTTAAACTTCTTAAAACAAAAAGCTGTATAATCATACAGCAAAACTACACTGGAGAAATATATGATTATTAAGAGTTTTGGCAGTAAGGGTTAAATGGTTCATTACTCTCTGTATACTTTCTCTTGATTGTCTTTTCATTGTTAGTAATACATTCAAAGTATTACTGGTTTATATAATAATTTAGTGGCCTGTTTTATAGCAAATTCCCTTCCTGCCTGTTTGCCTTTATTATTTTTACAGATAACTCATTGTGGCAAATATCTCTAACACACATTCCTCCTCTTATTTTCCCCATAAGAACAGCCCTGTAAAGTGAGTTGAGCTGAGAGAGAATGACTGGTCCAAGATCATCCAGCTGGCTTTCATGGCTAAGGGGAGATTAGAATCTCCCGCTTTCTAGCCTGATGTCTTAACCACTAGACCAGGGCTGTCAAACTTATGGCCCGCAGGCCAGATGCATCATGTGCTGGCCACGCCCATGCCTGGTTTAGCGAAGGGGAAAAAAATTGTGATACATCACGTGACACCGCTGTGACGATGCGAGTTTGACACCCCTGCGCTAGACCAATCTGGCTCTTCTTTGAGTATTTGATCAGTATATATTTTCTTTAATATCACTTTGAAAGAAAATTAATTGATGAAATTGCCAATAGCTTATCTTTTAGTTAAGTTACTGATTGACAACTATGGCTGGCTAGAGGCAGAATTTTTCATCTGTTTGACAAATATAGTAAGGTAACTAACGATGCGATATATTCTGCATATGTTCAGGTTTTCAGGCCTTCACTATTAAAATGTCAGTACCAATGTAACCTTTTATGTTTAAATCTTCAGGCAGGCAACTTTTAGATGAAAATGAATGCTCAGAATTTATGCATTAAATGATTATTTACCCTAGAGGTATAGTAAGCAAACCTTTTATGAAGGGACCAGTTCATTTGATTGCAAAAGTTTTCATAGTTGTGCTTTGTTGTAGACAAACTTTCCCTTCCTCATTACAATTTAGTCCTCACAGACTGTTTATGATGACCACTGTAAGATTTTTATGTCAAGCCTGAATTAGATATTTATATTTTAATAACCATGAACTATTTAGGAAGGGAAATCATATAAATATTTAAAATGAAATTAATACCATCAAATAAAGTATACCTTGTCATATTTTTCAAAATATTTTTAAATGCGTAGTTTAGAATATGCAGCTATTATGTTTATGTAAGAATTCCCGATATATTAATGAATTTTGTTTCTCATAAAAATGTATCAATGACTTGAAATGCATAATTATTTTAGCTTTGAGAAAATCATCTCTAGTTCTTTTATATAATGGTTAATTAAAGCCTGTTTATATATTAGTTTTGAGGTACTTAAAAATTCCCATTTCAAACAAAGTAAAGCCTTCAGTGTGCTAACTAAAAGATACAAAATCTTATCTTTAAATTTTTCCATTAGAAAAGGGGACTGGATAAAGAAGGAGAAGGGAGGCCAAATTAGGCAGCAATTGGGAGGGGTGTACTATTAGAATAATCCTAAATAGGCTGCCAAACAAATCTCTTTATGCAGTGTAGGACCCTGCTGTTAAAAGACTAACTTTGGTCTTTACAAAATCAAACAAATCTCAAGGATAGGCTGGATTGGCTATAAAAAAAATTCCAAAAGGCACATTAAGATAATCCCTTTATTGGGCCAATGCAGCACTCAAGTAAGAAACTGACTTAATAAGGGGTTTGGGGAGATGCCTTTAGATCAAGACTATGAATAATTAAGGATATGCCACCACCACCACCACCTGAAAATTGATTCTTAGGGTTTTTATGGATTTTGCTAAATCCAGTTCAGAGTATCCTCTTTATTTTACACACTTTCTTTAAAAATGCTCCATTGTGACAAACATTTCAAATTATATGTACTGCTGTCCCTGCTATCCCCTTCCCCCAAGGAATTATCTTTTTCCAGTTAAAACTCCTGGGCACTGATTATATTTAATAGTTTGATTGTGATGTCGAGGAATAAATAAATGCGGCTATCAGTTTTTCCAAATGAACTAAAAAGAACTTCATTTCAAGTTTGTATAATTAGTATCTATGTTTTTAAAAATCCCATGTTCATGTTCTAATAAAATTCCAAATTATACAGTTTGCAGATAGAAAATTCAGAATTTTGAAACATTTAGAAAGGGTTCAATTGGATGTTAAAATTCCTTTACGTTTGTGGGGTAAAATTACTGTTATTAAAATGAATATTGTCTTTCATATGTTTTAATGTCTTATTGGTATTTCTATATTTATACCAAATAAATATCTTCTTTGGATTACGTAGGAGATTTATTTGGGATGGTGGACTACCAAAAATTTCTTTAGATAAATCAAGAGTACAATTTGAGGAAGGTGGCTTTATTTTATTTGCCTTGCAAATAAATTAGTTTACCAGTCAGTGGAATGGAAATATAGTTGATTGTTACTTTTTATTGGGTTAACTTAGAAAGTTATTATCTATTTCTTCTTGTGACCATAGCATTTCTCTTCTATTATTAAAGCTACTGCTTATTTTGAAGGCTTCTTGAAAGTCTGACATTGTATGGCTACTTTAAGTGTTATATTAATTTGATTGAATCCTCTCCTTAAAACAACCACATCCTAGAGAAGCCTGAAAGAAAATGCACCATTTTAACACTTCTTTCAAATCATTTTCAAAGCTTTAACAGCCCTAATGTATAAAATAAACAGATTAAGATTTCTATTACTTTCGTGACAAACTGACACTGGCATCCAGGCAGTCTCAAAATTAGGATTTATTCTTCATGCACTAAACTAGATTAACATTAATGATTTCATTTTTTCTCATGCTATTATATTTAATTCAGCGGATATCAGTAGCTAATTTCAGAAATAACTATAATGTTATCTGGTTTCTGTTGTGGAAATTCTTTGTGTGACATATATTCCATTGTTTATGACTTGAACCTTGCCATGGCATTGGTGTTATAGAGTATAGAGGCAAACCACATTACCGTATACACTTGTGTTAGATGTTCAGGGAATAAATGTATTGTTTTGTTGCATGGAGAATTCTTTACACATCCCCATGAGCTTTATGAAACGCTATTTTTTAATAGATAATAGTGCCTGGTTAGACTTGAAAATGCTGTCCATTTGTTTTATGCTATGCACAGACATTCCTTTATTTAAAAAAATAAAAAATAAATTACAAAATTCTTTTCAAAAATGCAAAATAATAGTGGACTAGCCACCTTTATACTACTGCTGATAATATGTATAGATGGGGTATAAATCAGGTAATAATGATAAGAATCCAAAAATGAAAGGAAAGGATTAATGAGGTGAATTTATTAACTATTGTATTTCAAAAACAGCTGCCTTCAAGGTCAGCAGTGCTATATTTGTAACTAACTACAGGACCTGGCACCTTCTAAATCAGGGTAACTGACAGTTGGCCAGATGAATTGTATGCTGCCACTCATTTTAATAAGATGACTGAAGTAAGCTTAGGTATACATAATTTATAAATGTCATGAATATAGGTCAGTATAAATCTTATTATATAGATTAAAACAGCCTTATGGATATGGTTTCATTATTGTGATATTTTAGCACTGAGCCTCTCATCTTCAGAACGGTTAAGTTCGAAATATTTATCATTTAAATACAGTTCTGGCCATCTTGTTAAGGCTCTGCAGGTGGAATAGAAAAGGTATGGTTATTGTAACACATAATCTTAAACCTATTTATTGGTGGTTAACCCTGTTGAGCTTAGGGAGACTTACTGTATATCAGAAGAAGGTAAATGCCCAACAAACATACTGTTGTTTGGACCATTGCCTGGTGTCCATGAAGTTACTAAGAGTCAAGTTTCAACCTGAAGGAAACTTTTCTTTTTAAAACATATTTAAGAATGGCTGTTAGTGACTTGGATCAAGTCAACCAGAAAATTTTTGACCAAAGTATAGTGATGATTAAGATGCCATCATTCTTCTGGGGGCTTTTATTGTGAAAAACAATATGAGCATTCATGGCTATTTTAAATATTGGGGTATGGTATTGGGCTAACATGAAACTGCTAAGATTTCATTGGCTTTTTCATGAAAGAAGTTTGTATTTTTTTATTCTACCAACTATAATAGTGTTTTCTTAAAATATTATGCATTTTAAAATATTTAACAAGCCTTTCCTTTTTGTCTTACTCTGCCTCTAAGGGCAGATGCAATGACTGCGTGATAACTTCTGTGGTGTGACAGGTAAATTTACAATTTACCAGCTGTAATAGTGTATTTTGCAATGCCATTCAATCATCTTGGTATTTGCTTGCCTGATTTAGTGAGTGCAGCAGATTTTCAATTTAAAAATAACTTCATCTGTTTGATTAAAAATGTAACAGGACATTATATGTTGCAAATAAAGTTCTAAGAAAAAACGATATTTTTACTGTTTTAAAAAATCTGTTTTGGCTATGAGTAGATGATTAATGTATCTCTAATTTCGAGGTTTACTAGTTTAGCTCACCTGTTTTTTTGCTTGAATAGTTGAAATTGATAGCTTGATACTTGTTGATGTTTAGTGGATGGATTTCTTTATGGATAATGCAAAATCCCATCATTGGACATTCATTTATTTGCTGCTCATCAAGATGACTGACAGCTTTGCCAACCATATGGGTGCAGGAAATTTTTGGCTGTCCTTGGGGCTTGTTGTATTTATGAAAATTACCTTGCAAAAATATTTTAGAGGAATTAGATTAGGAGCTATACTTTTGCTTTATATACATTTGAATGAACCATAAATTGCTTAGTGGAATACTTTTTCTTTTTTTAATTAAGTTAGAGAACTACTGTAGAATTAAACAGATTTAAGAATGCCTGAAACTGGCAAATAAAACAAAAAAATTGGGCAATTGTATCTTATCATTTTTATGTTATTCAGAATTTCTAATATTTTTAGTAGCAAATGAAGCAGTCCGAATGGTATTTAATTTAAAAGGAATTTCTGAATGGAAGGTTTACATATAGTGTTTTTGTAGGTTTAGGAAGAAAGCAATACAATATCAGATTCAAAATAGGTTTGCCACTAACTAATAGTTCTTCTGAAAGAGAATTTGAAAAAAAATATTGTTAGACTGTTATATGCCCAGTTATATAGTTAAAAACTTTAATACTGCAGTGCAGTAAGAATGAAAGGATCTGTTTTATTAAGTACAATAATATTAATTTGTTTAAATTTGCATATCCAGTATTTTCAGACTTGTTCATTTGCTCTTTTAATGAAAAAGTAGAAGTGTATTTATTTGCCAACTTATATGCCACCTCAGTCACCAAATTCAAGGCAGCCTATATGCCTTTCATTTTCAAATTTAGTCAGATCACAGCCTCAGGAGAAATTGGAATTAATCTATTTTTTACACCATTCACTGAAAAGAATTTGTTTATTTTTATTATGCTTCTCAGTTTCTAGATGAAAATGCTCAGTGCAGTTTAATATAAAATAAATAGTATTGGGTTGTGTCCAAAGATTCATTTTCTTTGATGGAACCAGTAATCTTTTAGCAGAAGAAGGAGCTTTTGGCCTCAATCCAATATAATTAATCACAATAAAATAAGAATTAAGCTGCAGAGAACAAAGAAAACAGCACTCAGAATATGTAACAACCCAAATTATTTCTTTTAAGAGAAGACAGACCAAATGTTTGCTGAAATAATAAAAGTTGATAGTGGAATATTGTAGCAAACCTATTCCCTGGTAGAAAAAGTTCCGTGATCCAAATATCATAAACAAAACATCCATTGCATTTTCTTACCAGCTTTGCCCCAAAACATCTTTTACAATTTTTGCTAACCAGGTAAATTAGACAATTTTTTTCTTTAGATATTGATGAATGTGAGGTGAAAGTTATTGATAGCTTGCAGATATTTTCTAATAACAAAATCAGTGAAAATCTGTAAATGATTTTAGTGAGTAGTAATCCTCTCTAGAAATTTTCCTAGTATGCTGTATTTTGAACCACTTAAAGCCCTGCATTCCTAGAATATTTTTTATTTCCCTTTTTCTTTAAGCAGCCACAGCTCCTTTTCGTATCTTTTGAAATAATTTTATTCTGGTTATTAACCAATACAAGGGAATTAGTATTCAAATATCCAAAACTAAATTGACAATATAGGTATAATTAGGAAAGGTAAAATATAAATAATGGATTTTGTTAAAAGACAATATTAAATTAAAATATGCTATCTGCTTTTCCTATCCATGCTTGCCATTTTTCAATCACTTCACTGTTCTCCTTGTTTCTTTTATCTCTTTATCTTCTACATTTTTCATATTAGGCATTTACAAAAATGTTCAGTACTAGCTAGAGATTGACAGACATTGAAGCTTTGTGGAACATCCAGTCAGAGGAAGAATAATTTTGGAACAAGATGCATCTCTAAATAAATGCTGGTGTTGAAAATTTGAAAACCCAGTCCCAACAGCCAATAATGCAGCTCTTCAAAAATGAAAATACGGGAAGCTTTCCCTCATATTTTAAGAGTCGGAAATAAAAGCGGTAAATAAAATGCATGATACACTTGGTCTGAGAAGTACGCTTATCCATGAAGAACATTCCTCTTCCACATTCCCATTGGCAGTAGATTCTCCCAATTAATCTGGTAGAATTATATTTCTCAAAAGGAGACTTTGAAGTTGAACTATCAAGTCAATGCTGTTAAATCATTTCATCCCATAGTGGAAGTAAGAAGTTTATGGCTTGTATATCTTTCTTATTTATTTTTCAAAAAAAAGCTTCTAAAATATTTCACCTAATTTGTGCATGTTTGGGGTTTTATTAACAGTTGTATCCAGTGAAATTATCATCATAAAGAAGTTTAAAATGCTGAATATGTAAATGATCAATTCTAGAGGGTTTTTTTCCCCCTCCTCTTTTGGAGTGACCATTTTCTTCATGTGTCTGAAGAAAAAAAGCTCATTGTATTTTTCAATTTAGAAACTGTTTGAAAATCTTTTGAGACTAATCCATGCTCTATGGAAAACAAGGGTGAGCACTTCAGAGGATTTGTTGAATTTGCACCATTGTCAGTTTTCAAGGTTTAGAATGTTCTTTCAGTATGTCAAGATGACCTCATTTTACCATGGCTGCTAATCCGCATTCTCCATTTTCATAGTATCTTAGAAAAGTTTATTTAGGGAAATTTTTACTTGGTCTAATCAGCCATGTTTTTATGTTCGCTTTTAAAACTACATTTTGATACTGAGTTTCTTACATTTTTTTTAAAGTGGCAATGTAAATATTTGGATTTTGGAATGATAGTAGTCTTACCACTTAGGAAATCTTGTCATTTCAAAGAAAATCCATGTCCTGATACTGATAGGATTCTGTATGATAGATGTGGATTCTGTGACATTTGTAATAATGTTGGGGTAAGGAAATTGCCAGAAAGAACTATTCAAAAACATTCTTGTCCTCAGCATTTTAACTAGATATTCCAGATTTGCAGATTATATGGAGCTGAAGAAACAGATGTCAGTGGTAATCAGGAATCAAAACCATTCTTGTACTTGCGCCAGTATTTTAACTGCTTTTGAGAAGATGCAGATGTTTTCATTTCCTGTATGAGATGGCTATATGAATTAGGCTCTAAAAGAATTACTGCCTATTGGTGATGCTGTGGGAGGAAACATAAATCAATTTTTCTTCACATCAGATAAAATTATCCCATATTTTGTCTAAACATAATTCATTTTTTTCTGAGGTTGGCAGAAGAATAGTTACATGGTTTTGTTCTACAACACAGACAATGTCTTTTTCCTAATGACAGTAAGAATTTATTTTCTCTGGAACATAGTTGATACTACTAATAAAATGTTATGGTTAGTCTGCCACAAGTGGTTTCCTAGAAAGAGGAAAGAAGATTTAATTTACTAATTCAAGAACACAGATGGCACTAGCAATATCCCTAGTTATATTTGTGGAACCCCAACATCACATTTATAAAATGATTGAAATTCTGTGAGTTTTTTGGGTTCTCATGCACAGTCTCATATGAAATCTCAGAGACAAAATCTTCTCATGAGATTTCAATTCTCTTAAAGATATGTTTTCATTTAAATTATGATAGTGTGGTTTGAGAAAATGCTTTGATTGACAGATCATTGCTCCTTGCTTATATAGTCACCCAAAGAGTATGCTTGAAGCAGAAACTATGTGGAAGTTGAAAAACTCTGTTTTGCATTGCTTTATACGTTATCAAGAAACTATGTATATATATGTGTGTGTGTGTGTGTGTGTGTGTGTATATATATATATATATATATATATATATATATATATATATATATATATATGATTTGCATAAGGTATGCAAATAAGATATATAAGATTTGCATAAGGAACTTTTCTGCTTAGAAATCAGAAGTTAAATTCATTACTATTGATTTTTATCCTGCCTTTATTATACAGCATCCAATACATCTTCCTCCTCCTATTTTTCCCAAAACTACAATCTTGTAAAGTGAGTTGGGCTGAGAAAGAGTGAACTGGCCAAGGGTTGCCTAGCTAGCTTTCATAGCTAAAATACTCATGGTCCTTGGCTTTCTTTTTTAGATTTTTTTTAAATTTCTTTTTTAAAAATAATTGTATTAAAGTTTTAAAATACAAACAAACATTTATACAAACGAATAAAAATAAAAAAAATAAAAAATGCAGTGTTAAAAAAAGGGAAAGGAAGGAGGGAAAAATATGTAAAAGAAAAATAAAGAAATGACTTCCCCCTTCATCAATACAAATACATAAAATTTCAATAACATGTCACCTCTCTAACATTTCAACCTAAAATCTCTTCATCCCAGATCTTATATTTTATCTATTAGCAAATACTAAAGCCTCATCATTCAATCTTAATCAGCAAAAGTCCATTGAAAATCAAGTATGAGGTTTTCTTCCATTTGTAAATGAAGAACTAGAAATATTAGATTTGCTAATAGGGTAAATCACCTGTGGCTTGGTCCACAATGTGTGAGTTAGAGTGGACCATTTCTAAAATGGATCTATTTATTTCACTTTCTCTTGGAATAGTAGTAAATAGTAAATATTGTCTTAAAAATATTTCACTCATCCTTAATTAGAAAATATTTCATAACTCCTTCAAATTCCAAACTTCAAACCTCCCAGTATAGCATGCATAAAGAAAACAATTTCTCTTTCACAAATCTCTGCCCCCCCTCCCCCCCACAGTTATCTCTCTAACCAGTATCAGGTTAGATGTCTATAGAATCATGAAATGTTCTGCATATCTCAATCATTTGAGGTGTGTCAGCTTAAAAGAAAAAGTAAGAAAAAAGCCAAGTTCAGATAACAGCTTATTTATAAGTTGACAGTCAAGTAGTCCAGAACCTGGTATGTCTGATAAAACAGTAGGACAAAAGCCAGCTTTGGTTTTATATCCATAACTTGGGCATATGACTACCAAGGTTTCTCTATTCCAAATAAATTATATAAAGTTTACATATATATGATATGATATGATATGATATGATATGATATGATATGATATATGATATATAAAGTGGCAATAGTTGTCATAATTAAAATAGTCATCCTAGAACTGTGCTGGATGACCTTGGAGCAGTTTATGCTCCTAGGATAATAGACAATTTGGCAATGGTGAAAATATAGAATTAATGTTATACAAACCAAAGGTTCTTAGTTATCATGTCAAATTTACTTTTTCATATTTATTTATGACAGTTTCAGGATCTTGGAGATTATCTTGGAAGATTATTTTGTTTCAGTAACATTTTACAAAGCAGTGGCCCTCAACCTTTTGGGTGCCAGGGAACGGTTGTGTGGAAGGCGATTGTTCCACAGACCAGGGAGGCGTGGATTTGGGTGCACTGTCTAGATCTATCTAGATGGTACTTCGCTTGCTTGTGTAGCCTGGTTCTTGGCGCTTGTGTAGCCTGGTTCTTGGTGGGCTGCAGCCCCGTTCTTGGCAAGCTGCGGACTGGTGTCCGTCTGTGGCTCGGGGGTTAAGGATCCCTGTTCCAAAGGGTGATATATTGAAGGGATGTAAGTCACAAAAATCTACCATATATGTAACTCATCTTCACGATGAAGCATTATTATTAACTCCCTGTGCTACTCTCAGAAGAAAAGCTATGAAAGTGCAGTAAAGAGAATGTTTATTGAGCCAAAAACCTATGTATCAAGAGTCAAGTTTCTATACAGGAACATGTTGAGAAGAAATAGATATTGAGTGCTACCACTTTTTGTGTATCTACCTTATAAGACTGTAAACTTGGTCTGTTGGTTAAAGCACCAGGCTAGAAATCAGGAGACCATGAGTTGAAGTTCTGTCTTATGAAAGCAGTTGGGTGACTTTGGGCTAGTCAGCCTCTAAGCCCAACTCACCTCACAAGGTTGTGGGGAAAATAAGAGGAGTAAAGTGCATTGGATATGTAAACTGCCTTAAGTTATAATAATAACAATAATAAAGACAGGATATATATATATATATATACAGTACATGCATGCATGCATACAGTACATATGTATGTACGTGTGTACATACATACATAAAATGCAGAAGACATAGACTGAAATCATTTTCTACCCAGGACAAAACTGTACTACTAGTAGTAGGCTTAAAAACATAAAAAGATCTGTTTGAACTTTGGAGTAATTATAAATACAGAACATCTGAATGAATTTGAATAATTTCCTAAGTAAAAGGAATAACATCTTTAAAATATTTCAAATTAGCATCTTTTTATTTTAAAGGTCAGTTTTTTTCTATTAGAATTATTTACATAAAACAAACCATCACATATAAATGTAGTACTTCCTTGAACGTAATCCTTACAACTGGAAGTTTTGACTGCCTAGCAGTCAGTAGTATAGTTTTTTCTCCTTGCACAGATTTACATTAGTTTCCATATTATTTGTATGGGACTAAAAGAAGGTTCACTCATCCATTGCAAAGAGGCCTTTTATAAAAGTCTAGTATTCTTTTTATTTGGGGAGGAGGGGCCCTAGAGCTGTATAACACTGTTCTACAGTATAACAATATAGATTGTGGTTCTTTTTAGTGGGAAAGAAAAAGGAATGTTTAATTTGCAGGAACTTCTAAACTTGTTCTTTATGTTAAAGGGGGTGGAATTTTGGCTTTGAATGTGTTGTGTTCCTCTTCCATACTTTCACTGTCTTAAAACCTACCCGTTAAGAAAACAGATTGATTTTTTCCCCAATGGCATTGAAATATTATTTGAAGCTTTCCTCTCCATTTGATATTCAGAAAATCCAAACTATAATTTCTATTCCTCTTCTCTTTAGCTCTCTCCCTGGTGTTCTCATAATAGTATGCCATGTCAGTAAATCCTCAAAATGGAAATCCAGTTCTAATGCTAAGAACATTACCAAAATAACAAATTCTAAGAAAGAGCAGAATATGTTGTGCTGAATAGCCTTGAGAAATGGATTTTCATAAACTTTTATCTAAAATAACTGACTTCTTGTATGCTGTATTAATGGTGTTATGAAAAATATAAAGTTCATTAAAAGGCTAGGAATTTTTATCCATTTTAATGTAATGTGGAGATTATACACCATAATAGGATTTATTACTTTATGCTTTTTAATCTTTAGGGTATTGCAAATATATCAGAGTTAGTAGGCAAGATCTTTAGTTTGCCTAGAATAATATTATAACACAAGGACACACTGTGCTATTATTAATAGCGAATTCATTTTTACTTTGCAATAAAATTTAAACAAACTTTATTCCCTCTATTATTTAATATATTCTACTCAAAGTGATTCACAACATTAAATTACTTCCTGGATGTTTTCTCCAAGAAATGGTTACAATACATTTAGGGAATAATCTAAAGATACTAAACACAATGGTGAGAGCTTAGTGTAGATCAGAACAAAATTTCCAAAATTTTATAGAATAGTTTCTTTGATGCAGAAAATGCTAACTCTGCTGTTTTAGTCTGTAACTTTTTCAGATACGCTCTTAATTTTGTAGGACAAATGATACGTTATCAGTTACAGTTTACAACTCAAAGTCTGTATTACTATTCAGTTATCATTTCAATTAATGAAACTCCACCATAAAATGGGCATTTATTGTCTTGTTGTAAAATATGCATGAGATTTCATGTATTATTTTGCATTCATTCAGTTTTGGTGGAATTTAAAATGGCTATTTAAGTTAACTTTTTCCTAAAAAGAAACGATCAGTTTATGAGTATGTTTCCTTCATGCTCTAAGCAACTCTGGCATGAAAGTCCGTGACAGACTTCATGACTTTGGGGTTTTCCCCCTGTTCTGTGTCAATTTTTTTCAAATGTTTCAGTAATACTCGTTATTGTTGTATTACGCTATTGTCAATTTTTCCAGTCTTCATTTGGGTACCTTGTTTTTTCCAAGATTAATATTTTCTTTTAAGAGTTGTGACAATTGTGGTAAAATCCTTAATTTGATCTTTTCTATATTTAGGTGAGAATCACATTAAATTACAATGCAACATTAATGTTTATGTTGTGTATCCAGGAGGATTTGTGGAAGAAATACCAATTTTTTTACCTCCGCTATCCTATCCATTATACACATCCCTGGATATTATTTGTTTTCTCTGTATCTGACAGTTTATTATAGGTGAATTTATTGCAGTATTGTATATTTTGTTTTACAAACTGTATTCCAGATTGCATAGTACTTGAAATCTTTCAGGTCATTCCATATCAAAGAATATGATGGAAAACCAGTATTTTCTGGCTTCAGGTTCTCATCCCCTTCACCCAGGGGTGCTATTCAGCAGGTTCTGACTAGTTTTGGAGAACCAGTTGCGGAAATTTTGAGTAGTTCGGAGAACTGGCAAATACCACCTCTGGCTACTCCAGAGTGGGGTGGGAATGGAGATTTTGCAATATCCTTCCTCTGCCACACCACGCCCACCAAGCCATGCACACAGAACTGGTAGTAAAAAAAATTGAATTCCACCACAGCCTTCACCTCATGATATTAAATGACAATCAGGGAATGTGATAAGAATCTTGCCTTCAGAACAGACTCAGTCCTGTCTTTTTTTCCACTGGAGCTTAAATTAGAAAGGTAGGTGGATCAAACCCAATACTTCCTGGATTTGGTTTTCTTTAGTTCCCTTTTACTCTTCTGGAACAAGTTAGTTTTGATAATCTTTGTTCTTAAAAGATTGTAAAATATTCTGGTACATGGAAGTATGAGAAAGAGACTCTTCTAGATCCTTTCAAGAAAAATAGGATTAGGGTTAATTTGTAGTAGAACTCTTAAATGACTTCTTAAAATAAATGCATTTCTTATGAGACAAGCTTTTATGAACTACAGTCTAGCATCAAGTGCACATTTTGAAATAAAAATGTGTGTTCTCATAATAAGTATAATAAAGGAAGTCAGATGAAAAAAAGATAGGCAGTAGTAATTGCTTTTTTGATAAGGGTCATTTACAAAATTTATTAGATGCGATATAGTCATTACTGCTTTGGTGTGCTGGTTTCTTATAAGGATCCTGTATTTCTGTTCAATGCGTAAAAAGAGAACAAATATGAACATCTTGATGAATCCTGGGCAGGGGTGAAATCTACTAACTTTCCTTACCGGTTCAGAAGCGTGCATGCATCACGTGCACGCACACATCTGCACATGCGCAAAACTTTCTGCCCATGCACAGAAGGTAAAAAAACATTACCTCCTGGTTAAAACCAGGAAGTAATGACACCCAGGTTAAAACCAGGAAGTAATGACACCCAGGTGGCGATCGCTACCGGATCGCCGAACCACAGAGAAAAATCGCTACCGGATAGGGTGATCCAGTCCGATCCGGGATCATTTTACCCCTGATCCTGGGGTAGTAATTTCTATACACATTCAGATCTGTCCTTATGATTCTAATTTTTGCTAATGTTAGTAGATAGGACTTCCAGATCCATCTTAAATGTGAGAGAGTGTAAGGAAACAGAGAAGAAGCACATCAGATCATTCAGACAGAATCTGCTTTAAGGAGCATACTATAAATAAATTTATCTTTCCATTTCCAATATTATACATTTATTGCCAAACCAGGATAAAAATACCTTACTCCTATCTTTTTATTTCTTGCTTCTTTGATCCTGCCCATCTGTTTTGGGCTTGACATAAAGCTACTGTGAGACTAGAGGTGCAACTTTTCACAAGCAGTTTTAAGATTGCTAAGGCTAAAACCATTACACAAACACTGCGTGGTTCACAGAACTGTTTTTATCTGAATGATAAAAGATCTGAAATACAAAATTTATATCCCACCTTTATCCTGGGAAAAAGAAATTGAACAAGGTACTTTTATCGCAATCATCATTGAGCCTAAAGAAACAGGGCCCAAAGTCAGGTGTTAGGTATTGAACATTGATTAGTAAAAAAAAAATTGGACTCCCCCTCTGCAGCTTGGATGAGAAATTAATAAAAGACTGCTTATACCTATAAATTATCTAACAAAGATAATTTATATAGGAATCTGGCATCCTTCTCTCACTTTGTCCTCCATGTTTTTTATGGATAAAATATCATAAAATCCCAAGAGCAGATTGAATATACTCATGTACACTAAAAGAAACAGAAACAATAGGCCACAAACTGCTTTACTGTTCATTCTATAGAATTAAACCATTCTATTGAATTTAATCCATTTCAGTAGAATGGTTTAATTCTACAGAAAGTTTGTGGCCTAATACAATTGTTTATTGCTACATACCCAATTAGACCAGAGGTAAAACGTGAATTGGCCACCGACTGAACAGTTTCCATATGTATCAAGGGAAAAATAGTTGAAAAACTGTAAAACTCAATCTTGTATGACCTCTTTTTATAAATTAGCCTTTTAAAGAATTTTCTGTGATTTTAGGGCTTAGACAGTATTTGATTGTAAATAACTTTTATTAATAAGCATTAGCTTCATTTGTGAACATGGTGCAGAATGTAAGATATGGAGGGTGAGTAGTTTTTGTCTCCCAGAAATAATTGCACCAACAAAAATTATCTATTTCTCATTTTGATTTGGATGAACAACCAACTGACCTAAGATTTCTCCTCCTTCGTGAAGGGAAACAAAATAGAAGAGACACCATTTTCTTATACCTTAGATGTGGACTTTTTCACTTGAGCAATTTTGTAGCAGCAGAGGCCATTTTATAGGATAGGAACCATTAGGTAATAATAGTATTGAAAGTGATCAGGTGCTGCTAAAGATGTTTTTTATTTTATCTAGCTCCAATCCCTAAAATAGCGTCTTTAGGAAGGAAATATTTATCTTCTTTCCATGTCTAGGGTGACTGCACGCTGACACAACAGCCATCTATTAACAAATGTATACATAATATGAGTTCTTATTAGGATTATATAATCATGTATAGTAATGGTTTGCAAGATACGTTTCCCTTTTAGGTCTTAGTACTTCCTAAATAGATCTTTATGTGACTTTAAAATTTGCAACAAATTGAAGCTAACCTCACGATATCATGGAGGAAAACATTATTCTGAGAAAGATGTCTAGAAATAAAATAGACATTTGGACAAAATTACTTTGACAAAGATATCCATTAGTCGATAGATGTCACCCATAAATCTGCCTAAAATGACCATTTACCATTCTGATCTCTGCAATAGGTTTTCTTTATTTTTTTCTTCATACAGAGTGTGATCTTTGAACATTAGGATTATTCTAGGTTTAAATCTTTTCATTGCACAAAATAAGCTTTGGATACTTATTTAGATGTCCAGTGAAACAGTGTGAAGAACAGTAATTGTGATAGACCAAAGAATTAATCCATTTAGTCATGGGAAGCCTTCCTTGGACTTTTCTTTCAAAGCAGCTGAGTTGTAACATTCGTTAGCCTACACTTTACTTTTAAAATGTCAAATTTAAATGTTGAAACTTTGTTTTACTAGTGTTCTTAGCCAAGTGGCCGAGTTTTATAAAATGAATGCTTACACGTGACAGATTTTCTTTGCAACTCCTAGCTTTTGTATGCTGATAGTTTTATTTAGCCTGTTCTGTATAGGACTGTCACACCAGAATTATTTATTTTAATTATATTCTTAGAATTTTTACCATAATACTGAGCATGTTAAGCTGGGGAGGGGGCCGCGTGAGGAATAGTACTATAATATGCGATTTTTCATGTTGACTGCTCTGTCCGTTAATCTCACCCAGATGTATTTGTAAAAGTCAAAATGCTTTGACTTTTTTTTACAAGTCAAGTACAAGTATTGAGCTTTGGAATGCTCAGAAAATACAGAAGCATTTTCACCTTATGTAAAGGTGTTTAGTTAATATAACAGCCAAATACAAAAATCTTTAGAAGACCCTGACTTAATTCCATCCATCTAAAATCTGTTGTCCAGAGGGTCAGCAACACAGCAACCACAAATTTAGGACTATCATATATGGTCTGAAAAAATATGGAAAACCATTAGGTGTTAGCAATCACTGTTCTTAATTATAATATGTTAGCCTATGTTTGATGCCTGTGATAGCATGCAAAATCATACGACAGTTTCCTGAACAGTATGTTGAACCTAGAATTGACTTTTCTTGGAAGTTCTTTAGATTTTTAGATATGCTTCTTGTGAGAAAAGTTTGACTCACATGAAGATATTATTCCACTTTCTTAAAGATATGTCTGCAGTGCCTTGCAGTGAGAAGTATCCCAGGGTTGTACATCAATTTTGAACTAGCACTGTATCTCTAAAGTGTTTAGCAGTTAGGCCATTTGACCACAAAACATCATTTTATGTGCCACAACTGTAGAGGATCTGGGAAGTATGATATAATCATGCTATTTTTACACAGTGATATTGTATTTAGCGTGACTGATCTTATAAGAACTGACATATCTTATAAGAAGGCAATTAGAATAAATAGTTGGCTACAGTGAAGTGGTTTGCTATACCTGAAGTCATGTTTAATGTTCTACCACTAGAAGGCTGTGCCATATAAAACTTCAATTACAGATAGTCCTCAAGATACAATGGTAATGGCGCTTGCACATTATGGTCACATCTAGCAGCAGTTGTTAGGTGAAGGGCAGGCAGGCCTGGGCCTCTGGTAGGTCTTCAAGACCCTCCCCCACCCAGGAGCTCTGCTTAATATCCCACACATTCATTTTAACATTTCATTGGAGTCATCAGGGATCGGGAGGGTGTTAGGTTCAAGATTTCATCTAACAATTGCTGCTACATGCAACCATAATGTGCAGGCACCATTACCAAAGGCCCAAGTGCTGCAGGATTCCAGTGGGGTGGGAGGAAAAGAGAGATGAGGGGCATTGCAGCAACCCCGTGATGGGTCATAAGGGCGAATAATTGCAGGGCCATTGAAGCTGTTGTAACTATGAAATGGGATCAAATACATTCAGTATCTGGAACTGGAAAAAACAGGATATAGATATCCATGTGCTTTTCTCTGTAGGTAAGAAAGTCATTTTATACATATGAGTGTGTCTGCTTGGGAATATTAATGTATATTTCATCTTTCTGATATTCTGTTTTTGATAGCTGCTTTTATTTTTAAAAAATGAGAGGATGTTGAATATGCTGACTATATAACATATACCCTAACCATTAGAATTTATTCTGAGATCACCAATGCCTTTTAAACACATTTTTAATTATAATTTGAATTATTTATTTATCAAATCACCCCCATCTTATTACAGGGTAACTGGGTAACTTACAATATCATAACAAATAGATTATGAATGCATTATATTCTGATCGTCTGTATATCTATCAATCATATAACCATCTATCATCTATGGAACACCTTCCATCAGTATAATTGGAAATATTTCTCTTTTTGCCTTCCTTCCATGTGGGAAAGATATGGGAGAGCTTTAGAATGTTAAGAAAACAACAATGTCTAATTAAAAAAATGGAGGTTTACTTTATTTGGCTTTGGATGAGAGCTACTGATATATCCAGAAAATATTGGTACCCTCCACTTTTTCTCAGAAAAATCCCAATTTGCCAAGAAAAAAGTTGAAATAGATCCATAGTCAGAGCAGACATATTGCTTTTGATATATGACTTAATATATTTTTCTGAATATTTTCTGCTTATTTGTTTTTTTAAGAAATTTATTGTTATAATTTAGTGGTTGTCTGCCATGTTTTGTCAATATAATCATAGGATAATCTGCAGCTAGCGGCCAAACATTTTGTTAGTGTTTTGTTGAACTGTCTGCTACAATTACAGTATTTCTTTTCTAGTCATTACTAGCTTATACCATATTAGCATATATATGGCTAGCTGTTTTTGCATCAGTATGCATTCCTTGACCCTTGCTGGCACTTAATTGGCTTTGCAAGCTTCATATTAAGTTCTCTAGTTCTTCTAGTTCTGTTCATTTTTTACTTTGACCAGCCTGAATAATTTAAGGTTATCAAGAAATTTGAGCTGCTCATCTTAACTCTAGCACATTTATGAACAAGTTAAAATAAATTCATCCCAATGTAGGGCCTTGAAGGATGCTACTTCTTACATCTTTCTGTTGCATGATCTATAATTTATTTCTGCTTATTCTTTATCCAGAATTTAAGTTTGAAGAGGATTTGTTTAACAATCACTTCTAATTTGCACAGGAATCTTTAGTGAACAACTATCAAAGATTATGGCAAAGTACAAATGTAAAGGTTTTCCTATATCAATATTCTCCCAGGACTCTGAAATCCTCTTTCAAATTACCAAAACAGCAACTATAGGCAATAGAATAATTTCAAATCCATTGGCATATAATGAAAAAAACTACAGTATTTCATTCATTCATTCATTCATTCATTCATTCATTCATTCATTCATTCATTCATTCATTCAGAGTATGGTATACAATATGTTATTACAGATAGAAAATGCAATTTGTATAACATCCCTAGCACTAAGAACTTCATTGCACTTGAGTCCAAAAGCTTTTTAAAAGTGTCTGTGGAGATTCTCAGTCATTCAGGTCTTGGTTGTCAAACCATTGGAAACCATTTGGAAAAAGCACCTTTGTGACTTTTTAGAACTGCCAAAAGAG